>NC_090436.1:881200288-881825288 GCF_031143425.1 Pleurodeles waltl
TTTTGCAAAGTGCCTACCTGTAGATTTTGGCCTCTAGCTCAGCCGGCACCTAGGGAAACCTATCAAACCTGTACATTTTGGAAAGCTAGAGACCTAGGGGAATCCAAGATGGGGTGACTTGTGGGGCTCTGACCAGGTTCTGTTACCCAGAATCCTTTGCAAACCTCAAACTTTGGCAAAAAAAAACACTTTTTCCTGTCATTTCGGTGACAGAAAGTTCTGGAATCTGAGAGGAGCCACAAATTTCCTTCCACCCAGCGTTCCCCTAAGTCTCCCGATAAAAATGGTACCTCCCTTGTGTTGGTAGGCCTAGCGCCCGCGACAGGATATGCCCCAAAACACAACGTGGACACTTCCCATTTTTTCACAGAAAACACAGCTGTTTTTTGCAATGTGCCTACCTATAGATTTTGGCCTCTAGCTCAGCCGGCACCTAGGGAAACCTACCAAACCTGTGCATTTTTGAAAACTAGAGACCTAGGGGAATACAAGATTGGGTGACTTGTGGGGCTCTGACCAGGTTCTGTTACCCAGAATCCTTTGCAAACCTCAAAATTTGGCTAAAAAAACTCATTTTCCTCACATTTCGGTGACAGAAAGTTCTGGAATCTGAGAGGATCCACAAATTTCCTTCGACCCAGCGTTCCCCCAAGTCTCCCGATAACAATGATACCTCACTTGTGTGGGTAGGCCTAGCGCCCGCGACAGGAAATGCCCCAAAGCACAACATGGACACATCCCATTTTTTGACAGAAAACAGAGCTGTTTTTTGCAAAGTGCCTACCTGTAGATTTTGGCCTCTAGCTCAGCCGGCACCTAGGGAAACCTACCAAACCTGTACATTTTGGAAAGCTAGAGACCTAGGGGAATCCAAGATGGGGTGACTTGTGGGGCTCTGACCAGGTTCTGTTACCCAGAATCCTTTGCAAACCTCAAACTTTGGCAAAAAAAACACTTTTTCCTGTCATTTCGGTGACAGAAAGTTCTGGAATCTGAGAGGTGCCACAAATTTCCTTCCACCCAGCGTTCCCCTAAGTCTCCCGATAAAAATGGTACCTCCCTTGTGTTGGTAGGCCTAGCGCCCGCGACAGGATATGCCCCAAAACACAACGTGGACACTTCCCATTTTTTCACAGAAAACACAGCTGTTTTTTGCAATGTGCCTACCTATAGATTTTGGCCTCTAGCTCAGCCGGCACCTAGGGAAACCTACCAAACCTGTGCATTTTTTAAAACTAGAGACCTAGGGGAATACAAGATTGGGTGACTTGTGGGGCTCTGACCAGGTTCTGTTACCCAGAATCCTTTGCAAACCTCAAAATTTGGCTAAAAAAACTCATTTTCCTCACATTTCGGTGACAGAAAGTTCTAGAATCTGAGAGGATCCACAAATTTCCTTCGACCCAGCGTTCCCCCAAGTCTCCCGATAACAATGATACCTCACTTGTGTGGGTAGGCCTAGCGCCCGCGACAGGAAATGCCCCAAAGCACAACATGGACACATCCCATTTTTTGACAGAAAACAGAGCTGTTTTTTGCAAAGTGCCTACCTGTAGATTTTGGCCTCTAGCTCAGCCGGCACCTAGGGAAACCTACCAAACCTGTGCATTTTTGAAAACTAGAGACCTAGGGGAATCCAAGATGGGGTGACTTGTGGGGCTCTGACCAGGTTCTGTTACCCAGAATCCTTTGCAAACCTCAAAATGTGGCTAAAAAAACAAATTTTCCTCATATTTCGGAGACAGAAAATTCTGGAATCTGAGAGGAGCCACAAATTTCCTTCCACTCAGCGTTCCCCCAAGTCTCCCGGTAAAAATTGTACCTCACTTGTGTGGGTAGGCCTAGTGCCCGCGACATGACATGCCCCAAAGCGCAACGTGGACACATCACATTTTTTGACAGAAAACAGAGCTGTTTTTTGCAAAGTGCCTACCTGTAGATTTTTCCCTTTAGCTAAGCCGACACCTAGGGAAACCTACCAAACCTGTGCATTTTTGAAAACTAGAGACCTAGGGGAATCCAAGATGGGGTGACTTGTGGGGCTCTGACCAGGTTCTGTTACCCAGAATCCTTTGCAAACCTCAACATTTGGCTAAAAAAACAAATTTTCCTCACATTTCTGTGGCAGGAAGTTCTGGAATCTGAGAGGGGCCACACATTTCCTTCCACCCAGCGCTCCCCCAAGTCTCCCGATAAAAATGATACCTCACTTTTGTGGGTAGGCCTAGCACCCGCGACAGGAAACGCCCCAAAGCGCAACGTGGACACATCCAATTTTTTAAAGAAAATAGAGGTGATTTTTGCGAAGTGCCTACCTGTAGATTTTGGCCTCTAGCTCAGCCGGCACCTAGGGAAACCTACCAAACCTGTGCATTTTTTAAAACTAGACACCTAGGGGAATCCAAGCTGGGGTGACTTGTGGGGCTCTGACCAGGTTCTGTTACCCAGAATCGTTTGCAAACCTCAAAATGTGGCAAAAAAACACTTTTTCCTGTCATTTCGGTGACAGAAAGTTCTGGAATCTGAGATGAGCCACAAATTTCCGTCCACCCAGCGTTCCCCTAAGTCTCCTGATAAAAATGGTACCTCACTTGTGTGGGTAGGCCTAGCGCCCACAACAGGATATGCCCCAAAACACAACGTGGACACATCCCATTTTTCCACAGAAAACAGAGCTGTTTTTTGCAAAGTGCCTACCTGTAGATTTTGGCCTCTAGCTCAGCCGGCACCTAGGGAAACCTATCAAACCTGTACATTTTGGAAAGCTAGAGACCTAGGGGAATCCAAGATGGGGTGACTTGTGGGGCTCTGACCAGGTTCTGTTACCCAGAATCCTTTGCAAACCTCAAACTTTGGCAAAAAAAACACTTTTTCCTGTCATTTCGGTGACAGAAAGTTCTGGAATCTGAGAGGTGCCACAAATTTCCTTCCACCCAGCGTTCCCCTAAGTCTCCCGATAAAAATGGTACCTCCCTTGTGTTGGTAGGCCTAGCGCCCGCGACAGGATATGCCCCAAAACACAACGTGGACACTTCCCATTTTTTCACAGAAAACACAGCTGTTTTTTGCAATGTGCCTACCTATAGATTTTGGCCTCTAGCTCAGCCGGCACCTAGGGAAACCTACCAAACCTGTGCATTTTTTAAAACTAGAGACCTAGGGGAATACAAGATTGGGTGACTTGTGGGGCTCTGACCAGGTTCTGTTACCCAGAATCCTTTGCAAACCTCAAAATTTGGCTAAAAAAACTCATTTTCCTCACATTTCGGTGACAGAAAGTTCTAGAATCTGAGAGGATCCACAAATTTCCTTCGACCCAGCGTTCCCCCAAGTCTCCCGATAACAATGATACCTCACTTGTGTGGGTAGGCCTAGCGCCCGTGACAGGAAATGCCCCAAAGCACAACATGGACACATCCCATTTTTTGACAGAAAACAGAGCTGTTTTTTGCAAAGTGCCTACCTGTAGATTTTGGCCTCTAGCTCAGCCGGCACCTAGGGAAACCTACCAAACCTGTGCATTTTTGAAAACTAGAGACCTAGGGGAATCCAAGATGGGGTGACTTGTGGGGCTCTGACCAGGTTCTGTTACCCAGAATCCTTTGCAAACCTCAAAATGTGGCTATAAAAACAAATTTTCCTCATATTTCGGAGACAGAAAATTCTGGAATCTGAGAGGAGCCACAAATTTCCTTCCACTCAGCGTTCCCCCAAGTCTCCCGGTAAAAATTGTACCTCACTTGTGTGGGTAGGCCTAGTGCCCGCGACATGACATGCCCCAAAGCGCAACGTGGACACATCACATTTTTTGACAGAAAACAGAGCTGTTTTTTGCAAAGTGCCTACCTGTAGATTTTTCCCTTTAGCTAAGCCGACACCCTGGGAAACCTACCAAACCTGTGCATTTTTGAAAACTAGAGACCTAGGGGAATCCAAGATGGGGTGACTTGTGGGGCTCTAACCAGGTTCTGTTACCCAGAATCCTTTGCAAACCTCAACATTTGGCTAAAAAAACAAATTTTTCTCACATTTCTGTGGCAGGAAGTTCTGGAATCTGAGAGGGGCCACACATTTCCTTCCACCCAGCGCTCCCCCAAGTCTCCCGATAAAAATGATACCTCACTTTTGTGGGTAGGCCTAGCACCCGCGACAGGAAACGCCCCAAAGCGCAACGTGGACACATCCAATTTTTTAAAGAAAATAGAGGTGATTTTTGCGAAGTGCCTACCTGTAGATTTTGGCCTCTAGCTCAGCCGGCACCTAGGGAAACCTACCAAACCTGTGCATTTTTTAAAACTAGACACCTAGGGGAATCCAAGCTGGGGTGACTTGTGGGGCTCTGACCAGGTTCTGTTACCCAGAATCGTTTGCAAACCTCAAAATGTGGCAAAAAAACACTTTTTCCTGTCATTTCGGTGACAGAAAGTTCTGGAATCTGAGATGAGCCACAAATTTCCGTCCACCCAGCGTTCCCCTAAGTCTCCTGATAAAAATGGTACCTCACTTGTGTGGGTAGGCCTAGCGCCCACAACAGGATATGCCCCAAAACACAACGTGGACACATCCCATTTTTCCACAGAAAACAGAGCTGTTTTTTGCAAAGTGCCTACCTGTAGATTTTGGCCTCTAGCTCAGCCGGCACCTAGGGAAACCTATCAAACCTGTACATTTTGGAAAGCTAGAGACCTAGGGGAATCCAAGATGGGGTGACTTGTGGGGCTCTGACCAGGTTCTGTTACCCAGAATCCTTTGCAAACCTCAAACTTTGGCAAAAAAAACACTTTTTCCTGTCATTTCGGTGACAGAAAGTTCTGGAATCTGAGAGGAGCCACAAATTTCCTTCCACCCAGCGTTCCCCTAAGTCTCCCGATAAAAATGGTACCTCCCTTGTGTTGGTAGGCCTAGCGCCCGCGACAGGATATGCCCCAAAACACAACGTGGACACTTCCCATTTTTTCACAGAAAACACAGCTGTTTTTTGCAATGTGCCTACCTATAGATTTTGGCCTCTAGCTCAGCCGGCACCTAGGGAAACCTACCAAACCTGTGCATTTTTGAAAACTAGAGACCTAGGGGAATACAAGATTGGGTGACTTGTGGGGCTCTGACCAGGTTCTGTTACCCAGAATCCTTTGCAAACCTCAAAATTTGGCTAAAAAAACTCATTTTCCTCACATTTCGGTGACAGAAAGTTCTGGAATCTGAGAGGATCCACAAATTTCCTTCGACCCAGCGTTCCCCCAAGTCTCCCGATAACAATGATACCTCACTTGTGTGGGTAGGCCTAGCGCCCGCGACAGGAAATGCCCCAAAGCACAACATGGACACATCCCATTTTTTGACAGAAAACAGAGCTGTTTTTTGCAAAGTGCCTACCTGTAGATTTTGGCCTCTAGCTCAGCCGGCACCTAGGGAAACCTACCAAACCTGTGCAGTTTTGGAAAACTAGAGACCTAGGGCAATCCAAGATGGGGTGACTTGTGGGGCTCTGACCAGGTTCTGTTACCCAGAATCCTTTGCAAACCTCAAAATGTGGCTAAAAAAACAAATTTTCCTCATATTTCGGTGACAGAAAGTTCTGGAATCTGAGAGGAGCCACAAATTTCCTTCCACTCAGCGTTCCCCCAAGTCTCCCGGTAAAAATTGTACCTCACTTGTGTGGGTAGGCCTAGTGCCCGCGACATGAAATGCCCCAAAGCGCAACGTGGACACATCACATTTTTTGACAGAAAACAGAGCTGTTTTTTGCAAAGTGCCTACCTGTAGATTTTTCCCTTTAGCTAAGCCGACACCTAGGGAAACCTACCAAACCTGTGCATTTTTGAAAACTAGAGACCTAGGGGAATCCAAGATGGGGTGACTTGTGGGGCTCTGACCAGGTTCTGTTACCCAGAATCCTTTGCAAACCTCAACATTTGGCTAAAAAAACAAATTTTCCTCACATTTCTGTGGCAGGAAGTTCTGGAATCTGAGAGGAGCCACACATTTCCTTCCACCCAGCGCTCCCCCAAGTCTCCCGATAAAAATGATACCTCACTTTTGTGGGTAGGCCTAGCACCCGCGACAGGAAACGCCCCAAAGCGCAACGTGGACACATCCAATTTTTTGAAAGAAAATAGAGGTGATTTTTGTGAAGTGCCTACCTGTAGATTTTGGCCTCTAGCTCAGCTGGCACCTAGGGAAACCTACCAAACCTGTGCATTTTTTAAAACTAGACACCTAGGGGAATCCAAGCTGGGGTGACTTGTGGGGCTCTGACCAGGTTCTGTTACCCAGAATCGTTTGCAAACCTCAAAATGTGGCAAAAAAACACTTTTTCCTGTCATTTCGGTGACAGAAAGTTCTGGAATCTGAGATGAGCCACAAATTTCCATCCACCCAGCGTTCCCCTAAGTCTCCTGATAAAAATGGTACCTCACTTGTGTGGGTAGGCCTAGCGCCCACAACAGGATATGCCCCAAAACACAACGTGGACACATCCCATTTTTCCACAGAAAACAGAGCTGTTTTTTGCAAAGTGCCTACCTGTAGATTTTGGCCTCTAGCTCAGCCGGCACCTAGGGAAACCTATCAAACCTGTACATTTTGGAAAGCTAGAGACCTAGGGGAATCCAAGATGGGGTGACTTGTGGGGCTCTGACCAGGTTCTGTTACCCAGAATCCTTTGCAAACCTCAAACTTTGGCAAAAAAAACACTTTTTCCTGTCATTTCGGAGACAGAAAGTTCTGGAATCTGAGAGGAGCCACAAATTTCCTTCCACCCAGCGTTCCCCTAAGTCTCCCGATAAAAATGGTACCTCCCTTGTGTTGGTAGGCCTAGCGCCCGCGACAGGATATGCCCCAAAACACAACGTGGACACTTCCCATTTTTTCACAGAAAACACAGCTGTTTTTTGCAATGTGCCTACCTATAGATTTTGGTCTCTAGCTCAGCCGGCACCTAGGGAAACCTACCAAACCTGTGCATTTTTGAAAACTAGAGACCTAGGGGAATACAAGATTGGGTGACTTGTGGGGCTCTGACCAGGTTCTGTTACCCAGAATCCTTTGCAAACCTCAAAATTTGGCTAAAAAAACTCATTTTCCTCACATTTCGGTGACAGAAAGTTCTGGAATCTGAGAGGATCCACAAATTTCCTTCGACCCAGCGTTCCCCCAAGTCTCCCGATAACAATGATACCTCACTTGTGTGGGTAGGCCTAGCGCCCGCGACAGGAAATGCCCCAAAGCACAACATGGACACATCCCATTTTTTTACAGAAAACAGAGCTGTTTTTTGCAAAGTGCCTACCTGTAGATTTTGGCCTCTAGCTCAGCCGGCACCTAGGGAAACCTACCAAACCTGTGCATTTTTGAAAACTAGAGACCTAGGGGAATCCAAGATGGGGTGACTTGTGGGGCTCTGACCAGGTTCTGTTACCCAGAATCCTTTGCAAACCTCAAAATGTGGCTAAAAAAACAAATTTTCCTCATATTTCGGTGACAGAAAGTTCTGGAATCTGAGAGGAGCCACAAATTTCCTTCCACTCAGCGTTCCCCCAAGTCTCCCGGTAAAAATTGTACCTCACTTGTGTGGGTAGGCCTAGTGCCCGCGACATGACATGCCCCAAAGCGCAACGTGGACACATCACATTTTTTGACAGAAAACAGAGCTGTTTTTTGCAAAGTGCCTACCTGTAGATTTTTCCCTTTAGCTAAGCCGACACCTAGGGAAACCTACCAAACCTGTGCATTTTTGAAAACTAGAGACCTAGGGGAATCCAAGATGGGGTGACTTGTGGGGCTCTGACCAGGTTCTGTTACCCAGAATCCTTTGCAAACCTCAACATTTGGCTAAAAAAACAAATTTTCCTCACATTTCTGTGGCAGGAAGTTCTGGAATCTGAGAGGGGCCACACATTTCCTTCCACCCAGCGCTCCCCCAAGTCTCCCGATAAAAATGATACCTCACTTTTGTGGGTAGGCCTAGCACCCGCGACAGGAAACGCCCCAAAGCGCAACGTGGACACATCCAATTTTTTAAAGAAAATAGAGGTGATTTTTGCGAAGTGCCTACCTGTAGATTTTGGCCTCTAGCTCAGCCGGCACCTAGGGAAACCTACCAAACCTGTGCATTTTTTAAAACTAGACACCTAGGGGAATCCAAGCTGGGGTGACTTGTGGGGCTCTGACCAGGTTCTGTTACCCAGAATCGTTTGCAAACCTCAAAATGTGGCAAAAAAACACTTTTTCCTGTCATTTCGGTGACAGAAAGTTCTGGAATCTGAGATGAGCCACAAATTTCCGTCCACCCAGCGTTCCCCTAAGTCTCCTGATAAAAATGGTACCTCACTTGTGTGGGTAGGCCTAGCGCCCACAACAGGATATGCCCCAAAACACAACGTGGACACATCCCATTTTTCCACAGAAAACAGAGCTGTTTTTTGCAAAGTGCCTACCTGTAGATTTTGGCCTCTAGCTCAGCCGGCACCTAGGGAAACCTATCAAACCTGTACATTTTGGAAAGCTAGAGACCTAGGGGAATCCAAGATGGGGTGACTTGTGGGGCTCTGACCAGGTTCTGTTACCCAGAATCCTTTGCAAACCTCAAACTTTGGCAAAAAAAACACTTTTTCCTGTCATTTCGGTGACAGAAAGTTCTGGAATCTGAGAGGAGCCACAAATTTCCTTCCACCCAGCGTTCCCCTAAGTCTCCCGATAAAAATGGTACCTCCCTTGTGTTGGTAGGCCTAGCGCCCGCGACAGGATATGCCCCAAAACACAACGTGGACACTTCCCATTTTTTCACAGAAAACACAGCTGTTTTTTGCAATGTGCCTACCTATAGATTTTGGCCTCTAGCTCAGCCGGCACCTAGGGAAACCTACCAAACCTGTGCATTTTTGAAAACTAGAGACCTAGGGGAATACAAGATTGGGTGACTTGTGGGGCTCTGACCAGGTTCTGTTACCCAGAATCCTTTGCAAACCTCAAAATTTGGCTAAAAAAACTCATTTTCCTCACATTTCGGTGACAGAAAGTTCTGGAATCTGAGAGGATCCACAAATTTCCTTCGACCCAGCGTTCCCCCAAGTCTCCCGATAACAATGATACCTCACTTGTGTGGGTAGGCCTAGCGCCCGCGACAGGAAATGCCCCAAAGCACAACATGGACACATCCCATTTTTTGACAGAAAACAGAGCTGTTTTTTGCAAAGTGCCTACCTGTAGATTTTGGCCTCTAGCTCAGCCGGCACCTAGGGAAACCTACCAAACCTGTACATTTTGGAAAGCTAGAGACCTAGGGGAATCCAAGATGGGGTGACTTGTGGGGCTCTGACCAGGTTCTGTTACCCAGAATCCTTTGCAAACCTCAAACTTTGGCAAAAAAAACACTTTTTCCTGTCATTTCGGTGACAGAAAGTTCTGGAATCTGAGAGGTGCCACAAATTTCCTTCCACCCAGCGTTCCCCTAAGTCTCCCGATAAAAATGGTACCTCCCTTGTGTTGGTAGGCCTAGCGCCCGCGACAGGATATGCCCCAAAACACAACGTGGACACTTCCCATTTTTTCACAGAAAACACAGCTGTTTTTTGCAATGTGCCTACCTATAGATTTTGGCCTCTAGCTCAGCCGGCACCTAGGGAAACCTACCAAACCTGTGCATTTTTTAAAACTAGAGACCTAGGGGAATACAAGATTGGGTGACTTGTGGGGCTCTGACCAGGTTCTGTTACCCAGAATCCTTTGCAAACCTCAAAATTTGGCTAAAAAAACTCATTTTCCTCACATTTCGGTGACAGAAAGTTCTAGAATCTGAGAGGATCCACAAATTTCCTTCGACCCAGCGTTCCCCCAAGTCTCCCGATAACAATGATACCTCACTTGTGTGGGTAGGCCTAGCGCCCGTGACAGGAAATGCCCCAAAGCACAACATGGACACATCCCATTTTTTGACAGAAAACAGAGCTGTTTTTTGCAAAGTGCCTACCTGTAGATTTTGGCCTCTAGCTCAGCCGGCACCTAGGGAAACCTACCAAACCTGTGCATTTTTGAAAACTAGAGACCTAGGGGAATCCAAGATGGGGTGACTTGTGGGGCTCTGACCAGGTTCTGTTACCCAGAATCCTTTGCAAACCTCAAAATGTGGCTATAAAAACAAATTTTCCTCATATTTCGGAGACAGAAAATTCTGGAATCTGAGAGGAGCCACAAATTTCCTTCCACTCAGCGTTCCCCCAAGTCTCCCGGTAAAAATTGTACCTCACTTGTGTGGGTAGGCCTAGTGCCCGCGACATGACATGCCCCAAAGCGCAACGTGGACACATCACATTTTTTGACAGAAAACAGAGCTGTTTTTTGCAAAGTGCCTACCTGTAGATTTTTCCCTTTAGCTAAGCCGACACCCTGGGAAACCTACCAAACCTGTGCATTTTTGAAAACTAGAGACCTAGGGGAATCCAAGATGGGGTGACTTGTGGGGCTCTAACCAGGTTCTGTTACCCAGAATCCTTTGCAAACCTCAACATTTGGCTAAAAAAACAAATTTTTCTCACATTTCTGTGGCAGGAAGTTCTGGAATCTGAGAGGGGCCACACATTTCCTTCCACCCAGCGCTCCCCCAAGTCTCCCGATAAAAATGATACCTCACTTTTGTGGGTAGGCCTAGCACCCGCGACAGGAAACGCCCCAAAGCGCAACGTGGACACATCCAATTTTTTAAAGAAAATAGAGGTGATTTTTGCGAAGTGCCTACCTGTAGATTTTGGCCTCTAGCTCAGCCGGCACCTAGGGAAACCTACCAAACCTGTGCATTTTTTAAAACTAGACACCTAGGGGAATCCAAGCTGGGGTGACTTGTGGGGCTCTGACCAGGTTCTGTTACCCAGAATCGTTTGCAAACCTCAAAATGTGGCAAAAAAACACTTTTTCCTGTCATTTCGGTGACAGAAAGTTCTGGAATCTGAGATGAGCCACAAATTTCCGTCCACCCAGCGTTCCCCTAAGTCTCCTGATAAAAATGGTACCTCACTTGTGTGGGTAGGCCTAGCGCCCACAACAGGATATGCCCCAAAACACAACGTGGACACATCCCATTTTTCCACAGAAAACAGAGCTGTTTTTTGCAAAGTGCCTACCTGTAGATTTTGGCCTCTAGCTCAGCCGGCACCTAGGGAAACCTATCAAACCTGTACATTTTGGAAAGCTAGAGACCTAGGGGAATCCAAGATGGGGTGACTTGTGGGGCTCTGACCAGGTTCTGTTACCCAGAATCCTTTGCAAACCTCAAACTTTGGCAAAAAAAACACTTTTTCCTGTCATTTCGGTGACAGAAAGTTCTGGAATCTGAGAGGAGCCACAAATTTCCTTCCACCCAGCGTTCCCCTAAGTCTCCCGATAAAAATGGTACCTCCCTTGTGTTGGTAGGCCTAGCGCCCGCGACAGGATATGCCCCAAAACACAACGTGGACACTTCCCATTTTTTCACAGAAAACACAGCTGTTTTTTGCAATGTGCCTACCTATAGATTTTGGCCTCTAGCTCAGCCGGCACCTAGGGAAACCTACCAAACCTGTGCATTTTTGAAAACTAGAGACCTAGGGGAATACAAGATTGGGTGACTTGTGGGGCTCTGACCAGGTTCTGTTACCCAGAATCCTTTGCAAACCTCAAAATTTGGCTAAAAAAACTCATTTTCCTCACATTTCGGTGACAGAAAGTTCTGGAATCTGAGAGGATCCACAAATTTCCTTCGACCCAGCGTTCCCCCAAGTCTCCCGATAACAATGATACCTCACTTGTGTGGGTAGGCCTAGCGCCCGCGACAGGAAATGCCCCAAAGCACAACATGGACACATCCCATTTTTTGACAGAAAACAGAGCTGTTTTTTGCAAAGTGCCTACCTGTAGATTTTGGCCTCTAGCTCAGCCGGCACCTAGGGAAACCTACCAAACCTGTGCAGTTTTGGAAAACTAGAGACCTAGGGGAATCCAAGATGGGGTGACTTGTGGGGCTCTGACCAGGTTCTGTTACCCAGAATCCTTTGCAAACCTCAAAATGTGGCTAAAAAAACAAATTTTCCTCATATTTCGGTGACAGAAAGTTCTGGAATCTGAGAGGAGCCACAAATTTCCTTCCACTCAGCGTTCCCCCAAGTCTCCCGGTAAAAATTGTACCTCACTTGTGTGGGTAGGCCTAGTGCCCGCGACATGAAATGCCCCAAAGCGCAACGTGGACACATCACATTTTTTGACAGAAAACAGAGCTGTTTTTTGCAAAGTGCCTACCTGTAGATTTTTCCCTTTAGCTAAGCCGACACCTAGGGAAACCTACCAAACCTGTGCATTTTTGAAAACTAGAGACCTAGGGGAATCCAAGATGGGGTGACTTGTGGGGCTCTGACCAGGTTCTGTTACCCAGAATCCTTTGCAAACCTCAACATTTGGCTAAAAAAACAAATTTTCCTCACATTTCTGTGGCAGGAAGTTCTGGAATCTGAGAGGAGCCACACATTTCCTTCCACCCAGCGCTCCCCCAAGTCTCCCGATAAAAATGATACCTCACTTTTGTGGGTAGGCCTAGCACCCGCGACAGGAAACGCCCCAAAGCGCAACGTGGACACATCCAATTTTTTGAAAGAAAATAGAGGTGATTTTTGCGAAGTGCCTACCTGTAGATTTTGGCCTCTAGCTCAGCTGGCACCTAGGGAAACCTACCAAACCTGTGCATTTTTTAAAACTAGACACCTAGGGGAATCCAAGCTGGGGTGACTTGTGGGGCTCTGACCAGGTTCTGTTACCCAGAATCGTTTGCAAACCTCAAAATGTGGCAAAAAAACACTTTTTCCTGTCATTTCGGTGACAGAAAGTTCTGGAATCTGAGATGAGCCACAAATTTCCATCCACCCAGCGTTCCCCTAAGTCTCCTGATAAAAATGGTACCTCACTTGTGTGGGTAGGCCTAGCGCCCACAACAGGATATGCCCCAAAACACAACGTGGACACATCCCATTTTTCCACAGAAAACAGAGCTGTTTTTTGCAAAGTGCCTACCTGTAGATTTTGGCCTCTAGCTCAGCCGGCACCTAGGGAAACCTATCAAACCTGTACATTTTGGAAAGCTAGAGACCTAGGGGAATCCAAGATGGGGTGACTTGTGGGGCTCTGACCAGGTTCTGTTACCCAGAATCCTTTGCAAACCTCAAACTTTGGCAAAAAAAACACTTTTTCCTGTCATTTCGGAGACAGAAAGTTCTGGAATCTGAGAGGAGCCACAAATTTCCTTCCACCCAGCGTTCCCCTAAGTCTCCCGATAAAAATGGTACCTCCCTTGTGTTGGTAGGCCTAGCGCCCGCGACAGGATATGCCCCAAAACACAACGTGGACACTTCCCATTTTTTCACAGAAAACACAGCTGTTTTTTGCAATGTGCCTACCTATAGATTTTGGTCTCTAGCTCAGCCGGCACCTAGGGAAACCTACCAAACCTGTGCATTTTTGAAAACTAGAGACCTAGGGGAATACAAGATTGGGTGACTTGTGGGGCTCTGACCAGGTTCTGTTACCCAGAATCCTTTGCAAACCTCAAAATTTGGCTAAAAAAACTCATTTTCCTCACATTTCGGTGACAGAAAGTTCTGGAATCTGAGAGGATCCACAAATTTCCTTCGACCCAGCGTTCCCCCAAGTCTCCCGATAACAATGATACCTCACTTGTGTGGGTAGGCCTAGCGCCCGCGACAGGAAATGCCCCAAAGCACAACATGGACACATCCCATTTTTTTACAGAAAACAGAGCTGTTTTTTGCAAAGTGCCTACCTGTAGATTTTGGCCTCTAGCTCAGCCGGCACCTAGGGAAACCTACCAAACCTGTGCATTTTTGAAAACTAGAGACCTAGGGGAATCCAAGATGGGGTGACTTGTGGGGCTCTGACCAGGTTCTGTTACCCAGAATCCTTTGCAAACCTCAAAATGTGGCTAAAAAAACAAATTTTCCTCATATTTCGGTGACAGAAAGTTCTGGAATCTGAGAGGAGCCACAAATTTCCTTCCACTCAGCGTTCCCCCAAGTCTCCCGGTAAAAATTGTACCTCACTTGTGTGGGTAGGCCTAGTGCCCGCGACATGAAATGCCCCAAAGCGCAACGTGGACACATCACATTTTTTGACAGAAAACAGAGCTGTTTTTTGCAAAGTGCCTACCTGTAGATTTTTCCCTTTAGCTAAGCCGACACCTAGGGAAACCTACCAAACCTGTGCATTTTTGAAAACTAGAGACCTAGGGGAATCCAAGATGGGGTGACTTGTGGGGCTCTGACCAGGTTCTGTTACCCAGAATCCTTTGCAAACCTCAACATTTGGCTAAAAAAAACAAATTTTCCTCACATTTCTGTGGCAGGAAGTTCTATAATCTGAGAGGGGCCACACATTTCCTTCCACCCAGCGCTCCCCCAAGTCTCCCGATAAAAATGATACCTCACTTTTGTGGGTAGGCCTAGCACCCGCGACAGGAAACGCCCCAAAGCGCAACGTGGACACATCCAATTTTTTGAAAGAAAATAGAGGTGATTTTTGCGAAGTGCCTACCTGTAGATTTTGGCCTCTAGCTCAGCCGGCACCTAGGGAAACCTACCAAACCTGTGCATTTCTGAAAACTAGAGACCTAGGGGAATCCAAGATGGGGTGACTTGTGGGGCTCGGACCAGGTTCTGTTACCCAGAATCCTTTGCAAACCTCAAAATTTGGCTAAAAAAACACATGTTCCTCACATTTCTGTGGGAGAAAGTTCTGGAATCTGAGAGGAGCCACAAATTGCCTTCCACCCAGCGTTCCCCTAAGTCTCTCGATAAAAATGGTACCTCACTTCTGTGGGTAGGCCTAGCGCCCACGAAAGGAAATGGCCCAAAACACAACGTGGACACAACATATTTTTTCACAGAAAACAGAGGTGTTTTTTGCAAAGTGCGTACCTGTGGAGTTTGGCCTCTAGCTCAGCCGGCCCCGGGGGGGGGGGGGGCAGAAATGCCCTAAAAAAAATTTGACCCCCATACCCCCCCAAACCCCCCCTGCCCGGGAGCGACCCTTGCCTACGGGGTCACTCCCCCTGCGTGACATTGGCGCCAAAAAACAAATCCCCGGTGCCTAGTGGTTCTTGCCCCCTTGGGGGCAGATTGACCTAAAATCGACCAATCTGCCCCCAAGGGGGGCAGAAATGGTCTAAATACAATTTGCCCCCCAGAGGAGCGACCCTTGCCTGATGGGTCGCTCCCCATCTCTAAAAAAACAACAACAACAAAAATTTGCCCTGGCGTCTAGAGGTTTCTGCCCCCGGGGGGGGGCAGAAATGGCCTAAAATAAATTTCCTCCAAGGGGAGCGACCCTTGCCCAACAACAGCCTAGGGCCTTTATAGTTTATTTTGGCAACTATTTGTTGCGCCAAATAGTTTTTGAGAAAGCCCGCCCTGATGCAAGGATTAGTTGTGAGGGCTGTACATTCTTCTCCCGCCCTGACTTTTGTCATGCTACGGTAGAGAGACGATGGCGCTTGAGACAACTGATCAGCCCCTTTCAGGAGAAGGGTACGGAAGCCTATCTACTGTCCCCGGCTCGACTTAAGACTATATATAAAGGGACGATACTGGTTTTTGCATCCGAGATCAAAGCCAAGGAGTACCTGCAGTCTTTAACTTAACTGTTTATATATGGCAAAAAAAAAAAAAGGGGTAGGGCTTATTATAAAAAAAGAGAAGGAAAAATGAAAAGGGGCGGGTGATAGAGGCGGGTAGCCTGGGGTAGAGACGAAAAGGAGGAGGGTTGTTCTTGTTGAAATGGTTGGTTTATGGGGGTTTAGTCTTTAGGGGAAACAACTTTTTTCTTGTTAGTAAATTTGCTTAATTTAGGAGTCGCCGCAGGAGCCTTTCAAGGGGGGGGGTTGCTTGTCCATCTTACAGTCTACAGTCTGGAAGCCTCATTTGGTTGGGTGGGGGGTGGGTGGGAGGTAGGGTTTCCTTTTGTGGGTGGGGTGGTGATGGGTGGGGTGGGTTGGGCAGGTTTTGCATGGGAGATGCACCGAAACATGTATTTGAAGGCACAGGAGATTATTAGGTGTATGATGAAACAAGTTGTAAGTTTGGGTGTATTTGTTAGAGCTTTCAATGGGGGACCGTAATGTTTTACGGGTGGTCACCTTAAATATATGTGGGCTAAACGATTCCAAGAAAAGACGTCTTGCCACTCATGAGCTCAAAACATTAAGGGCAGATATAATTTGTTTGCAAGAGACGCATGTTACCCCGGCTAAGAAGTATTTGTTGGATTTTCCTGGTTTCCAATTAGTCGCGTACACTACTCAGAAAACTAACACTAGAGGGGTTGCAGTACTTACACGGCGAGATCTTCTTAAGGTGGTTAAGAAGAGGGTTGATAACATGGGCAGATGGGTTATAATAGAGTGTGTTATGGGACAGTCGAATTTTACTGTGTGTTCTATTTATGGCTTTAATTTTGATGATCCAGCTGGTATTAATATGTTAAATACTGAACTTGTGTTTTGGGCCTTACCGCTTATTATATGTGGGGACTTTAATATACATACTGAGACTAATATCCCCTTACAGAATCAGGGTTCATACTTGGGACGAAAACCTAAGGTGTTTCGCGCCTTACAAATGTTGGTGCAGACTCATGGTCTTGTGGATGCATGGCAGTATTGTATGCCTATGGATCCTGGTTACACTTTATTTTCATATCCCCACCGAAAGTCTGTCCGGTTAGACTATTTTTTTATGTCTCCATCGCTATGCGAAGGACTTTTGGTGGAAAAATTCCCTAGGGTCATATCTGACCATAATCCTTTGGTAGTACAATTTTCGGACTTGTGTAAGGAACGACATTTGAAGCCCTGGTCTTTTGACCGGGGTTTGTTGCTTGACTCAGCTTATGTGTCACGGATGAAAGTATGGTTAA
Organism: Pleurodeles waltl; assembly: GCF_031143425.1. Taxonomy (NCBI): domain Eukaryota; kingdom Metazoa; phylum Chordata; class Amphibia; order Caudata; family Salamandridae; genus Pleurodeles; species Pleurodeles waltl. The sequence continues at coordinate 881,217,233 of NC_090436.1, forward strand.
CTGAGTTTTTGGGTTTTAACAGGGGTACGGTTCCACCGGGGATGTTATGGGATGCTTTAAAGGCTACTATCCGCAGGGAAACTCTGAGTTACGCCCTTAGGTGGGAGAAACAACGGCATCTAGCTATCTCTGCGGCACAGACTAAATTGGCTTCTCTGGAGAGTCAGATAGTGGGGCTTGCAAGGAATAATGCTCCAATACAAGACACTTTGGATAAGATGGCGGTCATGAAGGCCAAGATTATTCAGCTGTATCTAGACCAAGACATTATTAAAGCCCAGATTTGCACGCAGGAATGTTATGAGTTTAGTGAGAGGGTGGGCAAGGTGCTTGCATATAAGACTAGACAAAAGGCGGCTCGGAGTGCCATCTTGGCAATTAAAGATAGGTTGGGGCAGATTGTGTATGGAGATACGTCAATAGTACAGGTGTTTAAAGAATATTATTCCGTATTGTACCAGCAGGAAAGCCTCTTCTCGGATGATAGAGACGAAAGGATTGCTCAGTATCTGAGTGATATGTCGTGCCCAAAGTTATCGCAAGATGAGGGCTGTCAGTTGACTGCCCCCATTGAGTTGGATGAGATTATCTCGGCTCTAAATGCTATATCTAATGGGAAAGCTACTGGCCCTGATATGATCCCAATAGAATTCTTTAAAACTTTTTTTGAGGAATTGAAGGAGGATATTAGGTCACTCTTTACGTCAGTACAGGCTGGAGAGCGGGTGCCGGGCTCATGGCTGGAGGCTAATATTGTTATATTTTAAAAAAAGAGAAGAACCCACTTTTACCAGGCTCCTACCGACCTATCTCATTGATAAACGCAGATGCTAAATGGTATGCCAAAATCCTTGCGGTTAGGCTTAGTCGAGTCATTGGTGGGCTTGTCTCCCCTTGGCAACATGGGTTTATTCCTGGGCGGGGAACCGCCGATCATGTCAGGCGTGTTATTACCATGTTAGATGCATCTCAGGTTATGGCGGCCCCTATGGCACTAATATTATTAGATGCCGAAAAGGCTTTTGATCGGGTGAACTGGAGATATTTATGGACAGTGCTCAGTAAAGTTAATATAGGGGCTGGTTTTATCAGGGCTATACAAGGTTTATATCAGAAGCCCCTTGCTCGAATTCAACTAGCCGGGGCAATTTCAGAACCCTTCTATATTACAAGAGGAACTAGGCAGGGCTGTCCCTGCTCCCCTTTATTGTTTGCACTCTATATAGACCCCTTGATTAGGAAGTTAATGCAAAATACATTGATCTCGCCTATGGTAATGGCGGAGGGCAGGTTTAAAATTTTGGCATATGCTGATGACATAGCCATTACTACTCCTGAACCAAGGAAGGCGATCGAACAAATAGAGAAACTAGCTGCGGAGTTTGGCGAGATCTCAGGCTATGCATTAACCCCTTCCCCGCCACGGACGTAATGGTTACGTCCATGGCAGCGCCCGTGTGGCGCCATGGACGTAACCATTACGTCCTGGGACTGGCCGCCCCCCAACCCCCCCAGGCCAGGGCTGAAAGGGGAATCCCTTCCCCTTTCACCCCCCCCACACCTCCCATGACGTCAGCGCGCGATCGCGCGCTGATTTCATAGAAAGGGGGAAAGACGCGCTGGAAGCCATTTGCTTCCAGCGCGTCTAAGGGAGAAGGTGAGTTTTTCACCTTCGTGCGGGGTGGGGTGCTCTGAAAGAAGCATCGAGGGAAAGGAAAGGGTTTTCCTTTCCCTCGATGTCTCTTTGAGCATTCCTGCTGCCCGATCGCGATGCGATCGGGCAGCAGGAATGCCCACTAGACACCAGGGATTTGTGTATGTGTGTGTGTGTGATTTTTTAATGTGTGGGGGAGTGACCCCTTGGGCAAGGGTCGCTCCCCCGGGGGGCGCAATGTATTTATCGTCGTTTCTGCCCCCCCTTGGGGCAGATTGGCCCTATTTTTAGGCCGATCTGCCCCCAAGGGGGGCAGAAAGCCACTAGACACCAGGGATTTTATTGTTGGTTTTTATTTTTTGTGTTGGGGGGTGGCCCCTTGGGCAAGGGTCGCCCCCAGGCGCCCACATGTATTTTTGGGCAGTTCTGCCCCCCTTGGGGACAGATAGGCCTACTTTTTTTAGGCCTTTCTGCCCCCAAAGGGGGCAGAATCCCAATAGCGCCAGAAATATTATGTTTTGTATGTGTGCTTTGTGTTGGGGGTTGGCCCCTTGGGCAAGGGTCGCTCCCCCTGGGGGAGGCAATGTATTTATCATCGTTTCTGCCCCCCTTGGGGGCAGATTGGCTTTATTTTTAGGCCAATCTGTCCCCAAGGGGGGCAGAAAGCCACTAGACACCAGGGATTTTATTGTTGTTTTTTTTTTATTTGTGTTGGGGGTCGGCCCCTTGGGCAAGGGTTGGCCCCAGGGGCCCATATGTATTATTGGGCAGTTCTGCCCCCCTTGGGGGCAGGTATGCCTATTTTTTAGGCCTTTCTGTCCCCAAGGGGGGCAGAATCCCCATAGCGCCAGGGATACTATATGTGTGTGTGTGTGTGTGCTTTGTGTGGGGGTGTGGCCCCTTGGGCAAGGGTCGCCCCCCCCCCCAAAGGGTGCTATGTAATCTGGGCGATTTCTGCCCCCTGCCCTTGGGGGTAGATTGGCCTTTTTTTTTAGGCCCATCTTCCCCCAAGGAGAGAACACTAGACACAAGGGAAAATTAAAAAATGGTTAGTGGCGGAGTGTTTGTCAACTGGCGAAGTATTTGCTTTTATGATAATAACAGTTTTTCTCCTTTTTGTTCTAGTTCAAAGCTTTTGCTGACTTTGCTGTGGCTTGTTGCAGTTTTGGCAGTAGTTGTCCTGCGGTTTGCGTAGTTGCATGTTTTAGGTAAGTAAATAAATTTACTCCAAGTGAGTATTGTTGCAATGCATGAATGACATGTTTGTAGGTGGTGTACTGAATGCAGGATTGTGTGTGAAATTGTCCTTAGATTTATGCACAATGATTATTGTGTTGTCTTATGTCTAATTGGCTTTTTTTTTTCTCTTTTTAGTGGGATATCGTTGGTGATTGCTGTGGCTGTGCAGAGTAGTTGCTGGTGAGTCAAGCTTTTTCAGGCAAGTGAGCAGTATAGTTTTTGAGTTTATAACTCTTAGTGATAAACCTATACTTTGTTACTTATCTTACACAGTGCTGGTTGTTGGTGGTGTATTTGTCCAGTTAATTTTTGTAGGAAGGATCATGGCTAGCCGTAGGATGACCGCTCAGCAGGTTGTTAGTGTGCTTTTTGAGTCATCTTCTGACCATGAATATGAGACTGACTCTGCATCTGAGGCAGAGGAGGAAGTGCAGGATTCTGGAAGTGAATTTTCTGTCAGAGATGAATCATCTGATAATGAAGCCACTCTCAGTGCTGATGAAGGGCCTGTTTTAGAGGAGGACAGTGATGTGCCAATGGTGCAGGAGCCAGCGGCTGAAAGGCTTCCCATTGGAAGACCTGACACATGGGTTGCACCAAACATGGAGCAGCCACAGTTGCCTGCGTTTACTGGTTTTCCAGGGTGTCGAGTTAATACGGAAAACTTTTTTGAGTTGTTTATGGACGATATATTTTTGGAAGAGATTGTTGAGCAGACTAATTTGTATGCAGAGCAGTTTTTGAGGGACAACGCTGCCAGACTTAGGCCACACTCTAGAGCTAGCCGGTGGATTCCCACAATCTGGAAGAGTTGAGAAAGTTCTTGGGTTTAACTTTTTTGATGGGGCTGATAAGGAAGCCATCGCTGTCTTCATATTGGTCTACTAGTCCCTTGATGGCAACTGCTATATTTCCTGCCCTCATGAGTCATAACCGGTATGAGCTTCTTCTTCGGATGTTGCATTTTGTAGATAATGCTTTAGCCTTGCCACAAGATCATCCTGATTCTGACCGTCTTTTTAAGATTAGACCTGTCCTTGATCATTTGGTAGATCGGTTTTCAGAGATCTATGTTTCAGGGAAAGAAATATCTGTAGATGAGTCTTTGGTCCTGTTCAAGGGTCGTTTGGTTTTTAGGCAGTACATTCCTAGCAAGAGGGCACGGTATGGAATTAAATTGTATATGCTGTCAGAAAGTAGTACAGGATATGTTTATAATTTCCGGGTCTACACTGGTAGGGATTCCAATATTGACCCCCCTGGTTGTCCTCCCACTTTTGGAGTTAGTGAGAAAATTGTGTGGGAACTTGGTAGACGACTGTTTAACAAAGGTCACCATTTATATGTAGATAACTTCTACACTGGAGTTAGGTTGTTCAAGGAGTTGTTCAGAGTGGACACTGTTGCTTGTGGCACAATCCGCTCTAATCGGAAAGGCTATCCAAAAGAGCTTGTCTGTAAAAAACTTGAGAAGGGACACTGCAGTGCCTTGCGGAATGATGAGCTGCTAGCTCTGAAATTTGTAGACAAGAGGGATGTATACATGCTAAGCACCATCCATGATGAGAGTACTTCACCTGTGGCTGTTTGGTGTCAGGTTGCCGAAGTGCGCAAACCTGTGTGCATCTTAGACTATAATAAGCACATGGGTGGTTTTGATAGAGTAGATCAGAGGTTAGAACCTTACACTGCTGCTCGTAAGTCTTATGTGTGGTATAAGAAATTAGCGGTTCACTTGTTCCACTTGGCAACTTTTAATGCTTTTGTTGTGTTTAAGGATAGTTCTCCAGAGTCAAGGATGACATTTGTGAAATTTCAGGAGTCTATCATAGCTAGCCTTGTTGTGCTGGAACAGGCAAGAGTTCCTAGAGAAGCAGTGGTGGAGGATGTGGCTAGATTGAAAGATCGTCACTTTGCTGAGCACATTCCTCCCACGGCCAAAAAAAACTTTCCTGCTAAGAGATGTAGAGTCTGTGCTCGAAGAGGTATCAGGAAGGAGACTAGGATGTACTGCCCTGATTGTCCTTCAAAGCCTGGGCTGTGTGTGGGTGGCTGTTTCAGGAGCTACCACACACAGAAGAATTATTGGGAAATTCCGTGAGCGTAAACTGGTGTTTTATATTTTTATATGTTCGGTTTCACGGTTGGCATTAGTCATGTATTCAGTTAGAGCTTTTGTGTTTGTAGTTTTGTACTAATTTATGATTAGTGGTTTCTTTGTTGTTTAAAAAAAAAAAAGGGGATGGCATGTGTAGGGTGGCGCTTGGCTGGCGGTGTGCGTGGGGTGGCGCATGGCTGGCGGTGTGGGTGGGGTGGCGCTTGGCTGGCGGTGTGTGTAGGGTGGCGCTTGGCTGGTGGTATGGGTGGGGTGGCGCTGGGCTGGCGGTGTGGGTGGGGTTGCGCTTGGCTGGTGGTGTGGGTGGGGTGGCGCTTGGCTGGCAGTGTGTGTGGGGTGGCGCTTGGCTGGCGGTGTGGGTGGGGTGGCGCTGGACTGGCGGTGTGGGTGGGGTGGCGCTTGGCTGGTGGTGTGGGTGGGGTGGCGCTTGGCTGGCAGTGCCAGCCAAACGCCAGTCCACACACTCATCAGCTGGTGTGATTGCTGTATCAGGCATGTGGGCGTATGAAAGTGATGGGCCCTTGACTGGCGCTGTCTGTGGATGCGAGTCTTGTAATGTGCTGGGCCCGTGGCTGGCGGCGTGAATGGTCTAGTGCATGTCATGTATGAAAGGTGTGTGAATGGACTGTAAAGCGGTTGGTGCCTTGTCGTGGCTTTACAGCTCACGAGCTGTGAGTCATTGGTTCAGTTTTATGGCCTTTCAGTTATTACCAGTGCATTTCACTTTTGTGAAATCTCTTGTTAATAAAATTTGATCTACTGAACCATCACTCACCCTCGTGCCAAATCCAACCAGTATGTGTGGTACAAATGACAAAACCTGCTCCGCTGTAATCAGGCGTCGCAGCACACTTGAGACACGCTAGGTGTCTCAGGTGGGACCCCGATGATGAAGCATGCCACCAACTTGGTTGGTGGGTGAGGGGTCTTTTTCACATAACCTAAGTGCGTTTCTTTTCACAATTTTAGTGCTTGGCACATCACAGAGTATGTGGACACAACAAAATGATATATTACAAAACTACCTGTGTTTGGGGGGGAGGGGCCACCTGTGTTTTTGGTCCTGGGTGCGGCCTTCATCTAGGGAAACCTACCAAACCCAGACATCTCCATTGCAGGGAGATGTGGCTTGCGTGGATCCCCCAACATTTTCTTACCCAGACGCCTCTGCAAACTGCAAAATTTGCATAAAAAAGCATATTTTCCTGAGTTTTGTTTGTACGATCACCGCTCCAGCACAAAATTCCTACTCCCCAGTGTTCCCCTCAGTCTCCCAAGTAAAATGACACCTCACTTATGTGGGTCCCTAAAGCAGAGTCAGTCTAAAGATGTATAAAAGAATATGTCCTTATAAACTCCCTGTGCTATCCCCTCTATCGCTACAAGTTCTGGGCCTTATTCTGTTGCAGGCACCTGGCCCACCCACACAAGAAAGGTATAATTTTTACCGGGAGACTTGGGGGAATGCTGGGTGGAAGGAAATTTGTGGCTCCTCTCAGATTCCAGAACTTTCTGTCGCCGAAATGTGAGGAAAACGTGTTTCTTTAGCCACATTTTGAGGTTTGCAAAGGATTCTGGGTAACAGAACCTGGTCAGAGCCCCACAAGTCACCCCATCTTGGATTCCCCTAGGTCTCTAGTTTTCAACAATGCACAGGATTGGTAGGTTTCCTTAGGTGCCAGCTGAGCTAGAGGCCAAAATCCACAGGTAGGCACTGTTTTCCATGAAACAATGTGATGTGTCCACGTTGCGTTTTGGGGCCGTTTCCTGTCGCGGGCGCTAGGCCTACCCACACAAGTGAGGTATCATTTTTATCGGGAGACTTGGGGGAACGCTGGGTGGAAGGAAATTTGTGGCTCCTCTCAGATTCCAGAACTTTCTGCCACAGAAATGTGAGGAACATGTGTTGTTTTAGCCAAATTTTGAGGTTTGCAAAGGATTCTGGGTAACAGAACCTGGTCCGAGCCCCGCAAGTCACCCCTCCTTAGATTCCCCTAGGTCTCTAGTTTTCAGAAATGCACAGGTTTGGTAGGTTTCCCTAGGTGCCGGCTGAGCTAGAGGCCAAAATCTACAGGTAGGCACTTCGCAAAAAACACCTCTGTTTTCTTCCAAAAATTTGGATGTGTCCACGTTGCGCTTTGGGGGGTTTCCTGTCGCGGGCGCTAGGCCTACCCACACAAGTGAGGTATCATTTTTATCGGGAGACTTGTGGGAACGCTGGGTGGAAGGAAATTCGTGGCTCCTCTCAGATTCCAGAACTTTCTGCCACAGAAATGTGAGGAACATGTGTTTTTTTAGCCAAATTTTGAGGTTTGCAAAGGATTCTGGGTAACACAACCTGGTCCGAGCCCCGCAAGTCACCCCATCTTGGATTCCCCTAGGTCTCTAGTTTTCAGAAATGCACAGGTTTGGTAGGTTTCCCTAGGTGTCGGCTGAGCTAGAGGCCAAAATCTACAGGTAGGCACTTCGCAAAAAACACCTCTGTTTTCTTCCAAAAATGTGGATGTGTCCACGTTGCGCTTTGGGGCGTTTCCTGTCGCGGGCGCTAGGCCTACCCACACAAGTGAGGTATCATTTTTATCGGGAGACTTGGGGGAACACTGGGTGGAAGGAAATTTGTGGCTCCTCTCAGATTCCAGAACTTTCTGCCACAGAAATGTGAGGAACATGTGTTTTTTTTAGCCAAATTTTGAGGTTTGCAAAGGATTCTGGGTAACAGAACTTGGTCCGAGCCCCACAAGTCACCCCTCCTTTGATTCCCCTAGGTCTCTAGTTTTCAGAAATGCACAGGTTTGGTAGGTTTCCCTACGTGCCGGCTGAGCTACAGGCCAAAATCTACAGGTAGGCACTTCGCAAAAAACACCTCTGTTTTCTTCCAAAAATTTGGATGTGTCCACGTTGCGCTTTGGGGCGTTTCCTACCGCGGGCGCTAGGCCTACCCACACAAGTGAGGTATAATTTTTATCGGGAGACTTGGGGGAACGCTGGGTAGAAGGAAATTTGTGGCTCCTCTCAGATTCCAGAACTTTCTGCCACAGAAATGTGAGGAACCTGTGTTTTTTTAGCCAAATTTTGAGGTTTGCAAAGGATTCGGGGTAACAGAACCTGGTCAAAGCCCCGCAAGTCATCCCATCTTGGATTCCCCTAGGTCTCTAGTTTTCAGAAATGCACAGGTTTGGTAGGTTTCCCTAGGTGTCGGCTGAGCTAGAGGCCAAAATCTACAGGTAGGCACTTCGCAAAAAACACCTCTGTTTTCTTCCAAAAATTTGGATGTGTCCACGTTGCGCTTTGGGGTGTTTCCTGTCGCGGGCTCTAGGCCTACCCACACAAGTGAGGTATCATTTTTATCGGGAGACTTGGGGGAACGCTGGGTGGAAGGAAATTTGTGGCTCCTCGCAGATTCCAGAACTTTCTGCCACAGAAATGTGAGGAACATGTGTTTTTTTAGCCAAATTTTGAGGTTTGCAAAGGATTCTGGGTAACAGAACCAGGTCGGAGCCCCGCAAGTCACCCCTCCTTAGATTCCCCTAGGTCTCTAGTTTTTAGAAATGCACAGGTTTGGTAGGTTTCCCTAGGTGCCGGCTGAGCTAGAGGCCAAAATCTACAGGTAGGCACTTCGCAAAAAACACCTCTGTTTTCTTCCAAAAATGTGGATGTGTCCACGTTGCGCTTTGGGGCGTTTCCTGTCGAAGGCGCTAGGCCTACCCCCACAAGTGAGGTATCATTTTTATCGGGAGACTTGGGGGAACGCTGGGTAGAAGGAAATTTGTGGCTCCTCTCAGATTCCAGAACTTTCTGCCACAGAAATGTGAGGAACATGTGTTTTTTTAGCCAAATTTTGAGGTTTGCAAAGGATTCTGGGTAACAGAAACCTGGTCCGAGCCCCGCAAGTCACCCCATCTTGGATTCCCCTAGGTCTCTAGTTTTCAGAAATGCACAGGTTTGGTAGGTTTCCCTAGGTGTCGGCTAGGCTAGAGGCCAAAATCTACAGGTAGGCACTTCGCAAAAAACACCTCTGTTTTCTTCAAAAAATTTGGATGTGTCAACGTTGCGCTTTGGGGCGTTTCCTGTCGCGGGCGCTAGGCCTACCCACACAAGTGAGGTATCATTTTTATCGGGAGACTTGGGGGAACGCTGGGTGGAAGGAAATTTGTGTCTCATCTCAGATTCCAGAACTTTCTGCCACAGAAATGTGAGGAACATGTGTTTTTTTAGCCAAATTTTGAGGTTTGCAAAGGATTCTGGGTAACAGAACCTGGTCAGAGCCCCACAAGTCACCCCATCTTGGATTCCCCTAGGTCTCTAGTTTTCAAAAATGCACAGGTTTGGTAGGTTTCCCTAGGTGCCGGCTGAGCTAGAGGCCAAAATCTACAGGTAGGCACTTTGCAAAAAACACCTCTGTTTTCTTCCAAAAATTTGGATGTGTCCACGTTGCGCTTTGGGGCGTTTCCTGTCGCGGGCGCTAGGCCTACCCACACAAGTGAGGTATCATTTTTATCGGGAGACTTGGGGGAATGCTGGGTGGAAGGAAATTTTTGGCTCCTCTCAGATTCCAGAACTTTCTGCCACAGAAATGTGAGGAACATGTGTTGTTTTAGCCAAATTTTGAGGTTTGCAAAGGATTCTGGGTAACAGAACCTGGTCCGAGCCCCACAAGTCACCCCATCTTGGATTCCCCTAGGTCTCTAGTTTTCAGAAATGCACAGCTTTGGTAGGTTTCCCTAGGTGCCGGCTGAGCTAGAGGCCAAAATCTACAGGTAGGCACTTCGCAAAAAACACCTCTGTTTTCTTCCAAAAATTTGGATGTGTCCACGTTGCGCTTTGGGGCGTTTCCTGTCGCGGGCGCTAGGCCTACCCACACAAGTGAGGTATCATTTTTATCGGGAGACTTGGGGGAACGCTGGGTGGAAGGAAATTTGTGGCTCCTCTCAGATTCCAGAACTTTCTGCCACAGAAATGTGAGGAACATGTGTTTTTTTAGCCAAATTTTGAGGTTTGCAAAGGATTCTGGGTAACAGAACCTGGTCCGAGCCCCGCAAGTCATCCTATCTTGCATTCCCCTAGGTCTCTAGTTTTCAGAAATGCACAGGTTTGGTAGGTTTCCCTAGGTGTCGGCTGAGCTAGAGGCCAAAATCTACAGGTAGGCACTTCGCAAAAAACACCTCTGTTTTCTTCCAAAAATGTGGATGTGTCCACGTTGCGCTTTGGGGCGTTTCCTGTCGCGGGCGCTAGGCCTACCCACACAAGTGAGGTATCATTTTTATCGGGAGACTTGGGGGAACACTGGGTGGAAGGAAATTTGTGGCTCCTCTCAGATTCCAGAACTTTCTGCCACAGAAATGTGAGGAACCTGTGTTTTTTTAGCCAAATTTTGAGGTTTGCAAAGGATTCTGGGTAACAGAACCTGGTCCGAGCCCCGCAAGTCACCCCTCCTTAGATTCCCCTAGGTCTCTAGTTTTCAGAAATGCACAGGTTTGGTAGGTTTCCCTACGTGCCGGCTGAGCTAGAGGCCAAAATCTACAGGTAGGCACTTCGCAAAAAACACCTCTGTTTTCTTCCAAAAATTTGGATGTGTCCACGTTGCGCTTTGGGGCGTTTCCTGCCGCGGGCGCTAGGCCTACCCACACAAGTGAGGTATCATTTTTATCGGGAGACTTGGGGGAACGCTGGGTAGAAGGAAATTTGTGGCTCCTCTCAGATTCCAGAACTTTCTGCCACAGAAATGTGAGGAACCTGTGTTTTTTTAGCCAAATTTTGAGGTTTGCAAAGGATTCTGGGTAACAGAACCTGGTCCGAGCCCCGCAAGTCATCCCATCTTGCATTCCCCTAGGTCTCTAGTTTTCAGAAATGCACAGGTTTGGTAGGTTTCCCTAGGTGTCGGCTGAGCTAGAGGCCAAAATCTACAGGTAGGCACTTCGCAAAAAACACCTCTGTTTTCTTCCAAAAATTTGGATGTGTCCACGTTGCGCTTTGGGCCGTTTCCTGTCGCGGGCGCTAGGCCTACCCACACAAGTGAGGTATCATTTTTATCGGGAGACTTGGGGGAACGCTGGGTCGAAGGAAATTTGTGGCTCCTCGCAGATTCCAGAACTTTCTGCCACAGAAATGTGAGGAACATGTGTTTTTTTAGCCAAATTTTGAGGTTTGCAAAGGATTCTGGGTAACAGAACCAGGTCCGAGCCCCGCAAGTCACCCCTCCTTAGATTCCCCTAGGTCTCTAGTTTTTAGAAATGCACAGGTTTGGTAGGTTTCCCTAGGTGCCGGCTGAGCTAGAGGCCAAAATCTACAGGTAGGCACTTCGCAAAAAACACCTCTGTTTTCTTCCAAAAATTTGGATGTGTCCACGTTGCGCTTTGGGGCGTTTCCTGTCGCAGGCGCTAGGCCTACCCCCACAAGTGAGGTATCATTTTTATCGGGAGACTTGGGGGAACGCTGGGTAGAAGGAAATTTGTGGCTCCTCTCAGATTCCAGAACTTTCTGCCACAGAAATGTGAGGAACATGTGTTTTTTTAGCCAAATTTTGAGGTTTGCAAAGGATTCTGGGTAACAGAACCTGGTCTGAGCCCCGCAAGTCACCCCATCTTGGATTCCCCTAGGTCTCTAGTTTTCAGAAATGCACAGGTTTGGTAGGTTTCCCTAGGTGTCGGCTGAGCTAGAGGCCAAAATCTACAGGTAGGCACTTCGCAAAAAACACCTCTGTTTTCTTCCAAAAATTTGGATGTGTCCACGTTGCGCTTTGGGGCGTTTCCTGTCGCGGGCGCTAGGCCTACCCACACAAGTGAGGTATCATTTTTATCGGGAGACTTGGGAGAACGCTGGGTGGAAGGAAATTTGTGGCTCCTCTCAGATTCCAGAACTTTCTGCCACAGAAATGTGAGGAACATGTGTTTTTTTAGCCAAATTTTGAGGTTTGCAAAGGATTCTGGGTAACAGAACCTGGTCCGAGCCCCGCAAGTCACCCCATCTTGGATTCCCCTAGGTCTCTAGTTTTCAGAAATGCACAGGTTTGGTAGGTTTCCCTAGGTGCCAGCTGAGCTAGAGGCCCAAATCTACAGGTAGGCACTTCGCAAAAAACAGCTCTGTTTTCTTCAAAAAATTTGGATGTGTCCACGTTGCGCTTTGGGGCGTTTCCTGTCGCGGGCGCTAGGCCTACCCACACAAGTGAGGTATCATTTTTATCGGGAGACTTGGGGGAACGCTGGGTGGAAGGAAATTTGTGTCTCATCTCAGATTCCAGAACTTTCTGCCACAGAAATGTGAGGAACATGTGTTTTTTTAGCCAAATTTTGAGGTTTGCAAAGGATTCTGGGTAACAGAACCTGGTCCGAGTCCCGCAAGTAACCCCTCCTTAGATTCCCCTAGGTCTCTAGTTTTCAGAAATGCACAGGTTTGGTATGTTTCCCTAGGTGCCGGCTGAGCTAGAGGCCAAAATCTACAGGTAGGCACTTTGCAAAAAACACCTCTGTTTTCTTCCAAAAATTTGGATGTGTCCACGTTGCGCTTTGGGGCGTTTCCTGTCGCGGGCGCTAGGCCTACCCACACAAGTGAGGTATCATTTTTATCAGGAGTCTTTAGGGAATGCTGGGTGGAAGGAAATTTTTGGCTCCTCTCAGATTCCAGAACTTTCTGCCACAGAAATGTGAGGAACATGTGTTGTTTTAGCCAAATTTTGAGGTTTGCAAAGGATTCTGGGTAACAGAACCTGGTCCGAGCCCCACAAGTCACCCCATCTTGGATTCCCCTAGGTCTCTAGTTTTCAGAAATGCACAGGTTTGGTAGGTTTCCCTAGGTGCCGGCTGAGCTAGAGGCCAAAATCTACAGGTAGGCACTTCGCAAAAAACACCTCTGTTTTCTTCCAAAAATTTGGATGTGTCCACGTTGCGCTTTGGGGCGTTTCCTGTCGCGGGCGCTAGGCCTACCCACACAAGTGAGGTATCATTTTTATCGGGAGACTTGGGGGAACGCTGGGTGGAAGGAAATTTGTGGCTCCTCTCAGATTCCAGAACTTTCTGCCACAGAAATGTGAGGAACATGTGTTTTTTTAGCCAAATTTTGAGGTTTGCAAAGGATTCTGGGTAACAGAACCTGGTCCGAGCCCCGCAAGTCACCCCATCTTTGATTCCCCTAGGTCTCTAGTTTTCAGAAATGCACAGGTTTTCTAGGTTTCCCTAGGTGCCGGCTGAGCTAGAGGCCAAAATCTACAGGTAGGCACTTCGCAAAAAACACCTCTGTTTTCTTCCAAAAATTTGGATGTGTCCACGTTGCGCTTTGGGGCGTTTCCTGCCGCGGGCGCTAGGCCTACCCACACAAGTGAGGTATCATTTTTATCGGGAGACTTGGGGGAACGCTGGGTAGAAGGAAATTTGTGGCTCCTCGCAGATTCCAGAACTTTCTGCCACAGAAATGTGAGGAACATGTGTTTTTTTAGCCAAATTTTGAGGTTTGCAAAGGATTCTGGGTAACAGAACCAGGTCCGAGCCCCGCAAGTCACCCCTCCTTAGATTCCCCTAGGTCTCTAGTTTTTAGAAATGCACAGGTTTGGTAGGTTTCCCTAGGTGCCGGCTGAGCTAGAGGCCAAAATCTACAGGTAGGCACTTCGCAAAAAACACCTCTGTTTTCTTCCAAAAATTTGGATGTGTCCACGTTGCGCTTTGGGGCGTTTCCTGTCGCAGGCGCTAGGCCTACCCCCACAAGTGAGGTATCATTTTTATCGGGAGACTTGGGGGAACGCTGGGTAGAAGGAAATTTGTGGCTCCTCTCAGATTCCAGAACTTTCTGCCACAGAAATGTGAGGAACATGTGTTTTTTTAGCCAAATTTTGAGGTTTGCAAAGGATTCTGGGTAACAGAACCTGGTCTGAGCCCCGCAAGTCACCCCATCTTGGATTCCCCTAGGTCTCTAGTTTTCAGAAATGCACAGGTTTGGTAGGTTTCCCTAGGTGTCGGCTGAGCTAGAGGCCAAAATCTACAGGTAGGCACTTCGCAAAAAACACCTCTGTTTTCTTCCAAAAATTTGGATGTGTCCACGTTGCGCTTTGGGGCGTTTCCTGTCGCGGGCGCTAGGCCTACCCACACAAGTGAGGTATCATTTTTATCGGGAGACTTGGGAGAACGCTGGGTGGAAGGAAATTTGTGGCTCCTCTCAGATTCCAGAACTTTCTGCCACAGAAATGTGAGGAACATGTGTTTTTTTAGCCAAATTTTGAGGTTTGCAAAGGATTCTGGGTAACAGAACCTGGTCCGAGCCCCGCAAGTCACCCCATCTTGGATTCCCCTAGGTCTCTAGTTTTCAGAAATGCACAGGTTTGGTAGGTTTCCCTAGGTGCCAGCTGAGCTAGAGGCCCAAATCTACAGGTAGGCACTTCGCAAAAAACAGCTCTGTTTTCTTCAAAAAATTTGGATGTGTCCACGTTGCGCTTTGGGGCGTTTCCTGTCGCGGGCGCTAGGCCTACCCACACAAGTGAGGTATCATTTTTATCGGGAGACTTGGGGGAACGCTGGGTGGAAGGAAATTTGTGTCTCATCTCAGATTCCAGAACTTTCTGCCACAGAAATGTGAGGAACATGTGTTTTTTTAGCCAAATTTTGAGGTTTGCAAAGGATTCTGGGTAACAGAACCTGGTCCGAGTCCCGCAAGTAACCCCTCCTTAGATTCCCCTAGGTCTCTAGTTTTCAGAAATGCACAGGTTTGGTATGTTTCCCTAGGTGCCGGCTGAGCTAGAGGCCAAAATCTACAGGTAGGCACTTTGCAAAAAACACCTCTGTTTTCTTCCAAAAATTTGGATGTGTCCACGTTGCGCTTTGGGGCGTTTCCTGTCGCGGGCGCTAGGCCTACCCACACAAGTGAGGTATCATTTTTATCAGGAGTCTTTAGGGAATGCTGGGTGGAAGGAAATTTTTGGCTCCTCTCAGATTCCAGAACTTTCTGCCACAGAAATGTGAGGAACATGTGTTGTTTTAGCCAAATTTTGAGGTTTGCAAAGGATTCTGGGTAACAGAACCTGGTCCGAGCCCCACAAGTCACCCCATCTTGGATTCCCCTAGGTCTCTAGTTTTCAGAAATGCACAGGTTTGGTAGGTTTCCCTAGGTGCCGGCTGAGCTAGAGGCCAAAATCTACAGGTAGGCACTTCGCAAAAAACACCTCTGTTTTCTTCCAAAAATTTGGATGTGTCCACGTTGCGTTTTGGGGCGTTTCCTGTCGCGGGCGCTAGGCCTACCCACACAAGTGAGGTATCATTTTTATCGGGAGACTTGGGGGAACGCTGGGTGGAAGGAAATTTGTTGCTCCTCTCAGATTCCAGAACTTTCTGCCACAGAAATGTGAGGAACATGTGTTTTTTTAGCCAAATTTTGAGGTTTGCAAAGGATTCTGGGTAACAGAACCTGGTCCGAGCCCCGCAAGTCACCCCATCTTTGATTCCCCTAGGTCTCTAGTTTTCAGAAATGCACAGGTTTTCTAGGTTTCCCTAGGTGCCGGCTGAGCTAGAGGCCAAAATCTACAGGTAGGCACTTCGCAAAAAACACCTCTGTTTTCTTCCAAAAATTTGGATGTGTCCACGTTGCGCTTTGGGTCATTTCGTGTCGCAGGCGCTAGGCCTACCCACACAAGTGAGGTATCATTTTTATCGGGAGACTTGGGGGAACGCTGGGGGGAAGGAAATTTGTGGCTCCTCTCAGATTCCAGAACTTTATGCCACAGAAATGTGAGGAACATGTGTTTTTTTAGCCAAATTTTGAGGTTTGCAAAGGATTCTGGGTAACAGAGCCTGGTCCGAGCCCCGCAAGTCACCCCTTCTTAGATTCTCCTAGGTCTCTAGTTTTCAGAAATGCACAGGTTTGGTAGGTTTACCTAGGTGCCGGCTGAGCTAGAGGCCAAAATCTACAGGTAGGCACTTCGCAAAAAACACCTCTGTTTTCTTCCAAAAATTTGGATGTGTCCTCGTTGCGCTTTGGGGCGTTTCCTGTCGCGGGCGCTAGGCCTACCCAAACATCATTTTTATCGGGAGACTTGGGGGAACATAGATTAGCAAAACAAGTGTTATTGCCCCTTGTCTTTCTCTACATTTTTTCCTTCCAAATATAGGAGAGTGTGTAAAAAAGACATCTATTTGAGAAATGCCCTGTAATTCACATGCTAGTATGGTCACCCCGGAATTCAGAGATGTGCAAATAACCACTGCTCCTCAACACCTTATCTTGTGCCCTTTTTGGAAATACAAAGGTTTTCTTGATAGCAATTTTTTACTCTTTATATTTCAGCAAATGAATTGCTGTATACCCGGTATAGAATGAAAACGCACTGCAGGGTGCAGCTCATTTATTGGCTCTGGGTACCTAGGGTTCTTAATGAACCTACAAGCCCTATATATCCCCGCAACCAGAGGAGTCCAGCAGACGTAACGGTATATTGCTTTCGATAATCTGACATTGCAGGGAAAAGTTACAGAGTTAAACGTAGAGAAACAGTTATGTTTTTTTCACCTCAATTTCAATATTTTTCTTTTTCAGTTGTTATTTTCTGTAGGAAACCCTTGTAGGATCTACACAAAGGACCCCTTGCTGAATTCAGAATTTTGTCTACTTTTCAGAAATGTTTAGGTTTCTGGGATCCAGCATTGGTTTCATGCCCATTTCTGTCACTGACTGGAAGGAGGCTGAAAGCACAAAAAATTGCAAAAATGGGGTATGTCCCAGTAAAATGCCAAAATTGTGTTGAAAAATTGGGTTTTCTGATTCAAGTCTGCCTGTTCCTGAAAGCCGGGAAGCTGCTGAGTTTAGCACCACAAACCCTTTGTTGATGCCATTTTCAGGGGAAAAACCACAAGCCTTCTTCTGCAGCCACTTTTTCCAATTTTTTTGAAAAAAACGAAACTTTCCCTGTATTTTGGCCAATTTCTTGGCCTCCTTCAGGGGAACCCACAAAGTCTGGGTACCTCTAGAAACCCTAGGATGTTGGAAAAAAAGAACGCAAATTTGGCTTGGTTAGCTTATGCGGACAAAAAGTTATGAGGGCCTAAGCGCGAACTGCCCCAAATAGGCAAAAAAAGGCCTGGCACAGGAGGGGGAAAAGGCCTGGCAGCGAAGGGGTTAAATAGGAGTAAATGCCAAATATTGGGCAATGAGTGGGCCATTATTGAAAACAACAGGAGGGCCAATCAAGTGACTTATCTAGGTGTCAGATTGTCGGCCAATTTGGACCAGATAGTGGAGAGTAATCTTGCCCCTGTCTTAGCTAAAACCAGGAAAGAGCTGCATCATATGAACAATTTGCATTTAACGATTATTGGTCGATTCAATCTTATTAAAATTATTTTTTTACCTAGGGTCTTATATTTCTTCCGTACTATCCCGCTGGAAATTAACAAAGAATGGTTTAAGCATATGGAGAGTTTAGCGAGTAGTTTTATTTGGTCTTTTAAAAAAGTACGGCGGGCATATAAGTATTTAGGGGGTCATCCTGACCCCGGCCGGCGGCGGTAGCCGCCGGCCTGGCTGGGACCGCCAGAAGACCGTCCCGCGGTCAAAAGACCGCGGCGGTCATTCTGGGTTTCCCACTGGGCTGGCGGGCGACCGCCAAAAGGCCGCCTGCCAGCCCAGTGGGAAACACCCTTCCACGAGGAAGCCGGCTCCGAATGGAGCCGGCGGAGTGGAAGGTGTGCGACGGGTGCAGTAGCACCCGTCGCGAATTTCAGTGTCTGCTAAGCAGACACTGAAATTCAAAGTGGGGCCCTCTTACGGGGGCCCCTGCAGTGCCCATGCCATTGGCATGGGCGCTGCAGGGGTCCCCAGGGGCCCCACGACACCCCTCACCGCCATCCTGTTCCTGGCGATCGAAACCGCCAGGAACAGGATGGCGGTGAGGGGGTCGGAATTCCCCATGGCGGCGCAGCAAGCTGCGCCGCCATGGGGGATTCCTCAGGGCAGCGGAAAACCAGCGGAAAACCAGCGGGACACCGCCGGTTTTCCGGTTCTGACCGCGGCCATACAGCCGCGGTCAGAATGCCCTCAGGAGCACCGCCAGCCTGTTGGCGGTGCTCCCGCCGACCCCGGCGGGGTCGGAATGACCCCCTTAGTGCTACCCAGAGAGAGGGGGGGTGGGCGGCCCCTCATTTTCTTTTTTATTACTGGGTATCTGCAATGCAGTATATCCAACCATTAATTAACCGACAGGCTGATAATAGAGATTTTGGTGAAATTTGCCCTCCTATATATAATATGATTTGGGGAAGTTATGCCAATGCAGCTTTTCTGAGAACAGTGGAGCCTAGCTATTTAAAAAAAGTTAAGTTCAAGACTGTCTGGGCTGCATTTAAGGTGTGGACCAATGTTACAAAAAAAAATTGAATCGGCCGGATTAATTTTTACACCCCAATTTTGAATTCGTCGGTGCTTCCTGATATTTTTAAGGATGAATACTGTGCCAGGTGGGCACAGCTTGGTGTTCGGTGTATTGGTGATTTCTATTGGCATACCCACCTTAAATCTTTTGAAGAACTGACAGGTGAATTTTCATTGAACACTAAGGATTTTTTTAAATACTTGCAAATCAGACATTATTTGGGGGCAAACTTTAGATCAGCATCTGGGCAGGTGGGGGATAGAATCCCAGTTATGGAGGTTCTTCATAACTCCACTAGATGGCGGGTTTGCTCGCTTTATCCGCTCTTCTTGAACTTAATGCCAGATGACTTGAGTAAACAGGCGGAGAGGTGGGCTCGGAATATTGGAGCTTCTGAAGTGTCAGTACGTACCTCTTTAGATATGGCACAGCGTTTTATATTATCCGCTGGGCCACAATCCCAACATTATAAGACTATTTTCCATCTTTACTATACCCCCGCTAAGTTATTTAACTGGGGCAGCTCAAGGGCGGTGGTGTGTCCCAGATGCAAGAGTGTATCGGCCGACCTGGTACATATGTTTTTTAATTGCAGTAGGCTACATGAATTTTTTACTGATATGGCTAACTTTTTAAATAGGCTAACCCATCAGGAGGTGGAAATTACTCCGCAGCTAGTATTGCTGGGAATTGATGGAGTGGTGCACATAGAATATTCACAGAGGTTCCTGTTTCTAGCCATGTCTGTGGCCCGCTGCTGTATTGTATCTGACTGGCTGGAGTCAACTCCACCAACTTATAACCATTGGCTGGCTCGGATGTGCTCAATGTTTTATCTAGAGATGGGTTCTTATGCATGCAAGGGCCGCGGGCGTAGACGGATGGGTGAAGCTATCTGGGCCCCGTTTGCACAGTGGCTAGGTAATAATTAAATCATGTTCGTAGGGGATCTATTTATTTAATCATGTTCAATTTTGGCACTTTATTTGTATTCTAAAGGTCTTGAATAGGTTATTTCATATGCCCCCTTTCAGTGGTCTTGATGTCTGCTGTAGATCGATGAAATGAATTTATGTCATGATGTGTATTTATCTAATGTATTTATTGTATTTATTCAGCCTTCTTTTTGCTTTGGTATTTGTACACTGTGCATCTTCAATAAAATAATAAAAAAAATAAAAAAAACACAAAAAAAAGAATTGCCCTGGCGCCTAGAGGTTTCTGCCCCCCCAACCCTCCCCCCCTCCGGGAGCGACCCTTGCCTACGGGTCACTCCCCCTGCGTGACATTGGTGCCAAAAAACAAATCCCCGGTGCCTAGTGGTTTCTGCCCCCTTGGGGGCAGATTGACCTAAAATCGACCAATCTGCCCCCAAGGGGTGCAGAAATGGTCTAAATACAATTTGCCCCCCAGGGGAGCGACCCTTGCCTGATGGGTCGCTCCCCATCTCTAAAAAAACAAACAAAAAAAAAACTTTTCCCTGGCGCCTAGAGGTTTCTGCCCCCCCTGGGGGCAGATCGGCCTAATAACAGGCCGATCTGCCCCCAGGGGGGGCAGAAATGGCCTAAAATTAATTTGACCCCCCCAACCGTCCCCCCCCTCCGGGAGCGACCCTTGCCTACGAGGTCGCTCCCCCTGCGTGACATTGGCGCCAAAAAACAAATCCCCGGTGCCTAGTGGTTTCTGCCCCCTTGGGGGCAGATTGACCTAAAATCGACCAATCTGCCCCCAAGGGGTGCAGAAATGGTCTAAATACAATTTGCCCCCCAGGGGAGCGACCCTTGCCTCATGGGTCGCTCCCCATCTATAAAAAAAAAAAAAAAGAAAAAAAAAAAAAAAGATTTGCCCTGGCGCCTAGAGGTTTCTGCCCCCCGTGGGAGCAGATAGGCCTAATAATAGGCCGATCTGCCCCCAGGGGGGGCAGAAATGGGCTAAAATAAATTTGCCCCCCCAAACTCCCCCCGGGAGCGACCCTTGCCTACGGGGTCGCTCCCCCTGCGTGACATTGGCGCCAAAAAACAAATCCCAGGTGCCTAGTGGTTTCTGCCCCCTTGGGGGCAGATTGACCTAAAATCGACCAATCTGCCCCCAGGGGGGCAAAAATGGTCTAAATACAATTTCCCCCCCCTGGGGAGCGACCCTTGCCTGATGGGTCGCTCCCCATCTCTAAAAAAACAACAACAAAAAAAACACACAAAAAAATTTGGCCTGGCGCCTAGAGGTTTCTGCCCCCCGGGGGGGCAGAAATGGCCTAAAATAAATTTGCCCCCCCAGGGAGCGACCCTTGCCTAAGGGGTCGCTCCCCTTGCATGAAATTCATGCAAAGAAAAAACTCCCTGGTGTCTATTGGTTTCTGCCCACCTTGGGGGCAGATTGGCCTCATCAAAATAGGCCAATCTGCCCCCAAGGGGGGCAGAAATGGCCTAAATATAATTTTCTCCCAAGGGGAGCGACCCTTGCCTAAGGGGTCGCTCCCCACCTAAAAAAAATAAAATAAAACATTAAAAAAAATTAAAAAAAATGATCCCTGGTGCCTAGAGGTTTCTGCCCCCCCCCTGGGGGCAGAAAAGGCCGTCCCGAAAAAATGCCCCCCCTGGGAGCGACCCTTGCCCAAGGGGTCGCTCCCTTATGCCAATTTCCCCCCCCAAAAAAAAATCCCTGGTGTCTAGTGGGGTTTCAAAAGCCGGATTGCAAGCAATCCGGCTTTTGAAACCCTGGGAGAGACTTCAAAGGGAAGGAAATACATTTCCTTCCCTTTGAAGCCCCTCCGGGCCTCCCCCACGTGATTGAAAGAGAAATGCTTAGCATTTCTCTTTCAATCGCGCTGGAAGCAGGCGATGGGGGAGGCCCCTGTGACTAATCAGTGCACGCTCGCGTGCTGATGTCACAGGGGGGTTGGGGGGGTCGGGGGTGGAAGGGGAAGGTCTTCCCCTTCCATCCCCGCCTTGGGGGGAGGGTGGTGCACGGGGGGTGCGCTAGGGCTCCCCCAAGTTCCCCTGTGCCTTGGACGAGGTGACCTCGTCCAAGGCACAGGGGAACTGTAGCCTTGGACGAGGTCACCTCGTCCAAGGCACAGAAGCGGTTAAATCAGCCCTGATGTATTCAGATTCATCCTCATCATGCTCATCCTCACTTGGCAAATCTGCATTTCCACCCACAGGATCTGCTGGCTCCCACTCATCTGATCTGAATGGTATCTAACATCTCAGGGTGAGGTTGTGGAGCATGCAGCAGGCTACAATCATTTGACAAACCTTGCTAGGTGAGTGGAAGTGGGCTCCTCCAGACTTATCAATGCAGCAAAATCTTGCCTTAAGGAGCCCAAACGTCTGTTCCATGAGATGCCTTGTCCTTCCATGGGCCTCAATGAAGCAGGCCTCACCTAGCGTGGTTGAGTACCTCACTGGTGTCAACAACCAATGACAGTTTGGGTAGCCAAAGTCCCATGTAAGGTATAGTTATAACAATCCAAACATTAATCCTGGACATCCATATATATGGTAGCAAATAAAAGGTACAGACATACATGAGAATGTATGACTTACCAACCAGCCAGGCTCTCTATCTGTGTCATTAGCAGAGGGATATTGCTGTTCTGTATGATGAAGGAATCATGGACTGGCCCAGGATACTTTGCACAAACTTGTGAAATGTGGAGGTCAGCCAAACAGACCACTTGGACATTGATGGAGTAGACGTTTTTCCTGTTCTTATATACCTGTTCATTGGCCCTTTGGGGGAACCAAGGCTACATGGGTACCATCTACGGCAACTACATGTGGAACGAGTCCCAGAGCATGAAATTCAGCTTTTACATGGGCCAAATCCTCAAGTTGTGGAAATTTGATGTAGCTGTCCAGGTGTTTCAACAATGCAGAGAGTACAGCCTTGAAAACCAGACTGAACATGGGCTGAGACATCCCTGCAGTTGGGGCCACTGTATTTTGAAAGGACCCAGTGGTCAGGAAGTGTAGCACTGACATGACTTGGACAATGGGAGGTATTGGGATTATGAATGGCAGGCATCAGATCTGGCTGACGACAGAGATCCATGATTGCCTGCCTATCAAGATGGTATATTTGGATGACATATCGCTCCTCCATTGGGGAAGGTCTTCTAGTGAATTGTACACTAGAGGTTGTCTTGTTCTTCTCATATCATAGTAACTATGTGGGACAACACCAGAATGTATGTGTATGACTCAATCTTTACATCATGAGTATGATCACACCAACGTCACAGTTAAAGCTACATTATGTCACATGAAACAGTGAAAAAGTTGTACTCACCACATCACCAGGCAACATTTGCCTAAATACTGTAATCAGATCCCCTAGCATGTTCTTTAAATGGAGAAACATGTCACTCACAGTGAAAGAGAAATTAACTTACTTACCATGTAAAACATAATTGGAACATCTATACTATGTTCAGATAGTCATTACTCTGATGACAATACTGTTTCTTTTACGTAACTCAGAATACCTCATTTTCACATCCTCTGCATATTACATGCACATTGCTACATGTTTGCATAAAACCAGCAGTTAACGCATTCTCATAAATACGATTTTTAGTCAATGACGCACCGTTCAGAACTTTAACGTACATATATGAGCCTTAAAATGTCAGCTGTCTGACCTACTGTACTGGACATCAGGAAGTGACTTAACTCAGGCGGCGGATGTCATCATGGATTTAGGCGATCACAACCGTGGTGGCCATTGTCATTGGAACACATTGCTGCCTTTGGCGGACTTGGGCCAACGGCGACATCCACCGATGATGATGGTGCTGTACCTGGAAGACGTGACCACCATCTCATATTTCATCCTGCACTTGACTCCTGACACTGCTGACAGCATGACCTCCATGACCTGAGCTTCTGTATGCTGCCTCTGGGAGCAATCATTCCACGTCCTACAGGTGATAGGGCCCCTGCCTTCTCACCTGATTAGCTAGACAAGCTTGTGGAGTAGGTCCTACTCCTGTATGGAAAGTTCTTGAGGGCACCAGAGGAACAGATATGTGCAATGCAATATCAATGTATGAAATGTTGAGTGTATCATGATGTTGATGAAATGTCGTGGAATGAAGGATTGGGATAATATGTGTGGGTAGATGGACATATGGACATGTGCTTAGATAGTTTTTAGCCCTGATACATAGTGGGGAGTGTGTTATGTATGTACCCTGACCCACCTAAAAACTGTATAACACT
Organism: Pleurodeles waltl; assembly: GCF_031143425.1. Classification (NCBI taxonomy): domain Eukaryota; kingdom Metazoa; phylum Chordata; class Amphibia; order Caudata; family Salamandridae; genus Pleurodeles; species Pleurodeles waltl. The sequence goes on from NC_090436.1 coordinate 881,240,803, forward strand.
ATGATTGAAGGTGGTGTTAAAAATTGTTGTATACTTATGCCATGTTTCAAGACATGCTTGTGGTCTGGTCATATATTTATAGCCAACACCTGGTACTGGATATGCATGTTGTATGCCTGACTCCACTTCAAACATAGCCTGGCTGCAGATGGGCATTCCACATAGAAGGGGATGATGAAGGCAGTGTATGTGAGACACTCACTTTTATTTCACCCTTCTTGTTTTTGGATGGTGCATGTGGACATGACTTTCTCCTCTTGTCTGTGTCATCCATGCAGGTCAATGCCCATCAGAAAAAGGGGATCTGGCATGCCATTGCCAAGAATATGCGGATCCTGGGGTTTGACAGATGGCAGAGCACCCACTGTAGGAAGATGTGGGAGGACCTGAGACACTGGGCCCAGAAGACCGCAGAGGTCCAACTGGGGATGTCCTCCCAAGGAGGAAGGGGTACCCATCGGACCTTGACCCCCCCTAATTGCCCACCTATTGGTGGTGGCCTACCCTGAGTTGGAGGGGCAGTTGAGGGCAGCAAAGCAGCCACAAGGGGGTAAATACTGACTTAACACATTTTCATCCCTATTCCAGGTCAGTGTATTAAGTGATAGAATCTAAGATGTGACAATGTGGTGAGTGGAAAGGGCCAAAGATCTCCAAGGACCACATGGATGTACAGTCCTCAACATTGTTGCACAGGTGTGCATATTCTATTGTGTAGAGGGACATATTACTTTCCTATGTTATCCCTTCTTTAAAAAAGCATATGATGATGCACATGTGACTGTGTCATATGAGCACCACTATAATGCTTTATATACCCTTCTGGTTGTTCCTTGCCACCTACAGATCCATACTCCCGATATCATGATAGTAAGTTGTTCTGGTCTTCACCCTCTGTCTGTTCCAATGCCCCTTGACTGATGTCTATGGGCAACATAGAGTCTAACAAGTGTAGGTCATTCCTGCTTTTCATGATGTTTCTGATGAGTGACAACTTCATTTGAGGCTGAGATATCCATATGACATTTTACATGCCATACTAGCCAAACTTACTCAGAGCTGTTAGGAGATGAAGCCATTTGGTAAGTGAGGGCTGTACATTGGACCCTGTAATGTCTCATCTGAGTGAGCATCCTACATGTTGAAAACCATGGGAGTATTCCTAGACTACTATTGCAACACATACATTGAAATCAGAGCTCTGAATGTTAGTACCATGTGCATGTTCTTTGCATGCTAAGTGGCTACACAGCTGTTCCCTTAGCCACTGTGTTGTGGGCATGCTAAATAGGCCAAGGCATCTTATTGACGGTTACATTCTTCACTGGTTTCTGCCAACATCATGTGTACATTGCAAGGTTCTTTCATAATTAAACATTGAAATGTATCATGAACATAATTTCTTTTGCTATTTTGGATATGTTATGAATGCTTTTAGAATGGAAACCTATTGTTTGCACTGACTACATTGTGGTGCAGGTGTGGTAGTTCACATTGAAATGTCGGTTGAATGGTATTTGTAGTCAGTCACTTGGCTTGCCTCAAGGTGCATGTTTCTATCATGGTATCCTCAGATGTGGTTTGTCTCATTGACATTCACTATACAGATGCACGACTACTCATGTATGAAGTGTGGATAGTGATGTTGGCACTCAACCATTGGGCTATTGATGTTGCAACTCATCATGATACATTGAAATGTATGTGGCCTTCATGCATATGACAGGTGTCCATTAAATTTAAGCAGTAGTAATGCTACCTGTGGTTGTCTGTGGGTTAATGATATGGGCTCAATAGACATCTATGAGTGTGCTGGACCCCCGACATCAGGTAAGTCAGGTGCTCCGACAGGGAAGGGGGGTGGGGAAGTGTTTTCTGTGTGTGTGGGTGTGTTTGAGTATGTCTGTAAGTGCATGAATACGGGTGTGATGCGTGTTGTCTCAGTGTGCGTGCATGGATGTATGAGTGCATGTATGTTGTGTTGTGTGAATGCGTGTGTGCATGTATGTATGTCAGTGTGCGTGGATGTGTGTGTGAATGGATGTATGCATGCATGGATGAATGGGGGTATGAGTGTGTATATACGTGTGTTCGTTGGTGAGTGAAGGTGCATGTATGTCGTGGGGGTCTGGAGAGGGCGTGCAGAAACCTGGGGAGAGGAAGGGGGCGGGTAAGACCCCTATCAGTGACAGAGAAAGAATTCCCTGTCACTGATAGTGCCTACCGCCATGGTTTTCATGGCGGTAAGGAAGCCACGAAAAACATCGGCGGTAGACGGGGTCATAATCCTGGGGCGGGCTAGTGACGGCCACCTGGCTGGAGACTGGAGTCTCCAGCCCCACAGTCATTACCGCCGTTGAGGACGGTGTGGTACATTGGCAGTTTGGCTCCATAATATGGAGAATAGTACCACCAGCCTGTTGGCTGTACTTTTCTCCATTTTACCGCCGTCCGTCAGGGTCGTAATGAGAGCCTATGTTCCTATCCCACGTAAGTGGGAAAGGGACATGATGTGAATACATAAGTATATCACTTGTCTTTGACGCTGATAGTGATGCCTTCACAGAGTGGCACTGATAACATGAAATCAAAATATCGTCCTAGCTATAAACATGATAGCCATCTGGTAAGAAATAATTAAATTAATGCGCTAAAACAGAGCAGGCTTAGTAGGTTAAACGTCACTAGGTGACAAGGGCACAGTTCTGCAAGTCAGAAGGCTAAGCTAAACTCCTGATTCCCATTAAAATAAAATAGGATTCACTACACCCTCCCCTTTGCCGGAACAAGTATGATGACGCCAGAGAAGGAGCATGAACCCAAGCTAAAATGCTCTGAACTAAAAACAATCGAAAATATTATAAAAATACTATTAAAATCTAATTAAAAAACAATTAAAAATAGCTAAAACATAGAATGAGACAAAATGTTGACCTTGACAAGCACACAAGGCCAAAGTTAATTCAGTCAAAAAGGCATTTAAAAAAAAAGAAAATTGTATTTATCATTTTTAAAACATATCAAAGAACAAACACAAAGCAATGCAGTTCAATCATGAAAACTGTACCACATGTAAGTGAAAGAGTGTTAGTACACACATACAGTAGTACCATTTGCAAATAAGAAGGCAATCGAGCTTGGCAGGCAAAAGACTGTTAATGCTAAACCAGACAGAATAATAAGGACAGAGTGGAATCAACCAAAGCTGGAATCTGCAGAAGCTTGTGATGTTGGAGGAGAAGTGGCAAGTGTATTCAATTAGTCTCTCAGCGGTTGCCAAATATCTTTAGGCTGAGACATCGCAGGCTGCAATGTGGCATAAAGTTAGCTATTGATGTCATAATACGTGAGGCTAGCTAACCAAGAATTTGTGCTGGGTGCATATTTGGATCCCCATCGCAGAGCTATTTCCCATTTAGCCAGCAGGAGCGAAGTCTCAGTGAGGCATCTTATGGACTTTGGTAAGTCGTCTGTGTAGCCGTGGAGGACCGTAAGCGGGTTTGGTCTTAGATGCCAATCAACAATAGCCGACAATCTCTCATACACCTCGTGTCAGGAGATTACCCATTAAATCAAACTTCCACAGGAGCAGATGCCTTTTACCCAGCTACCTCCAACAGATGCGTGCTCAGACTTTACTGATTATCTGAACCCTGCATCCGCTAGGGGGAAAGGGGAATGAGAATAGCAAAAGAGAGACAACCTCCAGATCCAGTTCCAACCTGTGCTTCCCAATTGAAGATAGGATATTCAGTGTGTGCTTCTGTAACCTGCACCTTTCTTCTTATTGGGATTTCTTTAAAGGACGGACCTGCAGTCGGGTGATAAGAGAATAGATAAGTACATTCCTATTACGCATTCAACTGTTCAGCAATTCACATTCACCCAATTGTATTGTTCTCCTAACCTGGCTCTTTTGAGAGACTAGCCTCTCTGTAAGAGAACAATGTTAACTTAATATCTTCTTTTCACCAGGTGTCAGAGGTATCCAAGGTTCTCTGGAGAACAGTTCAAAGGTTCACAAATATACAATCTACTAATGTCTTTTACAGGAAACAAAAACTCCTTCTCAAGGTTCAGTTTTCTCAATCACAGTCTCTAGGAATTAGTTTGGGCACTGAGGTTTGTCTCTAAGACCGGCAAGTCTGCAAGGCAAAGAGTTTTTGAATATATATGTACATATATATATATATTGGCAAGTCTGGAATTCATACAAAGCGATTCCTTACTGCAGTTGCTTGAAGTTCTGTTAAGCCAAAAATAATTCTCCTCAGAAAGCCGATAGCCAGTTGTTAGAAGAAGGACGAAATTCAGCTTCTCTAGAAGGGAAAAAGTAGCTGGTGTGCACACCGTAACAAGAAAAATAATTAATTACTCAAAACTGGAAGAATTCTCTATGAAATGAAGCAACTCAGGAACACTGCTCGTTCTCCTCAGGATGACAGTTGAAGTGCACAGCTCCCAGAGAGAAACAGCCGGAGGGAAGCTTCAGCACAAGACGAAGATAGAAACACTATAGCGCTGACCTCACAAGGATTTGAAGCCACCATCTTGAATGGCAGTTAAACCTGAAGAAGCTAGTTCTAAGAACAGCCTCGGCAGAGACACCGGGAGTGAGAACGATGCTGCAACCAACGTGGGTACAAGGAAAAGGGGAATCGTTTTTGCTGAGGGAAGAACTTAACAGCACTGGCAATAGTTTCCATGAGACCTTGCACCAAAAGTGGCTAACACTAGGGCAGGTCCAAGTCATGTGCAAGAGGTCAGCAAGTGGGGCACAGCATTTGGGACAAGCGGAAGAGCAGCTTGGGTCCATTGGGTCAGTGTCCCTAGGGGTAATATATTCCCTCCTAAGGAATTTGAAGTGGACTGGCTTATGGTGCTGATTAAATGAGACAAATCTGGTTTGCGCGCAGCATGCATCCCAGACTTTCTGGGATAATGGGCGACCTAGATCCCCCTCCAGGATTCCCTGAGACAAGCATCCAGAACCAGAAGAGCCGTAATGCAAGCTATTTATATTCTGGATACCAAGCGCGCCCGAGTCTGCCGCAGCCACCAGAGTAAGTGCTGCAAACTCGGCAGGGGCCAATGGATGTGTAGCATAGTGTGCACGTATAGCGTGTTATAGACAACATAGTACAAAGTGTTGCAATTGTGTGGCGTCAGCGAATCGAGCATTTGTGGTGCATGAGAATATGTGGTCTTCTGGGACAACATCACTAAAGGTCTGAAGTTGGAAAGTATGGAAAGTACGCTGAACCAGTTTCTCTTGTGTAATGGGAATAAATGGATTGTTAATCAGTGTCAGAGCTGGGGAGTATATTGTGTCACAGTGGAGCAAACAGGCTAGTTTATGCCATGCCCAGCTGGTTGTGGAAAGATTTTTTAAATCCCTGCAGTGGGCAAGAGGGCCTTCAGCAGGGCAGGAGCCGGTAGTTCTCTCTCCGCGATTGACTAGGGAAGGCGGGCATCAGGATGATACCAGTGATACGTGTATTGACATTGCACCACGAGGTAGTAAATTTGGAAGTGTGGGACTCTGAAACCACCCTGCTCATATGTGAGAGTTAAGACCTCCCATTGAATGCGAAGGATGTCTGTCTGCCCATACCAGTCGTACAATCAAGCTGCGGAGTGTCACAAAAAAGGAGTTAGTAAGCTCAATCAGAATGTTTAAGAATAGACATAGAAATTGTGGGAGGACCACCATTTTAAGGAGCAATATCCGGCCTGCCATAGAAATTGGCAGCTTGACCCATCTGTCCACCTGAGCGGTTAGTCTCTCCACCACAGGCCCATAATTGAGCTGTAGCACTTGCTCCTTGTCTATGTGTAAATGAATGCCTTAGTATTTCACCGATTCAGAGCACCAACGCAAAGGGAACTCTGTCTCAGGCAGACGGGTAGCGTCAGTCAGTGGAAAATGCTCCAACTTACGCCAAATTATATATATAGCCCAGAGAATTCGCAGAAGCGGGTTATTTCTTCTAATATTGATGTAAGGCTAACGTCCAGATGCCGAAGGAAAAAAGAGCAACAGAGACAAGGGAAATCCCTGCTGTGTGCTGTCTGTAATGGAGAAGAAGGGGGAGAGCTCTCAATTAAGCAATATGGTTGCTGTGGGCTGCACATACAACAGGCAAATCAGTTTGGTATAGCATTGGGGGAACCCGAGTTTACTGAGGAGAGTGTGTAAAAAGGGCCACTCAAGCAAATCGAAAGCCTTTTTGGCATCCAAGAAGGCAACCACCACGGGAACTTCAGGGGACACTCTTTTTAGCACAACAAAGACAGTGCAAAGATTGATGGAGGTAGTATGGTGTGGAACAAAACCGGACTGAACAGTGGTAGATTATCGTATCCAACAATAGGGAGAGACAGGTGGCAATCATTTTGGCCAGAATCTTATTGTCGAAATTAGTCAGGAAAGGGGGGTGATAAGACCAACAATCTAGAGGGTCCTTACCAGGTTTCAGCAAAAGGGTAATAACCGCCTCTCTCATTGATTCAGGGAGAGTCCTGGCCTCTAGATCCTCGGCATACACTGATATAAGGTGAGGGCTAAGAATATCTTTATATTTCTTGTAAAACACCCTGGTAAACCCATCCAGCCCAGAGGCACGCATCCCAGCCAGTGAATCTATCACCTACGACACCTCCTCAATAGAGAAGGGTTCGCTAAGGAATTATTGTTGGGCGGATGTCAACCAGACCATAGCTATGTCATCTAGATAGTCTTGCAATGCATGACCTGGCATGCCTGTTTTCACTGTGTAAAGCTTAGAATAATATTTGAGGAGTTCCACTTGGACCTTAGCGGTGCCAACAGCAATACTGCTGTCAGGCCTTTTCATTTCCAATATATGTGACGCAGGGCAGGATGGCCAGATTACTCATCGAGTATAAGTTTACAGCGACCAAGCTGGGGGGTTGACGCCGGTAGCCACCGTTTCACAGTCAATGTCAGCAAGCTGCGCCTCAACCTGTCCAAGAAATTGACATATATCATGCAAGACACTGGAATGTGTACAGTTGCAAATGCCTCTGATATGTGCCTTAAAGGCATCCCACAACACAGCCCAGGTACCCACCCAGCTCTCATTTAATTTAAAAAAGTCAACCACTGCCTCCTGCAGAGATGCACAAAATGGAGGGTCAAACAACGGCAGGTCTGGGAACCACCAAAATTTCCTAGCGCCACAAGCTGCCGGTATAGAAAGTGTAAGTAGCACCGGGGAATAATCAGACAATGTCCGAGGTAGATGCTGGACATCTGTGACCCATTGCACAGCAGCATCACCCGCCAAAAGCCAATTGTCAATTCACGACTAGGTGCCATGGGGTGCAAAGCGGAAAGTGGAGGCCCACGTGCCGTACCAGATAGTCACCAAGGGTCATGCAGAACAAACTTGTTGCATAGATCTCTCAACGCCCTAAGGGAGCAGGGCTAAGATGTTGGGACATGAGAAGTGGTATCTAATGCATGATCTACTACCAAGTTAAAGTCCCCACCCACAAGGATGTGATCTATATCAAAGCTATCAATGTGTGAATGGATGTCATGGAAAAATTCACAGGCGTCAATTTGAGTGCGTACACATTTATGGCAGGATTTGTGGTTATCCAAAAGCCCGCAACCATCACATATCTGCCATCACAATCCACCTGGTTCGAGAGTGGTTTAAATGGTATGGATTTAAGAATCAAAGAGCACCAAGAGTAGGTGCTGTAACTTGCAAAGCATGGGTGCGGGCCCCACGTGGCTGCAAATGAGGGCGCTCTGCCAGCGGGGAGGTGTGCCTCTTGCAGGAAAGCAATCTGCACTGCATGCCTACGGAGGTACTGCAACACCATTTTACCATTACGGGGATTATTTAGGCCCTGTATTTTCCAGGATAGGAATGTAAGACCCAAAGCTTTTGTAGTCATAGGGGCGGTAACCCCGGCATGCAGGTCATGTGTAGCCATCTGTACAAGCAGTAAGTATGTAAATAAATTGCATTGCATAACAGATCAAAAGTCCATATGCATGATACAGCCCACCCACCTCCCACACCAGGCCTATAAATGCCAAGCCAAACCCACAAAAGCCTGAATAGCAGTGGCGACCCGTCCTTTAGGTCAGAGGGGCCATGCCCCCCCACCTTTTGCCCCTCATGAAGAGTGTCTGTCAGGCTGAACAAAAGCCAGCCTGAAAGACACTCTTAATTTTCAGCTCAGACAGCCAGGAGTGAGCCATGAGCGATTTATGCAGACTATTGGCTGCCTGAGCTGATTTTTGCTGGGCTGAGGAGGTCACAGCTCCTATGGGTGTGACCTCCTCGGCTCAGCAAAGGTGCCTCGAGGCCCTCCCCTGGGTGACGAGAAAAGCATCACCCATTGACACTCGCCCTGGGCGCTACAGGTTTAAGCCCTGAAGCCCCAAGGACGAGTGTCAATCAGTGACACTTTGTCACAGAGTGGGGTGAGGTCAGCAGTCTCACTGACCCCATCCCACTCTGTGACGAGGCTGGGACTGCTGCCTTCCCTTATTGGCTGACCTTAGGTCCCAACCCTTCTGGGACCTGGAGGCTGAAGGAAAGTGTGTGTGTGTGTGTGTGTGTATGTGTGTGATGTTTGAAACTGAATGTTTGGTGCGCGTGTGCATGTTTGAGTGTTATGAGTGTTGTTAATGGATGTGCATGTGTGCGTGTGTGAAAGAATGAGTGTGTGTGATGTTTTAAAATTAATGTTTGGTGCGTGCATGTTTGAATGGTATGAGTGTTGTTAATGGATGTGCGTGAGTGCGTGCATGTCTGTGTGTGAAAGAATGAGTGTGTGTGTGTGTGCTTCCTGCCTGCCCCCCTCCCTCCTAAAGCTGACGGCCACCACTGCTGAATAGAAGACATTACAACAGATGAGCAAATATCTTGATAATAACCATGGGAGCATGACAACGCATCCACAAAGCCCTTCCAGGATGCTAATAAGATTTCCAGTGTAATGTAGGAGACGACAACCCAACTATAAAAATTTGAGAAAAGACTTGAGTTATAACAATAGAGCAGCAAAACAGCGATTATCCTTTATTGTCGATGGAGATATATTGTGTAGTCCAGCACGGTGGGGGCATACCCCAGACTGTCTCATCTAGTCTGGGAGTAACAGCTCCATACTGAAAGTGGGCCCGACATCCAGATTGTTGCGCCCAAGCGGGGAACTGCTGGGCAACTTGTTCAACTGGGGATGTTGCTTGCAGAACAGCATGGCATTGTTAGAATTGTCAAAGTATTGCGGTTGGCCTTTCACATTTACTCACAACATGGCTGGATATATCATGCCATAATGAACACCAATAGATCGGAGTGCTGCCTTAACTTCAAAGAATTTCCCCCTGGCTTCCTACCCTGCAGGTGTAAAATCAGGGTAGAGGGACACGACCGTTCCCTGATACCGCTGGAGGCCTTTCTCTCAGGTGAGTTGGAGTGCGGCATCCGGTCTCGATAATTCAATAGGTGAGCAATTATCAAGTGGGCAGGTGCCCTGGGGGAAGTCTAGGGCCCAAGGTGTGATGTGCCCTTTCCACAAGCAATTTCTCTACCAACAAGTCGAGCCTACCATTGTTAGCGGATTCCAAAATTCCCACTATATGCAGATTGTTACAACGCCCTCTGGCCTCCAAATCTTAAATTTTTGTAGCCACAATTTTTAACTTCCCCTCTACCTTCTCAAGGTGTTTTCATAGCGTTGCTGTATCTTCCTCAATGGCTGAGATTCAACCCTCTGCTCCCTCCAGATGTGACTGTTGTTTGTCCAACCTATTGCCCGTGCAGTCGAGTCTGGCAGTCAGCGAGTCAATTATCAATGGCACAAAAAACGGCCCTTAGCTCTGTCAATATGTTCTCCGCTCCCAATGTTGCACATCTGACCTCTCCAAATGTCAACCACATCCCTCTCCAGAGCAGTGGTCATGTCCCCCTGCTGCATCTCGTCAAAAGGGAGTTTCCATTGTTTGGGATCACCTCGGCCCATGGCCCCTAGGGTCCACACTCATCTCCTGCCAGCCCAGCAGTGCACCACATATCGCCGGGTAAGGCCTCGCACCCCAGGAGCACCCAGCACAGACTGTCCAGGTATGTGGGATCTCAAATTAGACCCCCGCTGATGGGCACAACACCCAGTGATGAAGATCAAACGCGGGGCCCCGGCACAGTCTGGGGCATGACCCCTTGGAGGTCCAGCAGAATATCAGGGAAGTGGCACCTAGCCAGGACACTTAGGCCCACACCCCTCAGTAGCCGGACGCAGTGCCATCTGCCACTTCTGGCACAATCAGGGTGGCAGAAAAGGCAGCACTGGGCTGCAACTCCAAAATGACCTTTACAGGGTTCAGGGAGGCCCACGTCTCACCACCAGGTGCTGCTTCAGTCTTTGGAGGAAGAGAGGGGCCAGCAATTGGCTATCCTCGGCAGTCCCGCATCACCGGGCATCCCAGCTCCTCAGGCTCACCCAAGGCCCCTGTCGCCTCAGGGCCTCCGAGGAGCATAGGCCAACGGACGTGGGTCGCAATCTCAGCATCATCCATACCCCACAAAATCACAACCACGCCCCGTGGTTCTCCTGCTCCTCACCAGACTGTGGTCACCATCCGCCCAGCACTGGGTCATGGGTATCCGCTCCCATCTTTATAAAGGAGCCTCCGCAGGAGCTTCAGAGCCACTTGGCCATTTCAGTCGGTGGCTTGGCTACATCACCTCAAAAAGGCATTTTGCATCATGACTTTGGAATTCAGAATAAAGCCAGTGGTCTAATTAATCTAACAATATTCATGAACTTAAAGAATGTCCCTGAAGTCATCAAAAGGAAGGGCATCCAGGATTGATGACAGCATTGGCAGACAGATCCACAGAGCAGTAGTGACGAGCAGCTTCCGGATCACCAGCGCTGGCAGCACAATCTAAAGTGCCTAAAGGAGCCAGATAGTCCACCAAGGGTGGCTCGTAAGTGGCCCTGTGAATCAGCCACAGTCTCATGGGGCACGACCGTGAATGAACCCTCATTGGGAAGATCAGCAGTTCTTGGTCCACAGGAGGTACTGGCAGAACAGCAAGACACAGCAAAGGTACATGTTCGAAGAGGCACCAGGTGCAATGGAAGACTGGTTGCACACACCATAAGACTGGTCAGAATGACAGTGACCAATCATGTTCCAATTCTTCCAGCAAAGGAGCACCAAAGAACTGCACCATGTGATCACGGCACAGCTGGACTGGTGGTAGGAGCTCCATTACTCCGCTTAGCTGGGAAGGCACAACCACTGCATATCAGTGCACTATCACTTGTCCAAATACCCCTGTTTGCTAACTGGCCATTGAAATGTACTCACCTGGGAGGATACCATTTGTCAAGCGTGGGAAGTAGAGGGAGGGACCTGACTGTCACTCCCAGCAGGCCCTGTGTCTGTAATCCCAACCACCAGCCCAGTGTTCACTTGTTCAACTACCCCTGCCTGGTAACTCTCAATTGAAGTGTACTTGTCTGGGAGGAGACCATGTGTATCGTGTGCACAGTAGAGAGAGTGACATGAGGCACTGTTCCTATTACTCCAAATAGCAGGCCAGTGTTCTCTTGTCCAACTACCCCTGTTTGGTAACTCTCAATTGAAGTGTACTCACCTGGGATGATACTATTTGTCAAGTGTGGGAGGTAGAGGTAATGACCTGACTGCTAGGGTGAGGAGGACATGTTACTAAAATTCCAACCACCAGCTCTGTATATACTTGTCCAAATACCCTTTTCCTAATCTCTAAATTGAAGTCTAATCACCTGGAAGATAATATTTGTATAGTGTGTGTAGTATAGGTGTGACATGACTGCTAAGGACAGGACTCTCTATCACTGTTACTTCAACCACCAGTCCAGTGTTCTCTTTTCCAAATACCATTTTTTGGCAACTCACAAATGAAGTGTACTCACCTGGGAGGATAATATCTGCATAGGCCAGAAGGCTCTTACTCCAACCACCATCCCAGTGTTCTCTTCTCCAAATACCATTGTTTTATAACTCACAAATTAAGTGTACTCACCTGGGAGGATAACACGTGGACAGTGTGTGTAATTCAGGGAGTCACATGACTGCTAAGGCATGTATGTCCTGTAACTATAATTCCAACCACCAGCCCAGTGTTCACTGGTCGAAATATCCCATACCTCAACTTTCAATTGAAGTGTACTTACCTGGGAGGATATCATGGGTATAGTGTGTGTAGTAGAGACAGCGACATGACTGTAACTCCCAGAAGGCCTGTGTCAGTAACTTCAACTACTAGACCATTGTAGACTTGTCCAAAGACCCCTGTTTGGTAATTCCCAATTGAAGTTTACTCACCTGGGAGGATACTATTTTGTCAAGTGTGTGAGCAGGATGACTTACCTGACTGCAACTCCCAGCAAACCCTGTTTATGTTACTCCAAACACCTGCACAGTGGTCACATGCCCCAGTATATCAGTTTGGTACAGATTAAGTGTACTTAACTGGGGGGATAACATTTGTATAGTGTGTGTAGTACAGGGATTGATCTGACTGCAACCCAAGAGGCACAGTTTCTGTAACTCCAAACACCAACACAGTGTCCACTTGTCCAAAGTCCCCTGTTTGTCATCTCCCAAATGAAATGTAATCATCCAGGGGGATAACAGTTGTATAGGGCGCGTAGTTGAGAGAGTGACATGAAAGCAACTCCCAGCAGTCCTTGGGTATGTAACTTCAAACGTCAGCCGCGTCTGCACTTGTTCAAAGACCCTAAGGGGATAAAATTGGTATAGTTTGTACAGTAGAGTGAGTGACATGAATGCAGTTCCCAGTAGGTCTTGGCTCTGTGACACCAAACACCAGCACAGTGGTCACTTATCCCTGTGTGTCAACTCCCAAATGATGTATCCTCACCTGGGCGTGATCAAACACAGGTCATGCACGAATAAGGGACGTGTCTGTTGGCATAGCTCCATCTGGATTTGCTAACCCAAGATGAAATATTTGAGGACATGAATGACACCCTTCCCAGTGTGTATAACAAGTATTCATAAGGCTTTAAGATGCACCAACAGACTGGTATTGGCAGCAGACATATTAACATTTCACTGTGCACATGATGACTCCAGTCACATATATGACCAAGTACTGGGTTTGTCTCCATCCCACTCAATTAGGCCTTCAAATGGTCAAAGATATATCTTGACTCTCCACTGTGTTGGTTTCACTGGTGGTAAAATATAATTGTCAGGCCATCTTCCAAAATGCAACTGATCGGCACATCTCATCAGCTGCTTGAGTCAAATTGGATTGGCATGCTTCACACATGTCATGTCAAATCACCCAATACCATGGTTACTTGTCACAATTGGATTACCTACAACTTAACTTTGTCCAAGGTCTCTGGTTACTGTAACTCAAAACCTTTGAAGGTAGATTTTACAATTCAACCAGTAACATTGTACGTTTTATATCATCAGGTCGAGCTGCCGCTGGGTAGACAGAGACAACGGAATAGACTGCCGCTACCCGTCTGGATGAAGCCCTCAGTAAAAAAGGCACTCCTGGACATTTGGACGTGGATGACGGTGCTGGCCCATCTGGCCAACCTCATAAGATGCAACAGTGAGTCTCACTGTGGTCACATCAACACCTCCCAGCCTGGTGGTCTCAATATCTCAGGCAGCCAGTCACCCCCCAACCTGTCTTCCGGGCACAGTGTCTACAATCTCATGCCCCAAGTCCTGGATCCTGATTTGCAGTGCAACACTTCTGACAATGAAGGTCCAGGAACTAGTTGGAGAGGGTGTCCAGTGGCAAAGGCATAGGACTGTGGGGGTAGGATACATCAGAGGGATGCTGTGGGCCAGTGGGGTAAGGCCACTGGGGCTGATTTTGGCAAGAACACCATCAGCCATGTCGTGGGGGTCTATCGGGAGTCCCAAGACGTGATGGGCCTGCTCTTGACCGAACTCTGGGAAATCAAACAGCTACAGAGGGACTGTCGCGCAGCGTGCTGCTGCGCGAGCCGAATGTTCAGTTTGGGACGCGGCACGCGGCTGTAGGACGCGCCGCACCCGAGCCTTTCTTATCTTTATCAACGCCCCAAATTGGGCATGGGGCCTCGTTTCTACATTGGCGGGGCGCTCCACCGTTAGATCCTGCATCCCCCCACTCACCTTCTATTTTCTTTTCCTTCTTTTCTTTCATCCTTGTATTCTTCTTAACTTATGCTTTCCTTTCCTACCCATGTTTTCTTTCTCTTTCCCAGCATGCCTTCCTTTTTGCCCTGCATGCACTGGGTCCTTATTTATTATGGTGTTTTTTCTATAGAATTCTAAGACTTGATCCCAATTCAATATGGCGACTTTTACTTCCTGTCGGTCACTTCCTGTTCTTTGGGCATATAAGGTGTGTGATTCCTTTTCTCTTTGCGCTGCAACACTTCCTTTGGGTGATGATCTTCGGTCCTGTTCTTCTGCGTCAGATATTGATTTTCTGATCTTGTTCCAGCTTTTTCCTGGTCATTTTTGCCTTTTGTTCTGATTTTCTTTTACCTTTGTTTTTGTTTCAGGAGTTACTTTTTTTGAGGTTTTTTACCCTTTTGTTTTTTTCTTTTCCCTCAGGGACTCCTTCTGGAGGGCACGGACTGCCTTTGCCGTTCCCTCCGTCAGCAGCACCATGGCTACCAGAAAAGGTCTCCCTTATTTTGGCCAAGGCAGAACCCACAAGAACAAGAACCTCGCAAAACTTCAAATGGGCCACAGACACAGATTGCGAGTAGGTCGTGACAGATTGCAGCGCCCAACAAACCAGACCTCGTCAAGTGGAATGGAAGATACTGTAAAGGCGGCTGCAGACCCTGACCAGTCCCTACCCGTGACTATTCAGCAACAGGCCCAGGAACTGCAACAATTAAGAAATGAAAATGTGGCTTTACGACAAGCCTTGGCATCCCGAAGTACTGATGTTCCTACTGTCTCTACTACAACTCCTCGGTTTTCAGGAGACCCACATAAGCTGCGAGAATTTTGGGATGCTCTGACTGTCTACTTTGCTTTCAGACCCACACAAGTTTCACAAGATAAGACAAAGGTGGGTTATCTCATCAGTGCATTATCAGGCCCTGCCTTGGCCTGGGCGACCCCGATAGTAGCCTCCAACGACCCAGTGTTGTCTGATTACTCAGCCTTTGTGAACAGATTCAAACAAATGTTTGAACGCCCAGGATTGGAAGCATCAGCTGAAGAAGCGCTCTGTGATATTCAACAAGGTACTCAAGATGTTCTCCAATACATCACACGCTTCAGACAATTAGTGGCTGAGACAACATGGGTTGAGCGTACTCTGGTAACTCTATTTCGCAGAGGGTTGTGAGAAGAAATCAAAGACGAATTAGTACACTCTATCCGAGTAGAAGATCTTTGAGGTCTGACGAACTTAGCCCTCTCTATAGAATATCATCTCCAAGAACGATGTTTGAAGAAAAGAAAGAATCGAGGACCTTCCCCGCCAAGCACCTCACGTGTTTTTGTATATCGTCCTGAAGAACCTCGACCTACATCTAGAGAGCCTTAAGGAGAACCTATGCAGGTAGACACTGCTCGTGGTCCACTCTCAACCAGCGAACGTGAAGATAGACGGAGACGAGGATTGTGCCTTTATTGTGGTGCCGCTGGTCATCTGCTTCGT
The DNA here is from genome assembly GCF_031143425.1 of Pleurodeles waltl. Lineage (NCBI taxonomy): Eukaryota > Metazoa > Chordata > Amphibia > Caudata > Salamandridae > Pleurodeles > Pleurodeles waltl. The sequence goes on from NC_090436.1 coordinate 881,256,510, forward strand.
ACTTGTCCAATTCGTCCTATGAAGTCCTCGGGAAACACTACTTCCCGTCCTCTGTGAGAAGGGAGGGGACGGGATCATCTGCAATACCTTCCATCAGTTCTTCCAAGGAAAATGCCACTATTTTATTTATGTTACCTATTATCCTGCAATTACCTGATGGTCGTGAAGAAAGAACCCTGGCATTATTAGATTGTGGAGCTAGTGGCATTTATATGAACATGACCTGGGCTAAAAAACTACAAATTCCAACACTGCCTAAAGAGGTTCCTGAACAAGTGCACACTGTAGATGGATCCTTACTATCCTCCGGTCCTGTTATAACTACCACCTCGAGTTTAGGTTTACAATTTGGGAAACGTCAGGAACATGTCTCCTTTAATTTAATTTCCCCCCCCCCCGCAATCATTCCATAATCCTAGGGATTCCTTGGTTCATAAGACACAATCGGTATATTAACTGGGAAACCAGAACCATCTCTTTGTCTTCTCAGTTCTTTCACGATTATTGTTATGCTTGGGACACCTATTGGTCTCCCAAAAAGATAATAACCTCAGGACCAAATGTAGGGCTTTCCATAAATCCAGTCCAGGAGGTACCATGCCAATATTTGGAATTTCAAGACGTATTTCAAAAACCATCTAAGCCCATATTACCTCCACACGAGACTGTGATTGTGCCATCCCCCTGGAACCTGGAGCAATTGTTCCTTTTGGGAGAATGTATTCTCTCACCGAACCAGAAAGAAAGGTTCTCAAGGATTATCTACAAGAAAGTCTACACAGTGGTCTTATCACACCATCTTCTTCTCCGGTGGGAGCTCCCCTTTTCTTCATGCCTAAAAAGATGAAAGATCTTCGCCTCTGTATAGACTTCCGTGGATTAAATAAAATCACCATAAAGAATCGTTATACCCTACCTCTAGTCAAAGACATCCTGGAGGCTGTCAGAGGGGCACAAAGGTTTACAAAGTTAGACCTTTGCGGAGCGTATCATCTCTTGTGTATTGAGGAGGGAGATGAGTGGCAGACTGCCTTTCGGACTCCTTTTGGACATTATGAATGTAAGATAATGCCTTTTGGCTTAACTAACGCCCCCTCAGTGTTTCAAATATTTAAGGTTTCCATATTCTCCGATTTGTTAAACCGCACTGTAGTGATCTATTTGGGCGATATCCTCGTATATTCCAGACTCGCTGAACTTCATTCCACACACGTTAAGCAAGTCTTAAATAGACTCAGGCAACATCAACTTTACTGTAAACCGGAGAAATGCGAATTTGATAAAACTGAGGTGAAGTATTTGGGTTATCATATTAGTCTAATTGGTATCTCTATGGATCTGGAAAAGGTACAAGCCATTCTAGATTGGCCATCCCCTTCATCAATCAAGGAAACTCAATGTTTCTCAGGGCTGGCAAACTTCTACTTTCAATTTATCATGGACTTTGCAAAACAAACCGGTCAAATTTCACAAACTCTAAAAAAAAGAGAGTCTGCAAAACAGGTTCATCTGGACAGACACGGCTGAGGTGGCTTTTCAAACTCTAAAACTGTCCTTCACCCAAGCACCCATACTGAGACATCCAGACACTAATAAACAATTTATCGTTGTAACGGATGCTTCTGAAAGAGCCATTGGGGCAGTATTACTACAACAAGGCGACGACGATGGTTTAGAACATCCAATCTTTTACCTATCCCATGTGCTTTCTGATTCCGGACAACATTATTCAGTACTGGAAAGGGAACTTTTGGCTCTAAAGACTGCCTGCCAAGAGTGGAGACAATTTCTCATGGGTTCTAAGGAGGCTTTTGAAGTAAGAACGGATCATCGAATTCTGCAATGCTTATGCAATTTTCAGTGCCGAAACAGTTGTCAGACTCGTTGGGCCTTTTTCTTTAGTCAGTACGATTTCTATGTTACCTATATTCCAGGATCTCAAAACATTCTGGCTGATGCCCTATCTCGCCGTTATCCCGATTGTGTTCATACCCAGTCATCATTACTACTTAAACCAGACACGATCGTTGGTGTAGTTCAGTCATTCCTAGATGAAGTACAATCTAAATATTCAACCCTTCCAGAACAAGAGCTAAAGGATCTGCGTCCCAAGATAGGCAAACATAAAGGATACTACTATCACAAGGACACCTTATTTCTCCCTTCTAAAAAAGTGCAAGAAAAGGCACTTCAGATGTGTCATGATTCCCCAGTAGCTGGTCATCAAGGTATTAAAGCCATGCAGGAATTACTTCTTTGATCCTTCTGGTGGTCTATGTTGAAACAAGACACCGAAAGATACATGAAATCTTGCCCTATTTGTGCTCAAACAAAAGTACCCCATACAAGGCCTGCAGGATTACTTCAACCATTACCTGTTTCACCAGCTCCTTGGCATACAATATCAACTGACGTTATGTGTTCATTACCTCTATTAGCTGGAAACCGGGTTATAATGGTAATGGTAGATTTCTTTAATCGATGGCTCATTTTACTGCTTTAAAGAAATTACCCACCTCACAAGAATTAAGTCAGATCTTTATTCAACACATTTTTTGCCTACATGGTCTTCCCTAAAGTATTGTGTCAGGCAGGGGACCTCACTACATTTCACGGTTCTGGAAACACTTCTGTAAGATCTTGAACATCAGTGTAGCGTTATCATCTGGATTTCAAACCAATGGGCAGACCGAACGTCTCAACCAGGGACTTGAGCAATATCTTCGTTGTTTCTGTAACTCCACTCAGAGTAACTGGACCACTTATCTTCCCATTGCAGAGTTTTCTTACAATAAAAATGTCCATATTGCCTCCAAGGTCACTCCTTTTTTCTGTTCATATGGATTCCATCCTACTTCTTTTCCTACTACTCCTAAGACTTCCTCTACTCTTCCCGCTATCACCTCTCTTTTCAAATGACTACAAAAGATTCAAAGACTGATTCGATCTAATTTATTAGTCACTAAAAGATATATGAAAAGCGTGGCTGATAAGAAACACAGTGAGGCTCCAGCATATCACATTCAAGATAAAGTCTGGTTATCTTCAACATTTTTGGCCCTAAGTCTTTCCCAAAATATGTTCAAGCCTCTGAACTATGGACCCTTTTGTATTCTACAGAAAATTAATCCTGTCACTTTCCGTCTCCGTTTACCTCAAACTTGGAAAATCCATCCAGTCTTTAATGTCTCCCAGTTGAAACCCTATGTACCTAATCCTTTTTCTCAACATTATACATGTCCTCCCCCTTTGTTGGTGGATGGTGAACCTGAATATGAAGTACAGGAAATATGTGACTCTCGTATATTCTGGAACTGTCTTCAGTATCTGATTCTTTGGAAAGGCTATCCTCTTAGTGAATGTTCTTGGGAAGATGCCGCTTCTGTTTACGCCCCTCTTCTGATTCGTAAATTTTTCCAGTTGTTTCCGCACAAACCAGGGGATCCGGGGGGGACCTACTGTCGCGCAGCGTGCCGCTGCATGAGCCGAATGTTCGGCTCGGGAAGCGGCACACAGCAGTAGGACGTGCCGCGCCCGAGCCTTTCTTATCTTTATCGAGGCCCCAAATTGGGCATGGGGCCTCGTTTCTACATTGGCGCGGCGCTCCCCGTTAGATCCTGCATCCCCCACTCACCTTCTATTTTCTTTTCCTTCTTTTCTGTCATCCTTGTTTACTTCTTAACTTATGCTTTCCTTTCCTACCCATGTTTCCTTTCTCTTTCCCAGCATGCCTTCCTTTTTTCCCTGCATGCACTGGGTCCCTATTTACTATGGTGTTTTTTAAATAGAATTCTAAGACTTGATCTCAATTCAATGTGGCAACTTTTACTTCCTGTCGGTCCCTTCCTGTTCGTGGGGTATATAAAGGTGTGTGATTCCTTTTCTCTTTACGCTGCAACACTTCCTTTAAGTGGTGATCTTCGCTCCTGTTCTTCTGCGTCAGATATTGATTTTCTGATCTTGTTCCAGCTTTTTCCTGGTCATTTTTGCCTTTTGTTCTGATTTTCTTTTACAGTAGTTTTTGTTTCAGGAGTTCCTTTTTTGAGGTTTTTTCCCATTTTTTTTCCCCTCGGTGACTCCTTCTGGAGGGCACGGACTGCATTTGGCATTCCCTCCGTCAGCAGCACCGTGGCTACCAGAAAGGGTCACCCTTATTTGGGCCAAGGCAGAACCTACAAGAACAAGAACCTCGCCACACTTCCCGTGGGCCACAGACACAAGACTACAAGTAGATCGTGACAGGGACATGCACAGAGACATGCTGGAACAGATGAAAACCCACAATATCGACATGGCCTCCCTAACAAGGGTGCAAAGGGATATTCACACCACCCTGAGAAGCACTTTTTGATAACAGTCTACCCCTCTTCCTAGGTTCATCAACACCAGGCATATCAAGATCAGTGCCAGCCACTAGAAGGGAGGCCCTGCCAAAGGAGAACCAGCCATAGACACCCCTGCCTCTGTAGCATCAGATCCCCCACCTCACACAAGAGGTGACATCTAGCAAAGAATTCAGGAGGTGCATATGGCAAGACACCCACTACTGCCAACAAGTGACTTCTTCCTAAAGGACCTACTTTGTGTGCCACACATACACTCTGTTGACTGAACCTCAACCACCTACTAGTTCTAATGGGAGGAGTACTCTGTACTTTGGACTCACAATGGTGTGGCATCTACTCCAATGATTTCATTCACAGTGACTGACCCCTTCACTTTACATTTTTGCTTTTTTCTATCCAGAATGTATTTTCTGCATTAGCATAGTAATACATTATCCATCACAAACTCTATTGTCTGTTTGCTTATTTTTCACATTTAGCAGTGTAGAGATGTCAGACCACGTGAACCATACGATGAAGATACAAGGTACTTGTGCAACCAGGGATATGCTACAGGTACACAGTGTCCAGCTCAGAATTTTAAACATTACACACCAACACATTGGTACAAGTCTCTGGTCAAACCAAAAATGTTATCACAGTGTTCAACACATAGGCTGCCAATATGTCTGGACTTCTGGAAACAAGAATGAGTGACTCATACGGAGCAAACATATTTACAGGTACAGGTAACCAGACCACGATAGGAAGGGATTTGTCAGACATTGTCCTGTACAATAGGCAAACATTATAGTGGTTGATATCAGCAACTTGAGCCTTATCACATACCATAACAAAGTAATCCAACATCACTTAACCCAAGATACAAACGGATGGCAGTGCAACCATCCCTGATCACAGGGACATCATAATTCAATTTCCATGCATCTGGTGGTATGACACCAACATATGTCAGAGTTGTGGCACAGGCACTGTGGCCTGCAATGATGAAACACATCTACAGCTAGATATAAGTCACACAGAAAGAGTGTTTAGCCAATGCGATGGAAAAATGACTTGGACAAAAGTTAGGACTACATATTTTCTGACCACATGATTACACACATGTTACATAAGGCCCACTATAGGACACCAAACAAGTGCAATGGACACTTCTGTACCTCCACCCACATACACTGTGCAAACTGTACTGGTCTCACACATCCAAACTCTGTGACCTACATTACCTGGAACAATCCATGGTCACTTTGTATGTCAGAACAGCATCAGATTCCTCCCAATGTCACAGTTCACAAATGCCCACATGAAGATGCCATGGTGAAGGTCCCTGTACAAATAGCAACACATTGAGTATAGGCTTGAAACCATACCTTTGATGTATGTCACACAGCCAGCAACTGAAAAAAGTACATTGCAAGGAAACTGAGACACACAAAGAAACATCAGCAAGGTGGGGGGGTGTCAAGAGCTATCTTACCAAGCAGCCTTTGTCTGAATATTGCAGAGTGCCAGCTCCATAGCTGTTTCCAAAACACTCAACTCCACACATTCTCACAACTACAGCTTATTGTACTGTCACAGTCATTACATCACAGCATACTTACATTCATGAGAAGTAGCTGGTGATATGATCTTCTCTCAAGTCAGCTCCATCCTTTTCACCATCCTAACTTGACATTTCAGGAGTCTCAACTGGTGGCACTGTAGGATCCCGCTCCTCTGGGATGTATAGGATATTCCTCCGCAGGGAGAAGTTGTAGCGTATGTAGCATGCCACAGTGATCTGACACAATTCCCTGGGTGAGTAGAGAAGGGCTCCACCAGTCCCCAAAAGGTTGCTCCACTTGTCACTGTGTTCTTCGATGGGCCTCATTTAAGTGAACCTCTCCTGGCGTAGTTGAATTTCTTAGTGGCGTCAAAAACCAAGGGCAGTTTGGATGGGCCTAGTCTCTAGTTAAGGAATGGGACGAGTCACTGATTTCATGTTTGTAGCACCTGACATTGCTCACATACAATCAGGACAGACGTAACTTACCAACCAACCAGGCCCTCTCTGGATGCAGTTGTGCCATTGGCTGGGGTATGGTGCTGTTCCGCTTTATGAAGGAATCATGGGCTGATCCTGGGTGACGGGCACAGATGTTTGAGGTTTAGAAATCCACCAAACATGCATATTTATGGAATGAAAGTTCTTTCTGTTGTGATACACATGTTCAGTGGCCTGCGATTGCACCAAGCCAACATGTGTTCCATCAATGTCGCCCACCATATGTGCGAGGCAGGCAAAATCAGAAAAGTTCACCTTCGCATTGGCTAAACCCTCACTTCGGTCGAATCTGACATAGGTGTCAATGTGTTTTGACATTGCTGAGAGGAAATCCTTTAACACCAGATTGAACATAGGTTGGAGCATACCATCAGGTAGGGCCATTGTACTTTGAAATGACCTTGTGGCTAGAAAGTGCAATGCTGACATGACTTGTAAAATGGGTGGTATGCACTTTGGATAATTAATAGCTGGCATCAGAGCTGGCTCCAACTGACAGCACAGGTCCCCTATTGATTGCCTATTCCTCCCAGGGTATCTATTTGTGACAAGACATGGTTTTTTACACTAGTCAGTGTGTCCACAGCAACATATATGAAGCATGCCAATAATATCATTTGACAAAGCATTTATGACTGGATAGACATGACATCCAGACCGTATCACAGCTGGCAACTGTAAAAGGGTCACATGTGACTCCCACTGGTTGTCAACACATGTGTCCACAACATGGATTTGGATGAAAATCAAAGATGTGCTACACAATTGCCCCTCCAAATGTGACTGTATATTCTGACTGCCAAAAAGACCGTCAATGGTGGTGGACCATGCACCACTGTCAAATGCCATCTGTGCCCAGCAACACACTACACTGGTGGTTGTGTAGAAGAACCTACATGACTAGACAGAATAAGGATGTTTTTAATGCTACAAAACATATATTGAATGTGTGATGCAGTTTACAGAGCCAAATTCAGCATTTCAGGATGCCAAATTGGCATATGCCTGATCTATTCCATTAGGATGCCTGTGATTGCTGGCGGAAGTCGTCAGCGGTTCCAACCATGGCAGACACAACCATAGGCTAACGTAGTTGCCAGTGGTGGTCATGGCCCAATGACGATGACCACGTATGTATCGGACGTGACGTCTATGTTGTGTACATTCACTCACTTGACTCCTGACATTGCTGCCAGCTACACCTCCACCACCTGAGCTGCTGTGTGCCACCTCTGGGAGCAATAATTCCATGCCCAGCAAGTGATAGAGCACCTGCCTTCTCTCCAGAGGAGCTGGAGAGGTTTGTTGATAAGGTCTTACCCCTGCATGAACCGCTCTATGGCTCACCAGAGTAGCAGGTAGGAATCTTATAGGCACAATTGTTTTTGTTCAACACCATCCTTCCCTTCTTCACAGGCTACGATGTGCCCCTGTATGCCAGTTAGACTTCTTGTGTGCCTGTTGTTGCATTCTCTGTCGCATCAAAGGGATGTACGTTGTGCAGGTGCTGGTGGCCCGTAATATATGTTAAGTTCAGTCACCTGGTGTTTTTTGAGGTCTTTGAGGTCCTAGATCCTCCTTGTCTAAGATGCACACAACTAGGTAAGGAGACTTTACTGCCACTCAATGGCATTTCTTTCTTCATAATTGTAGTAATTGTTAGACAACATATATGTGCATGACAGCATGAGCTGCATATGCATCTTGTATGAGTAATTTGATGATCTTGTAAGCAATATGTATAGTAATACAGATATTTCAACCCACATCTGGCCTTACCAAACTGTACTCTGGAATAAAGTCCTGACTCACTCTGCCCTTCATGTTGCCACACACACCACTTGCCAAATTGCTGATGGCCCCATGATGTACTGGAAGTGATGGAAATGGAGTGATATGTAGGTTCTGTATGCTCAGCCTGCAGAGACCAGGGCCTGTCAAATGTTTCTCTCAGTATGGGACATAGTCCAGGCTGGGGTAGAGTTACTTTGGCTATGCAACTGTGGCACTGTGCACCCTGTACACCAGTAGATCCTGGCATGTGGACAATAAAGATCTCTTTGTATTTCCAACATCAGCCCAGGCAAGCAAAGGAGACAGGGCGCAGCCAAGTGGGAAAGCATCTGGCCAGGGTACCTCTGGTCAAGACACCACTGATGCAGAGGGACCCAGTAGCCCAGAGGGTAAGGGGAGTGCCATGGAGAAGACCAGCTCTATCGAGACATACCCCTGTACCATCTTTGCCCACCACCCCAAGTTCTATCGCCATCATCCCTGTTGCTCCCCACCCAGTTTGCAGTGCCCGCTCACGTTAAGTGTCTGTCTCCTTTTATCCATGCTGCACTAAGTGAGGAGCATATTGACCTCCAGAGGTCAATATTACCAACAAGCGATGGTTCAAGCAAGTGCGTGGTTTGAGTAAAAAAGGAGCTGCCTGGACCCACTGTATGAATTTGTGTTTGTTAATGCAAGTGTGGTGTCATTGCATTGTGTTATGTTTGGCATGGCAAGTGTTACACCTGTCCCCCTGATATGGATTGTATATTTGTCTCATGTGTGGCAACTTGAGTTTTCTTTGTGCAGACATGGAGGGTTTTTCAATTGTGCTATCTTTGTTTGCATTTGATTGTGCACGTATCCATTTTGCTGTGTGTATCTTGCAGCTACTCCATCTAGAGGTATGTCCCGTGCAGCTGCTTCTGTATCAGCTTTCTTGACTTGCACTTCCACATTCTGCAGATAGGCATGTCATTTGACTCTAGTATCGTTAGTCCCTGAGATACATGTAGAGCCACTTCCTGTGCAAACGTTGTTTTTGAGGCATGTGCAAAGTGTTATATGTCCCAGTGCAGCATCCTTACCTGAGTGCTCATGATGCCCCCATCCCTATTGTGCAGGTATTTTTGCATAGTGAGCTTTAGATATTTGTCTCTCTGACTATTGTGCATCCCATTGTCCTTCCATTGTGTTGCAATGTGGGTGATGTGTGGGTCCATACAAGGGATGTTTAATGGGAGTGGTGTTTGTGTTCCATGACACAACCATACATATTTGTGTTGAATCTGATGACAGTCCACGGCATATGAGGAATGTGAGGGTGTCAGTTTTGTTGGCAGATGTGATGTTGTTGTGTTGTTGGTGTTGTGTGACACAATGATGTGTACACTTCTTCACTGTCCCTGCACCTAAGATGTGCTGATGTGTTATTTGTGTAGCCTTGCGGTGCAGTGTGAGTGACCTACTCAAAGGGGGCATTTTGTGGCTGTAAATGTGTCCTTTGTAAATGACCACTACAGTGTATATGATGACAAGTGTGGTGTCCTTAGTAGGAGCCCCATATCATGTAGATGACAGCGCGATGATCTGTTGTTGAGCGCAATGACACAGGTGCGTGTACTTAAAGTTGGTTGTGTCCATGGTGGCGTGGATTTTGTGCACCTTCGAAGAGCCAGGACATGTGTGATGGGCTCCATAGCGTCACAGGACATGTGAGGTTACCTGCAGGTGAGTTGTTCCCTTTATACTCTCCATATCTGCCTACTGAGATATAGTGGTTGGACCACCACGGTCACATTGGCGGTGTGCAACCTCATAATGTGTCTGGCGGAAACACTGTCTTTGCTGGACTGTTTGTGCTGCCTCATCAGTGCAGCAATCTGCGTGGCCTGACGTTGCTAGCGGGACCACAGCGGTCTGTACTCCATAGGCCCGCATGACTCGTAATACAGTGGTCTGACCGCCAAACCAATGGTGGTCAGACTGCTACTGCTGCCATGGTGGTGCATGGACCACCAAACCCGTAATGAGGCCTTTACTCATTATTTTGAGGGGATAAGTCCCTCAATCCCCTTTCCCGATACTAACCACATGTGGTAAAGGCATGTGTGGTAGAACTATTTGTGGTAAAGGCAACTGAACCAGAAAGGAAGCACGTTAATATTACTGTGTGGTAAAGACTGTATGGTAAAGTCTCTTTCCAATTAGAGTTAGATGAGTAAACTATACCAGATGAATTTCAGTACTTTTTCAGTTTTTAAATGTAAGGTTAAGTGATTTTAACACCTAACGATAACATAATTTTAACCTTTGTAGTTTTTCAGTGTTATGGTGCTGACAGTCACCACTAGGTAGGTATAGTTAGATCACCGTTTCCACAGGATTTTTTTGTCGCTAATAACTTCTATGCAAATCCTTCCAAAAACGTGGTCTGTTTTTTTCTAATATATGCATGGGAAGCTAAGGGTGATTCGTCAAGTGGGAGCCGAGAAAAAAGGGGGAGTTTCAAAAGTTAAATCCCCATACATTTTCCATAGACTTCTTTAGACAGGGTCACAGCAAAAACTGCAGAATGAAATGACACCAAAGTTGGCAGGACTCTCCAAATACACAGATTGTCCACAGATTGAGCTATTTGTGATTTGGTGTACATCCATTAGATAGTGTTTGTGAAATTAAGGTTTAAAAATAGTTGTGTATTTGGAGAGTTGTGGCGCAAAAGTCTTGCATGAGTGCCAATTTGAAAAATATGGTGTTCTGATTAGCCTAGGGAACTTTATTTCTCTTGAGCCATCTCCTTACCCCAGGAGTTAGACTCCTGCAGGACCAAGTACTTTGCTGGGTGCTATTACAGGACTTGGGTACTAAGGGCCTGATTGGATCTCGTCAGAAGGGTGACTCCACTGAAACGGTGAAGGATATCCAGTCCACCTAAATACCATAGAAAACAATAGTATTTAGTTTTCAGCAGATGGGAAATCTGTTACCATTGCAACAGAGTAACCCCTCTGCTGAGATCTAAATCAGGCCCTTAGTTCCATGTCCTGCAGTAAATAAAAAAAACTGATATGAGGGCAGGGTAGGAATAAGTCCCCCACAACCCCCATGCCCCATGTGGAGGACCCAGAGGGAGCCCCTGGGGCAAAATGAAAAAAAATCTGCATTTTTTGTTGTGATCCCATGGAACTCCTGCAGGAATCCCTGGGCTTGCGGCAACCACAAAATATTGGTGGTTGATATTATATTAACATATGAATGGGGAGTGGGGCATGATTAAAGTCCCCCTTGCCCATTTTAGGCCCAAGGGACCCCATTGTCCCGGGGTGGGTATATTATTTTTGGGGGCACATGGCTTCCTCCCCAAGCTCCCAAATGGCCCAGTCTATATATTAAGGGGAAAGGAGTGCCTAGCCTATCTCTCTGAGACATTGTTGGTCCCATCTCCCTTGGACAAATCAGTTTAAGAAGGGGTGCATCCCGCTCCCTCAGCCATATTCGTCCTCTTGTACCTTATCCCTTGGCCCAATGTGCATATTAAGAGGAGGGAGGCCTCACAGCCACTTCCTTGAGCCTTCAAACAGGACCTGAGGACCCATTCCCCAGGGTTGTAGCTCAATTTTAAAGGGAGAGGGGCCACACTGACCCCTTGCCTGAGCCTTTAATGGCCTCGGGGGCCTAATTCTCCAGGGCCGACATCCTTGCCCTCACCAGCATGGGCAGGGAAACATGAGTCCAATCTGGCAGGAGCATTTCACATCTCCCTTCAAATGGGAACAAACACAAAGGGGGTCATTCTGACCCTGGCGATCCATGACTGCCATGGCGGAGGGCGGCGGAAGCACCGCCAACAGGCTGGCGGTGCTTCCTGGGCGATTCTGACCGCGGCGGTAAAGCCGCAGTCAGAAAAGGGGAGCCGGCGGTTTCCCGCCGGTTTCCCGCTGGCCCAGGGTATCCGCCATGGCGGCGCTGCTTGCAGCACCGCCATGGGGATTCCGACCGCCTTCCCGCCAGCCTGTTTCTGGCGGTGTCCACCGCCAGAACCAGGATGGCGGGAACGGGTGCCGTGGCGCCCCTGGGGGCCCCTGCACTGCCCATGCCACAGGCATGGGCAGTGCAGGGGCCCCCTAACAGGGCCCCACAAAGATTTTCACTTTCTGCTTTGCAGACAGTGAAAATCACGACGGGTGCCACTGCACCCGACGCACCCCTGCAACTCCGCTGGCTCCATTCCGAGCCGGCTTCATTGTTGTAGGGGCTTTCCCGCTGGGCCGGCCGGCGGTCTTCTGGCGGTCGCCCGCCGGCCCCACGGGAAAGCCAGAATGGCCGCCGCGGTCTTTCGGTGGGAACCGCTTGGCGGGTGGCGACCGCCGACCGCCGCGGTCAGAGTGACCGCCAAAGTCTACTCCCAGCTGGTGGGAGCCTTAGAAATGTCTCTGCCAGTTAGGAGGAGACCTGTGTTGTATTTTCTGTCCCAACTGATGGAGGCAGAGAAACACAACACATATTCCTCCTGATCCAAAGGATTCACATAAATAGCTTCTCCCTGCAGGCAGAGCAATGTCAGCTCCTGTACCATATGAAAAGCTGTTTCAGGCCGTGGGGCCTGGGGGATCATCAGCGGCCCCCAATGTGTGCATGGTGGATGCCCTGGGTAGGCACCCACTTCTAAATTATGCATAATAAGCTCCTCGCCTAAATATATATATATATATATATACATATATATATATCTTTAGATCTATATATATACATATACATACATATATATAAATATAATAATATATGTGTGTGTGTATATATACATATATATACATAGTCATCATTGAGGTCGGCAGTAGGTAGTTATAGTTAGGGCCTAGTTTCTGTATGAAAACTGTATTTGTTTAAGGCACCATCATATGAATCTGCACAAAAACTTCAAGACTAGTTTGCCACACACATCAGCTGCTCTCTGGAAAGATTTAGGGTCATTCATCAAGCAGAGGGCAAGAAAAAAGATGGGAGGCCCAAAACACAATTTCCCCATGCATTTTCCCATAGAGGTTTTAGGCATGACTACAGTCGTAACTGTTGGGCGAAATTACACAAAATTTGGTAGGAATCTAGATCTTTGTCCAGAATTATCTTGTTTTGTAATCTGGTGCAAATCTGTTCAGTAATTATAGAGTTATTGAAGAAAAAATAATTATGTATATCTAATGACTTGAATCCACTGATCCATGCACCAAGAGCAATGCTGTGAATGGCTGCCTGCAACCTGAGAGAAAAGTTGTCACTGCCATTTTCTGAATCGGGACATGGTTCCTGGGGGGGAATTACGATTAAATAGGATATAAGGGGACAGAACAGAGGTATCCTATCCCCATAAGATTGATGGTGAGGTGTCTGAGGGAACCCTCATGGGCAAGAAATTACCTAGAAATCTTTCTATGGGGTACGTGAAGATCTGTTTATCCTTTATGATACTCACTGCGGCCCCTTGCGTGAATTTGCAATAGATCTTTCGATCCAGACCCCAATTAAAAAAATACCCCACTCACAGACCCAGTCACACACTCACTCACCCGTTCACACACTCACACATCCACAAAACTGTATGTACCTACTATACTCAGTCACAGACCCACACTGCAACTCACACACCCACACACCCACATAACCACTCAGACACCCTTTCACACACCTATGCAGCCACTCATAGATGCATAAAACCACTCCACACCTATTCACAGACCCACACAGCCACTCATACACCCACTCACACACCCACTCACATACACACAGGCACTCAAAGATGCACAAACTACTACCACACCGAGTCACAGATCAACACATCCACTCACAGACCCACTCACACACCAACTTACACACCTACAGACCCACAGACACACACCCACTCACACACCCATACAGCCACTCACACACACTCACAGACCCACAATACCACCCACACACCCACACACAGACCTATTCAGCCACTCATTATTCCTCTCACACACCCACTCAGCCACTCACACACCCACTTACACACCCACACAATCACTCACACACCCACTCCCATACCCATACAGACACACACACACCCGCTCACATACCCATAACATGGGGTTGGCTGCATGCTGGGGTTTGGCCCCAGGCCTTGCGGCCAACCTCCCACTGCATACAGAAACTATAGAAATGTACTAAAAAAAACAGAGATTAGAGTGACATTATAGTTGGGTTCAGATTTTACACAAACAAAACCTTGAAAATTCAGATATAGTTATACTTATCTCAAGAAACTATAACTCATGCCCTCAGGTAAGTATTACTTAGGCACTCACTATGCACTGCTCATTAACCCACATATTATATCAGAATTAACATCTTTTATTATATCTTCTATGACATCATTTATAATTTCACTGCAACATTTTTAATATAATTATTGATGAGAAAGCTGTGTTTGGTGGGGGTGCAAGGCATAGTCACCATAGGACTTTCAGACATGAGTTATAGTTTTTTGAGTTAAGTATAACTGTAAATGCTGAATTTCTATGGTTTTGTGTGCATAAAATCTGAACCCAAATGTAATAAATGTATCTGCACATCCCTCTCCCTTTATTAATTACTTAGCACCCCTGAATGGGGTTTCTGGGGCCTAATAAGGCTGTGCCCCCTCCCTTTATAATAAATTGCAGCCCGATGGACAGGCCTCATAAAGATTGTAAAAAACAGATGGCCCTGGTGGATGTGGTCCCCGGCACATGAGAATGCTCTAGAAGGGGGATCTAGCAGTCCCCTCCTGTTTTAAAAGAATGAACAGCCCTGGGGATGGGGTACTTGGGGACTAATAAGGCTCAAGAAGGGTGGTTCCCTCAGTATCATATTATATTTGGCACCAGGGAATGGGGACCCTGGGGCCCACTACGGCTCAGGGATGGGGGCACATTGCCCCCTCACCTTTTTTATTATATTTAGCCCCAGAGGATAGGGTCCCCAGGACCTTTTAGGGCTCAAGAAGGGGGCATGTAGGCCCTTGTCTCCTTGATTTTCACTCCAGGGTTGGGGTTCCTGGGCCCACGAAGGCTCCAGGAGGGGTATGCATGCAGCCCCTTCCCCTTTTTCATTACATTTTAGTCCCAGGGTATGAAAGTCCTGGGGTATCTTAAGGCTCAGGTAGGAGGGCTACACACCCTCCTTCCCTGTTTATTTGTATTCTTACCTGGGGACATGGTCCCGAAGGCTTGTTATGGCTTGGGGAGTGAGGCCACACAACCACCTTATATTTAGCAGAGCTAGGTATAACTTGTGCTTCCACCATGTACTGCTTGTTACTTCACATATGACATTACACATGACATGTTCTATGACATCATTTATGACATCACTGATGACATCTCAAATGTCATTATTGACGACATCACTAATGACAGCAGTGATAACATCATCCAAGCATCTTTTCAATATACTTCTCTGTAAAATAGTATGGCTTTAGAGGCCTGAAAGTAAGTACAAAATATCTCAGAATAATATGAAGCATCATTAATGCCATAACAGATTCAACTTCTTTCGGTGTGGCAAGCATGTGTTATGTGCAATATTGATAGATAGATAGATAGATAGATAGATAGATAGATAGATAGATAGATAGATAGATAGATAGATAGATAAATAGATAGATAGAATGAGTGCACTTGGGTGGGTGCTTCAATCCAAGTACATCCAAGGGTATGATCAACAATAATATCTGAAGTTATGTACATCTTAATAGAGTTTACAGAACATCTAATCATGTATACATTAAAATAAAAGTACATCATATGGAAAAAGGGACAAAAACCAGGAAACATATCTAGCAAAAAATATATAGACGTCAGCATGTAACTTTTAAAAATGTAATGCCAACACTTATCCATGTTAAGACCCTTGGGTGTCATAATCCGGAGACTATTATATACTAGGAACCTCATTTACAAGAGGCCTGCGCCACTGGAGCGTCACTTTTTATGCTGCTCAGTTGGCGCAGGCCTCTCAATCATATTTATGAGGTGACACAAAGCCACTCTGTCTGACATTGCATGGCCTCATAGATGTGGAGTAAGGCAAGGCAGCTCAAAGCATTGTGCTGCCTTACTGTACATCAAGGAGGTGTTCAATGGGTAGTACAGTGGGTATCCCAGGCAACACCCACAGGTTTTTACACAGTCCCAGATTTACAAGGATCTGTAAACTTGGGAATGCATCAAAAGTCTGCACTTCCCCAGGGGAGGCGTAACAAGTAGAAATAACTTTCGTTCTCCCGGTTTTAACCTCTCGGGTGAATTGGACAAGGTCACCTCGTCCTACACCCGGGAACTGGGGGGAGCGCTAGCGCTCCCCCCCTGTGCTCCCCACCCACCCCCCCAAGGCAGGGATGGAAGGAGAAGCCCTTCCCCGACCCACCCCGTGACGTCAGAGCGCATCGCGCGCTGACAATCACAGAGGGCCTCCTCCCATCACGCTGGAAGCTCAGCTTCCAGCGCGATCGAAAGAGAAATGCAAAGCATTTCTCTTTCGATCACGTGGGGGAGGCCCAGAGAGGCTTCAAAGGGAAGGAAAGGAATGTCCTTCCCTTTGAAGTCTCTCTGAGCATTTCAAAAGCCAGATTGCTTGCAATCCGGCTTTTGAAACGCCCACTAGACACCAGGGATTTTTTTTTTTTTTTTAATGAAATGAGCATAAGGGAGCGACCCCTTGGACAAAGGTCTCTCCCAGGGGGGAGGGCATTTTTTTGGAAGGCCTTTTCTGACCCCTTTTCTGCCCTATTAATAGGCCGATCTGCCCCCAGGGAAGGCAGAAACCTCTAGGCACCAGGGATCATTTGTTTTTCTTTCTTTTTCTTTTGTTTTGTTTTTTTTGGAGGTGGGGAGCGACGACTTAGGCAAGGGTCGCCCCCCAAGGGGGCAAATTATATTTTAGGCCATTTTTGCCCCCAGGGGGGCAGAAACCTCTAGACGGCAGGGCAAATTTTTTTTTTGTGTTTTTTTTTTTTTTGTTTGTTTGTTTCTTTAGAGATGGGGAGCGACCACTAGGCACCGGGGATTTTTTTTTTTTGCGCCAATGTCACGCAAGTGGAGCGACCCCGTAGGCAAGGGTCGCTCCCAGGGAGGGGTTGGGGGGTAAAATTTATTTTAGGCCATTTCTGCCACCCCCGGGGCCGGCTGAGCTAGAGGCCAAAATCCACAGGTAGGCAGTTTGCAAAAAACACCTCTGTTTTCTGTGAAAAAATGTGATGTGTCCACGTTGTGTTTTGGGCCATTTCCTTTCGTGGGCGCTAGGCCTACCCACACAAGTGAGGTACCATTTTTAACGGGAGACTTGGGGGAACGCTGGGTGGAAGGAAATTTGTGGCTCCTCTCAGATTCCAGAACTTTCTGTCACCGAAATGAGAGGAAAAGGTGTTTTTTTGGCCAAATTTTGAAGTTTGCAAAGGATTCTGGGTAACAGAACCTGGTCAGAGCCCCACAAGTCACCCCATCTTGGATTCCCCTGGGTTTCTAGTTTTCAAAAATGCGCTGGTTTGCTAGGTTTCCTCAGGTGCCAGCTGAGTTAGAGGCCAAAATCCACAGGTAGGCACTGTTTTCTATGAAAAAATGTGATGTGTCCACGTTGTGTTTTGGGGCATTTCCTGTCGCGGGCGCTAGGCCTACCCACGCAAGTGAGGTATCTTTTTATCGGGAGACTTGGGGGAACGCTGGGTGGAAGGATATTTGTGGCTCCTCTCAGATTCCAGAACTTTCTTTTACCGAAATTTGAGGAAAAAGTGTTTTTTTAGCCAAATTTTGAGGTTTGCAAAGGATTCTCGGTAACAGAACCTGGTCAGAGCCCCACAAGTCACCCCATCTTGGATTCCCCTAGGTCTCTAGTTCTCAGAAATGCACAGGTTTGGTAGGTTTCCCTAGGTGCCGGCTGAGCTAGAGGCCAAAATCTACAGGTAGGCACTTTGCAAAAAACACCTCTGTTTTCTGTCAAAAATTGTGATGTGTCCACGTTGTGTTTAGGGGCATTTCCTGTGGCGGGCGCTAGGCCTACCCACACAAGTGAGGTATCATTTTTATCAGGAGACTTGGAGGAACACTGGGTGGAAGTAAATTTGTGGCTCCTCTCAGATTCCAGAACGTTCTGTCACCAAAATGTGAGGAAAATGTGTTTTTTTAGCCAAATTTTGAGGTTTGCAAAGGATTCTGGGTAACAGAACCTGGTCAAAGCCCCACAAGTCACCCCATCTTGGATTCCCCTAGGTCTCTAGTTTTCAGAAATGCACAGGTTTGGTAGGTTTCCCTCGGTGCCAGCTGAGCTAGAGGCCAAAATCTACAGGTAGGCACTTTGCAAAAAACACCTCTGTTTTCTTTATGTGATGTGTCCACGTTGTGTTTTGGGGCATTTCCTGTCGCGGGCGCTAGGCCTACCCACACAAGTGAGGTATAATTTTTATCGGGAGACTTGGGGGAACATAGAATAGCAAAACAAGTGTTATTGCCCCTTGTCTTTCCCTACATTTTTCCTTTCAAATATAAGAGAGTGTGTAAAAAAGACGTCTATTTGAGAAATGCCCTGTAATTCACATGCTAGTATGGTCACCCCGGAATTCAGAGATGTGCAAATAACCACTGCTCCTCAACACCTTATCTTGTGCCCATTTTGGAAATACAAAGGTTTTCTCGATAGCTATTTTTCACTCTTTATATTTCAGCAAATGAATTGCTGTATACTCGGTATAGAATGAAAACGCACTGCAGGGTGCAGCTCATTTATTGGCTCTGGGTACCTAGGGTTCTTGATGAACCTACAAGCCATATATATCCCCGCAACCAGAGGAGTCCAGCAGACGTAACGGTATATTGCTTTTGAAAATCTGATATTGCAGGAAAAAGTTACAGAGTAAAACGTAGAGAAAAATTGCTGTTTTTTTACCTCAATTTCAATATTTTTCTTTTTCAGTTGTTATTTTCTGTAGGAAACCCTTGTAGGATCTACACAAATGACCCCTTGCTGAATTCAGAATTTTGTTTACTTTTCAGAAATGTTTAGGTGTCTGGGATCCAGCATTGGTTTCACACCCTTTTCTGTCACTGACTGGAAGGAGGCTGAAAGCACAAAAAATTGAAAAATTTGGGTTGTGTCCCAGTAAAATGCCAAATTTGTGTTGAAAAATGTGGTTTTCTGATTCAAGTCTGCCTGTTCCTGAAAGCTGGGCAGCTGGTGATTTTAGCACCGCAAACCATTTGTTGATGCCATTTTCAGGGAAACAACCACAAGCCTTCTTCTGCAGCCACTTTTTCCCATTTTTTTGAAAAAAAAGAAATTGTCACTGTATTTTGGCTAATTTCTTGGCCTCCTTCAGGGGAACCCACAAAGTCTGGGTACCTCTAGAATCCCTAAGATGTTGGAAAAAAGGATGCAAATTTGTCTTGGCTAGCTTATGTGGACAAAAAGTTATGAGGGCCTAAGAGCGAACTGCCCCAAATAGCCAAAAAAAGGCCTGGCACAGGAGGGGTAAAAGGCCTGGCAGCGAAGGGGTTTATCTCTTTCTATGTGTCACATTCTGCAGCACACATAGAAAGAGGAAAACACCTCCAGTGATTGCTTTTTTGCAGGAAGGTATCCCTTCCTGCACAAAAACAATCATGCCAACAATCCAGAAACCCTTGCACCATGGTGCAAGGGTGCCTGTTGGCATTGGGCACCAATTTGTGTGCAGGCAGAAGAAACAGGAAGGTTCTGCATTTCATTATTACAGTACATTCCTGCCCTTTCATTTTGATGCAGGGCAGCACAGCAAAGTAATTTGTTGTGCTGCCCTGCACCAAAAACTCATCAATGAGACCCTTGGATTTTAACCGAAGGTTGGTGTTCAATTCTGTTGAAACCATAGAATTGTCACAATGCAGTATTACTCCAGTGCCCTCCCCTTGAATTGTCTATTTAAGGGATATGGGTTATCTTAATTTTTGATAGCACATCTACACTCATAAATTCACTTCTGAACCGAAAATGTAGTGGTACCTTAATAAAACCTATGACATGAGCATTAAAAAGCATTCACTGGAAAATCTGAATTACAGATTATCTCCTATGTAATTAGTCATGTACCTTTTATAAATGGCAATATGAACTCTTTAATGTTCATGTTAATTTGGAAAGCCTGACATTTGTTTCAAATGAAGACCCGTTAAACTGCTCAATCAATTCCTATTGATTTTATAGATAAACAACGTTGTTCTAAATGGTCCTTGGGCGACATTAATTTTCAAAAAGTTATAGGTTTGCTTAGAGAAAGCCATCATTGTGTCATATGCTTGAATATTACAATTGCTCCTTAATGATTTTCTCAATTCCTCTGCGTGTTCAATATAAGCATCCCAAGTCTGAGTTTCTTTATTTGTTAATGGTAATAAGACAGAAAATGCAGTTGATTAATTAGTTTAAATAAGGAGGTTATTCTGTTTAGTAAGATTAAAGGGTGTAACCCAGATGAAATTATTGCACTCTTTTGCTACCCCTGAAAATAAATAATGAAAAAAGTCTGGTGTTGGTAGTTCAGTGGCAGTCCTAGAATCTTTTTTTTCTTGGTGTTCTCTCTTAGATTGCTTGCAGGTCTTTTCTCAAGCCAGTTATTATATATGTAACTTCATAAGAATAGGCATACCTCTGGAATGATAGCATGTTTTCTTTGGTCGCTGTGATCAAGCTGCTTTGTTATAGCCTCATGAAGTAATGACTGGGAAGAGGAAGGGAATAGGAGGCAATCACTTACAGATAATTGTTGTTACTCCTATTCTCCATTCCCAGGTCTTATGTTTTAAGAGATGGGTAAAAAGGACAACTACCCAGGGCACCCACATTCCAAAGTCCCCCCACCACCCCTCCCGGGAAAGTCCATAAAAAACTGTTTATTTTTCTAATTTCACAGCCGACCTTGCTAATGGACACATAGGGCCACATTTAATAAGGATTTAGAACAGGACAAAGTTGTACGAAATCATTCATAGCAGCACAAACTCTTGCAAGTTAATTTATATTCCAGACCAAAAGTTGTTTTGAAAAGGTGCCACTTTGGACAAATTAACACCCATAGTTTTTTTGTACTTCTTGAAGCAGGTGCTATCATAAAATATTTTTATTTACCTTGCATTTTTTTCTCTAACAGTAGAACTTTGTACTGGAAGGGTATGCTTCCAGTACAAGTCCTATGCTAGACAGCACACACATCTGTACCATGAAGCAAAGGTTGTATGCTAGCGCAGGGATAGTGAGCAGCTGCAGGACATTTTTAGTAAGTATGCCTCTGTGCTGCTTTCTTCCCCTTGCAAAGCTTAGCAAAGAAACTTGAGTTGCTTCCCAGAGTTGAGTTAAAAAATTAATATCCCCACAACTGTCCATGTCTGGCCTGCCCAGCCTTAACCCTCACACTCTCAGGCAGCTGGTGACAATTACATTGACCATCATTCTTTCTGTTCTCCTCACTTCACCTCACATCACCTCGTTTACTTTAATCCTTGATCTTAGCATTTCTATCTCTATTTCTGTATGTGCATTAAACCACTCTTAGTTTTCTCTACCTCACCTCTTTCTTAATATACTCAATACACATCACTAGACTTCATCTCTTTTGGAAGACCTTACCACTCTTTGTCTATGCCTATTTCTATATCTATCACTCTCAATCACTTATCTTTACCTCAACTTTCTCTCTATCACCTCTATTTCTGTGTAATTCACTTGACTGCTTCGATCAAACCACTCTCTTTCCATCCACTTTACTTCTTACCCAACTTCATCTCTAGCTTTACCCTTACTTCTCTGTCTCTGTCTCCATGTCTATACTACTTTACCTCTAATTCCGCTCTAGCAGCCCTTTCCCTGCCTCCCCACCCACTCAAGCTCATTTCTCTCTTTCCCACGTGCCTCTCTCTCCTCCTCTTTCTCTTGTTCCACCTCTGTTCTTTTTCCTGCATGTCTCTCAAAAATAGTAATTTTTTCTGGCTACCTCTCAATACCTATTTTTCTCTTATCAATGTCTTTGCCCCCTTCTCACTCTGTCTGTCTCAGATGAAAACACATATCCCTCTCTGGACCTCCTTCAACATTTCAACTTCACCTTCCACCTCAACTATTCCTCTGAACTGCTTTCTTTATAGATTTCTCTACCTCATATCTTCCTCTGTTTTGGCCTCATAACTATCTACCACAGTATAAACCTCACATCTCTTTTTCTATTTCTTGTTTGTATTCCCACTTGCTCAACATATTTCTCTTTCTACCATTCACCCCTCCCTTTACCTTTCTCTTTTCCCCACTATGCTTACCTAGCCCATGTTTTCCATATCTATTCTAATGTTGCTCTCTCACTACCTTGCATATCTTTGTTATTCCTAAAGTCTCCCTGTACATGTCTATCTCTCACTGTCTTTACCATTCTCTGATTCACTTATTTTTCTACATTACTCCTCTTTCTGCCTCACCTCTCAAAGTGCTATACCCTTCTGTCTCCCTCTATATGTTTCTCCCTATGTCTAGCTCTCTCTTTACGGTTATATGTTGAAACCACAATTGCTTCAAGCACCCATGGCTCAACAACGAGTTCGGAACAACAAACTCGTTGGTATCACTAATGCCTTTACCACGAATGCCTTTACAACACATTTTCATTGTAAAGGCCTTCCTAGTAAAGGCATTAGTGATCAGCATCCATGGTTTCAGCATGCGTCCTCGCTAGCCCCCCACCCCTAAAAATTACCGCAACCCCCCACCTCCACAACCACCCCAACCCCCACCCCCAAAATTACCACAACCCCAACCCCGTCCCCTAAAACCTAAAGCACCCTCACCCCCCAACCCACCCCTTAAACCTAAACCCTGACCCCCCTCCCCCGCCCCTAAACCCTAATCACCCCGAGCCCC
Organism: Pleurodeles waltl; assembly: GCF_031143425.1. Lineage (NCBI taxonomy): Eukaryota > Metazoa > Chordata > Amphibia > Caudata > Salamandridae > Pleurodeles > Pleurodeles waltl. The sequence goes on from NC_090436.1 coordinate 881,279,604, forward strand.
CATCCCACCCCCAAAAACTAAAAATACCCAGAGTCCCCACCCTGCCCCTAAAACCTAAAGCACCCCAACCCACCCCTAAAACCTAAATCCTGACTCCCTTCCCCCTAAACCCTAATCACTCCAAGCCCCCCACCCCAAAAGCAAAAAATACCCAGAGTCCCCAACCCCACCCCTCAAACCTAAAGCACCCCAACCCCCCAACCCACCACTAAAACCTAAACCCTGACCCCCCCAAACCCTACTCACCCTGAGCCCCCCACCCCACCCCCCCAAAAAATAGCCCCAGTCCCAGCCCAACTTACCTCCTCCTTCACCGCGTCGACTCCCTTCTTCTGTGCCTTAACCACGCATGTACGTGGTTCACACATGCGTGGTTAGGGCCCGAAAACCAGGAAGTCGTGGAAAACGAAACCATTGTTTCTTTTTCGTTTTCCACGACTTCGTGGTTTAGGAGTTGTTGTTCCGGGTGTTTCCCCTCTTTACTGCTGCTCCATAACCTTACCTATTTCTCTGCCTCTCTTTAACTGTGTCTTACTCTTTCTACCTTTCTACCTTTTCTTATCTTTCCTTCTAGCTACCGCGCAGTTCTGTGTTTACTTTTATTCACTTTACTTATCTCCCTTCCTCGTATATCTTGCTACATTACCTCTATCTCTATCACCTTCTACCTCTACTTCATATCTCTGTCTTTACTGTTCTCTTTATGTTCCTTCTCCATCACTTGTATCATGCAGTGTTCCATTTCTCTTACTCAGCGAGGTCAGAGGTAGTTATCCAACTAGAGAACTGCAGAGACATAAGTAGAAGAGGTACAAGGGAGAAGAAGATGCATTTCTAGAAAGTGATTAGGGTCTATATTTAACATTTTTTCATGCAGCGCAACACAGGAAGGTATTTTGCTGCACCGTGTGAACGGGATAGGGCATGAATGCATCATATCAATCAAGATATGGTGCATTCTCGTCCTCTGCCTGCACTGGTGCACAATCTGCAGTCTATCACAAACACATGCATCGTTGCACCATAGGAATCTAGACACCTAAGGGAATTCCAGAATGGGGTGACTTTTGGGGCTCTCACCAGGTTCTGTTACCCAGAATCCTTTTCAAACCTCAAAATTTGACAAAAAATACTTTTTCCTCAGATTTTGGTGCTGCAAAGTTCTGGAGCAGCCTCAAATGTCCTTCCACCCAGCATTCCCCCAAGTCTCCCAATAAAAATGGTACCTCACTTGTGTGGGTAAGCCTAGTGCCCGCGACAGGAAAGGACCCAAAACACAACATGGACACATCACATTTTTCCAATGAATTGGCCTCTAGCTCAGCCGGCACCAAGGGAAACCTAGCAAACCTATATAGTTGTGGAAACTAGACACCTAGGGGAATTCAGAATGGGGTGACTTGTGGGGCTCTCCCCAGGTTCTGTTACCCAGAATACTTTTCAAACCTCTAAATTTGGCAAAACAAACACTTTTTCCTCACATTTCGGTGATAGAAAGTTCTGGAATCTGAGAGGAGCCACAAATTTCACCCAGCATTCCCCCAAGTTTCCTGATAAAAATGGTACCTCACTTGTGTGGGTAGGCCTAGTGATCGTGTCAGGAATAGATTACACAGTGGTCAAAGTTGATCTTACATTGGGGCAACTGTTGACCCTGGGGTGATCTATTCTTGACGGAGGCACTAGGTACAGGCACTCAAGTGGGGTAGCATTTTCATCAGGACAGGTGAGGAAACACTGGGTGGTAGGAATTGTGTGATCCCAGCATCTTCCTGTAGTTTGTGTGACGGAAATGCAAGAAAATATACAGTTTTTATTCAAAATTTCAGGGTATTCTGGGTAAGAAAACTTTGGGGAATCCACACAAGTCACACCTCGGTCTAGTTTTCAAAAATGTCTGGGTTTGGTAGGTTTCCCTATATGGCTGCCACACCCACGACTAAAAACGTAGGTGCCTGCCTTACAAAACCAGGTTGTTTTGTGATAGATGATTTTAGTGTCTCCACAATGTGATTTGGACAGTGAAATTTGGGGATCAACTAAATTGGGGCGCTCCAAAGAGAGCACTCTCTCTGTGCTTGCCGCCACATGCACCTGCTCTCTGTGTGGGCTAACCCGCTATTATACTGCTGCACAGACTGTACTTGCGAAAGGACAGCAGGACTGTCTTCATCACCTCCCTCATAATCACTGGAAGAGGAGTTATCAAATGGGACTCCTCCCACTGAAAAATCACACACAGAACCTGCACCATTGTCCTATCCCTCAGATGCTTTCTCAGTATCGGCTGTCTCAGTCTCTGATCCTATGTCAGAGCTGTGCTCTATAACCCGAGTTAGGGCTTGAGCAGCAGTCATCCAACGAGATGCCACCTCTGCTACTGGCTAAACTGTCTCTCTAAAACACTGGCCTACATAGACAGTCACAAAATTGCTGCTGCGTGTGTCTGTGATACCTGCAACAGTAGAGGTCACCTTGCCTTCGCTTCTTCCCTCAATCAGCATGTTCTCTCAAGACACTCAAAAAAACAAAAAAGACACACTATGACTTCACCTTGTCACATACCAATCGTCACAGTCTTTAGCGCCTCTAGCGCCCAGTCCAACAATCATTATTGGTTCTCCCACTCCCATTACCTCCTCCTCCGATTCCCTCACTACCACCCAGCAAAAGTGCATTTCATCTCTCCATAGCCCCCCTCGCACATCCATTTAATTTGTATTATAGCGCAGGTAACATCTGGCTTTACTAATCCACACAGCTATTTACATATGATACAGTTTTGATCCTATAAACAGATAGTGATGTCAGCACGCCTCGCGGGGTGCTGACATCACAGATGGGCAGGTGGGGGGTCAGGGGGAGACACAGAAGATCTTGCAAGTCTCCCGGGTTTTTTAAAATAAAAACAAATCCTCTGATGCAATGCATTGGAGGATTTTTTACCCCCTCCCTGGTGTTGGCCACTGGTCATGACCAGCACCAGGGAGGTAGTGCGGGCGTGCACTGAAGCGGGTAATATGCTTATTTCCCTAGATTAACAATGATATTATCATGTAAATTAGTCACAAATGGTACACATACACAAACAACACTGGTTGACCAAATCTTCTAAAGAATCTCCATTTAGCGAGCACATTTGCAATTAAGCATTCCAGAATCATGCTACAAATCAATGGCAAGAATAACTGCACACTAGAAAGCACATACATCAGTTCAGCAAATGAATAATATAAATTCTTTTAGTAGTGATTTATCAGCATCTCATGTCTCCCTCTCTATCCTCAGATTAGAATAGCATGTTTGGGCTTCATGCAAAACACGATTTAGTCAAAGTTAATTTGGAAAACATCTAGCTACTGCTCTAACAAAACAGTGGTTGGTACCTAGAAACAAAGAACTACATTTCAACAAGTCAATAGCATTTGTTATAAGTCTCCTCAAATTTGATCAAAAAGCTGCAATTCTATTCGTCAGATTGTCATCAGTTCAGTCAGCATCAGCAAAGGACCATGAACAGGGGATGGTTCAGAAATGTGGACTCTGTTATCTGAACCTTGTAAGGAACACATATCTAAGGATTCAGCATTCAGCATCAGAATTGAAGCAATAAAGTTAAAGATGGAAATAACTCCTAAGGAACTATCCAGCTCCTCAGACATAACAGAATAAGCACACAAAATGAGACTGGCTAAATGAATGACCATCTCCCCTCCGATCAGTCGGGTTAAGTCAAAATCACCCAACAAGTTGAAAAAGTTCAACTTGTTATCTTTCAGGCCTACCCTTAGCTTCAGATAATATTTTGATGTTATTTGCCATGTAATTGTTTTCCCAATATAAAGGAATATATTTTGTGAATGTGTGCAATTTAATGCTAGGGTGGTTTTATAACTCATGTTACATCATTCATATTTTTGCAGTCCTCAAGTTAAAAATACATTGGTAACATGAAGCAGTCACACACACACACTTGTTACGCAGATTACTTATAAATGTTTATCATACTGTATGTAGTTCCCTGATATTTATAGTTTGTTCCACCGTGCAGCTGGTTTGGGATTTGTAAGGTAAATTAGTGAATGTTTTTAGTGTACTGCATGAGTATGCGTACATATCACTTCACCTGTATTAACCCCTTCTGTGCCCAGGATGTAATGGTTACGTCCTGAGGCACAGTGCTCGTGTGCCCAGGACGTAACCATTACGTCCTGGGCACAGAGCCAAGAGGGAGCGCTAGTGCTCCCTCTGTGGGGTTCCCCCCCAACCCCCCCAAGGCAGGGATGGAAGGGGAAGCCCTTCCCCTTCCACCCCAACCCCCCATCCACCCCGTGACGTCAGCGCGCGCTGGTTATCACAGAGGCCTCCTCCCATCGCGCTGGAAGCTCAGCTTCCAGTGCGATCGGAAGAGAAATGCTTTGCATTTCTCTCCCGATCACGTGGAGGGGGCCGGAGAGGCTTCAAAGGGAAGGAAAGGAATTTCCTTCCCTTTGAAGTCTCTCTCAGCGTTTTAGCAGCTGGATTGCAAGCAATCCGGCTGCTAAAACGCCCACTAGACACCAGGGATTTAATTTTTTTAAGGTAATTGGCTTAAGGGAGCGACCCCTTGGGCAAGGGTTGCTCCGGGGGGGGGCATTTTTTTTAAGGCCTTTTCTGCCCCCCCCCGGAGGCAGATCGGCCTATTATAAGCCGATCTGCCCCCAGGGGGCGGAAGAAACCTTTAGGCACCAGGGATCATTTTTTTGTTTTGTTTTTGTTTTTTTTTGTTTTTTTGAGGTGGGAAGCGACCCCTTAGGCAAGGCAAGGGTCGCTCCCCTAGGGGGCAAATTATATTTAGGCCATTTCTGCCATTTTTTTTTTTCCGTGAATTTCACGCAAGGGGAGCGACCCCTTAGGAAAGGGTCGTTCTCCTGGGGGGCAAATTTATTTTAGGCCATTTCAGCCCCCCTGGGGGCAGATAAGCCTATTTTAATTAGGCCGATCTGCCCCCAAGGGGGGCAGAAACCACTGGGCACCGGGGATTTTTTGTTGTTGTTGTTGTTTTACAGATGGGGAGCGACCCCTTATGCAAGGGTTGCACCCCTGGAGGCGCAAATTGCATTTAGGCCATTCGGCCGATTTTAGGTCAATCTGCCCCCAGAAACCACTAGGCACCAGGGATCTTTTTTTTGCGCCAACGTCACGCAAGGGGAGCGACCCCATAGGCAAGGGTCGCTCCCCTGGGGGGCAAATTGTCTTTAGACCGTTTCGGATTTTGGGTCAATCTGCCCCCAAGGGGGGCAAAAACTACTAGGCACCAGGGATCTTTTTTTTTGCGCCAACGTCACGCAAGGGGAGCGACCCCGTAGGCAAAAGTCGCTCCCGGGAGGGGGGGGGCAGGGGCAAATTTATTTTAGGCCATTTCTGCCCCCTGTTGGCAGATCTGCCTATTGTTATTAGGCCGATCTGCCCCCAGGGGGGGCAGAAACCTCTAGGCGCCAGGGCAAAAAAAAATGTGTATTTATTTTTTTTTGTTTGTTTTTTTAGAGATGGGGAGCGACCCATTAGGCAAGGGTCGCTCCCCTGGGGGGCAAATTGTATTTAGACCATTTCTGCCCCCCTTGGGGGCAGATCAGCGGATTTTAGGTAAATCTGCCCCCAAGGGGGGCAGAAACAAGTAGGCACTGGGTTTTTTGCGCCAATGTCACGCAAGGGGAGCGACCCCGTAGGCAAGGGTCGCTCCCCAGCGGGGTTTGGGGGGACGGGGGGGCAAATTGATTTTAGGCCATTTCTGCCCCCCCGGGGGCAGATCGGCCTATTTTTATTAGGCCGATCTGCCCCCAGGGGGGGCAGAAACCTCTAGGCGCCAGGGCAAAAAAAAATGTGTGTTTTTTTTTTGTTTGTTTGTTTTTTTAGAGATGGGGAGCGACCCATTAGGCAAGGGTCGCTCCCCTGGGGGGCAAATTGTATTTAGACCATTTCTGCCCCCCTTGGGGGCAGATCGGCGGATTTTAGGTAAATCTACCCCCAAGGGGGGCAGAAACAAGTAGGCACTGGGATTTTTGCGCCAATGTCACGCAAGGGAGCGACCCCGTAGGCAAGGGTCGCTCCCCAGCGGGGTTTGGGGGGACGGGGGGCAAATTTATTTTAGGCAATTTCTGCCCTCCCTGGGGGCAGATCGGCCTATTGTTATTAGGCCGATCTGCCCCAAGGGGGGCAGAAAACTCTAGGCGCCAGGGCAAAAGAAAAATTATGTTTTTTTTTGGTTTGTTTGTTTTTTTAGAGATGGGGAGCGACCCATTAGGCAAGGGTCGCTCTCCTGGGGGGCAAATTGTCTTTAGACCATTTAGGATTTTGGGTCAATCTGCCCTCAAGGGGGGCAGAAACCACTAGGCACCAGGGATCTTTTTTTTTGCGCCAACGTCACGCAAGGGGAGCGACCCCGTAGGCAAAAGTCGCTCCCCGGGGAGGGTGGGGGGGCAGGGGCAAATTTATTTTAGGCCATTTCTGCCCCCCTGTTGGCAGATCTGCCTATTGTTATTAGGCCGATCTGCCCCCAGGGGGGGCAGAAACCTCTAGGCGCCAGGGCAAAAAAAAAATGTGTGTTTTTTTTTTGTTTGTTTGTTTTTTTAGAGATGGGGAGCGACCCATTAGGCAAGGGTCGCTCCCCTGGGGGGCAAATTGTATTTAGACCATTTCTGCCCTCCATGGGGGCAGATCAGCGGATTTTAGGTAAATCTGCCCCCAAGGGGGGCAGAAACAAGTAGGCACTGGGTTTTTTGCGCCAATGTCACGCAAGGGGAGCGACCCCGTAGGCAAGGGTCGCTCCCCAGCGGGGTTTGGGGGGACGGGGGGCAAATTGATTTTAGGCCATTTCTGCCCCCCCGGGGGTAGATCGGCCTGTTGTAATTAGGCGATCTGCCCCCAGGGGGGGCATAAACCTCTAGGCGCCAGGGCTAAAAAAAAATGTGTGTTTTTTTTTTGTTTGTTTGTTTTTTTAGAGATGGGGAGCGACCCATTAGGCAAGGGTCGCTCCCCTGGGGGGCAAATTTTATTTAGACCATTTTCCCCCCACTTGGGGGCAAATTGGCCGATTTGAGGTCAATCTGCCACCAAAGGTGGCAGAAACAACTAGGCACCGGGGATCTTTTTATTTGTGCCAATGTCACGCAGGGGGAGCGACCCCGTAGGGAAGGGTCGCTCCCCAGGGGGATTGGGGGGGCAAATTTATTTTAGGCCATTTCTGCCCCCCCCTGTGGCCGGCTGAGCTAGAGGCCAAAATCCACAGGTAGGCACTTTGCAAAAAACACCTCTGTTTTCTGTGAAAAAAATGTGATGTGTCCACGTTGTGTTTCAGGCCATTTCTTTTCGTGGGCGCTAGGCTTACCCACACAAGTGAGGTACCATTTTTATCGGGAGACTTGGGGGAACGCTGGGTGGAAAGAAATTTGTGGCTCCTCTCAGATTCCAGAACTTTCTGTCACTGAAATGAGAGGAAAAAGTGTTTTTTTGGTCAAATTTTGAGGTTTGCAAAGTATTCTGGGTAACAGAACCTGGTCAGAGCCCCACAATTCACCCCATCTTGGAATCCCCTAGGTGCCTAGTTTTCAAAATGCGCTGGTTTGCTAGGTTTCCCCAGGTGCCGGCTGAGCTAGAGGCCAAAATCCATAGGTAGGCACTTTGTAAAAAACACCTCTGTTTTCTGTGAAAAAATGTGATGTGTCCACGTTGTGTTTTGGGCCATTTCTTTTCGTGGGCGCTAGGCCTACCCATACTAGTGAGGTATCATTTTTATCGGGAGACTTGGGGTAACGCTGGGTGGAAGGAAATTTGTGGCTCCTCTCAGATTCCAGAACTTTCTGTCACCGAAATGAGAGGGAAAAAGTGTTTTTTTGGTGAAATTTTGAGGTTTGCAAAGGATTCTGGGTAACAGAACCTGGTCAGAGCCCCACAAGTCACCCCATCTTGGATTCCCCTAGGTGTCTAGTTTTCAAAAATGCACTGGTTTGCTAGGTTTTCCCAGGTGCCGGCTGAGCTAGAGGCCAAAATCCACAGGTAGGCACTTTGCAAAAAACACCTCTTTTTTCTGTGAAAAAAATGTGATGTGTCCATGTTGTGTTTTCAGCCATTTCCTTTTGTGGGCGCTAGGCCTACCCACACAAGTGAGGTACCATTTTTATCAGGAGACTTGGGGGAACACAGAATAGCAAAACAAGTGTTATTGCCTCTTGTCTTTCTCTACATTTTTTCCTTCCAAATGTAAGGCAGTGTGTAAAAAAGACGTCTATTTGAGAAATGCCCTGTAATTCACATGCTAGTATGGGCACCCCGGAATTCAGAGATGTGCAAATAACCACTGCTTCTCAACACCTTATCTTGTGACCATTTTGGAAATACAAAGGTTTTCTTAATACCTATTTTTCACTTTTTATATTTCTGCTAATGAATTGCTGTATACCCGGTATAGAATAAAAACCCATTGCAAGGTGCAGCTCATTTATTGGCTCTGGGTACCTAGAGTTCTTGATGAACCTACAATCCCTATATATTCCCACAAGCAGAAGAGTCCAGCTGACGTAACGGTATATTGCTTACAAATATCTGACATCGCAGGAAAAAGCTACTGAGTAAGACGTGGAGAAAAATTGCTGTTTTTTTACCTCAATTTCAATATTTTCTTTATTTCAGCTGTTATTTTCTGTAGGAAACACTTGTAGGATGTACACAAATGATCCCTTGCTTAATTCAGAATTGTGTCTACTTTTCAGAAATGTTTAGCTTTCTGGGATCCAGCATTGGTTTCTCACCCATTTTGGTCACTAACTGGAAGGAGGCTGAAAGCACAACAAATAGTAAAAATGGGGAATGTCCCAGTAAAATGTCAAATTGTATTGAAAAATTGGGTTTTCCAATTCAAGTCTGCCTGTTCCTGAAAGCTGGGAAGATGGTGATCTTGCCACTGCAAACCCTTTGTTGATGCCATTTTCAGGGAAAAAACCACGAGCTGCCTTCTGCAGCCCTTTTTCCAATTTTTTGGAAAAAAACAAAATTTTCACTGTATTTTGGCTAATTTATTAATCTCCTTCAGGGGAGCCCACAAAGTCTGGGTACCTCTAGAATCCCTAGGATGTTGGAAAAAAAGGATGCAAATTTGGCGTGGGTAGCTTATGTGAACAAAAAGTTATGCTAAGCGCAAACTGCCCCAAATAGCCAAAAAAAGGCTCGGCACAGGAGGGGGAAAAGGCCTGGCAGCCAAGGGGTTAAGTTTTGCTTGGGGTCTCTTTCCTGTTTTACATAGGATGTTAGTACCCTGTTTTATTGGCATGTTGCAAGTATTGTGGGGTGCTCTATTTGCTGTTTGTTTTCGGTATGTGAGAATATTGTTAATGTGTAGCTGTTAGCCAGGGTTGCTTTGAACCCTATTTCAAGTGATTCTCCCTCTGTGGAAGGGAGGTTCTTGGGTTGTGTTGAACCCTGTTTCACATGATTCTCCCTCAGTGGCAGGGTGGTCATTGGGTTGTGTTAAATCCTGTTTCACATGATTCTCCTTGGTGGCAGGAAAGTGCTTTGGTTGCACTGAATCCTGTTCCATTTTATTCTCCCTCAGTGGTAGGGAACCCCATTAGTAAAAGACAAGATTCCCTTACAGGGGGTGGCTGTGGTGGGGTAAATGTTTCCCGTTGCTTAAACACAAGGTGACCTTACATGGGGGATGTGTGTGTGTGTATGGAGTAAAGATTCCTGTTTCAAATACACTAGATGCCCTTGAGAGGCATGAGTGTGTGGGTTGAAAGACATGTGTTGCTAAAACACGGGATGCCCTTACATGGGATGAGTTTGTGGGTTGAAATGTAACTGTTGGAAAAACACTAGATGCCCCTATGTGGGATGAGTGTGTGGATTGAAAGATACCTGTTGCATAAACACTGGATGGCCTTACAGGGGATGAGTTTCTGGTTTGAAATACATCACATACCTGTTTCTATTTTTATGTTCTTTCCTTCTCTGTTTTGTGCCTACCATTGAGTTATGCTCATCTGGTCAACTTGTGCAGTTTGCTGGTGGTCATATTAGCAGCATGTTTTGTTGTGGCCTTTTTGCATGCGCCGATTGATGATGTTCTGAAAATGTTGCAGTCTGGTGTTTTTATAATCTATGTTTTCAATGCGTTCCTTAAGGTGAGAGGCATTTGTTTTAGGTGTTTTGAAAGGAGGGAGATGTGTGGTATCCGGCTTGTCAGGTTACACAATTATGTCATGGAATGTTACAGTTATGATGATTCTCTGAAGACCATTTGCGGCAGGCAGACGAGGGTTGAGCATATAACTACATCTGCTCCTGGTGGGATCATTTATGTATCCATTAAACTTACAATAAACCCTTGCTTAGCCTATTGGTGTCTGCATATTTCTGCATGCCAACCTGTCTCACAACAGATTTTTTTTGTACAGGAAGGGACACTTGCAAAATGCAGCACACTTAAAAAGTAGAAACAAAGAGGAGAACCCATTGTAACTCCTAACCAGTGCAGTGTAACGCAAAGCAGTTATTTGCACTGCCTTGAGATGCAGATTTACCAAGCCACACAGGGCCATGCTTGGAGCCTCTACATCGATTAGTATATCTTGTTCTAGGTTTTATATCATCCTGCCTCGCCTTGCGGGACAAAAGGGCAATGTAAAACCTTCATAAGTCTGCCCCTAGATTTTTACTGATGGTGAACATCCTCTGGGAAGCACTATGATTTTAACTGTGGCACCAAAAATACTAGTAATGAAGTGGGATATATGTGTTATTACAAATATTTGCCAACCAAAGCTATTTCAAGCGCTACATACATGTGCTATGTCTTACTTTAATATTATGCATTTGTCCAATAATCGCCCATCAAGTCAGCCCTAGAGTGCTTTTTCTACAACAGAAGAAACAAACAGGTTAGACACTGAATGCCACACAAAATGTTCCAAACTAAAGAAGAAATGTCTTTACCAATGCGTGTTCAAAATGCCATTTGATGCTGTTGGGCTGGGAAGCCAAGCCCCTTCAACGTTTGGCATTTTTTGCTTGTCCCTAATTACTGAACGTTTCATATATAATTCAACACCGGTTGGTATTTCTTGAGGCCTTGAATGAGCTGAAATGGGGAAATAAATTCATAGGGTCTCCACGCAGGAGGTTCCACAATTGATCTTGGTCAGGGCTCCACAAATCAATAAGATGTCACCTGGTTTGGTTCCTCACAGCCCACATTCCCTCCCTCAGGTTCTACAGTCTCCCTACCGGGTGCATTTGGTGGACTAACAAGGTGTTTTGTGGCTAAGACTCCCCTTACTGAACATTCCGGTGGAATTGAAAGAACTCTGGCAGAGCAGTTGTTTTCATTTGGATTCTTTTAGCTTTGGCAACGGGTGTCTATTGGGAGACGTGCATGATTAGCGGTTTTAAAACTGAAAACGAAAAATGTAACTGGAAAGGCAGATTCAAGAGACCGTATTTAGTTTCACACATTTCAACAGAGCATAATTTAGTGCCTAAATTACACATCGTATAGTTGAAAGCTGTAGAAAATTAGCTTAATTCATAAATCTCTATGAAATGTGTCTTTGTTTGTCACAGATTGAAATTATACATTTTATCACGTTGTCACATTGATGGCTTTATTAGAAAATGCAGTCTTTTAAAAACATCTACTCAAAGAATGAATCTTGTTTTGTTTCAGCTATTTGCTGACGTGTATGACAATTGTTTTGATTACTAAAAGTTCAATTTCGAAACATGATATCCTGACTGAAAAACCTGTCTCATTTCTAAAAGGCTGCTACGATTTTCATTTACAGGTTCTTGACAGAAAATAGCATACCTGCTATGCACAAAAGAACACTGCTCTCTAGTGGATCTACGGACATACATTCCATTACCTCGCTGACTCTTTCAAGTATTGCTTGTTAGTGAAGGCTACTTTATGCTATATCCTGAATGTGTGGCATATTATGGCATATTAGGATATATGACTAGAAAATATCAGGGCATTATGCCATCAAGCGGTTTTGTTCAGGTAATCAAACAAAACTCATTTTTAAAACGTGATTTTAAATTGGAAGTAAAACGTGATTTTAAATTGGAAGCAATCAGTGTATGCCCCATCTCTTTCTGAGAATTCCATAGTAAAGAGACTGGAACTAATAATGATCCAATGGGCGTAATGATTTAACTCACACAGGGTTAATTTGGATATGATCAAAAAGGCCATTTATGGAAGCGGAACTTTTTAATAATGCGTCCCAAAAAAGATGTCATTAGAAACTCCTTTCCCTGCAATAGATGGTTTTTAAAAAATGTATTTACGTACAATCGTTTCCCAACATCAAGAGTCAAGATGACATCATCTTTATACACGATAATAACTGCCTCGTAGACAGTATTGTGCAGCAACATAAACCGCTTGCTCTTTAACGTGAGTATAGGATAGCTTTTTTATCCACATTTCACAATTCACAAAGCTATGTCAGAGTATAAAAGTGATCCCGTAGTACTCCTTCTTGTTCTCATAAATGTGTTTGTGAATGGGTCTCTCTATGCATTTTTTAGCACTGGCGAACATTATTAAAATAAGTCAGGTGGTCCTCTGTCATCATGTCTTCACAAAATTCAGTGCACTTTCCAACTTTGCAAGGCCATTTAAATGTAACCCTTTAACTGATGGACCTTCAAACCAAATCCCCCCCCACCATTATGACAACATTTTGAGTTTTTGGCGCAAAATAGGGACAAAGGTGCTCCAGTTAAAAGTGGCTGGGTTTTCTTTCCTATACATGGCATCAGCTAATGCTTTGCTCTGCTAAAGTCACTATCTTCCCAGCTTTCAGGAACATGCAGAGCTGAATACAAAACCTATTTTTTTATCATAGTTTTGCCATCTTTAAAGAGGTAGCCTATTATTCTTATTTTCTGTGCTGTCAACTTACTTCCAGTTTGTGGTGGAAACCACTGCGAAAATCATGAGTGATTCATGAAAACTGTAGATTTCTAAAAAGTAGACAAAATCATGAATTCAGCAAAGGGTCCTATGTGTAGATCCCTCAAGGTTTTCCCAAAGAAACTTAGGCCCTCATTATGACATTGGCAATAAATCCCGCTACCGCCATACTGACTGCCACCAACATAACGCCGCTGCAGCAGATAACCACCAAGCATTGTATGACACACACACACACCAATCTGTCACTATACAGCCACACACACAAGTCCACCAGCCTAAAGGTCAGTGATATACTAGCGGTATCCAAACCCACACCGTTACGACAACAGAACTACGCCCACAGCATTATGACCCATGAATCACCATGACGGACATTCAATGGCGGTAAACCATTGGGGATACATACCGCCATGCTCAAAATACACACACACAAGCAAAACTACACCACATTGGACAATTCAAACTATACACACCTGTCACACATACACACACGACACTCACACACCCACCCCACTATAAAACACACACCCACACTACCCACAACCCTTTATGACTAGAAAGAATTGCCACCAGAGAGAGACAGCAAGAGCACCCACACAACCAGAGCCACATAACATCATCACCTGTACACCATCCATGCACCTTACATCACACACCCCAACACATCACCCCACACACCCTCACCCACACCACTCACACTACACCCATGGCACCACAACGAGCTGAGGGTCATGGTGGAGGAAATCATCCGGGTAGAGCCACAGCTATTTGGATCACAGGTGCAGCAGACATCCATTGCTAGGAAGATGGAGCTATGGCGGAGAATCATGCACAGGGTCAACGCCGTGGGACAGCTCCCCTGAACAAGGGATGACATGAGGAAGAGGTGGTACGACCTACTGGGTAAGGGAAGTTCCACAGTAGCAAGACACCAACTAGCTGTACAAAGGACTGGCGGGGGACCCCCACCTACTCCCCCACAACTAACAACATGGGAGGAGCAAGTCTTGGCAATCGTGCATCCTGAGGGCCTGGCAGGAGTAGGAGGAGGACTGGACTCTGGTAAGTCAAATCTCTATTACTATCACACCCCCACCTGCATGCCATCATAAACCCCCACCCGTATCCTCACTCCCATGACTTCACCACCTCCCACATACCCCACCATCACAACCCATTCATCCCAATACCAAGCCCTGCATGTAACACCAATGCATAGACACCCCTCACAGACCTGCATGGACAACTATCACCACTGCATGCACACTGGAGAGAATCACCTAGCCCACCAAATAGCTACTCACTCCAAGGCAAATCTGCCAGGGCAACAACAACCATAGAGGGCAACACACCCACGCACATGATGTCACATGCAGAAACAATAACACTGCATTTACATCCCCATAGGTCCCCCAGCCAGTGTCACCGGGGAAGAGGTGCCAGCAACATCCAGTCCCCCCCAAGAAGAGGCCCACAGTGATGACAGCAGTTCTACTCACCTGGATCTGGATGACCAACCTGGCCCATCAGGGATCTCCGGACAGTCGGTTACCCAGGCACACTCTCACACCACCACAGAGCCTCCCCCCTCAGGAAACACCACCACAGCACCCACCCTGCGTGCCCATACTTCTGTGTCCAGGAAACACCATTCAGCAGTGTGTCCACCACTACAGGGAACCCAGAGCACACCACAAACACAGGACGATCAGGGACCTGGGGTCAGTGCCAGTGGGCACACAGTTCAGGGGACAGAGGCACAGGACAACAGGTAAGCTGGGAGGAGTGCTGTGCGACAGGGGGAGGACAGGTCCAGGGAACCGACTCCCCAGGAGGCTCTCACTGCGATCCTGGGAGCATACCAATATTCCCAGGATACGCCAGATACTAGACAAGTTGCAGGAGAACATGTGGCTGCAGGAGGGACAGTACCTGGGGATCAGGGAGGACTTGAAGGACATCAACACCACCCTGGTCTCCATTGCAGGGGTGCTGGCAGACATGGTGTAGTGAATCCTAGTTTGTTTTAATGGGATAACAGGAGTTAGCTTAGCCGTAGGCTTGTAAACTTGTGCCCCCGTCACCTAGTGACTTTTAACCTACTTAGCTTGCTCTGTCTTAGCTCATTTAATTATTTATTTCCTTTAAGATGGCTGCCTTGTTTATAGTTCGGCCACTTGTTATGAGTTTTATTATCAGTGTCACTGCGCCAAGGCGTCAAGATCAAGCACAAAAGACAAACAAACAGTATGTGTTCACAGTTAGGGATTTTCCCTCTCTATACTTTCGAGGGATGTTGATATTAATTGCCCTCCCAAGCATGCCTGTTATCTATTGTTTTGGAATACACCTACGTCAGGGGACCTTGTAGATCTGTATAAATACATCACACTTCAGACAGATAATCAGAGGGATTCCGACCAGAGGGCATCGCCACCATCGCTGATACCGATGCTGTAGTCGTCTTGACACTGACCCAGTCTTCGTGTCCCTACGGAGTCTGAGATAGAGACCTCATTCCAAGGTAACGAGGGTTGGGGGCTCCTCTCATGGACATGGCTTTGGCAGATTAGGTTTAGCAAACCCAGCTCTCCTTTAGGTAGGAGGTTAGGCCTATTCTCATTAGGGTATTAGAGCATATTCCATCTTGCACGTATATATATATATTTCTTTCATATATTACAAAAATGGTGGGGGTCTTTATAACCATGACTCTCTTCTTCACAATACTGTTGCTTGGTATATTCATTATCCTAATCATTGCAGTTCATGCAACTTATCGGAAATGGCAGTTATGTTAAATAAAAACTATTATAACTTCACTGCATCTGTGTTATTGCCTTTGTTTGTATGAGACATAATAAATCTGTGAGAAAAGGGTAATTTCCGTTTAACCACGACAACCCTGAGATATCTTACTTTGAGTCCATGCGTTAATGACTGCTACAAATCACCTTTTACTATTGTGTTTCTGGTGAGGTACTGCTAGTGAGCCGGTAAGGTTTGCACAACAGTTACAACTAGTTGTAGGAAGAGACTTAGGGGGTCATTCCGACCCTGGCGGTAAATACCTCCAGGGCCGGGGACCGCGGGAGCACCGCCAACAGGCTGGCGGTGCTCCCTTGGGCATTCTGACCGCGGCGGTTCGGCCGCGGTCAGAAGAGGAAAACCGGCGGTCTACCGCCGGTTTTACGCTGCCCTGGGAATCCCCCATGGCGGCGCAGCTTGCTGCGCCGCCATGGGGGATTCCGACCCCCTCACCGCCATCCTGTTCCTGGCGGTTCCGCCCGCCAGGAACAGGATGGCGGTGAGGGGTGTCGTGGGCCCCTGGGGGCCCCTGCAGTGCCCATGCCAATGGCATGGGCACTGCAGGGGCCCCCGTAAGAGGGCCCCACTTTGTTTTTCAGTGTCTGCATTGCAGACACTGAAATACGCGACGGGTGCCACTGCACCAGTCGCACACCCTCCACTCCGCCGGCTCCATTCGGAGCCGGCCTCCTCATGGAGGGCTGTTTCCCACTGGGCTGGCGGGCGGCCTTTTGGCGGTCGCCCGCCATCCCAGTGGGAAACCCAGAATGACCGGGGCGGTCTTTTGACCGCGGTACGGTCTTCTGGCGGTTCCCTCCAGGTGGGCGGCTCCCGCCGCCCACCGGGGTCAGAATGACCCCCTTAGTCACCTACAAATGAAAGTACTGTCATCCTGAGACCAGCAGTCTTGCTCAGAGCAAGAGTCCAAACTACGACATGGCGCCACCAACGATGGTGTTTAGGCACTAATTTACGGATACCCTGACTATCACTGTCTCACAGACAACAGGTTCCCTAAGTACCATTATACAGAGACGTCCGTGGTCTTTGGGAAAATCCTCCTCAGCTGAACAGGTAACACCTAATTAAGCTGTAGGTTGTTTGAGCTCGAACTCATAAAAGGAAAAACTTTCCCTATTTTTGGTGTTCCTTTTCTCTACACAACTATGGCTAATACCATAGACATTCCTGCAAATGCTAGACATGCACTTACACAACATTTATTAGCGCATGGCCTTACAGAAGAGGGCGGGGATGTTACTATGATTATAGAAGCGACTGAAGCATACCAAACAGAGGCATTTTACAGTTGGGTCACCTTTCCTGAGGCTGACCAAAGAACTCACACATTTCACACATATGACATTGAGAACGTACCTGTACGGTACGAAGCATACCAGTATCATGAAATATCGCTCACATATCAAGAGCATCAGAACTGGTTTGAAGGTGCCCTACCACATGTACTACAAAGAGTGAGGCTAGGTCCTTTAAGTAATGAGGGACCTACATGGCCTATGTTTGCCACATATACACCTCACCCAGGCATACAGAATATGCTGATCGCAGATTTACGAGTACTATATAATGAATTAGTGGCATTATATAGACGATTGGTTCAGTTCGTAATGCGAACATTGAACACAACACCAGCGCGTCCAGCACCGCCAGTAGCTGGTGGTTATCAATTGGCTACTGGGATTAATCCACAAACAGTGCATACTATTATGGGTAAAGTGCCCACGGAACGGGAAAAAATACCGTTCTGGATTGCCCAGAAAACAAATCAGCTGTAAGCTGTGTTCCCCCATACGGGGCCACAGGAAAATCATAGACTGCTCACTATGTGCTTGCCATTTAGGATGGTTCCCTCAGTGGATGAATGTGCCACATGGGGTACAGTCTTCCCTGCCGTTTATACTACCACACATGGTACCCCTACACTTGCCAATTTACCGGAAGTGTTGAAACAAATACAAAATGAGCATGGGGCTGCCCCGGCCCTGGATCTAGGGATGAAATTGATGCGTAACTTTGACGCCGTCTCCTCGAAAATACTAAGTAATATTAAAGGACAAGCGGTGGCACTGGCAATACGCCAGCGTCTCCGGGAAACTCCAAAATATGGAACAAGAGAGACAGCTGCCGAAAATAATTTCTGATACTTATACTAGTATAGGACGGGATAGTTTTTGAGCTAAGCCTAAAAAATTGGAATTACCAAGTACCACCCATAAGGAAGGTACAAAGCAGGCACAAGAGGGCTCTAAAAAGCGCTGGGACAAACAAAAAGATTTCAAGGACAGGAGAAATAAACGAGCTGATTCTCTACATCCGGAGTACTCCGAAAGGAGGTATAATCTTAGAAATAGGGATAACATTAGAACTCCAGACAGATATACTGATTCACGTCCTTCTCGTTCCTTTCAGGATGCACCGGATAAACGTAGCGAGAGAGGCGGCCGTCAAGATCGATGCCCGGAATATGCGAAAGAAAAGAAAGACTCGCCACAGTCTACCATTAAAAAAGAAGAAAAGACTCCTCAGCAAAAGCCACAATTTAAAAAGAAAAAAGTGGCAGCACTGACAGTTAAAAATGCCAGTAGTATTGAGAACACTGTTGAGGAACAAGAAGTGGGCCGTGACTCTGTTGGACAGCGCGGCAGAGGTCACGATATGTCGCCAGAGTCTGAAAGATCATCTGGATGCGACAGCAACTAGCGATTACATCGCGGTTGAGACAGCGGATGGTCGTGTTCTCCCACCCGATCGGGCTTATGATTTAACAATTCAGATAGAGGGAGACGTGGAACGCATTATTAGTGTGATATTTTGGGATGAACTTACTAGTGATATCCTGTTGGCCGAGAGAGACTGGCCACCTGAACATGTCCGCAAGCTCCCACATGGGAAAGATGTCATTTTGCCTTCTTTTTCCGATCTTGTTCCGGAGGCAGACAAAAAAGCCTATGCTGCTGAATGGGCTTTAGCGCAGGCACCTGCACTATACCGTAATCATGTAGGGTGGGACAAGGACTCTCCTTGTCATGTTATTCCCGTTAGGTCTACACCCCACCCGCAGCCACAATACCCTGTTAAGCATGAAGCAAAAGCTCCGGTGACGGAGATACTGTCACAACTTGAGTACCAGGGAGTGATTGAGCCCTGTACATCGGCGATGAATAATCCATTATTTCCCGTTGCAAAACCAGATCATTCATATAGAATAGTGGTTGATTATAGACACTTAAATAGTCATACACGCACATACGCTATACAAAATTCACACAGCACAGCACTGATAAACAACATAGGGCCAGATGTAGCAAGGCATTAGCGCCTCGCAAACGGCGAAAAACGCCGTTTGCGAGGCGCTAATGCCTGTGCGCGATGCAGAAACACATTTTGCGAGTCGGAACCGACTCGCAAAATGTGTTTCCGACTTGCAAATAGGAAGGGGTGTTCCCTTCCTATTTGCAACTCGCACCGCGATGTAAGTTGATTTGTGACCGCAAAAGCGGTCACAAATCAACTCGCAGTTACCATCCACTTGAAGTGGATGGTAACTCATTCGCAAACGGGAAGGGGTCCCCATGGGACCCCTTCCCCTTTGTGAATGATCACAAAAATAATTTTTCAGAGCAGGCAGTGGTCCAATGGACCACTACCTGCCCTGAAAAATACCGAAACAAAAGGTTTCGGTTTATTTTTCAAAGTGCAGCTCGTTTTCCTTTAAGGAAAACGGGTTGCACTTTGAAAAAAAAAAACCTGCTTTATTGAAAAGCAGTCGCAAACATGGAGGTCTGCTGACGACAGCAGGCCTCCATGTTTGCGAGTGCCCATAGACGGTATGGGGCCGCAATTTGCGACCCACCTCATTAATATTAATGAGGTGGGTCATTGCGACCCCATACCGACTCGCAGAAGGTGTCTGAGACACCTTTCTGCATGTGGTTTTGCGAGTTGCAATTTGCGAGTCTCTATGACTCGCAAATTGCAACTCGCAAAACCATACTTACCTACATCTGGCCCATAGTGCGTAAAAAATATAAAACTACATTGGATATATCTAATGGGTTTTTCTGCCAGAATTTAGCACATGAGAGTAGGGACCTAAGTGCATTTTCATTTGGCTCTCAGAAACGCTTTTGTCGTTTACCCCAAGGCTATAAAATAACCCAGGACTGTTTTCAGCCCGTGTGACATCAATTTTGCACGAGCTTGATTCCGATGCATTGTCCTATGTGGATGATATCTATCTCACTGACGACGCCCTCGACATTCATCTTGCGAGGGTCGATCGGATCATTTTGGGATTTGCAGACCTCGGTTATAAATTTAATTTTAAGAAAAGCAAGATAGCCTTTCTTAGTGTATTGTTCCTGGGATGTGAGCTATCAAACGAGGGGAAGAGCCTGGCCCCGCACTTCCTAGAAAAGTGTGCTCAGCTACAGCCTCCGAACACGCTTAAGAAATTACAGTAATTACTGGGTTTCTTTAATTTTGGCAGAACATACATTCCAGATTATGCAGAATGCATCAAACCACTTTATGACTTAATTCAGCCCAACTTTTCTAGCAGACGATTGAACACACACACATCCTTAGGGACATACAACGGGACATGCTAGAAGCTAGACACTTATATACACGTGACAATAAAACAAATTTGGTCATCAGAATAATTGCTGGTGCCCTTGGGTTCACCTATGTCACATTTAATGAGGGTGGCACGGTGCCGATAGCATACAAATCACACTTATACTCCAATGCTGAAAGACGTTTTGCACCTACAGAAAAGATTCTGACAGCTGTTCAGATGGTCGTCATAAAGGAGAGGCCACTTGCCCAGGGGAAACGCATTATTGTTGTCTCCCCGGTGCCGGCCTTAGAGGCTGTCACTAAAGCGAGCGTTCCAAACGCTAAGGCGTTACATCCACGCTGGATTCAATGGGCAACGTCTCTGACCGCCACTGATGTTGATTATGTGTTTGACCCAAGACTTCAGACAAAGGCGTTTCTCCAGTATGAACAGGAGTACCCCGCCCCTCTACATATCTTGCCAATAGACAGTTATAATACCATCATTTATACTGACGGGTCGGCACAACCGGCTTTAGGTACTAAACACAAATACTCGGCGGCTTGCGCAGCCTTGTGCGGGATAATGGAAGACGGAGTTTTCCATCCTCACAATACCTACACGCAGACCTTAGGGGACTGCACAGCCCAGTTGGCCGAGCTTAAGGCTCTTCTTCTAGCGCTCGAACATACTGAGCCAGGAACCCAGACTTTGATCGTCTGTGATTCATATTACTGCGTCCAGTCATACAATGAATATCTCAATCATTGGAAACTGAACGGGTTTAGAGATTCTAAAGGGAACACCATTAAACACAAAGGGGGTGATTCCGACCCCGGCGGTCCTTGACCGCCAGGGCCGGGGTCGGCGGGAGCACCACCAACAGGCTGGCGGTGCTCCTAAGGGCATTCTGACCGCGGCGGTATGGCCGCGGTCAGAAACGGAAAACCGGCGGTGTCCCGCCGGTTTTCCGCTGCCCTGAGGAATCCCCCATGGCGGCGCAGCTTGCTGCGCCGCCATGGGGGATTCTGACCCCCTCACCGCCATCCTGTTCCTGGCGGTTTCGACCACCAGGAACAGGATGGCGGTGAGGGGTGTCGTGGGGCCCCCGTAAGAGGGCCCCACTTTGAATTTCAGTGTCTGTTTAGCAGACACTGAAATTCGCGACGGGTGCTACTGCACCCGTCGCACACCTTCCACTCCGCCGGCTCCATTCGGAGCCGGCTTCCTCGTAGAAGGGTGTTTCCCACTGGGCTGGCGGGCGGCCTTTTGGCGGTCGACCGCCAGCCCAGTGGGAAACCCAGAATGACCGCCGCGGTCTTTTGACCGCGGTACGGTCTTCTGGCGGTTCCCGCTTGGTGGGCGGCTCCCGCCGCCCGGCAAGCTTGGAATGACCCCCAAAATGTTGTGGGGAAGGGTGGCTGATCTTAAGGATAAGCTACCATGTGTCCATGTAGTTCATACATAAGGACACCAACGTGTACGAATACACGTTGCCGGCAATACATTGGCTGATGAAGCAGCCAAAGCATCAGTAGCTACGGCTTCTGTGGCTGCAGTGACTCGTTCTCGGACGAGGTTGGATAATGAAATACTGATTGCCATTAAAGCTTCGGCTGCAGGCAAGACCCTTCCGAAAGGATACCCTACGAACTATACTTACCATATCAGTGCACAGAATGTTGCTTATACAACGATTCCTGGGGTAGGTGATCGCGTAATCCCCAATGAAGACCAGCGATTAGAGCTGATTACAGCAGCACACGAAGGTGTCGCTTCTGCACATGCTGGTATACAGGCCACTATTACGATTCTACAACAACGATACTGGTGGCCTGGTCTATGCAGACGGACTAAACAGTATGTCCTTTGCTGTGACATTTGTCAGCAGATTAAGGGCTCAAATATCAAACGCCCTCCGCAGACATTCCTCTTAGTGTCAGACAAGCCACTCCAATGTGTGTACCTGGACCATTGTGGTCCCTTACAGCCAGATGGAGCATACAAATACATTTTAGTGGCTGTGGATTCCTGTTCTAGATTCTTGTGGGTATGGCCACAGCGGTCGGCTGACGCCCGGACTGTTATAAAAGATTTGCTGATCTTTATCGGTACATATGCGGTTGCAGCATTCCATTCGGACCAGGGCCCTGCATTTGCCTCTAAAGCTTTCAGGGACACCATGAGAACGATGGGTGTTGAACTCCATTACTCCTCACCATACCATCCCAAGGGAAATTCAGTCGTGGAGAGGCGGAATCGTGATCTAAAGCAGTCCTTAACAGCTCGAGTATTAGGTTCAGGCCGCAGTTGGTTACATCACCTATATGGGGTCCAGAGAGCACTAAATAATCTGCCAAGACGGTCCTTGGGGGGAAAGTCTCCATATGAGGTTCTCTTTGGGATACCTATGTATGTCCCTGATCTTGATGCCCCTGGTATGGTGGCAGCAGAAACACCATTTGACATAAAAGAACGTCTCACTGTTTTACAGGAGCTTCAACAATTTTGTGATGATAAATCATCTGCAAGTGCTGCCACCTTAGGAATAAGGGAATTGGCTAAAACTTCGACTGGCTGGATTCCTAACGTTGGGGATCTGGTTCGTGAGAAGATCGCTGTGAAAAAAGAGTTCGGTCCATCATACAGAGCACCTGTACCGGTCTTGGGAATAAAAGGAACCAGGACTGTCATCCTTCCACCATTGTCTGGTTCTAAATCGAACAGATTCATCTCCATTGATGACATCAAATTACACCATGTGGCCGATTCTTCACAGTAGACCAGGAGGTCTCTTGGGTAGTTCCCGATCCCCTCTCACTACCCAACAGGAAATCCATCTACATAGTAGGATGAACATCACTACTACTGACTATGCAACTATGTCAACTGCTGTTCCTGACACTTCCTCGACCATGGGGAGGGCAGAGAATGAGTTTTTGTTGGTTCCAGTAACAACTTCGGGGACCACCCCGCTTCAGGATTTGGCTGTATTTTACACGAACACTTCCACGACTAATGACGTTGTCTATCAAGAACCTCCACGAACGGTGGATCAGAATTCAGCGGGTCCTATGTTTGCAGAGACTTCCTCTGGCTATTTCATTGACATTGATGACTTTTCTTCGGATTCATCCTCAACGGTGACTGAGAAACTTTCGATAAGTAGTAAGCTGTATCGATGGCTTAAGAAGAACTATTTGATTTACCCATGGAACTATCTATGGTTCTGTCTGACATTTATTGCATTGTTTTTATGGATTGGTTTTGTGACTGTTTTCTTTTTACTGATTAATGGTCACTATATTGCTGATCGCTCCTCTGTGGAGCCTGTTGATTAAATTTTAACACCACATCATTCTTCCCATAAGGTCCGACGAGACTTGTCCCCTGTAAATATCACAGCTATACCAATTACCGATGGGATTGTGTGGGACAAAGTTCCATTCAATATATATGGGCCTACAGAGATTATTCAAATACCGTATGTGTTCAAAATTTCAATGTCTGATGTTATTGCACCTAATGTTGTCTCTGATGATTGGGATGTCCAAACAGTTGATTCAATGCTGACTGAAATGAAGGACTATTCCGCTTTTGGAAGTGATGATGTATATGATTATACAATGAATTATGGGGAAATGTTCTGCTATAACAATTGGGGACATCACTACCTACACCGTGCAACTAGATATAGGCCTCTCTTGAACTACACACAATGGGAACACTGTTCAACACCACAGGTGGGGAGTCCAAAGTATTACAGCAATAAATTTACATACTTTTCTGGGCATGATACGAAGAAAGCAGAGTCGTATTATTTTAAAATACCTCCAGCACAAATTAGAAAACTTTTGCTAACAGATACGAAATTGATTTATTCAGATCGCTTTGTTTCCCGGCTCTCGATTGAGGGTTACGAATATTGGAAAGATACTATTGATTTGAAAAGTGTATGGGGGACACAAGATTGGCAGATACAGGGTAGGGAGGCTTTGTTTCGAGCTTGCCTGATTCCTGTGCAAATGATTTTCTTGAATGACACTATTGAGCAGACGTCATGTCTGGGTCTAGCGAAAATCAAAGACCTGAACACGCCCAGTATCCCTACTCCGACAAAGTTTAAATATTGGCAACACTTTCTCAATGTCTCAGAAGACAGGCTAGATGCAATAGTTAAGGCTGGTACCTATAATTCTTCACTTTCCCGTCCCAGCGGGTGGTTGGTTTGACCCTCCGACACTGATGAGTGTAGAAAGCGTTTTTTGAACTCTTCAGGGGTTTTTTCCATTCACAGGCCTGACCCTCGCTTTATATCAGGTCAACATACAGGTATAATTACAACATACAGTGTGGGTAAGCTGTGCCAGCAATGGGTGCAGACGAACACGTTGACAGCGGTTAAGCAACACCTGAACACTCTTTCTGACAGTATAGACTTAGAGGATTTTCTGTTAGGTCCTAGGAAACAACGCTCAAAACGTTTTTTATATGCTATGTATAATGAAATTTGGAAACTTTCCCAGATTGAGGCTGCTGCACGTTTAAGGCAACTAGATAAGGAGAATTTGGAAAAAAACATGCGCTGTCGTCGACAATGGCATGAACACGCTTCCCAACAGGATTTATTCACTATCAAATATAGTGTTGTCTGCTATTGATATCACTCAGACTGACTTGTCCCAGTTATATCATGGGCAAACGCAGCTACGTTCCATCATGCAGCTGGGTTGGACATTACAGACACTGAAAAGTGGCCACATTCCATGTAAGTACATTAATGGGAGTGAACTATTCACTGCTTTTAATTTTTCCAGGGAACAAGAGACAATGGCTAAAAGGGAGGCTCGTTTCACCCTGCTTCAAGAAGAGAAATTAGATAAGTTGCCCTTCACGGTAGCAGAGAGTCCTTCAACTATCTAGCTCTTGCATGGCATTATTAATTTACCGATTTCAACCTTTCGTTTCTCGACCTGCCTGAAACATCTTGCGGTGGGACGATATGAGCAGCTAGGAGATAGCTTTATTAAGGAAGAGTGGGAGTTGCCTTTTGACTACAAATGTCTGAACGGTGAACAGGAGGTCTTTTTTAGCGGAAGTGAATGTGAGACTGCTGTTCGTCATTCTATGATATGCAAACAGGTGTCCCTTCACGGTCTTTGCAATGCGGGGGTCGCGAATTTGGCCTATTTTCTGAAGGGTACTCCCGTCCCATTGATTCGTCCAGTGTTTCATGTACTTTCCAATGGAAGTTATGTTCTACTGAACGATGAAAGCTGTTGCGGCTTGCGACCTGGAATTGCCTACGCAATTTCAGTCAGGAAGGTCGTTACGTGTTGTGGACGTGTTTTGTTTCCCCCCACACAAGAGATACAAGTATCTGAAATGTGGCCCCACATAGATACTATTAATATGAACTATGACAAGTTGAGTAGACTAAAGGCGCTATTGTTTCAGAAACAGGTCGCCTTGACGTCCGCAAAAGAGACGTATGCTCTCCAGATTGCGAGATCATCAGCCGAGATACAATCCCTTTTAAATACCGATTTCCCCAAACACTTTGGAGAGTTGGTATCGAGAATATTCAATGCTTCAAGCACCACTGGGATTGTGCATTTCTTTAAGGCTGTCGGGTTTGGTTTCGTGTCCATCTTCCAGACTGTCTTCGGAGTCATCCCATCAGCCATCCATTCTCTCTTTTCAAGTGTGTTTGGTGGCTTTCCAATTATTTTGGCTTTCATTGGCGGACTACTACTGCTATTTCTTCTGATTCGCGGTGGTTGTTTCTTTCCAGCAACACAGAGCAATGGAGCCGCTCCCGCCAACTCCGCTGTGCCGTGAGCGCATGATTCGGATCTTCGGTACACCTTTGCTGGTGGAACTGGAGCTTGACTGGTCGTTGTCATTCCGGCCACTTCTCTGGTGTGTTCAACCTGTCTTCCGCTGCATATGGTGTCTCTTTGAGCATCTGCCTATGGTCTGTCTTGCTGTTGCACCAACATCTCCTGTGGACCACGAACTGGTGATGTCCCCGATGAGGGTTCATTCACGGTCATGCCCCTTCAGACTGAGGTTGCTCCGCGAGGCCACCTATGAGCCTTCCGTTAGAAGATCTAACATGGATGAGGACACTGCAGCAAGTATCGATGCACCGATGAATGTGGCTCACTTCTGCTCTGTGGATCCGTTTGTCCGCCCAGCACTAGACTTCACTTCGGACGATGTTGACTAATTTTTGAGGTCCTTAACTGGTGACTTCGATGACATTCTTCAAGATCCTGCGTATAACACATAATTTGATGAATTTGCTTACCATTCCCGATTCCAAATTATGCAATTATAGTAGACGTTTGCTGTACTTGTCATGGTTGATATTAACATCTCTGTATGTGTTTTTAGAATGATTTGTTTTAATGTGTTTTCACCCGCAACGATTTTTATTATTAGCTTTTTATTAGCTGGTTTTTTGCCTTTGGCTTTTTTCGTTCAGAAGCAGCTTTTTTAGCGTTTTGGGTTCCTGTACCTTCATCATACCTGTTACGGCAATGGGGAGGGTGTAGTGAATCCTAGTTTGTTTTAATGGGATAACAGGAGTTAGCTCAGCCGTAGGCTTGTAAACTTGTGCCCCCGTCACCTAGTGACTTTTAACCTACTTAGCTTGCTCTGTCTTAGCTCATTTAATTATTTATTTCCTTTAAGATGGCTGCCTTGTTTAAAGTTCCGCCACTTGTTATGAGTTTTATTATCAGTGTCACTGCGCCAAGGTGTCAAGATCAAGCACAAAAGACAAACAAACAGTATGTGTTCACAGTTAGGGATTTTCCCTCTCTATACTTTCGAGGGATGTTGATATTAAGTGCCGTCCCAAGCATGCCTGTTATCTATTGTTTTGGAATACACCTACGTCAGGGGACCTTGTAGATCTGTATAAATACATCACACTTCAGACAGATAATCAGAGGGATTCCGACCAGAGGGCATCGCCACCATCGCTGATACCGATGCAGCAGTCGTCTTGACACTGACCCAGTCTTCGTGTCCCTATGGAGTCTGAGATAGAGACCTCATTCCAAGGTAACAAGGGTTGGGAGCTCCTCTCATGGACATGGCTTTGGCAGATTAGGTTTAGCAAACCCAGCTCTCCTTTAGGTAGGAGGTTAGGCCTATTCTCATTAGGGTATTAGAGCATATTCCATCTTACACGTATATATATATATTTCTTTCATATATTGCAAAAATGGTGGGGGTCTTTATAACCATGACTCTCTTCTTCACAATACTGTTGCTTGGTACATTCATTATCCTAATCATTGCAGTTCATGCAACTTATCGCAAATGGCAGTTATGTTAAATAAAAACTATTATAACTTCACTGCATCTGTGTTATTGCCTTTGTTTGTATGAGAAATAATAAATCTGTGAGAAAAGGGTAATTTCCGTTTAACCACGACAACCCTGAGATATATTACTTTGAGTCCATGCGTAAGCGACTGATACAAATCACCTTTTACTATTGTGTTTCTGGTGAGGTACTGCTAGTGAGCCGGTAAGGTTTGGACAACAGTTACAACT
The DNA here is from genome assembly GCF_031143425.1 of Pleurodeles waltl. Lineage (NCBI taxonomy): Eukaryota > Metazoa > Chordata > Amphibia > Caudata > Salamandridae > Pleurodeles > Pleurodeles waltl. The sequence goes on from NC_090436.1 coordinate 881,307,524, forward strand.
AGTTGTAGGAAGAGACTTAGGGGGTCATTCTGACCTCGGCGGTAAAAGGCGCTTACCGCCGGCCAGAAGGCCGCCATAACACCGCCGCGGCCGCGGTAAACCGCCACGGTCATTCTGACCCGCAACTGCCAAACCGCCGAAAACCCAACATCCTCATAAATCCGCCACACCAAAGGTCAGCGAAAAAATGGCGCTGACCAAACCTCCACCGTCACGCCAACAGAAATACGCCCATACCATTCAGACCCACAAATCCACGTGGCGGTCTTTCAAACGCGGTATTCCATTGGCGGTACACACCGCCGCGGTCAAAATACACACACACATAGAAAACTCAGCCACATTGGTCAGTTCGAAATACACACACCTGATACACATACTAACACCACTCCCACACACCCAACACAATATAAAACACACACCCACATCACCCACAAGCCCCTACGACCCAAAATCATTGACGAAGGCTAGAGACAGAGCACAGAATAGAGAATCCCACAACACAGAGGCACACAACACCATCACCCACACAGAATCCACGCAACAAACACCACACACCACCACACGCACCACACTCATCACCACAAACGCCACCTCACACCTCAACCACACCACCCCATGGCACCCCAAAGACACCCCAGGTTCAGTGACGCCGAACTCAGGGTTATGGTGGAGGAAATAGTTCGTATAGAGCCCCAGCTCTTCGGGGCACAGGTGCAGCACACCACAATTGCCAGGAAGATGGAGCTATGGCAAAGGATAGTGGACAGGTTTAACGCGGTGGGACAGCATCCACGCAATCGGGAGGACATCAGGAAGAGATGGAACGACCTACGGGGGAAGGTGCGTTCCATGGTATCAAGGCACAACATTGCGGTGCAGAAGACTGGCACCTACTCCCCCAGAATTTACCACGTGGGAGGAGGAAGTCTTGCACATCCTGCATCCTGAGGGCCTCGCAGGAGTAGGCGGAGGAATGGACTCTGGTAAGGCAAATCTTCACTACTGCTTCCCACCCCCACCCCACCTGCATGCCAAATCATACCCCCACCCTCCCCCCCTCCCCCATCACACCAACCCCTAGCAAAAGGCTCACCATCACAACCCACCCATCCCAACACCAAGCCCTGCATGCGACCACAAAGCATGGACACCCATCACCAAAGCATGCCCACTGCACACACACATCACCCCCACAAGCCACCCTCACAAAAGCCCCCACAAGGAAATGCCTGCACATGGGTACACGGACACCCACCCATCACACGAAATGCCACACACAGAAGCAATAACCATACCTTTATACCCCTGCAGGACCCGAATGCCACCACACCGCCACAGAGGGTCCAGAGATGTCCATCCCACCCCCAGAAGAGACCCCCAGCGATGACAGCAGCTCTGTCTCCCTGGAGCCAGACAACCAGCCCGGCCCATCGGGGACCTCTGGACAGTCGGTTCCCCACAGACAGCCACAGGCTACACCAGACCCAACCCCCTCTGGGAACACCAGCACAGCTCCCACCCAGCGGGCCCATGCCTCTGTCTCCAGGGCACGTAAATCAGCGGTGTGTCCACCACTACAGGGCACCCAGGTTGACCCACCAGCCCAACAACAACAGGGACCTGGGGGCAGTGGTAGTGGGCACACCGTCCAGGGGACAGAGGCTCAGGAACACAGGGGAACTGGGATGGCTGCTGTGCGACAGGGGGGGGACAGGCCCGGGGAACCGACTCTCCAAGAGGCCCTCTCCTCCATCATGGGAGCATACCACCACTCCCAGGAGACGATGGCGACGATATTGGCCCGGTTGCAGGAGATCCAGGAACTGCAGGAGGAACGGTACATGGGGTTCAGGGAGGAACTGAGGAACATCGGTTCTGCAATGGGGACCATCGTCCTGGCCCTTACCCAGATCGTCACCACATTGCGGGACCATGTGGCACCCCAAAGGGCCCCTGTCACTAGCCCAGGCCAGGAACAGCCTACCACCTCCGCCGGCGCTAGTGGACAGGAGGCCCCCACACAACGACAGGCCACCAGAACCCCACCTCCTGCAGAAGAAGAACCACCCCGCAAGCGGAACCTGAGATCTCACAAGAAGACAGAGTAGGATTGCAAGACCCCCTCCAGCCTAAGATACCCCCTGATGTCATCCCACTGTCCCACATCGTCACCCTGTACAACCTTGAAATGCCCCTGCTCCATCCTTCCACAGGCATATGGACAATGCACCTGTGCGACTGAGAACTGGACTCTGCCATGGACATTACTCCACCCCCACCCATCCCCGCTTCCCAATCATTTACCTATATGTAGCACTTAAAATAAATCACTTATTCCACTTAAATAAACAGGAGTCTGCTTGTATTCTTAACAAATGTATTACACATAACGGTTCAATAATGACCAGTTACTTTGTGATGACAACATACCAATTTCAATAAGCTTTAGTCCATGGGCAAACAAAGCTGAAGTCAGGCAGTGGGTCATACAGCTCTGAAAAGGGAAGGGAAAGTCACAAATCAGTTAACAGGAACTGGGGGGAAACACAGACAGTAGAGACGCATGAGGCCTCAAGTAAATGTAAATTGGGGTGGCTGTTTCTTACCTGTGTGCTACTGAAAGTATTGTTGTATGACTGTATCCCTGTTGTCCGTGTCGTCCCCGTCGTCTTCCTCCTCTTCACTCTCCACAGGCTCCACAGCTGCAACAACACCACCATCTGGACCATCCTCCTGCAGAAAAGGCACCTGGCGTCGCAATGCAAGATTGCGAAGCATACAGCAGGCCACGATGATCTGGCACACCTTCTTTGGTGAGTACATGAGGGATCCCCCTGTCATATGCAGGCACCTAAACCTGGCCTTCAGGACCCCAAAGGTCCTTTCTATGATCCTCCTAGATCGCCCATGGGCCTCATTGTACCGTTCCTCTGCCCTGGTCCGGGGATTCCTCACTGGGGTCAGTAGCCACGACAGGTTGGGGTAACCAGAGTCACCAATTAGCCACACACGGTGTCTCTGTAGCTGTTCCATCACATAAGGGACGCTGCTATTTGGCATGACATACGCGTCATGCACTGACCCAGGGAACTTGGCATTTACATGGGAGATGTACTGGTCAGCCAAACAGACCACCTGGACATTTATCGAATGATAACTTTTTCTGTTTCGGTACACCTGCTCACTTTCTTTGGGGGGAACCAAAGCCACATGGGTCTCATCAATGGCACCAATGATGTTGGGGATATGTCCAAGGGCATAGAAATCACCCTTCACTGTAGCCAATTCGCCCACCTCAGGGAAAATAATGTAGCTCCGCATGTATTTCATCATGGCAGACAACACTCTGGACAAAACCTTAGAAAACATAGGCTGAGACATCCCAGATGATATGGCCACTGTTGTCTGAAAAGACCCACTTGCCAAAAAATGGAGTACTGACAGAACCTGCACCAGAGGGGGAATCCCTGTGGGTTGGCGGATGGGGGACATCAGGTCTGGCTCCAGCTGGGCACATAGTTCATGTATAGTTGCTCTGTCAAGCCGGTATGCAAGTATGATGTGTCGTTCTTCCATTGTCGACAGGTCCCCCAGCGGTCGGTACACGGGAGGATTCATCCTTCTCCTCGCAAGTCCCAGCGGACGGTGCCTAGGAAGGACAACATGGAGCACAGAGTCAAGCAACCCACAGGTTAGTTCACACAGCTTGCACAGTACACGAATCGCTATGCATGGAACGGCTTGTATGAGTGGAAATGCAAGGCCTAGGCCTGTGTGATGCAGTAGAAATCATGCCATGTGGGCCCTTGAAATGGTGGCTGCCTGACCTGTGAAGTGTGACAGTGGGATGTGAGGTCACTGCGCTGGCGTGGCACACCGTGGCGGTAGGCGGTCGAAGACCGCGGCGCAAAGCAGCATTGGTTAACATTGAATCCTATGGGTCTCAGGAGCCAATGACGATGTGCGCCGGCGGTCGCGGTACGCACCGCCGCGGTACGCACCGCCGCGGGCGTGGCCGCCATTTTCTATCTAATTAATCACTCGAGACCTGATCAGCCACAGGAGAGGACCTATACTGCAAGTGCTGCTGTGACCTCGGTCTGGGAGATACAATGGCTGCTGCGACTGGGGAAAGGGCCCCTGCCATCACTGCCGAAGAATTGGAGAAACTTGTTGATGGGGTCCTCCCCCAGTATGCGCTACTCTACGGTCCTCCAGACCAACAGGTTAGTACACAGGGTGCACGTTGAATGGGCTATGCCTGTGTTGAGTGGGGTGTATGTAAGATGGTGGGGAGGGGAGCGAATGAGGAGTGCAACGCACAAAAGATGAGAGCATGTGCCACATGGCAAGGTTGGGGAGGGGGGGGCCACTCACATTGACCAGGCAGAAAACTGATGCGATTTCCTTTACAACCCTGTACATGTCACATAGGTCAGCGCCCATCAGAAGATCGAGATTTGGTATGCCATCGCGAAGGACATCCAGGCCCTGGGGGTCCACAACAGACGGGGCACCCACTGCCGAAAGAGGTGGGAGGACATCCGCTGCGGGACCAGAAAGACCGCCGAGTCTCTGCTGGGGATGGCCTCCCAACGTAGGAGGAGTGCCAGCCGCCAATTGACACCCCTGATGTCCCGGATCCTGGCCGTGGCCTACCCCGATTTGGATGGGCACGTGAGGACATCACAGCAGACACAAGGGGGTGAGTATCAGCACATTCTGCTATCTTTGTGCGCAGTGAAGGTGTCTGGGTGGGGGAGGAGGGCTGTGGCTATCTCCAGGCCAGGGCGCATTCTGTAGGCTAGGCCCCTCCGTTAGACACGGCCCTGTGCCCCCGCCCCCCACCTCTGTAGGGTGCCAAGTACAGCTATCCATGGTCCGGCCTCACCCATTTGTGCATTTGTCGTCCATAGACCCGTAGGCCTAGTCACAATAACTGAGTAGTGTACCCCGATTTCGCGGCCTAGTTCAGGGGGCTTCTGTGTCTGTCCTCTCCGACAACGGTGTTGCCAATGCATGCACTCAACCTGTCTTCATTTCTCCCCCCCCCCATTTTCTTTGTCTTCCTGTTCATGTGTGCATTAGCATCATCAGGCGGAGGAGAAGTGGCATCGGCGCATGAGGGAGCTGCATCTCACATGGGCCCGGAGGGCCACACAACAGACTCCGAGTACACCAGTGAGATGGAGGGCGAGTGGAGCTCCACAATGGGGACCCGTGGAGACGTCAGCGACACCGACACGTCCTCGGAAGGGAGCTCCCTAGCCATAGCGGCAACATCCGTGCCCACCGCCACAACAGGTACAGCGCACCAGCCCGCCCTCCCAGCAGCCCCTCAGCCTTCGCTCCGTGCCCGCTCGCCCAGGAAGGCGGGCATCTCCTTCGCCCCAGGCACCTCAGGCCCTGCCCCAGTTACCCCTGCTGCCCTCAGTGAGGAGGTCATTGACCTCCTCAGGACACTCATTGTTGGGCAGTCTACCCTTGTGAATGCCATCCAGGGTGTAGAAAGGGAGGTGCATCGGAGCAATGCATACCTGGAGGGCATTCATTCGGGTCAGGCTGCCCATCCGCGATCGTTCAACGCTCTGGCCTCAGCACTGTCGGCAGCCATTGTCCCTGTCTCCAGCCTCCCTCTTCTGACTCCCTCCACCCAGTCCCAGTCTCCTGTTCCTCTGCCTATCCCATCCACACCATCAGACCAGCCTGCACACACCTCTACACCCAAGGGCAGCTCATCCAGACATAAGCACCACAGATCACACAAGCATTCACCCAAGCAACATCCAGATGCAGACATGCCAACAGTCACTACCACCTCTGTTTCCCCCACCTCCTCATCTCCCTCCTCCCTCCCTGTGACGTCTCCACTCACACCTGCATGCACACCACCATCAGCCAGTACTTCCATCACCAGCACACCCTCCATTACAGTCCGCACACGTGCAGTCACCACCCCCACTGCCATTTACACGTCCCCTGTGTCCTCTCCCAGTGTGTCTGTCACCCCCTCTTCCAAAGCACACAATCGCAGGCAGCCACCCACCCAACAGCCATCCACCTCACGACAGCCTCCGTCACAAGCACCTGCACCCAAAGACAGCACACTTGACTCTCCTACAACCACATCCTCTTCCTCCACTCCCAAACCCACCACACCTACCCGTCCCTGTCCTTCCAAAGTCCTTTTCCTTTCCAACCTTGAGCTCGTTCCAATCACTGACCCACCCCCTCCATCTGGGAAGAGTAAAAAAAGCACCTCAGCCACCACCAGCCCTGCATCTACTGTGACCATAGTGCAGGGCTATTGGAGTCCACCAGATCCTAGGGCAGGAACATCGGCCAGCAGCAAGGGGACAGCCAGCCCCCCCCCCTGGGAAGAGGACAAAAAAGAAAAAGGCCCGGCGCGACAAGACTGAGACGGCTGCCACCAAGGACAGTAGCCTTGCCCCGTCACCTGCCACATCATCCAAGGGAGGCAAGGGTCACAGAGCTCCAGCGAAGGAGGGCAAGGGCAGCAGGGTGGAGAAGTCAGGCAGCAGGCGAGCTGCCCAGGATGGCCCCACCAGCCCCATTCCGGGTGTGACGGATGACACCCACGGGCCCAGGACTCCATCACAGGAGGGCGCCGCGACCGCAAGTTCGGATGGTGAATGAGCGGGAAGTCTTGCCCAGGTCTGGCTCCCTAGACACACAGGACAAGCACCGCTGAACAGGGCCCCGCCGGGAGGAGCACCGCTGAACAGGGCCCCGCCGGGAGGAGGACCGCTGAACAGGGCCCCGCCGGGAGGAGCACCGCTGAACAGGGCCCCGCCGGGAGGAGCACCGCTGAACAGGGCCCCGCTGGGACAAGAACCGCTGAACAGGGCCCCGCCCGGACAAGAACCGCTGAACGGGCCCCGCCGGGACAAGAACCGCTGAACGGGCCCCGCCGGGAGGAGCACCGCTGAACAGGGCCCCGCCGGGAGGAGCACCGCTGAACAGGGCCCCGCCGGGACAAGAGCCGCTGAACAGGGCCCCGCCGGGACAAGAGCCGCTGAACAGGGCCCCGGCGGGACATGAACCGCACCGCTGGGCCCTTCTTCTCAGGCACCGCTCCGCTGGGCCCTTCATCTCAAGCACCACTCCGCTGGGCCCTTCCTGTCAAGCACCGCTCCGCTGGGCCCCGCCGTCTCAAGCACCGCTCCGCTGGGCCCTTCATCTCAAGCACCGCTCCGCTGGGCCCTTCCTGTCAAGCACCGCTCCGCTGGGCCCCGCCGTCTCAAGCACCGCTCCGCTGGGCTCTTCCTGTCAAGCACCACTCCGCTGGGCCCCGCCGTCTCAAGCACCGCTCCGCTGGGCCCTTCATCTCAAGCACCGCTCTGCTGGGCCCTTCCTGTCAAGCACCACTCCGCTGGGCCCCGCCGTCTCAAGCACCGCTCCGCTGGGCCCTTCATCTCAAGCACCGCTCCTCTGGGCCCTTCCTGTCAAGCACCGCTCCGCTGGGCCCCGCCGTCTCAAGCACCGCTCCGCTGGGCCCTTCATCTCAAGCACCGCTCCGCTGGGCCCTTCATCTCAAGCACCGCTTCGCTGGGCCCTTCATCTCAAGCACCGCTCCGCTGGGCCCTTCCTGTCAAGCACCGCTCTGCTGGGCCCCGCCGTCTCAAGCACCGCTCCGCTGGGCCCTTCCTGTCAAGCACCGCTCCGCTGGGCCCTTCATCTCAAGCACCGCTCCGCTGGGCCCTTCATCTCAAGCACTGCTCCGCTGGGCCCTTCATCTCAAGCACCGCTCCGCTGGGCCCTTCATCTCAAGCACTGCTCCGCTGGGCCCCGCCGTCTCAAGCACCGCTCCGCTGGGCCCTTCATCTCAAGCACCGCTCCACTGGGCCCTTCCTGTCAAGCACCGCTCCGCTGGGCCCCGCCGTCTCAAGCACTGCTCCGCTGGGCCCTTCATCTCAAGCACCGCTCTGCTGGGCCCTTCCTGTCAAGCACTGCTCCGCTGGGCCCCGCCGTCTCAAGCACCGCTCCGCTGGGCCCTTCATCTCAAGCACTGCTCCGCTGGGCCCTTCATCTCAAGCACCGCTCCGCTGGGCCCCGCCATCTCAAGCACCGCTCCGCTGGGCCCTTCATCTCAAGCACCGCTCCGCTGGGCCCTTCATCTCAAGCACCGCTCCGCTGGGCCCTTCATCTCAAGCACCGCTCCGCTGGTCCCTTCATCTCAAGCACCGCTCTGCTGGGCCCTTCCTGTCAAGCACCGCTCCGCTGGGCCCCGCCGTCTCAAGCACCGCTCCGCTGGGCCCTTCCTGTCAAGCACTGCTCCGCTGGGCCCTTCATCTCAAGCACCGCTCCGCTGGGCCCTTCATCTCAAGCACCGCTGGCCCATTGACAGTGCCGGTTCTGTGTCGAGCAGGGCTTCAGGAAGCACTCTGGGCACCATGCCTCCTCCAATAACAGTGAAGTGGGTTATCCATCTGATGGACTGTGGCTTTGCACTCCCCAGGATGGCCCAGTGGGCAAGCCTCCCACTGTAGACACTTGAGAGACTGTGGCTTTGCACTCCCCAGGATGGTACAGTGGGCAAGCCTCCCACTGTAGGGACTTGTGAGACTGTGGCTTTGCACTCCCCAGGATGGGACAGTGGGCATGGAGGCCCCTCGTGGATCTGGCGTTGTGGACTCATGTGGCTGAGGTGCCCCCCTTCCCTTCCCCCTGAGGTGCCTGTAGTTTTATCATCTGATGCCCCTGCAGTGTTCTCTCCAATGGTATCTGGTCTCCTGTGTGGGCTTTGCCCATGTGTTTGGGCACATTGGCCCACGGACTATGGAACTTTGACGGAATGTGCAGGACTTTTTGCCTATGTATATATTGTTGACTATGTTCATTCCTTATTTTTGTATCTTTTATATGGCATATTTGCCATTCCTTCAATGGAGCTATTTATACATATATTTTATAGATCATTTAAATTGTGTCTTTGCATTATTCCAGGGGGTTTGTGTGGTGTCACTCTGACTTGTTTCTCGGCATTGGGGTGTAGGTATTTGTGGGGGGGGGGGGTGGGTGTATGGCGCATGTGTGTGCCCGTAAACTTTCCTCCTCCCCCCTCGCTTGTGTCGTAGGTGCAGTACTCACCGTTGTTGTCTGCGCCGGCGTTCGTACTCCTGGTAGATGAGCAGGTAGACAATAGCTGGTAGGATGTGTAATTCGGGCTCCCTGGTGTCCTCCTTCCTCGTGGAGTGTGTATAGGTGAGCGTTTTCCCGTTCGTAGTCTGTTTCCGCCGTGTTTTTATCGGTGGGGCTCCCGCCCCGGAAAAGGTGGCGGATTGGTGAGTTGTGATAGGGTGGGCGGTACATTGTCTGCCGCCTGCCTGTTGGCGGTGACCGCCGCGCTGTTTGTCGGTCCCACCGTGGCAGTCGGAGTGTTAAAGTGGCGGCCTGTGTTGGCAGTTCCCGCCAGAGTTAGAATTCCATTTTTTGGACCGCCGGCCTGTTTGCGGTTTGGCCGCCGCTTTATCACCGAACGCCAGGGTCAGAATGACCCCCTTAGTCACCTACAAACGAAAGTACTGTCATCCTGAGACCAGCAGTCTTGCTCAGAGCAAGAGTCCAAACTACGACAATGGCCAACATGATGAGGGAAGCAGTGGCAACCCACTGGGCCTCTGCCACTAGTCAAAATGATAAACAGCCCTCCACCTCCGCTGCTGCTAGTGGACAGGAGGCCCTGCCACAGGAACAACAGGCCACCAGCACCCCTACCCCTGCAGAAGGTGAACCACCCCACAAAAGTTCCCTGCAATCCAGGCAGAAGCCAGAGACTATTGCCAAGACCCCGCCAGGAAATAAGACTCTCCTGATTGTCACCATTGTGTCTCACTCTGTCACCCTCTCCACCTTGAACTGCCATTGCTCCCCTTCCTATACCCCCTTGGACAATGCACCTGTGATACAAATAGACTGGACTCTAACCTGGACTTTCCTCCCTCACCCCACAGCCCATTGCACATCCCCCTCCACCTCTTAGCACTTAAATAAACACCCTTTGAAAAAATAAAAGTATGGAGTATGTCAAATGATTTAAGTATGTATTTGTTTAACAAGGTTTAAACATTGAAAATCAACTGTACAGAAATGTATACACAGGAATGACCTTTAGTTGGCTCCAGTCAATACACCAGGAGTGATAGAGGGACACAAATATCTGCAAATAGAAATGCTAAAGGCTACAGTGAGTGGCCATAGAAGTGGGAAAATCAGCCTGACAGTGACAATGTCAAACACAAAACTTTCAATTAAATGTGAAGCTACACTGTCTTACCTGTGTGTCATTGGAAGTATTACACTTCTGTTGTTCTCATCCTCATCCTCTGCCTCCTCATCTTCAATGTCCACAGGGCCCACTGCTGCCACATGGCTATCCCCAGCCTCATACTCCTGCAGAAAAGCCACATGGCAAAGTAAGGCAAGGTTGTGCAACATACAGCATGCCACGATGATCTTGCAGACCTTCTTGGGTGAGTAGTACAAGGACCCACCTGTTAGATGGAGGCATCGAAACCTGGCATTTAGGTCCTCTCTATAATTCTTCTTGTTCACCCATGTGCCTCATTGTAATGTTCCTCTTGTCCTGGGATTCCTCACAGGGGTCAGTAGCCGTGAGAGGTTGGGGTAACCAGAGTAACCTGCAAATATCGAGGGACAACTGTTAGCCACACACCAACCTTAGGGCCCACACCATACCCATACACCAAAATATACTGGGTGGGAACCAGGGCTCACCTATTAGCCACACCCTGTGCCTCTGGAGTTAAGCCATCACGTATGAGATGCTGCTATTACTCAGGATAAAGGCATCATGCACAGACCCAGGATATTTTGCATTGGCGTGGGAGATGTACTGGTCCTCCAGGCACACCATCTGTACATTCATGGAGTGAAAGCTCTTTTGATTTCTGAACACCTGTTCATTTCACCGGGGACGACGACAAATGCAATATGTGTACCATCAATTGCCCCAATAATGTTGGGAATATGTCCCATTGCATAGAAATCAGCTTTCACTGTGGCCAAATACTCCACCTGGGGGAAAACGATATATGTGCATGTGTTTAATCAGGGCAGACAACATCCTGGTCCTCACTATTGAGAACATTGGCTAAGCCATTCCTGCTGCCAAGCCCACTGTCACTTGCAAGGAGCCAGTTGCCAGGAAATGGAGCACTGATAGCACTAGCACAAGAGGGGGGATCCCGGTGGGGTGACGGATAGCAATTGGTCAGGCTCCAATAGAGCACATAGCTCTGTGATTGTGGCCCTGTCCAGTCTATAGGTAAGGATAATGTGCCTGTCCTCCATTGTTGCCAAATCCACCAGGGGTCTGTACACGGGGATGTCTCCATCTCCTATTCATCCGCAGCGGTTGCAATCTATGTGGCAAAGTGGTGAGCAGCTGGTCAGTATCTCCTATTTCTAAACACTACACTTTAATGCATGTCATGATTGTAACAGTGTTTTGTTGGAGAGGTTCAAATGGTGCATATGTATACTGTGATGCAGTTAGGAGCCATGCCCTCCCTCCCCTGAAATGGTGTCCACCTGTCCTGTTTGGAGCGAAAGGCGGAAATGAGGTAATTCCGCTGACGTTGTGCGGGGAAAGGGCCCCTACCTTTACCTCGGCGGAGTTGGAACAACTGGTGGATGGAGTACACCGTGAGTACGATGCATGGGGCGTGAATGCAGGGAGTGCTGTGTGTGAAAGCCTCATGTAGGGGGTGTGTGGTGGATGGGCCCGGGGCAGCCATCTGCATGTATGGTGTGCCATGTTTGTGCTAATGGGGATGGGAAGGGGCATTGTGGGCCTCGAGTGTAACAGGCAGGACGGTCAGACTAATATATTTCCCTGTGTCCATTTCCCTGCAGGTCAGCGCCCATCAGAAAAAGGGCACATGGCGTACCATCAGCAAGGACGTGTGGACCCCGGGGTCTACGGCAGGTGAAACACCCACTGTTGCAAACGGTGGGAGGACCTGAGACGCTGGGCACGGAAGAAGGCAGAGGCCCAGCTGAGGATAGCCTCCCAATGAGAAAGGGGTACCAGTCGAACCCTGACCACTCTGATGGCCTGCATACTGGCAGTGGCATATCCGGAGCTGGATGTGCGCTTGGGGGCATCACAGCAGCCACAAGGAGGTGAGTACAGAGCCCCAATATACAACTTGCGTCTGGTGGGGTGGTATCCGGGTGAGGGATGTGGGCCTGTGGGTGCCCCTCGGCCAGGCCTGACATTGCAGAGTAGGTCCCAAGTTGGACAGGGTTCTGATGTAAAACACCTCCAACCAAACTTGTAGGCATCCACTACTGGGCAGGGGACTGTGGGTCTCAGGTATGCTGCAATTGGCGTTAGGCGCCCCTAACCATGGGCTGTTGACTAGCATTGTGACTGGTAGTGCATTGCCTAGTGCGTTAGGCTGTTCCCTGTGTGTGTGTCATGTACGCCAATGGTGGTGGTGTTGCCGCCATTGACCAAGTGTATCCTTTGTCTCTTGTCCCCTCTTTTTGTTTTGTCACCCTGTCCTTATGTGCATTAGCATCATCTGGCGGAGGAGCTGGGGCACCGGCGACGGAGGGAGTTGTATCCCAAAGGGCCCAGGAGGCCGAATCCACTGACGGTGAGGGCACCAGTGGGACGGAGGGCCAGGGGATCACCAGGGTGGAGACAGGAGGGGACAGTTCGGACATGGATTCCTCCTCCGATGGAAGCTCCCTGGTGGTGGCAGACACCTCTGTGCCCACCCCAGCTACAGGTACAGCTGCCACCCCGTACCAGTACCGCCCTCCCAGCAGCACCTCAGCGAGTTTCCTGTGCCTGGAGGGCTGGCATCTCCTTCGCCCCAGGCACCTCAGGCCCTGCCCCAGTTAGCCCTGCTGCCGTGAGTGAGGAGGCTATTGACCTCCTGCAATCCATCTCTGTTGGGCAGTCAACCATTGTGAATGCCATCCAGGGGCAGTCCCCCCAAATGCAACAGACAAATGCATTTCTGGAGGGCATTCAACTGGCATGGCGGCCCAACAGAGATCAATCCAGGCTCTGGCCTCCTCTCTGATGGCAGCCATTGTCCCTGTTTCTAGCCTCCCCCCTCCAACCTCCTCTACCCAGTCCCATTCCCCTCAACCCCAACCTATCCCAAGCACACAAGCAGACAAGCATGCACCCAGGACAACACACAAGAGTGGACATGGCAAACACAAGCACCACACTTCATCCCACAGGCACTCACACAAACACCATCCAGATGCAGACATACCAACATCCACTGCCTCCACTGTGGCCCCTCCTCCTCATCCTCCACCTCCCTCCCAGTTGCATCTACATTCACACCTGCATGCACTACATCCTCATCCACTACCCCTATCACCAGCACACCTATCAGCACACACCCCTCACTGGCAGTCACCACCCCCACCTCCATGCACATAGCTCCTGTGTCCTCTCGCACTGTGTCTGTGCCCCCTCTTCCCAAAGTACACAAACACAAGCACTCAGACACCCAACAGCCATCCATCTCACAACAGCATCCACCCCATGCACCTGCACCCAAACACAGCAGACAGACACCTCCTACAACCACTCCCTATTCCTCCACTCCCAAACCATCTCCCTCTCCCCCTAATGTCCCTAAGAAGCTTTTCCTCGCCAACATTGACCTCTTCCCTCCCCCACATCCCTCACCTTAGGCCAGGGTGGTTAGAACCAAGCTAAAAGGAGCAAGGAGCCATCCCCAGCTTGCAAGAAGGGAAAGGAGCTTGCACAAGCAGGCAGAAAGGACAAGAGGCCTGGTGCTGGGACTCAGTCGGAGCCCCCACCACCAACTGTGGTGGTTCAGCCATCCAAGGCTGCAGGGGATGGGCTGGAGCCTCCCCCCACTACTACTACCACCACCTCAAGCACTGCCACCAGCACCTCCACCAGCACCGGCACCAGCACCAGTACCACGGCCAGCGGCAGCAGCCCCAGTGGGCAGCCTTCCGAGGCTGCAGGGGAAGGGCTGAATCCTCCCCCCACCACTGCCAGCACCGCCACCAGCACCACTGTCAGCAGCAGCAGCCCCAGTGGGCAGCCGTCCAAGGCTGCAGGGGAAGGACTGGAGCCTCCCCCCACCACTGCCAGCACCGACACCTGCACCACCATTGCCACCACTGAACAGCAGTCACCATTGGCAGACAGTGTGTAGTACTGCATCCATGGGCTGCTGTGCAGCCTGGCCCCAGCAAATCCTGTGGGTCTGACACCCAGGTGAGAGACTGTGACCTTGCACTCCCCAAGATCTGCATCACAGGGCCTGTTGCCCCGTCCAGAACCAGTGGAGAAGCTATCCACTCACCTCAACCTTCCCAGGATGAAGCTCACTGGGCACAATGACCCCTCCAGAAGCAGTGGAAGAAGCCATCCACTCACCCTATCCTCCATAGGATGAAGCTCACTGGACACAATGCCCCCTCCAAAACCAGTGGAAGAAGCCATTCACTCACCCCATCTTCCACAGGATGAAGCTCACTGGGCACAATGCCCCCTCCAGAACCAGTGGAAAAGCCATCCACTCACCCCATCCTTCCCAGGATGAAGCACACTGGGAACAATGCCCCCTCCAGAACCAGTGGAAGAAGTCACCCACTTGAGAGACTGTGGCCGTGCACTCCCCATGACCAGCCAGTGGGCAAATCACCCACTTAAGAGACTGTGGCCTTGCACTCCCCAGGACCAAGCAGTGGGCAAATCACCCACTTAAGAGACTGTGGCCTTGCACTCCCAAGGACAAAGCAGTGGGCAAATCACCCACTTGAGAGACTGTGGCCTTGCACTCCCCAGGACCAAGCAGTGGGCAAATCACCCACTTAAGAGACTGTGGCCTTGCACTCCCAAGGACAAGGCAGTGGGCAAATCACCCACTTGAGAGACTGTGGCTTTGCACTCCCCAGGACCAAGCAGTGGGCAAATCACCCACTTGAGAGACTGGCTTTGCACGCCCCAGGACAGAGTGATGGGCATGTTGCCCCCTCCAGGACCAGTGGCGTTGTGCCATCTTCCGGCTGAGGTGCCCCCTAATTCCCCGTCCCCCTGAGGTACCTGTCTATTTTCAACCTGATGCCCCTGCAGTTTTCTCTCCATGTTGTTGTAGGAGTGAGGTTGGGCCGTGGACTCTGTGATGTGGCCCTGTGGCCCATGGACATTGAGGACTGGGCAGTGTCCCTTGCATTGTAAATATGTATATACTTTTTGATTTGGATGCATGAATTTCACCTATATTTATCTAATAACAGCCTTTTTACACTATAGTAGTTGTCCTTGCATTATTCCTAAGGGGTACAGTGTGTATATGTTAAACTACTGCATCTGGTTATGTGTGTGGTGTTGGGGGTGAGGGTGTTGTCTGTTGCGTGTGTGTGTCACTCTCTTTTTCCTTCCCCCTCCCCTCTGTGTTAGGTGGTTGTACTCACCGTGGTCGTCTTCGCCGGAGTTGGTGTTCGCACTGGAGCAGAAGGTAGAAGAGCATGGGGAAGACATGCAACTCGGGCTCCATGGCAGCGTGGTTCTTCCTTGAGTCTCCAGAGATGAGTCGTTTCCATTCTGTGCAGTGTTTCTGCCAGGCTTTTGATGTCGTTGGTACATCCCCAGAAAAGGTGGCGGATAGGTGGGTCATATTACTGTGGGCAGTACATTGTCCTCCGCCTGGCTGTTGGCGGTTACCGCTGTGGTGCCTGTTGGTTTCGCCCTGGCGATCTGTGTGTTAAAATGGCTGTCTGTCTGAGCGGTTTCCGCCGTGGTCATAATTTCATATTTATTACTGCCAGCCTGTTGGCGGTATTACCGCCGCTTTATCACCGACCGCCAGGGTTGTAATGAGGGCCTAACTGTTGAAATAAAGGAATATTGAAAATGAGTAGGCCATTTGTGACAGTTTTCACCTGTAACTTTTTGTCACAATGGGTGATTTACAAAAAACAATATACCATTACATCTGCAAGACCCTTCTGGATGCTGGGTTACATATACCAAGAACTCAAGGTACCCAGAGACAATTGAGCTGCACAGTACAGTTCTCATTTCTCATTGTGTAGGATTATAGACCAATTCACCTGGGGAAATGCGTAGAGTGAAAAATGGGTATCAAGGAAACCTTTGTATTTCTGAAATGGGAATGTGATGTGGAGCTTAGGAGTATTGGTTATTTATACATCTCTCGATTTGTGTGTCCTTGTACTAGCAGATGATTTTCAGGGTATTATAAAAAATGTCTTCTTTGTTTCAGACTAGTTTACACTTGGAAGGCACAAAGGCAGTGAAATACAATTGGTAAAAAAAAGTAATTAGACTGTTGTATGCTCCCACCTGTCTTCCGATAAAAGTGGTATCTCACTAGTGTCGGTAGTCTTCGTGCATAAGGAGGAGGGGAGAACATCCATTTCTAGTGTAAAATATATTTTGAGCGAGTGAGGGTCCAGTGTGGATGAATACTCCTTTTAAAAGGCATCTGAAAGCTGATGAATCCCGGTACTTTGGCCCCATGTAGTTCCTTAACAACCTGAACTAAATCATCCACAGTAAATGACTCATCTAGAGAGCACCTATAGCCGCCCTCAATCCCAGTAATTAGATCGAGTCAAAGTAGGCCACAAACACCTCAGGAATTGTGGAATGTGTTGACGAGTAAAGCGAGTTGAAGAAATAAGTCATTACCGGCTGGACTGCCTCTGTTCCTACATGTAATTGCTCCTGCTGGTTTTCCAGGCTATTAATAAGATCACTAGACCAGGGTTTACGAAGGAGGATGCCCAGCGTCTTGCCAGCTCTGTCACTTTCTCCATATCTCCGCAAGCTTTGCGGCCTAAGTAATGTGCCTCTCGCTTTTCCACCTCCTCAAAGTGATCTAAGGGGAGATTTACAAACCTCATGGCGCAGGTAGCACATCAAGTCACCTTACTGTGCTGCCCCGTGCCACAGGGAAAGGGCGGAAATGTGTTGCATTTATAGGATACTATGCATTGCTGTAATTTCCCCCTGTGTAACATGCAAATTGCTGCCTAGCACCAAATCAGGTACCTCTGCATCGTGGTGCAAGGGTGTCTCTGTTGTTAGAAGGATTGTTTTTGTGCAGGAAGGGACACCAACTCAGAGGGGCATTTTCCTCCTTCAATGTGTGCTGCAGAATGCACATGGAAAGAGGAAAAATGAGAAATAAAGACATTTCTCCTCATGGCACCTGCCCTGGGGTAGCGTAAAGTTTTCATGCATTAAAGATTTAGATATTCTTGTAAGTTTGAGAATGTGTCAAAGCCCATGGGTGGTGCACGGGAAAACCCACTGCAATGCCTATGGTACGCATCTCTGACACAGTTTAAGGAAACACTTAATTGCCTCACACCAGATCTACAAGGCCATGAAAGCCACACAAGGTTGCTTTGCTGTGCCTTGTAGATATGGATCTGCAGTATGCACCACTGGTGCGTCAACAAAAGTGAGACACTGATGGTGCAAATGCTTGTAAACAAGCTGCCTAATTTGGACCTGATTGCTGCTAGCATGTATTGATCACAGCTAGAGAAATACTGCTGCTTAAGAAAATGTTTCTCAGACACAAGATCATACAGAGCTTTGCATAGTGACTTCAGTATTCCAGCCTGTTTTGTTATACACAACCCTCTAATGACCCCCTTAAATGCCTCGCAAAGGGTGGAAGGGGATTTTGCAGAAGTCCAGTTTCATTCAAAGTAGTCAACTATTGCTTCATTGAGCTTTGAACTAACATTCTGATCTATAAACGCGTCACTCATGAGGCATCAAGTAAACATACGTGTTTCAGGAGCTGGGGGAAAAAGCTCCTGGAGAACTGGGGCATGACCTGAAAGTGATCTGAAAGTGTGTGCCGTTGGTGCTCCACCCTAAAGGTCCATGATTCCACATACCGTATGGCAAGCCAGAAATCAATTGAGGACCATGTGTTGTGGTGATGCAAGTGCCCTCTCTGTTAGAGCCGTGTCTAGCTTACCAATGGTCAATTAAGCAGTTATCAACCATGAGTATGTGCAGTAGCGAAGCAGCTCCTAGATGTGGTGTTCTAGTAGCGCTGTGGTGCTCTGTAGTCAGGTCTGAAACCAGGTTGAAATTGCCACCCTAGAGAAGTTCAACAGGGCACATTGTGCCCACCAGGCCTCTGCGAATGAGCTCAGTACAGTCAAAATGAAGACCATAAATCGACAAAAGGCAGAATGGTCTCTTGCATAGCGTGCTAGCTTGGAGTACATATCGCCCCTGGGGATCACTCAGCATCCAATGAGTGCACCAAGGCAGCCCTTTTAGGGATAAGTATAGTTACCCCACAGCATACTTGGAGTATTGCGCTGTATCGCATTCGGCAATCCAACCCAGACAGAGATGAGTCTTAAGAGCTTCAATAAGATGCAATTCTTGAAGTATGCATATGTCTCTGTAGACATGCAGCAACATGTCTGGCTTTGTGCGCATTATTCAACCCTCTAATGTTCCAAGTCAAGCATTTAATTACAAGCATTTAGGTGTGCTGTATTTCAGCAACAGCACCGGACCTGTAGTTGAACAGAATAGCATTGAGTGCAAAAGGGAAGGGAACAGAAAACAAAAGCATTGCAAACATAGCTTCGAACAACATACCAAATTCCATGTATCCTCCCGCCACCCACGTCGGCCCCACAATTGGGCCAGACTGCCTAATCCAGCCCACAGACACCCCAAAACAGTGCAGCAAGAAACATGTCAAGGGAATCATCCCTTAGGGGCAAACCTGAGTCCCTAAAGTGCCTGATGAAACTGGGTAGTTGCGTGGCCAAAGAGGACAACCAGAGACATCTGGTGGCTTGCCAGAAAGAAGACCAGCATAGGATCAAACTTGATATAAATGAGCCATAAGCCAAAAGCTCTGCAGGCAACTAGATGACACAGCATTCTGATTCTCAGGTGCACCGCTTTCTGTAGAATGCAGTACTGTCTTGACAAACGGACCAACTTGGGATCAGTAAAAAAGTGGGTCTTACCCCACTGGTGGATTCTCAACTTGGCAGGATAGATCAATGAGTAAGAGTCATCAGTTTTTTGCAAAGAGCACTTGACTGGTGAAAAATCACACTTAGCTGATTGAACAGCAAGCATGTATTCCAGGAAAATAACTATTTCATTTCCTTGTAATTGGAGGGGTTTCTTGTCTAAAGCCAATCTTGGGGAGGTGTCTCGGTCCCTATAATTTAGTAACTTAGCAATGATAGGTCAGGCAGGAGCACCCAGTGGGGGCCATGGTCCAAGAGATCTATGCACTTGTTAAACCACCAGGAGGGCAGACATGGCTTCCCTGAAAAGGGAGCAGGGCAGAGTCTCAACATAAAAAACACAAAAAAGGTATGGGGTTCATTTATAATAAGAAGCTGTACCCAAAGGAGATTTTCCTGGAGCTCCTTGACCACACTGGGTGTATGAATGAAGTGTAAGTGCTGTGAAGTGGTGAAGGAGGGGTGTTTCTTTTACGGACTAGGTGGTCTCACAAACTATATAGTGTCATGCTTCATCATTTGACCACCTAGCCCCACCCAGGTAGGACAGTGCCACCTGGGCGGACTCAACCTCACCGTTAAAAGAAGGTTAGGTGCAAAGTTTCAGTGTGAGGACAACCTTGCACTAGCAAAGGTGCCCCACATAGTTCAGGGCAATTTCCCCGGACTTTGTGAGTGCGGGGACACATTACACACATGCACTACATATAGGTCAATACCTATATGTAGCTTCACAATGGTAAGTCCAAATATGGCCATGTATCATGTCTAAGATCATGGAATTGTCCCCCCATGCCAAATCTGGGATTGGGGTGCCAATTCCATGTATCCCCCGGGCTCCACTATGGACCCAGGTACTGCCAAACCAGCTATCTGGGGTTTTCTCTGCAGCTACCGCTGCTGCCACCCCACAGACAGGGTTCTGCCCTCCTGGGGTCTGGGAAGCCCAGTCCCAGGAAGGCAGAACAAAGGATTTCCTCTGAGAGAGGGTGTTACACCCTCTCCCTTTGGAAATAGGTGTTAAAGGCTGGGGAGGGGTAGCCTCTCCCAGACTCTGGAAATGCTTTGAAGGGCCCAGATGGTGCCCTCCTTGCATAAGCCAGTCTACACCGGTTTAGGGAACCCCCAGTCAATGCTCTGGCGCGAAACTGGACAAAAGAAAGGGGAGTGACCACTCCCCTGTCCGTCACCACCCCAGGGGTGGTGCCCAGAGCTCCTCCAGTGTGTCCCAGACATCTGCCATCCTGAATCCAGAGGTGTGAGGGCACTCTGGAGGCTTCTCAGTGGACAGTGGCAGCAGGTGACGTCAGAGACCCCTCCTGATAGGTGCTTACCTCACTAGGTGGCCAATCCTCCTTTGAGGGCTATTTAGGGTCTCTTCTGTGGGCTATTCCTCAGATAATGACTTGCAAGAATTCACCAAAGTTCCTCTGCACCTCTCTCTTCGACTTCTGCCAAGGATCGACCGCTGACTGCTCCAGGACGCCTGCAAAACTGCAACAAAGTAGCAAGAAGACTACCAGCTAAATTGTAGCACCTAATTCTGTTGGCTTTCTCGACTGTTTCCTGGTAGTGCATGCTTTGGGGGCTCCTGTCTTCATCCTGCACTGGAAGCCATGAAGAAATCTCCGTGGGTCGACGGAATCTTCCCCCTGCACCAGCAGGCACGAAACTTCAGCGTCACCGGTACTCTGGAACCCCTCTCATCCTGACGAGCGTGGCCCCTGGAACACAGGTGGTAGACCCAAGTGACCCAGACTGTCCAGTGGTCCAACTGTCCAAATTTGGAAGAGGTAAGTCCTTGCCTCCCCTCTGTAGACAGTAATCCTGTGCACCGCATGAACTGCAACTACTAGGGCTTCTGTTCACATTTCCAAGAAATCCAAGCCCATCTCCCCAGTACTCTGTCCTGCAATGCTCAGTGCCCTCAGTTGATCTCCGGCTTCGTGGGACCCTCTTTTACAGTGTTGAGATGACTGCCATGTTCAGACTTCTTGAACCTGTTTTCAAGTACTTCTGTGGGTGCTACCTTCTTGGGTGTGGGCTCTCTATATTGCTGAGGGCCCCCTCTGTCTCCTCTTCCAAGTGGCGACATTCTGGTCCTTTCTGGGCCCGTGTAACACCCTTTTTCTTCAACTCTGACTCTTGCAGCTAGCCAGGTTTGTTTGTGGTCTTTTGCCAAAGAAACAACTTTGCATCCTCCAGCACTCCATGGGACATCTTCTGCACGAAGGAGAGGTTCCTAGCACCTTTCGTTGTTGCAGAATCTTCAGCTTCTTCCATCCAGAGGCAGCCATTTTGCACCTTCATCCGGGGTTTAGTGGGCTCCAGCCCCCCCTGGACACTTTCATGACTCTTGGACTTGGTCCACTTCCTTTGCAGGTCCTCAGGTCCAGGAATCCGTCTTCAGTGCTTTGCAGTCTGTTGTGGTCTTTGCAAAATCCTCTTTCACGACTTTAGTGTGTTTCTGGGGAAATAGTAGTACTTTACTCCTACTTTCCAAGGTCTTGGGGTGGGGTATCTTGGACACCCTTAGTGTTTCCTTACACTCCTAGTGACCCTGTACACACTACACTAGCCTAGGGGTCTATTTGTGGTTCGCATTCCACTTTCTTAGTATATGGTTTGTGTTGCCCCTAGGCCTATTGCATCCTATTGTATTCTACAGTGTTTGCACTACTTTCTGACTGTTTTACTTACCTGATTTTGGTTTGTGTGTATATGTTGTGTATTTTACTTACCTCGTAAGGGAGTATATCCTCTGAGATATTTTTGGCACATTGGGGGTCATTCTGACCTCGGCGGGAAAAGGCGCTTACCGCCGGCCAGAAGGCCGCCATAACACCGCCGCGGCCGCGGTAAACCGCCACGGTCATTCTGACCCGCAACTGGCAAACCGCCAAAAACCCGACATCCACAAAAATCCGCCACACCAAAGGACAGCGAAAAAATGGCGCTGACCAAACCTCCACCGTCACGCCAACAGAAAAACGCCCATACCATTCCGACCCACAAATCCACGCGAAAGTCTTTCAAACGCAGTATTCCATTGGCGGTACACACCGCCGCGGTCAAAATACACACACACATAGAAAACTCAGCAACATTGGTCAGTTGGAAATACGCACACCTGATACACATACCAATACCACTCCCACACACCCAACACAATATAAAGCACACACCCACATCACCCACAAGCCCCTACGACCCAAAACATTGATGAAGGCGAGAGACAGAGCACAGAATAGAGAATCCCACAACACAGAGGCACACAACACCATCACCCACACAGAATCCACGCACCAAACACCACACACCACCACACGCACCACACCCAGCACCACAAATGCCACCACAAACGCCACCCCACACCACCCCATGGCACCCCAAAGACACCCCAGGTTCAGTGACGCCGAACTCAGGGTCATGGTGGAAGAAATAGTCCGTGTAGAGCCCCAGCTCTTCGGGGCACAGGTGCAGCACACCACAATTGCCAGGAAGATGGAGCTATGGCAAAGGATAGTGGACAGGTTTAACGCGGTGGGACAGCATCCACGCAATCGGGAGGACATCAGGAAGAGATGGAACGACCTACGGGGGAAGGTGCGTTCCATGGTATCAAGACACAACATTGCGGTGCAGAAGACTGGTGGCGGACCCCCACCTACTCCCCCAGAATTTACCGCGTGGGAGGAGGAAGTCTTGCCCATCCTGCATCCTGAGGGCCTCGCAGGAGTAGGCGGAGGAATGGACTCTGGTAAGGCAAATCTTCACTACTGCTTCCCACCCCCACCCCACCTGCATGCCAAATCATACCCCCACCTTCACCCCCTCCCCCATCACACCAACCCCTAGCAAAAGGCTCACCATCACAACCCACCCATCCCAACACCAAGCCCTGCATGCGACCACAAAGCATGGACACCCATCACCAAAGCATGCCCACTGCACACACACATCACCCCCACAAGCCACCCTCACAAAAGCCCCCACAAGGAAAAGCCTGCACATGGGTACACGGACACCCACCCATCACACGAAATGCCACACACAGAAGCAATAACCATACCTTTATACCCCTGCAGGACCCGAACGCCACCACACCGCCACGGAGGGTCCAGAGATGTCCATCCCACCCCCAGAAGATGCCCCCAGCGATGACAGCAGCTCTGTCTCCCTGGAGCCAGACGACCAGCCCGGCCCATCGGGGACCTCTGGACAGTCGGTTTCCCACAGACAGCCACAGGCTACACCAGACCCAACCCCCTCTGGGAACACCAGCACAGCTCCCACCCAGCGGGCCCATGCCTCTGTCTCCAGGACACGTAAATCAGCTGTGTGTCCACCACTACAGGGCACCCAGGTTGACCCACCACCCCAACAACAACAGGGACCTGGGGGCAGTGGTAGTGGGCACACTGTCCAGGGGACAGAGGCCCAGGAACACAGGGGAACTGGGAGGGCTGCTCTGCGATAGGGGGGGGACAGGCCCGGGGAACCGACTCTCCAAGAGGCCCTCTCCACCATCATGGGAGCATACCACCGCTCCCAGGAGACGATGGCGACGGTACTGGCCCGGTTCCAGGAGATCCAGGAACTGCAGGAGGAACGGTACATGGGGTTCAGGGAGGAACTGAGGAACATCGGTTCCGCAATGGGGACCATCGTCCTGGCCCTTACCCAGATCGTCACCACATTGCGGGACCATGTGGCACCCCAAAGGGCCCCTGTCACTAGCCCAGGCCAGGAACAGCCTACCACCTCCCCCGGCGCTAGTGGACAGGAGGCCCCCACACAACGACAGGCCACCAGAACCCCACCTCCTGCAGAAGAAGAACCACCCCGCAAGCGGAACCTGAGATCTCACAAGAAGACAGAGTAGGATTGCAAGACCCCCGCCAGCCTAAGATACCCCCTGATGTCATCCCACTGTCCCACATTGTTACCCTGTCCAACCTTGAACTGCCCTTGCTCCATCCTTCCACAGGCATATGGACAATGCACCTGTGCGACTGAGAACTGGACTCTGCCATGGACATTACTCCACCCCCACCCATCCCCGCTTCCCAATCATTTACCTATATGTAGCACTTAAAATAAATCACTTATTCCACTTAAAAAAACAGGAGTCTGCTTGTATTCTTAACAAATGTATTACACATAACGGTGCAATAATGGCCAGTTACTTTGTGATGACAACATACCAATTTCAATAAGCTTTAGTCCATGGGCAAACAAAGCTGAAGTCAGTCAGTGGGTCATACAGCTCTGAAAAGGGAAGGGAAAGTCACAAATCAGTGAACAGGAACTGGGGGGAAACACAGACAGTGGAGACGCATGAGGCCTCAAGTAAATGTAAATTGGGGTGGCTGTTCCTTACCTGTGTGCTACTGAAAGTATTGTTGTATGACTGTATCCCTGTTGTCCGTGTCGTCCCCGTCGTCTTCCTCCTCTTCACTCTCCACATGCTCCACAGCTGCAACAACACCACCATCTGGACCATCCTCCTGCAGAAAAGGCACCTGGCGTCGCAATGCAAGATTGTGAAGCATACAGCAGGCCACGATGATCTGGCACACCTTCTTTGGTGAGTACATGAGGGATCCCCCTGTCATATGCAGGCACCTAAACCTGGCCTTCAGGACCCCGAAGGTCCTTTCTATGATCCTCCTAGATCGCCCATGGGCCTCATTGTACCGTTCCTCTGCCCTGGTACGGGGATTCCTCACTGGGGTCAGTAGCCACGACAGGTTGGGGTAACCAGAGTCACCAATTAGCCACACACGGTGTCTCTGTAGCTGTTCCATCACATAAGGGATGCTGCTATTTCGCATGACATACGCGTCATGCACTGACCCAGGGAACTTGGCATTTACATGGGAGATGTACTGGTCAGCCAAACAGACCACCTGGACATTCATCGAATGATAACTTTTTCTGTTTCTGTACACCTGCTCACTGTCTTTGGGGGGAACCAAAGCCACATGGGTCCCATCAATGGCACCAATGATGTTGGGGATATGTCCAAGGGCATAGAAATCACCCTTCACTGTAGCCAATTCGCCCACCTCAGGGAAAATAATGTAGCTCCGCATCTATTTCATCAGGGCAGACAACACTCTGGACAAAACCTTAGAAAACATAGGCTGAGACATCCCAGATGACATGGCCACTGTTGTCTGAAAAGACCCACTTGCCAAAAAATGGAGTACTGACAGAACCTGCACCAGAGGGGGAATCCCCGTGGGTTGGCGGATGGGTGACATCAGGTCTGGCTCCAGCTGGGCACATAGTTCATGTATAGTTGCTCTCTCAAGCCGGTATGTAAGTATGATATGTCGTTCTTCCATTGTCGACAGGTCCACCAGCGGTCGGTACACGGGAGGATTCATCCTTCTCCTTGCAAGTCCCCGCGGACAGTGCCTAGGAAGGACAACATGGAGCACAGAGTCAAGCAACCCACAGGTTAATTCACACAGCTTGCACAGTACACGAATCGCTATGCATGGAACGGCTTGTATGAGTGGCTATGCAAGGCCTAGGCCTGTGTGACGCAGTAGAAATCATGCCATGTGGGCCCTTGAAATGGCGGCTGCCTGACCTGTGAAGTGTAACAGTGGGATGTGAGGTCACTGCGCTGGCGTGGCACACCGTGGCGGTAGGCGGTCGAAGACCGCGGCACAAAGCAGCATTGGTTAACATTGAACCCTATGGGTCTCAGGAGCCAATGACGATGTGCGCCGGCGGTCGCGGTACGCACCGCCGCGGTAAGCACCGCCGCGGGCGTGACCGCCATTTTCTATCTGATT
Source organism: Pleurodeles waltl (assembly GCF_031143425.1). Classification (NCBI taxonomy): domain Eukaryota; kingdom Metazoa; phylum Chordata; class Amphibia; order Caudata; family Salamandridae; genus Pleurodeles; species Pleurodeles waltl. Next base: position 881,333,392 of record NC_090436.1, read on the forward strand.
AATCACTTGAGACCTGATCATCCACAGGAGAGGACCTATACTGCAAGTGCTGCTGTGACCTCGGTCTGGGAGATACAATGGCTGCTGCGACTGGGGAAAGGGCGCCTGCCTTCACTGCCGAAGAATTGGAGGAACTTGTTGATGGGGTCCTCCCCCAGTATGCGCTACTCTACGGTCCTCCAGACCAACAGGTTAGTACACAGGGTGCACGTTGAATGGGCTATGCCTGTGTTGAGTTGGGTGTATGTAAGATGGTGGGGAGGGGAGAGAATGAGGACTGCAACGCACGAAAGATGAGAGCATGTGCCACATGGCAAGGTTGGGGAGGGGGCCACTCACATTGACCAGGCAGAAAACTGATGCGATCTCTTTTACCACCCTGTACATGCCACATAGGTCAGCGCCCATCAGAAGATCGACATTTGGCGTGCCATCGCCAAGGACGTCCGGGCCCTGGGGGTCCACAACAGACGGGGCACCCACTGCCGAAAGAGGTGGGAGGACATCCGCCGCGGGACAAGAAAGACCGCCAAGTCTTTGCTGGGGATGGCTTCCCAACGTAGGAGGGGTGTCAGCCGCCAATTGACCCCCCTGATGTCCCGGATCCTGGCGGTGGCCTACCCCGATTTGGATGGGCGCGAGAGGACATCACAGCAGACACAAGGGGGTGAGTATCAGCACATTCTGCTATCTTTGCGCACAGGGAAGGTGTCTGGGTGGGGGAGGAGGGCTGTGGCGATCTCCAGGCCAGGGTGCATTCTGTAGGCTAGGCCCCTCCGTTAGACACAGCCCTGTTCCCCCGCCCCCCACCTCTGTAGGGTGCCAAGTACAGCTACCCATGGTCCGGCCTCACCCATGTGTGCATTTGTCGTCCATAGACCCGTAGGACTAGTCACAATAACCGAGTAGTGTACCCCCATTGCGCGGCCTAGTTCAGGGGGCTTCTGTGTCTGTCCTCTCCGACAACGGTGTTGCCAATGCATGCACTCAACCTGTCTTCATTTCTCCACCGCCCCCCTCCATTTTCTTTGTCTTCCTGTTCATGTGTGCATTAGCATCATCTGGCGGAGGAGAAGTGGCATTGGAGCACGAGGGAGCTGCATCTCACATGGCCCCGGAGGTGTGGAGCTCCACAACGGGGACCCGTGGAGACGTCAGCAACACCGACACGTCCTCGGAAGGGAGCTCCCTAGCGGTGGTGGCAACATCCGTGCCCACCGCCACAACAGGTACAGCCGCCACCCAGCGCACCAGCCCCGCCTTCCCAGCAGCCCCTCAGCCTTCGCTCCGTGCCCGCTCGCCCAGGAAGGCGGGCATCTCCTTCGCCCCAGGCACCTCAGGCCCTGCCCCAGTTACCCCTGCTGCCCTCAGTGAGGAGGTCATTGACCTCCTCAGGACACTCATTGTTGGGCAGTCTACCCTCTTGAATGCCATCCAGGGTGTAGAAAGGGAGGTGCATCGGAGCAATGCATACCTGGAGGGCATTCATTCGGGTCAGGCTGCCTATCCGCGATCGTTCAACGCTCTGGCCTCAGCACTGACGGCAGCCATTGTCCCTGTCTCCAGCCTCCCTCTTCTGACTCCCTCCACCCAGTCCCAGTCTCCTGTTCCTCTGCCTATCCCATCCACACCATCAGACCAGCCTGCACACACCTCTACACCCAAGGGCAGCTCATCCAGACATAAGCACCACAGATCACACAAGCATTCACCCAAGCAACATCCAGATGCAGACATGCCAACAGTCACTACCACCTCTGTGTCCCCCACCTCCTCATCTCCCTCCTCCCTCCCTGTGACGTCTCCACTCACACCTGCATGCACACCACCATCAGCCAGTACTTCCATCACCAGCACACCCTCCATTACAGTCCGCACATGTGCAGTCACCACCCCCACTGCCATTTACACGTCCCCTGTGTCCTCTCCCAGTGGGTCTGTCACCCCCTCTTCCAAAGCACACAAACGCAGGCAGCCACCCACCCAACAGCCATCCACCTCACGACAGCCTCCGTCACAAGCACCTGCACCCAAAGACAGCACACTTGACTCTCCTACAACCACATCCTCTTCCTCCACTCCCAAACCCACTACACCTACCCGTCCCTGTCCTCCCCAAGTCCTTTTCCTTTCCAACCTTGAACTCGTTCCAATCACCAACCCTCCCCCTCCATCTGGTAAGACCAAAAAAAGCACCTCAGCCACCACCAGCCCTGCATCTACTGTGACCATAGTGCAGGGCTAATGGAGTCCACCAGTCCTAGGGCAGGAACATCGGCCAGCAGCAAGGGGACAGCCAGTCCCCCCCCCCCTGGGAAGAGGACAAAGAAGAAAAAGGCCCGGCGCGACAAGCCTGAGACGGCTGCCACCAAGGACAGTAGCCTTGCCCCGTCACCTGCCACATCATCCAAGGGAGGCAAGGGCCACAGAGCTCCAGCGAAGGAGGGCAAGGGCAGTAAGGCGGAGAAGTCAGGCAGCAGGCGAGCTGCCCAGGAGGGCCCCACCAGCCCCATCCCGGGTGTGATGGACGACACCCACGGGCCCAGGACTCCATCACAGGAGGGCGCCGCGACCGCAAGTTCGGATGGTGAATGAGCGGGAAGTCTTGCCCACGTCTGGCTCCCTAGACACACAGGACAAGCACCGCTGAACGGGCCCCGCCGGGACAAGAACCGCTGAACAGGCCCCGCCGGGCCAAGAACCGCTGAACGGGCCCCGCCGGGAGGAGCACCTCTGAACAGGGGCCCTGCCGGGGCAAGAACCGCTGAACGGGCCCCGCCGGGCCAAGAACCGCTGAACGGGCCCCGCCGGGGCAAGAACCGCTGAACGGGCCCCGCCGGGAGGAGCACCGCTGAACAGGGGCCCGCCGGGGCAAGAACCGCTGAACGGGCCCCATCGGGGCAAGAACCGCTGAACGGGCCCCGCCGGGTCAAGAACCGCTGAAGGGGCCCCGCCTGGGCAAGAACTGCTGAACGGGCCCCGCCGGGAGGAGCACCGCTGAACATGGGCCCCGCCGGGGCAAGAACCGCTGAACGGGCCCCGCTGGGACAAGAACCGCTGAACGGGCCCCGCCGGGGCAAGAACCGCTGAACGGGCCCCGCTGGGGCAAGAACCGCTGAACGGGCCCCGCCTGGCCAAGAACCGCTGAACGGGCCACGCCGGGCCAAGAACCGCTGAACGGGCCCCGCCGGGGCCAAGAACCGCTGAACGGGCCCCGCCGGGCCAAGAACCGCTGAATAGGCCCCGCCGGGAGGAGCACCGCTGAACATGGGCCCCGCCGGGGCAAGAACCGCTGAACGGGCCCCGCCGGGACAAGAACCGCTGAACAGGGCCCCGCCATCTCAAGCACCGCTCCGCTGGGTCCTTCATCTGAAGCACCGCTCCACTGGGCCCTTCATCTGAAGCACCGCTCCACTGGGCCCCGCCGTCTCAAGCACCGCTCCGCTGGGCCCTTCCTGTCAAGCACCGCTCCGCTGGGCCCCGCCGTCTCAAGCACCGCTCCGATGGGCCCTTTCTGTCAAGCACCGCTCCTGTGGGCCCTTCATCTGAAGCACCGCTCCACTGGGCCCTTCATCTCAAGCACCGCTCCACTGGGCCCTTCATCTCAATCACCGCTCCGCTGGGCCCCGCCGTCTCAAGCACCGCTCCGCTGGGCCCTTCCTGTCAAGCACGGCTCCGCTGGGCCCTGCCGTCTCAAGCACCGCTCCACTGGGCCCTTCCTGTCAAGCACCGCTCCGCTGGGCCCCGCCGTCTCAAGCACCGCTCCGCTGGGCCCTTCCTGTCAAGCACCGCTCCGCTGGGCCCTTCCTGTCAAGCACCGCTCCGCTGGGCCACGCTGTCTCAAGCACCGCTCCGCTGGGCCCTTCCTGTCAAGCACCGCTCCGCTGGGCCCCGCCGTCTCAAGCACGCTCCGCTGGGCCCTTCCTGTCAAGCACCGCTCCGCTGGGCCCTTCCTGTCAAGCACCGCTCCGCTATGCCCTTAATCTGAAGCACCGCTCCACTGGGCCCTTCATCTCAAGCACCGCTCCGCTGGGCCCCGCCGTCTCAAGCACCGCTCCGCTGGGCCCTTCCTGTCAAGCACCGCTCCGCTGGGCCCCGCCGTCTCAAGCACCGCTCCGCTGGGCCCTTCAGCTCAAGCACCGATGGCCCATTGACAGTGCCGGTTCTGTGTCGAGCAGGGCTTCAAGAAGCACTCGGGGCACCATGCCTCCTCCAATAACAGTGGAGTCTGTAATCCATCTGATGGACTGTGGCTTTGCACCCCCCAGGATGGGACAGTGGGCATGGAGGCCCCTCGTGGATCTGGCGTCGTAGACTCATGTGGCTGAGGTGCCCCCCCTTCCCTTCCCCCTGAGGTGCCTGTAGTTTTATCATCTGATGCCCCTGCAGTGTTCTCTCCAATGGTATCTGGTCTCCTGTGTGGGCTTTGCCCATGTGTTTGTGCACATTGGCCCACCGACTATGGAACTTTGACGGAATGTGCCGGACTTTTTGCCTATGGATATCTTGTTGACTATGTTCATTCCTTATTTTTGTATCTTTTATATGGCATATTTGCCATTCCTTCATTGGAGCTATTTATACATATATTTTATTGAACATTTAAATTGTGTCTTTGCATTATTCCGGGGGGTTTGTGTGGTGTCACTCTGACTTGTTGCTCGGCATTGGGGTGTAGGTATTTGTGGTGGGGGGGTGGGTGTATGGCGCATGTGTGTGCCCGTAAGCTTTTCTCCTCCCCCCTCCCCTGTGTCGTAGGTGCAGTACTCCCCGTTGTCGTCTGCGCCGGCGTTCGTACTCCTGGTAGATGAGCATGTAGACAATAGCTGGTAGGATGTGTAATTCTGGCTCCATGCTGTCCTCCTTCCTCGTGGAGTGTGTATAGGTGAGCGTTTTCCCGTTCGTAGTCTGTTTCCGCCGTGTTTTTATCGGCGGGGCTCCCGCCCCGGAAAAGGTGGCGGATTGGTGAGTTGTGATAGGGTGGGCGGTACATTGTCTGCCGCCTGCCTGTTGGCGGTGACCGCCGCGCTGTTTGTCGATCCCGCCGTGGCGGTCGGAGTGTTAATGTGGCGGCCTGCGTTGGCGGTTCCCGCCAGAGTTAGAATACAATTTTTTTGACCGCCGGCCTGTTTGCGGGTTGGCCGCCGCTTTATCACCGACCGCCAAGGTCAGAATGACCCCCATTGTCACTAAAATAAAGTACCTTTATTTTTAGTAACTCTGAGTATTGTATTTCTTATGATATAGTACCTATGTGATATAAGTGGTATAGTAGGAGCTTTGCATGTCTCCTAGTTCAGCCTAAGCTGCTCTGCTATCGCTACCTCTATCAGCCTAAGCTGCTAGAACACTACTAATCTACTAATAAGGGTTAACTGGACCTGGCACAAGGTGTAAGTACCACCAGGTACCCACTATAAGCCAGGCCAGCCTCCTACAACCTCCCCCTAAAAGAATGTGCTCACTTCATAGTAGCAGCTCAATCAACAAGTGTTTGAAGGACCTAAGAAACATCTGGCTATATTTCAGACAGTTGGAATGCAAATGGCAAAATGGCTGTCAGCTATAAGCAGCAACTGAAGCACCAACAAACACATACATTTCCAAGCAAAATCTATGTCAAGGACTTGATGCTGAGAAGGTTTGCTGAATCACTTTCTTGATAGCCAGAGTAAAGTGTGACTCCTCCCAGTAGGCATGTTGCCACCCTTCACTCACCCTTCACAAACTCACAGTGGTGGCTTTGGTTGCTGCACTGTTGGTGGTCCTACAGCCAGATTGTGATCCTGGTTGGTGACAGGTTGGTGGCGGTCAAAGTCATGGTCAGCCAAGGTGTTGCCAAGTCTGACACCACTGTGCTAATCACTACTTCTCTTTCTGCCAGCCTTTTCGTGGTAGGGTCCCCACGAAAAGGCTAGGTGCCTGGCGAAAAGACAGCAGTAGAGTTCACAGTGGGGCCTCTGCACTGCCCACAACCATGTTGTGTCTGTCAGCACCCTCAGAAGGCACATTGCCTGCTATGCAGACAGTTCACATTTCAAGGGTGCTATGTGCAAAAGCATCGGCCCTGGCTCCCTAAGGGAGATGAGGCCAATGCCATGCACTGTTTCCACCAGGTTGACCAGTGGAAACATCGTAATACAACAGTTTCTGCCAGTCAGCCCGGTTGAAACATCGTAATATGGTGAGGCCGGTCTTATTAGAGTTGTGGAGGTTCAACCACCCAACTCGTAATAAGGCCCAAGTCTTTTCAGAATCAGAAGGAGGAAGTGCCAAGCAAATATATTTCACAAGATATCCATCAGAGTCACCAGCTACAAAAGATAAAACATCAGTGACATAATCAGCAGCAAATGGATGATAAAGGTGACAATAAAGAAACAAATGCAATGCTTTGCATTCAGCAATTGTACATCCCTCAATATTTATAATTTAAACAGAAACTGACATCATAGTTAAAACCTGCTTTCACCTTGTATTTGGAATTTTGGACAGGTTTTTCTTAATACATCATTATCTTCAAAAGGAAAGACTGTAAGACTTGTCCTGAAACTCATAGTAGCACAGTAGCATCCCTGAAAAACGTTCTTTGCTGTATGGGGAATAACCAGTATAATCATCTGGTCTGAAAAACCAAAGATGTTCACAGCACAGTTCAAAAACAATGTTATACTAGGTGCTTAGTTTTTTGAGCTGAACAAATTAGACGTTGCTCATATAAGCTATCAGCACATGCCATTGACTTGTTGCAGGGAGGACACCCAAGAGTTACCACCAAAAGGCACATGGCCCTCAGTCAGTGTTTTAATCAAACACCAAGGAGAGGTGTATAACACCTACATGCCCTGGTAATAACAACCTGCAGTTAGCCTATAGACAGGCACTCAAGAACCTAGAGTGCTTACATGCACTCAAAAATCTAAAAATGTATTTGGGGAACTGTGACAAAAATACATTTAATAATCCAGGCCCTGGCACATGGTTAATTATGAAAAAAGATATATGTCCCTCTAACCCTGATGAATTTGCCTTACGGTTGAGTGGCAAAGAAACATGTGACCTTTCATAATTACTTTTTAGAACATGAGTTCTTGTTCTTAACTATGTGCCGCGGTCTTGACTATTAAATATATTAATTAGTGTTCAGACACTGTAGGAAAGTACCTTCTTTCTTGGCATGTTACCCCTCATTTCTGCCTGAATGTCAGTGTGTTTTGACTGTGTTACTGGGATCCTGCTAGTCAGGACCCAGTGCTTATGGTTTGTGGCCTACATGTCAGTATGTTCTACTGTTTTGTCAGGATGCTTGACTGTGTCACTGGAGTCCTGCTAATCAGAACTCCAATGCTTATGCTCTCTCTGTTTCCAAATTTGTCACTATAGACTAGTGACTACATATTTCACCCCAGATTGGTATACTGCCCCCCCCCCTTATAAGTCCCTAGTGTATGGTACCTAGGTACCCAGGGCATTGGGGTTCCAGGAGATCCTCATGGGCTGCAGCATTTCTTTTGCCACCCATAAGGAGCTCATATAAACACTTTGTCATGACTGCCATTGCAGCCTGAGTGAAATATGGTAAGCGCCATTTCACAGCCATTTTCACTGCACTAAGTCACTTATAAGTCACCTATATATCTAACCTTCAGATGGTGAAGACTATGTGCATAGTACCTGTGTGTGAGTGCACCCCTGCACTACAGAGAAGCCCCGGACTTCGTGAGTGCGAGGACGCCCTTATAAGTGTGCACTACATATAGGTCAATACATATATGTAGCTTCACAATGGTATCCCCGAATATGGCCATGTAAGGTGTCTAAGAACTTGAAATTGTATCCCCTTACTGATTCTGGTATTGGGGGGCAATTCCATGCACCCTGGGGGCTCCACCAATGACCCCAAGTACTGCCAAACCAACTCTCTGAGGTTTCCACTGCAGCCCCAGCTGCTGCCACCTCACAGACCGGCTTATGCCCTCCTGTGGCTTGAGCAGCTCAATCCCAGAAAGGCAGAACGATGCATTTCCTTTAGGAGAGGGGTGTTACACCATCTCCCTTTGGAAATAGATGTTACAGTCATGGGAGGGGTGTCCTCCCAGAGCCTCTGGGAATGCCTTGAAGGGCACAGATGGTGCCTTCCTTGCACAATCCACTTTACACCGGTTCAGGGACCCCTAGTCCCTGCTCTGGTGCAAAACTGGGTAAAGAAAAGGGGGGTGACCACTCCCCTGTACATCACCACCCCAGGGGTGGTGCCCAGAGCTCCTCCAGAATGTCCCTGGGTTCTGCCATCTTGTTTTCAGGATGGTCAGGGAACTCTGGGAGCATCTGAGTGGCCAGTGCCAGCAGGTGACGTCAGAGACCCCTCCTGATAGTTACTTACCTGGTCAGGGCTATTTGGGTCTCTCCTCTGGGTGTTTCCTCAGATTCGGATTGCAAGACTCCAGCAAGAATCCTTTTTAACCTCTGCTTTACCTTCTACCATCAGATCAACTGTAGAACTGCTCCAGGAACTCTGCAACAGCAACAAAGTATCCAAGAAGGCTACTGCAACTCTGTAACTTCAGCTCCTGCCAGCAACTCGAACAGTTTCCATGTGATGCATGCTCTGAGGGCTGCACCAGAAGGACCAAAGGAATCTCCCCTAGAGTGACGGAGTCACTTCCCTGCTTCAGCAGGCTCCTCTCTGTAGCAACGACTGGTACGCTGGGTCCCCTCTCCTGGTGACGAGTGTGGATCCTGGAACACAGGTGGTGGACCAAAGTGGCCCTGACTGTCCAAAGGTCCAACTGTCCAAATTTGGTGGAGGTAAGAGCTTGCCTCCCTGAGCCAGACAGCACCCTTGTGCACTGCGTATTTTGCAGCTCCTATGGCTTCTGTGTGCTTCTCTAAGGAATCCTTTATGCACAGCATAGCCCATGTCCCCAGCACTCTATCCTGTGACGCTTAGCTCCCTGAGTTGTTCTCCGGTGGCGTGGGATCCCTTTGTGTAGTGCTGCGAAGAACGTGATTTGCAACTCCTTTGTCCCCATGTCCTGGGACTCCGGTGGGTGCTGTCTGGTCATCCGAGGGCTTTTTGAAGTGCTGGGAGCCCCCTCTGTCTCCTCAGTCTGAGTTGAGACCCCAAGTCCCTCCTCGGCACAGGTAGCGCATTTTAGGACCAAACGCATCTTTTGCATGAGCCAAGGCTTGTTGGGGGAATCCAACAATGAAAACCAGCCTACATACATCTACTCAATGTGGGACATCTTTTGTACCAGGCAGGAACCCGTAACTGTCTTGTTTGGTGCATTTCTGACTTTTTCTTCTAACCAGAGAATCCACTTTTGCACCTTCACCCGGGTTAGCAGGGGCTCCTGTTACTCCTGGACTCTTGAGCTGGTCTTGGACTTGGTCTCCTCTCTCCACAGGTCTTCAGGTCCAGGAATCCATTGTTGGTGTCTGGCAGTCTTCCTTGGTTTTTGCTTAATTCTTTATCACGACTTCTATTGTGTTCTGAGGAAACTTGCTGTACTTTACTCCTGCTTTCCTGGTCTCTGGGGTGGGGTACTTTACTTACCTTTGGTGATTTCTTACACTTGCCACACCCCTCTACACACTGCTCTTGCCTAGGTGGGAAATCGACATTCACATTCCACTATTTTAGTATATGGTTTGTGTTCCCCCAGGCCCATTGTAACCTATGGTGAATTTCACTATTTGCACTGTTTTATGACTGTTTACTTACCTGATTTTGGTTACTAATGTATATTTTATGTATAATACTTACCTCCTAAGGGAGTATAGCCTCTATTATTTTTGGCCTTGTGTCACTAAAATAAAGTACCTTTATTTTTGGTAACAATGAGTATTGTTTTTCCTGTGTGTGAGTACTGTGTGACTACAGTGGTATTGCAAGAGCTTTGCATGACTCCAAGTTCAGCCTTGGCTGCTTTGCCTACAGCGACCTCTAGACAGCCTGGCTTCTAGACACTGCCCACATTTCACTAATAAGGGATAACTGGACCTGATATAAAGTGTAAGCACCTTAGGTATCCACTACAAACCAGGCCAGCCTCCTACAGACACACACCGTAGCCATGCCAGTAATCTCTTAAAACCTTCTGACTTCTTGGTTGGATGTAGTAATCAGACTTCTGCTTGTAACTTTATATTTGTTTGACCTGTCAGCCTCAGGGTGATCAACACCCAAACCTTTTGCCTTGGTCCTCTATTTTTGCTGATCTCATTTTGGCTGGTCTTAGGACTCAGCACCCTTACCCATTGCTGTGCAGTGCATGTTCTAACTCCTTAAAACATAGTAACATTGGCTTACCCCAATCGTAAAATGTAATTTACTTATAAGTCCCTGGTAAAGTAGTACTACCTGTATCCAGGGCTTGTAATTTAAATGCTACAAGTGGCCCATCATCACTTATTATACCACCCACATAAGTAGTCCTTTAAACATGTCTTAGGCCTGCCACTGCAGCCTATGTCTGCAGTTCTAAACAGCCATTTCAACCTGGCAAAATAAAGGTTTTGCCAGCCCCAAATCTTCCTTTTTCTATACATATGTCACCCCAGGTTATGCCCAGGATAACCAAGAGTGCAGGCTGCAGTGTATTCAAAAGAATAGGGCATATGCATGTAGGTTTTTATATGTTCCTGTAGTGAAAAACTCTTAAACTTGTTTCTCACTACTGCAGTGTCTATCTCTCCCATAGGTTAACATTGGAGTTATATTATTACATTTAATAAGCTATATTTTCCGGCAGGCAATCACTTCATGTTGGCTGTCTTTCAAACTGTAATGAAAAATCCTCTCTTGTAGTAAAGTCAGATTTTAAATATTTTGTTTTGAAAATGCCACTTTTAGAAAATTGGCATTTTCCTGCCTTAACAGTTTAGTGCCTGTGGCCTTTGTATTTCACATTGTCGAGTGTAGCTGGCAGTTGGAATTTGTGTATTCCACCTAGACAGCCACACACAATAGAGAGCCTAGATATGCTTGGATGAGTAATCACTGGCAGGACGGGAGGGCAGAGTGGGGCCCAGTTCTACTCACACTTATATATGCTGTATCCTGCCTTCACATAAAGGGCTGCATACCCCATGTAAATAGTCTAGAGCTAGGACAGAGAAGGCAGGATGCCTGCAGTCTCTAGAACCTTCTCCCACCTTCCAGAGGAAGGGTACCAGATATAAATATTGTGCCTCAGACACAAACTCTTCAGTACACTTCTGGAACAGAGGACACTGTCCTGATGAAGGACCGCTGTGCTGCTGAAAGGACTGCCACTCTGTAGGACTGCTGCTCTGAAGGGCTGCCTCCCTGCTGTTCCTACCTGCCTCACTTCTACCTGGGTGAGAAAGACTGGACCTGCATCCGTTAAACCCAGGATCCCAAAGTGTCTCCAAGGGCTAGATGACTGGCCTCCTGACTAGAGCATCAGGGACAAAGAACTCCAAAAACTTTCAAACCGGCACCTGTACACTGCCATCTGTTGGTCTACCCTGCCAAGTGATGCCACCCAGTCCTAGACCCTTGGAAGTTGGCCTAAGGTGCTCTGCCAACTTCTTTGGATCCAGCAGAACTGACACACCTCCTCTGCTGCACAGCGAAACCTTGAGCAGAACCGACACATCACTGCTGCTGGGCAGATTGGTTAAGTTCCAAAGACCTACATTGAACCCATCACCTCATCGAAATGCCTCATTGAGTGACCCCCGTCTTGGTGCAGGCCCTCGCATCCCTTGTTAACAGCAGCCTCGATGATGATGCCGGACTGTGCATAGCGGCCTCACAACTCCTTGGAACTGAAACATCGCTCTGATTGCACAACTCATCCTCAAAATCAGACATCTAATTGCAAGGCCTCATTGATGGGATCCTCGAGGATGACACAAGCCCTTGCACTGCACCTTTGCACATCTCGGAACTGATGCATTGGTTCGGCTGCACAACACATGCTTGGCATGGACCCTCGCAATGCTCATCAAACCAGGATTTAATGTACTTTGTCAGGGGGCGTAAGTCAGTCTTAATAGCTGGCCCGTGCTCCATTAGGGACAGCCTGACCTTGTGACTTTGTCCCAGTCTTGGGCAACCAGATTTCCACAGCTGTGATTTTGGGGACTTTGTTTACTGAAATCTTTAAACCTGCATATTTAATTTTCAGCTAATTAAATGTTTGTCATTTTGGTTTTATGTTATTTATTAATAATTACTCTAAGCTTCTTAATTGGTGTAGAATCGTTTTGTGGTGTGTTTTCACTGTTTTAGTGTTGCACAAATATTTTACACATTGCGTCTGAGCTTATCCTGACTATTCTGTACCAAGCTACTCAAGGGCTGAGCACAGATTAATTTAGGGTTTCCATCCAACTTGTCTCCAAGAAGAATTGTGGTTGCTGCTTGAGACGGCCCCCCAACCAGTAATCTAATTTCTTATAACATTACAGCCTACAGATGTTTAAACTGATCTATAGTAGTTACTCTAATTTTTTATCTTTTTTAAGCCTTCAAGGTTTCCCCTGCCAACTTCTTTTTGTAGATATCTGAGAGGAAGTAGCACAATTCTTCAAAAATTAAAAAATAAATCTATACTCACTCTCTCCAGAATCTTCCTGTCACTTGGCAACACTTCATTATAACCAATTCTGAAAAATTGTGTCAAATCAGAGTCTCTAAACACTCTCTGTTCTTTCTTTTTTCATTCCATTTCCATTTTTATTTATTGTTGTCAGCCTATCCGGCCATAATAATTACACACAATAAATACCAATCCATCGTAACACTATAAAAATCACATAAGATAAAACATCTCAATAAAAACTACATTTGGCATCTTTGGTTCGACGTGTGCCAAGGTGCACCCAATTTACCCTGCATTATCATGAACATGATTTATAACAATGATTTACATAGCACACTTAACATATTCTAAAAATACATTATGGGGGTCATTCCGACCGCGGGGAGCATTCTAACTTTCCCGCTGGGCCGGCGGGCGATCTTCAAAAGATCGCCCGCCGGCCCAGCGGGAAAGCGCCAGCAAAGATGAAGCCGGCTCCGAATGCAGCCGGCGGATTTGCTGGGGTGCGACGGGTGCAGTTGCACCCGTCGCGATTTTCAGTGTCTGCTTTGCAGACACTGAAAATCTTAATGGGGCCCTGTTAGGGGGCCCCTGCAGTGCCCATGCCAGTGGCATGGGCACTGCAGGGGCCCCCACGACACCCGTTCCCGCCAGCCTCTTCCTGGCGGTGTAAACCGCCAGGAACAGGCTGGCAGGAAGGGGGTCGGAATCCATGCAGCGCCGCCATGGAGGATTCCCTGGGGCAGGGGAAAACCGGCGGGAAACCGCTGGTTCACCTTTTCTGACCGAGGCTTTACCGCCGCGGTCAGAATTGCCCCGGAAGCACCGCCAGCCTGTTGGCGGTGCTTCCTCTGCCCTCTGCCCTGGCGGTTACAAACCGCCAGGGTCAGAATGAGGGCCTATGAATCTAAAAATTAGAAAACTTGTTCTGGCACTAATCATTTGTTGCCTAACGGTGCCAACCACCAGTTTGATGGCAACCCAGGGCCTATCCCCATTTTACAGCAACCTGTGCCAACTTCCCAAGCTGGTAGCACCTATGGGACGACACAAGCAATTATACTCGTGCCAGCTGCAGATGCATTGATAAACGTAACTTCCAAGCCTCCAATATGTAAGTTGAGACCTTCGTCACAATATGTTTTTCATCTGATCGCATACATAACACTTCCGCTTCTTTGCACTTCCTGACTCCGTATGATCTAAAGAGTGTACGTAAATACAATTTGCGGAGTTTAAGCGTAAAGTGACATAATAAAAAGAAGTGGGATAATGTTTCTTGGCCACCATGAAGACATGGACAGCAATCTAATCTACCCGGGGGGACAGGTTGCCATCTATTGGTCACCGCTATCACCGGTAGTGTGCCCATACGGAATTTAAAATAGAGAGCCCTTTTTTCCTCCGGATAGATACTATCTATAAAAACAGCTGGTTTAAGCTCTTGATTAAACAAAATGTAACGCTTAAATAAAGGACTAAGGGGCTCATTCCGACCCCGGCGGTCAAGGACCGCCGGGGCCGGGGATGCGGGAGCACCAACAACAGGCTGGCAGTGCCCCGCAGGGCATTCTGACCGCGGTTGTTTGGCCGCGGTCAGAAGAGGAAAACCGGCGGTCTCCCGCCGGTTTTCCGCTGCCCGACGAAATCCTCCATGGCGGCGCAGCTTGCTGCGCCGCCATGGGGATTCCGACACCCCATACCGCCATCCTGTTCCTGGCGGGTCGCCCGCCAGGAACAGGATGGCGGTATGGGGTGTCGTGGGGCCCCGTAAGAGGGCCCCACAAGGAATTTCAGTGTCTGCTTTGCAGACACTGAAATTTGCGACGGGTGCAACTGCACCCGTCGCACCTTCCCACTCCGCCGGCTCCATTCGGAGCCGGCTTCCTCGTGGGAAGGGGTTTCCTGCTGGGCTGGCGGGCGGCCTTCTGGCGGCCGCCCGCCAGCCCAGCGGGAAAGCCAGAATGGCCTCCGCGGTCTTTCGACCGTGGAGCGGCCATATGGCGGTTCCCGCCAGGCGGGCGGCACCCGCCGGGCTCAGAATGAGCCCCTAAGTGTCTCACACATGCTCTGTGACTTTTGGTCCCAGTATGCCTTTTTTATAACAAATAGACTAGGCCTTCTGATTTTTTCTGGATAGAGCCAGAGATCTTCCTGGCCTATAGCAGCCAGGATGGTTGAGATGTGTTTGAACCAGGGCAATTTCCGATGGCTTTGTAGCTTCATAATGTCCATCAATGCCTCTCTGTATGGTTTAAGTTCCTCTTTTGCCCAAATACGGATCCAGTATCTTATTGGAGCCAATGCAATGTAATCCTCAATCTTCCTCATTTGTAGATCTATCCTTATTGCGTTCATCTGTGTGGCATTGCCTAAACAAAGTAATAGGCGTAAAAATTTATTCTCGGTTACTTGTACTGATGAGGTCTTTCTAAATCCCCAGATCTCTGCACCATATAGTGCTGCAGCACTTGCTTTTGTTTTATATGCAAGCAGTGCAGAACTCACAGAGTGATTGCCTGGGGCTTTTGCGAATCTGAGTACAGCTCCAGCTTGTTTGGCCCAGGAGATGTTGCTTTTATAGATTTGCGGTTTCCATGTCAGTTTTTCATCCAACCTACAGCCCAAGTAGTCATAGGTAGCCACTTGGGCCAAAGGCTTTTTATTTACCCTAAAGGTCGATTGCATCTTCTGTTTTTGGTTAAGAGTCATAAACCTGGTTTTCCCCTCATAAATTATCACACTCCTCGAGGTACAAAATGATTCAAAACCCCCTAGTAATCGATGCATTGCTATCTCCTTTCTTGCCAGTAATACAGCGTCATCTACAAAAAGCAGGATAGGTATACTTTCGTTGGCTAGTTTTGGCACATCCAGGTTTAAATTCCTCAGATCTTGACTTACTTCGTTTAAGTAGCAATTAAATAAGGTTGGAGCCAAAACACAGCCTTGTTTTACGCCTCGCTAGATTGGGATCTCTGCCGTGTAATCATTTCTCGTGCTGTATCTGACCCTGGCGGTATTCCCTGTATGCAGTAAAATTAACAGCCTTAAGATTTTTCCCTGTATTCCCATTTCCGACAGTAACTGCCATAATGTTTGGTGATTCACGCTGTCAAAAGCTGTTTGAAGATCCACAAAGACCAGGTATAATGGAGAATCTTTCAGGGCGACGTATTTAGCGCAAATCATGTTCAGCTTAGAAAGTTGATCTGTTGGGCTTTGGCCTTTCCTAAAACCGGCTTGATGTATTGATAATAAATCTCCATCCTCTAGCCATTGATCTAGGCGCGACTGAATCAATTTGGCGAAATCTTTTCCAACACTATCAAGCAATGAGATTGGCCTATAATTACACACCATATCCCGTGGCCCTTTCTTGTGTATTGGAACAATTATTGATTTCTTCCAATAAGTTGGGATTACCTCGAGGTGCCAAACGCTATTGAATAGACGAGCTAAAGCAGGTAGCCATAACGTTAGTTGGTTACCGTAAACGTCTGAAGGAATGCCATCTGGGCCTGCAGCCTTGTGCGGCTTTTGGAGGAGGATAGCATGTTTAATCTCTTTCTCACTAAATTCCAGCGTTAGCTCCGTTGCACATGGATTGCTTGCATAGAATTTGTGCTGGGGAGTTTATTAGGGACTAATTCGTCCTGTATTTCATATTTTGACACAACAGGCCATTTTAATGATGCCACATAAGTCTCTTGGAGTGGAAATGCCTTACTTGATCTTTGGTTACTGCCTTCCAACCCTTGTCTGAGCCTATTTGAGTTATTGGCACTCCCGGGTACCATCTTGACCGCTTCCTGATACAGGTTGGTGAAGTGCTTTACCCAGAGTTGTGGGTTGATGTTCAGCTCTAGATTTTTCGGAGGGCCTTCACATCCCCACCTAATTACCTCCCAGAATTTTTTACAGTTTCCTGCCGAAATTGCGTGCAGGAGAACATTCCAGAGCTTGTGTGGGAAAGTCTTCCTCTTGTATCTCAATAATTTCTTGTACTGTTGCCTGCACTCGTAAAAGTGTTGCTCATTAAGGTCATTCAGATGCCGGTTCTTTAATGCTTGTGATAACGCCCTTTTTAATTTTAAACACTCACCATCAAACCAGCCCTCCATCGTTTTTGGATTAGTTTGGAGATGCTTAGTTCTTTCCTTTGTTGTTTGTAACAGCAGATTGTTAAAATTGTGCAGGAGGGGTAAGGCCTCATTAACTGATAGATTAAGGAACATGCTGAGTGATAACAACCAGGTCTGACTAGGTGCACTCATGAAGGATTCGTCCACATTTGACCATAATATGTTTTTCCTATTTGGTCTCAAAGTTATTGTTAGGCCATTCCCGTTATATGGAGACTCAGCTTTCCCAGAACTCATGTCCGGATGGGCCATCTCCATTAGCAATGGGTCATGGTCACTCTCAATCCGGTCCCTTATTTCCATGTCGATAACATAGTGCCAGGCTTCGATGTTTATTGCCATGTAATCGATTATGCTTTGCCTTTTTCCAATTCGAAAGGTGGGTTTGAAAGCTCTGTCTGAATTTGTTCTTCCGTTTAATGTACAGATTCCTCCTTCTATTAGGGCTTCAAAAATTAATTCTCCTTTCTTGAGTCTTGACAACGTTGGATGAGGGGTGTCGGAATATTCCAGACATGATCTTCCTCTACTACTTGTTCATCCCCGAGAATAGAATGGGGTTTAATGTTAAAATCACCGCTTATTAGTAAGAAGGTTTTACAAAGCTGAGGGAGGCAGTCGTTCATGTGACCAAATGCTGGATTCCCCCAACCTTTAGATCTTTTGTTTAAGATATGTTCCTTGAGGAGCCGCACACCTGGCTTGACTTGAACCCAGCTAATAGGAGGGAAATACACATTTACTATTGCGAGTGACCACTCCTTGTGTCTTACTACAAGCGTATGAATTTCCTTGCTTAATACAACATGAGTTACTGCGGAGTTTCCCAACAGTGAAGTTCTGATCCAAATGATCAAGCCTCCTGATGGTCTTCCTTTTTTTTGTTTGGTGGCAGGTAGATGGAAAGTAGAAAACCCATCTAGATCGATGGCATTGATAGAACAAGTTTCCTGGAAGCAGCTGATATCTTGTTGTTTAATGAATTCTACCCAGTCCTTGTCCTCCATTTTGCCTTTTAGGCCTGCAATGTTCCAGCTTTTGTGTTGGACTGGTTCTGTCTTTTGTATTCAAGCAGTCCATGTTTTGCTACAGGCTTCTAGATGGCTGATCTTCATATATCTGCGGCTGTGGGGGGTTACCCATGCTGTTTCTTAGTGAATTAACCAACAGGCAGAACCTCATGTTGCTCAGATTTTGTTCGTTCAGGTAGTTGTTGTTTGGAGCTAATTGCTCCCTGCAGTATCGAGCCAGAGTTGCCTTTTACCTCGTGCCTACCTGACACATTTTGCTTTGGAGCTTTTTCAAGAAATATTGTTGGATACGGTTCCTTTTGTGGAATAGTGGTGGATATTCCCCAGGTCTTCAACGAATTAGAACATTTTATGATCTGTTTTACTATCCAAGGTGAAACCCAGACTGTTTCTGTTGATTCCCCGCTCTCTAACCCTTTTCTTTGTATGAATGTTACTGAGAGCAGATCTTTGGTTGTTACGTTCTGCAGGGCTGGCAGGGAGTTAACCAGATGTTAAACATTGGATTAATTTAGGATGTCCTGGCTTCCTCTTGAGGAGTACTCGGGGATAAACAGAATCGTGTCTTCAAGCTCTTCGCTTATTTCAGTGCGGATCTCAGTATGCCCGCCACCTCCCTGCGACCATCTTCCTTGAAGTTGATTATCTTCCTTTTCATTACTATTGGTGGTAACTGCCCATCCAGTCGATGCTAGTTCTTCCTGGCCTTTTATCCTCCCATAATGCGTCTCTATATTCCTGCATCCTTCATGTGGTTGACTTTTTGGGGGCCAATTTTCAGTTTTTTCTTTAATTTCCAGGTCAAGCGCTGGGCGTGATAGGGCAGGCAAGTCAATAACCCACCCAGGCTGGCTACTGTAATTGTAATTTCCTGGGCTAGCCTGAGAGCAGTATTTTGCTTTTGTCCGAGGTGCGGGAACCGGAGCTATTGAGTTGTCCACACACATGGTTGTTCTGATACTTTGTTCACTTCCTGTGGGCTCGGGGCTCTTTAACCTCCTGTTTTCACTTTTACTGTTTTCTTGTGGTGCCCCCTCAGTGATAGAGTTTGGAAGCTGCTGACATTTTCCGTTATAGTTCCCCACTATATTTGAGTAATGTACCTGAGCTAGGTGTTCTATTTTTGTACCTGGGAGGTACTTGTCCATGCCGGTGCTTAATTTTGATGTCTCTAGGCTCCGTTTGGATATTCCATTGACTAGAGCATCGCTTACCTCGCTTGTCCCTAGGTTTGCTCCTGGATCTATTTCCGACCTCCTTACATTATCTGTGTCATACCCAGATGCTTGGTTTCCCCTGAAGCCAGTGGGTATACAATTTATGTGGGAATGGTGAGTGCAGCTTTTGTCGCACAATAGTCCGGGATTTTTATTCGTAAAATTACTGTCTTTATCTGTTGATTTTCCGAAACTCTCGGACTTAATGTTTTGATCTCTATACTGCTGTTGGGCAGGCTGATCATCTGTATTCCTAATTTGCCCCACTGAGCTTGCCTGTCGTGACAAATTTAGTGCCTTTTTTACTGATACTTTTTTATTTCCTCTAGCTTTTTTCCACTTATTTTCCCATTTACCTATTGATTGAGGCCTTTTGCTCGGGACCCTCTTTTCTGCTATACTTAAAGCTTTGGTTCCAGGTACAGGACTTCCGTTCTTTCCCTCTGTCTTATCTATACAGATGTTCAGTTCACATCTGGGCAATCCTCTCATCCTGGGCATAAGGGCCCTTCTCTGTCTATTGGCCTTCCGGTAGATCTGGACTCTGTTTCTGTTGACTCATGGTTGCACACATGTGCGCTTTTGAGGCTATATTTACAATCTTCCATTATGTTTTTAATTACTTTCGGGACTTCCAGTAGTTTTTCCAGCAGTGGGCCACAAGCTTGCCTGTCCATCTTGTCGGCCACTGCCTGGTGCAACAGATTTTCCCTTATAACACCCCCTCTACTAGGGCCATCCTGTAATCTATGGTCTGTATTGAAGTTGTGAATTGTTTGGTCAGCTCAAGTTGATTATCAAGTTTTAGAGACTGGGCCATGATCGTTGTTGCAATTGAGTCCAATGTTGTACATATAACTTTTATAATACTAAGAATTGGTTGATCTAATGAGAAATCGTCTCTATTTTCACAGGCTTGCCCATTTTGCTCATTAATTATTTGGCCTTCTAAGATCTTATCATCCTTTCCCCTAAGGCCTTGTATTAGACTGCCTTCCAGGAAATTTAGATCTTCCGATGTTATACTATTTAATTGGGGCTCTATATTGCCAATTACTGAGTTGTCGAACGAGGAAAGCTCCAGACTAAATGAACTATTTTCGTGTCTATGCAGTGCTAAAGTGGTTTTTCCTGTTTGGCTTTCACGATGGAACTGCGATACTGAAAGCTTACGGGTCTGCTTTATTAGTAATTGTTCCGTTTCGGGGCCCTTTGTATTCTGGATTATCATAGGTTCTGCTTGGGCGCATTGTGGGGGGGATATTGGTAAGGAGCTCCCGGGATTTAATAGTTCCATTTGGGCTCCGGGATGATTTCTAAATAGCTCATGGCTTGTTCTTTGCTCCCCCAGAGAATGGCCCCGCTCTGGGAAGTTGTTTAACTCCACTTCGCCACCCTTGAAGGAGCTATTCATTGGACGAGATGATCGAGAAGATCGCAGCTGGGATAGAGGAATATCCGGCTGCCCAGTCTCTGAATACTCCAGTTCGACCTCTCCCGCGTTGGTGCCACCTTTTTCCCCCGGTGACAGTACTGGGGAGTCACTAGCCTTAGAGCTTTGCATCTGCAGCCAGTCAGTGTTTATGTTCACATAGTTATAGTAGTTGGTAATGGTGTTTGCTTTTGGTTTGGTTTTCCTTGCCCCCCTGGTCCCGCCTGGACCCGGGTGCATCAGTGTGTACTGTTGTCTCCTACTCGGAGAACTTACAAGGCCCTCCGCAGTTTCTCCTATGTTCGATATTACACGCCCCGTATCATCGGGGTCAGTACAGGCTAACAGCAAAGGTCCTAGAACCAAATCATTTGTACCACCTGTCTCCTCTCCTGGTTCACTTTCATCGCCGGAGCTCCTGGATTGGACACCCTCTGCTGTGACCTCTCCTTGATTTACGAATTCCCTTTGGGGTAGCTGAGTGATTCCGGGATCCTGGTCCTGGTCTAACCCAGGATCTTGCGGACAGTCGGATTCCTGCTTTGGTCTTTCGGATTTCGTTGGATAGACTAGTGCCTCATTGGCCTCCCTGGCCTCCCTGCCCCTCTTTGTTTTTCCTCTTGTTCCGACCATCTTCAAATACTTCACCATGTCCTCGCCTCAGTTCCTTTCTGGGTCTTTAGAGAATGACTTTTATTGTTGTTGTTGTTGTTTTATTATATCCATTTTTTTTTTTTTTTGCTTGAACTCTTACCATTCAGGACAGTACCAGCAGTTTCAGTCTCAGTAAATTGTTTTTTTGCGGAAGTAGAATTGCTTTTGTGGAAGTACACAATATGCGGCACACAGAACGCAGTACGCAGATTGTGTCTATCCCTCTGGCATCATTAACATCTGCTCCTCTCTTTTCTTTATCAATCTCCTGACTCCTTTCTTCCCCCCTCGACAGCCGCTTCGCTCCGCGTCTCAAAATGTCTATAACTGTCTATAACTGACTTATCAAGTTGATAGCAAGTTGGTAAAGTTGCTTACTTGCGCTGTTTGTGCATCCACTCGCGTCCACCGGGGTCTGGCGTCATCACCCCTCTCCACTTCTCCACTTCTCCTCTTCTCCTGCCTCTCGTCGCCTCAGGATGTGACATCGCCTTGCACCTCCCAAAGCTCAAGGACCACATGGACCGAGCAACAACCGGACTGCCAGCAAACAACCGAGGCTGGAGCTGGAGCTGGAGGCTAGGGGCTAAGGGCTGGGGCTGGGGCGAGGCAAGGGGCGGCCGAACACCAGCAGCCGGAGACCAAACCGGGACTTCGCACCGGAGCTGGAGCGGGGCAGGGAGCAGCCAAGTGTCTCAGATCATCACAGCAGGACCAGCACAGCAGGAACCGGCGTGGGAGCCGGGGACAGCCCAGCGCCTCAGGCCGGGCACAGTAAGAGGTGGCAGCAGGAGCGGCCCACCCTGGCCAGCAGAACACCAGCAGAACACCACAAAGCGCCGCAGTGGCACACCTCCACGACGGGATCCGAAACGCGAGCCACCCGGCACCAGCGTCAGCAGAGAGTCCGACTTCAAAATGAGGGAATCCAAGGACCCCAGTTACACCTTCATTCTTTTTTGCCGGCACTTTCTTCAGCCCTTGTCAACATACTCTCTCATTCACACCTAGAATGCCTTCTCTACAATGTAAAATAGGATATAATCTCAACTCAATATTTTCTCCCTACAAATTCCAAGGTAAAAGCATTTGTTGGAGAACACACACTTACTCCATTATAGGGCCCTAACCTGGACAAACTTAGGCAATGGGGTGGAAACTGCACCAGTACATAGTGAAGTGGATGAAACACCAAATATTTCTCATGAAAGAGAATGGAATTGATTGGTGCCCATAATATATTTATGAGAACAATACCAACTGATAATACATTATAAAAGTTTATGGAAGTGATATTTAAATTGTCCTGAAAAAGGTGGTTGTTATTTCAAGTGCCCACAGAAACACATCAACAAATTTTAAAGGCACAGTCTGCAATGAATTGGGGATCTGTATATGTTATCCAATTAATTAATGGGGACCTGCCAACATAAAAAGTTGATGTGTTGCTTTGTGAAGGCTAATTGTATTGTCTCAAGTGATCTCTCCTATGTTGTGAATATATATATAGAAATATGTGTGTATATATATATATATATATATTTGTAAAAAACGAAGTTGTCCTCATGTGAAAGCGCACTCCCAACAGGTTATATAAACGGGAAGAAAAAGCAAAGCCAGCAACTCACAGTGAATTCTTTCAGCAGTTTCATTATTCCAGGCCTTAAGTTATAAAATCATCTCTGGACACGTGTTTCAAGGTCAATCCTTTCTTCAGCAGAGAAAAATATAAAAGTGTTTCACCCTCGTAGGTGCAGCCAGTGCTGGAGGTGTTCCAGGCATTTCTTTCTTACTGAAAAGACCAGCATGGCTTCAGCTTGTCTAATTACAGGCACCTGATTAGTCTCTTTAAATACTGGTCCGCCCCAGTGGGCCTCTCAAGTGAGCAGTGCATGCTGGTTGTGGTGGTCCTGCAATTTTTTCATTTTGCCCCAAGTGGGTTGCTGGAGCCAAACGAAATAATGAACCCAAGTGCAAAACCTTTGTAGGCGAATCCAAAGTAAAATTGTCAGATTTGCTGTGAATAAACCAACCTGATTGCTCTTATGTGACAATCCATTTTTAGTCACACAGACCTGCTTCGATGTGCAGTGGTGCTGCCTTCCCAGCTGGACAGGCCGGATAATTATCAAAAACTAAGTTGTCCTCATGTGAAAGCGCACTCCCAACAGGTTATATAAACAGGAAGAAAAAGCAAAGCCAGCAACTCACAGTGAATTCTTTAAGCAGTTTCATTATTCCAGGCCTTAAGTTATAAAATCATCTCTGGACACCTGTTTCAAGGTCAATCCTTTCTTCAGCAGAGAAAAATATAAAAGTGTTTCACCCTCGTAGGTGCAGCCAGTGCTGGAGGTGTTCCAGGCATTTCTTTCTTACTGAAAAGACCAGCATGGCTTCAGCTTGTCTAATTACAGGCACCTGATTAGTTTCTTTAAATACTGGTCCGCCCCAGTGGGCCTCTCAAGTGAGCAGTGCATGCTGGTTGTGGTGGTCCTGCAATTTTTTCATTTTGCCCCAAATGGGTCAATCCTTTCTTCAGCAGAGAAAAATATAAAAGTGGCGGACTAGTATTTAAAGAGACTAATCAGGTGCCTGTAATGAGACAAGCTGAAGCCATGCTTGTCTTTTCAGTAAGAAAGAGATGCCTGGAACACCTCCAGCACTGGCTGCACCTACGAGGGTGAAACACTCTTATATTTTTCTCTGCTGAAGAAAGGATTGACCTTGAAACACGTGTCCAGAGATGATTTTATAACTTAAGGCCTGGAATAATGAAACTGCTTAAAGAATTCACTGTGAGTTGCTAGCTTTGCTTTTTCTTCCCGTTTATATAACCTGTTTGGAGTGCGCTTTCACATGAGGACAACTTCGTTTTTGATAATTAACTGGCCTGTCCAGCCGGGAAGGCAGCACCACTGCACATCAAAGCAGATCTGTGTGACTAAAAATGGATTGTCACATAAGAGCAATCAGGTTGGGTTATTCACAGCAAATCTGACAATTTTACTTTGGATTCGCCTACAAAGGTTTTGCACTTTGGGTCATTATTTCGTTTGGCTCCAGCAACCCACTTGGGGCAAAATGAAAAAATTGCAGGACCACCACAACCAGCATGCACTGCTCACTTGAGAGGCCCACTGGGGCGGACTAGTATTTAAAGAGACTAATCAGGTGCCTGTAATTAGACAAGCTGAAGCCATGCCGGTCTTTTCAGTAAGAAAGAGATGCCTGGAACACCTCCAGCACTGGCTGCATCTACGAGGGTGAAACACTTTTATATTTTTCTCTGCTGAAGAAAGGATTGACCTTGAACATGATTTTATAACTTAAGGCCTGGAATAATGAAACTGCTTAAAGAATTCACTGTGAGTTGCTAGCTTTGCTTTTTCTTCCCGTTTATATAACCTGTTTGGAGTGCGCTTTCACATGAGGACAACTTCGTTTTTGATAATTAACCGGCCTGTCCAGCCGGGAAGGCAGCACCACTGCACATCAAAGCAGATCTGTGTGACTAAAAATGGATTGTCACATAAGAGCAATCAGGTTGGGTTATTCACAGCAAATCTGACAATTTTACTTTGGATTCGCCTACAAAGGTTTTGCACTTTGGGTCATTATTTCGTTTGGCTCCAGCAACCCACTTGGGGCAAAATGAAAAAATTGCAGGACCACCACAACCAGCATGCACTGCTCACTTGAGAGGCCCACTGGGGCGGACTAGTATTTAAAGAGACTAATCAGGTGCCTGTAATTAGACAAGCTAAAGCCATGCCGGTCTTTTCAGTAAGAAAGAGATGCCTGGAACACCTCCAGCACTGGCTGCATCTACGAGGGTGAAACACTTTTATATTTTTCTCTGCTGAAGAAAGGATTGACCTTGAAACACGTGTCCAGAGATGATTTTATAACTTAAGGCCTGGAATAATGAAACTGCTTAAAGAATTCACTGTGAGTTGCTAGCTTTGCTTTTTTTCCCCGTTTATATAACCTGTTGGGAGTGCGCTTTCACATGAGGACAACTTCGTTTTTGATAATTAACCGGCCTGTCCATCCGCGAAGGCAGCACCACTGCACATCGAAGCAGGTCTGTGTGACTAAAAATGGATTGTCACATAAGAGCAATCAGGTTGGGTTATTCACAGCAAATCTGACAATTTTACTTTGGATTCGCCTACAAAGGTTTTGCACTTTGGGTCATTATTTCGTTTGGCTCCAGCAACCCACTTGGGGCAAAATGAAAAAATTGCAGGACCACCACAACCAGCATGCACTGCTCACTTGAGAGGCCCACTGGGGCGGACTAGTATTTAAAGAGACTAATCAGGTGCCTGTAATTAGACAAGCTGAAGCCATGCCGGTCTTTTCAGTAAGAAAGAGATGCCTGGAACACCTCCAGCACTGGCTGCACCTACGAGGGTGAAACACTTTTATATTTTTCTCTGCTGAAGAAAGGATTGACCTTGAAACACGTGTCCAGAGATGATTTTATAACTTAAGGCCTGGAATAATGAAACTGCTTAAAGAATTCACTGTGAGTTGCTGGCTTTGCTTTTTCTTCCCGTTTATATAACCTGTTGGGAGTGCGCTTTCATATGAGGACAACTTCGTTTTTGATAATTAACCGGCCTGTCCAGCCGGGAAGGCAGCACCACTGCACATCGAAGCAGGTCTGTGTGACTAAAAATGGATTGTCACATAAGAGCAATCAGGTTGGGTTATTCACAGCAAATCTGACAATTTTACTTTGGATTCGCCTACAAAGGTTTTGCACTTTGGGTCATTATTTCGTTTGGCTCCAGCAACCCACTTGGGGCAAAATGAAAAAATTGCAGGACCACCACAACCAGCATGCACTGCTCACTTGAGAGGCCCACTGGGGCGGACTAGTATTTAAAGAGACTAATCAGGTGCCTGTAATTAGACAAGCTGAAGCCATGCCGGTCTTTTCAGTAAGAAAGAGATGCCTGGAACACCTCCAGCACTGGCTGCACCTACGAGGGTGAAACACTTTTATATTTTTCTCTGCTGAAGAAAGGATTGACCTTGAAACACGTGTCCAGAGATGATTTTATAACTTAAGGCCTGGAATAATGAAACTGCTTAAAGAATTCACTGTGAGTTGCTGGCTTTGCTTTTTCTTCCCGTTTATATAACCTGTTGGGAGTGCGCTTTCACATGAGGACAACTTCGTTTTTGATATATATATTTGTATATATATGTGTGTTGCATGTTTTTGTGTGATTATACATATGAAATGTTAAATGTAAACATATGTTATTACATTTGCATGAACAAACTAAAGACATGTTTTTCTAACTCTTCAGTAGTATGTGGTTGTGTTAGATTGGGTGTTTGGTTTGTATGTACTGATGTGAGTAATGTACTTAGGGAAATTGAATACTTTTTGGATTTGAATACCTGGTGTAGATAGACTAAGTTGATCCCTAGCAACTTGCTTTTTTCCCTGGTCAGGTGTAGGAAAGTGGAGTATTATGCAGTGAGGCTGGTTAAGTCACACTACGCAATACTCTTGTGGTGCAGTGGCACAGAGCAATCAGGCTTTAGTTGAGGAACAGGTGATAAGCATTTCAGAGTACTTACATGGACAACAAGTAAATGACATGACTCGAAAGAAATCTGACACCAATTCATAAAAATGGAGCAGATTTTTATATACATTTAGAGTTCAAAATGAACACAATTGGATCAGTATAACCAGATGTATGGAGTTTAGAAGGAAAACCAAATCAGTGCAGTTCACTACTGTCAAACTTTAACATTGAACATCAAGGGGAAAACAGCTAGTGGCAATTGGTCACTTGAAGGTCATGTCCAGTGAGGGGTTTAGGTGATATGGGTCCCAGGGCCAGGGTTAAGCAGTCAGTACAATTTTACCTGGCTCATGGAACCGAGTGCAGAGTTGTCCTGGTTGTCCTGAAAGCGAAAGCTGCGGGTGATACAAAAACATACTAGGGACACTTGGTCACTTGCAGTTTCGAGTTTGGAGGAACCCATTGGGGTTAAGATGATGGTGAGTCTCTCGGCTAAAGTTCACCAGGCAGTACAACTTTACCTGGCTCATATGACCTGGATTCAGAGTGGTCTTAGCTGTCTTTGGTCGTGAACCCGAGCGCTGTGGGTGTTGGTTTTATCACTTGGTTATTAATGGTGAAGACACAGTTGCAAAAACTCAACAACAGAGACACTGAGGTGGGTGATTGAAGATGCTGTGGGGTTCCTTTGAGGTGCAGCGATGAGCAAACTTAGTATTAAGCAGATTGGCCAGCAAGAAACCTTGGCAGCGGCAAACACAGCATGTGCTTATTTCCAGGTCCTGGACTCTGAGGGAAAAATTGAGCTACCAGAAACTGGCCTGGAGGTCAGGACTATGTTTACCACAATACACTAGACCAGTTACTTTTGGGCGATCTGTCGGCGGCCTCGATATCCAGTGATTCTTTGGTTCTGGGAGCATGCTTTTTACCTTTGGACTGCATGGGACTAGTAGCTGTATTCCAAGGGAGTTCTGGAGTTGCCTTTGGTGCTCACAGAATCAGTCACAGTAGAGCAGTTGCAGGGTGGTTGCCACAGGGCACCAGGCCTTTGGTTTGTGCAGGTCCTGAACTCACGGTCTCAGGTCTCTTCTTTGTCTTTGGTTGCAAATCAAATCAGATCTAAGGTTCTGGTGCCAGGGGTGCCTGTTAAATCCTAGCTTAGGGATGCTATGGTTGTGAGTTCAAATAGCAAATTGCTAGTAGCCCCAGTGGCTAATCTACCCCTGAGGTGACCACAACTTGGGAGAACCCTCTCTTTTGACAACTTTCAAAATAGCAGAACCTATCCTCAGCTGTACCAACTAGTCTGTCCACCCTAGGGGTGTGGCTAGTCTTCTGAGGCTTTACACCTCCTGCCTACCTAATTTCCCACCAGCCCAGGTGTAAATGTGCCTGGGGGCCAGGGGATGGCTTTCTCCTTCTTTGCAAAACAGCCTGCTGTCATATCAGAGGTGGAATGGGCTTTGAAACTCACCACCATTATGTGCCAATTCACTAGCCGTCATGTCAGGAAGGGAGGTAACACCTCCTGCCAATGCAGGCTATTGTTTCTGACTCCTAGGAGTGTTCACACATCCTGGCAGGGGTCAGATTCCTGTCTTGGTGGCAGTTGCTGCAGGCTTCCGGCCAGGGCACAAGAAAGGCTGGGGCAACCATGCAGGCAATCTCTATGTAGCCACCTGGGAGCATGTTGCTTTAAATCTGACTTTGTAATAAAGTCAGTTAAATGAGACAAGTTGTTTGATACCTAACATGACATACTACAGCAGGGCCATAAGGAGTTGGCGGCCTCGGGATGCCCAGGTGCCAGCTGTTATTAGCCTATGGCTCCCTGACCACTTATAGTAACCCTTAATGGAAAGAGACAACTATAGGGACAAGTAAGCTTGCAGTTATGTATCCACACCTTTCATATAATGCACCTTGCCTCCTGGGCTCAGGAGGCCTACCTTTGGGGTGACTGGCATAAATAAAAAGTAGTGTTTTGACCTTACCACACATGGCGAGGGCAAAGTCGAGTTGGAGCAGTTTGTGCTGTTCCTGCAGTCTGTAATGGTAGGCCTACTGTCATAGGTTTATTTGGGTCACTCAGGGTGGCACAAATAGTGCTTTAGGCCCTGATGTCTCCCTTTTACTTCCATGCCCTGGGTCCCACTGGTACCATTTAGCAGGGACTCATAGGGGGTTAAAGTCCTTCCCATTTGGGGATACCAATTCAGATTCATCATATTTAGGGAGCGAGCACTGGCACTGGGGCCTGGTTACCAGGCTCCAGTACACTTTTAGAGTCATAACTGTCAGCATTGGGGCAAAAGGTTTTGAAGTGATCCTACAAAAAGGGCACTTTCAACCATCATGGAACTTAGACAGTCTTTTTGCTCTGGATGAACTATGATCCATTTTAGATCAGGGTGGTTCTGTTGCCGTGATTCTATGGATCTTTTGGCAGCATTCGGCAAGTAGACCATGCTACTCTCTTGGCCCAACTTACAAAATTTGGGGTTAGATTTAGGAAAAGTGGTGCTGCACCCAGTGCAGCACCACATTTCTTGCACCCCTTAGCGCCCCCTACCGCCATCATGTGTGTACCATATTTAAAATACGGCGCAACATTGTCGCAGGGCAGGGGCAATAGCGTCCAAATT
The DNA here is from genome assembly GCF_031143425.1 of Pleurodeles waltl. NCBI lineage: Eukaryota > Metazoa > Chordata > Amphibia > Caudata > Salamandridae > Pleurodeles > Pleurodeles waltl. The sequence continues at coordinate 881,362,649 of NC_090436.1, forward strand.
TCTGGTGCTATTAATGTACTGTTCAGGGTTAGTGCCAAGATTTTGGACCTAATCCTGACCAATTTTGGAGCTAACCCTGACCTGTACATAGGGGCCCATTGTAACAAATGGAGTGCCCCTTTTTTTAATGGTTGCTCTGAGCAGGTGTTAAAAATGCCACAAAAAATTACGCAAAGAAATGTTTTAGATTTCTTTGTGCCATTTGTTTGCCCCCCTAATGGGGGAACGCCCCCTTTCATACATTATGCCTGGTGCAGGCATAATGTGATGCAAGGGGCTACAAAGTGGCACAATGCATGCATTGTCACTTTGCAAATCTGGCACTGCGATTTTGGCCTCATTGGGCCAAATTAGCATACAAAATGATAGTAATGTGGTGCAAGAAGGCGATAGGCCCTCTTAAATCTGTGCCTTGTTATTATGGTGTCATGCAAGGTTTCATTTCTCTAAAGGGTAAATCTAAGTCAATTGCCTTCCACACATACCTCACTAAAACCTTTGGCTTCAAATGCAGAGTCCCTCAAAGGCCATTATACCACTGATGCTTTTTAATGTATATGTTTTCCCTCTTGCCCAGATACACAGCTGATTGTCTGCCTTAATCACAAATCTCCGAAGACAAAAGCCTATCTGACCAAATGTTAACTTGGAATCCAGTTATGAAAGTTGTTGAACTTTCAGAAGTTCAATACAAATACAACTAAAATACTTGTGGTAGGCAATGACAAGGGCCTGTAGCAAAGTGCATCTGTCTGTTGAATCTGGCTGATGTCCCCCTGCCTGCAGACATGGTGAAATCACCGGGGTTATCCCAGATAAAGTTACAGAAGCGAGGAATAGAGAAATGTTGAAAGTTGTAGATGAGAAGTAAGGAGAGAAATTAAGTAATTCGGGAGAGATGCAGGGAAGTGTAATGTAAACAGTATTGGGATGTAACAAGAAGACTCCACTAGAGAAAGTTGAGGAAGATAGAGGTGATGGAGAATGAGAGATGGTAAGTCACACCCAGAGAGTGGTAGTGAGGGAGAGAGAGAAGTGAATGATAGGTTAAATAGAGTTGTATTGGTAGAGGGATGACGTAGACACGGGTGAGATATGAAGAATGCAGGTAGAGAGAGAGAGAGCTGGGTACATAGGGATGCATAGGTAGGTAATGAGCGAAATAGAGAGACGTAGGTGAGGTGAACTAAGGTGAAAGATATGAGTCAGAAAGATAATTGCCACGACCTACCTGAGAAAGTGAAGTAAGCTTCTATGAGAATGTCAAATGAAAAATAATCTGTTTATGCACACTGTTTCTGCCTCTATCAGTTTATTAGGTTCCCTTTAGAAGGTTGATGAAAACTCGTTTTTTGCAGTATTGCGATTGGACGGGAGTATAGATTAATTCAGTATATCAAGCATAAGGCTAAGGTTTGCAATCATGGATGAGCAGTTTGATGGAGAATCGGAGGTACAAAGGGGAGACTGCCTGACTTGTGTGCAGTGCACAGACAGAAGAGTGCTAATCGTGTACTGAAAGTCAAAGTAAAACTCCCTTTATTCGAATGTCAAAGACAATCATAAAATATAATCATACAGAATATAAACGTATACATGGCAATCAATAAAACAATACAGTTTAGATCGCCTAGAAATCCAGACTTCTCTAATAAAACGCAACTGCCTTAAGAAAGCTGCTAACTCTAGACATACAACCCTACTAGGCAATGCTTGTAAAGATCTGAGGGCAACCTTGCACTGTTTAAAATTGTGAGCTTTAAAAAGAGGTAATAAATATCACATCATAAAAGGCTTGTAGAATGTTCACAATAATGTGAAGTGCAACAGAGATTGGGTAGAGACATTATCACAGGCACGTTTGTTGTTTCCTAAGCTTCCATAATATCCCCAAGAGAAGCACAACTTTTAACATATGGTGCTGGCTTTAAATTTTAACATTAAAACTCTTTCCTAGTTATTGGTCGTATATAAAAGATAAAGTTATGGGCTGGTATTAACTTTCAGAACAATGTAATTCTGGACAAGCAGCTTGATCAATTCTAGACGTTCCCTTTCAGCCTACCGTTTATCCAGAAACAACTTCTGCACAATGGTCTTATCATCCTTACATAGAGATAGGGGATTGTCAAACAAGTTAGATTTGTCCAGAGCAGTGAGATTCAGTTTGACATAAGCAAGTCAAGAGATATACAGGGCCCGTGCACAACGTACGCAATCATTAATAATGTTGTTGGTAAAAGAGGCCTTTTCATTATTCCTAACTGAGAGCCACAGCAAATGAGGTCTCAGCTTAACAGAGTCCCCAGCCATCACCTGATGACAGATAAAGTGGGGGTGTAGAATGTGGGAGGGGAGAGAAGATGTCTGCAAAATGGTTCTCTTCAAATTGCAGCATGCTACAGTCAATATAGACCCATACTTCACATCCATAACTTGCAACAGATACACATTGCTTAGTATAAATATCAATGAAACAGGTTATTGGCTTAACCCCACATATTTACAAAGGTTGAAGAATGAGCATATAAATTGCTTGAATTTAGTGTTTCTGAAATAACACTTTCTCAGCCTAAAAACCATTAACATTGAACCATAAACCAAGAAATGGGAACTTAAAAACACTCCCCAAACAGTTCTTGTTAACTCATAAGGTGTGCAGCAAATAGCACTTAGGGCCCCAAGCCAGGGTATGTGATTTGGTGTAATTGGTAAGCAAATCAAAGTCAAGCATAAACTCTGAGAAACCGTGAACCAGGCTCCTCAGGGCATTGGGTGTCTGTGCTTTAAGTGTACAACAGTATGGGTACAGGAACAGCGTTCACATTAGGACATGATGAGTGACATTTATTTAAAAAGGCATTTAGGGCCAGATTCACAAGGCCCTAGCACATCTTAGCTCCACACTAGCATCATTTTTGTTTACGCTAACGTGGCGTAAAGGAGGAGAGACCATTCTCCTTCACCATATTTACAAAGTGGTCCAAAGTATGCATTACACCACTTTGTAACCCCTCTTGCGCCACATTATGCCTGCGTCAGGCATAATGTCTGCAAGGGGGCGTTCCCACGCAGGGAGTACCTAAAAATAACGCAGTGAAATTTACAACATTTCACTGCTCAATTTTTTATGACTTTTTTAATGCCTACCTAAGGCAGAAGTTAAAATGATGCACCCATTACTTTCAATAGGCCTCCCTTTACTTTGCAGGATTAGCGCCACAATTTTGTCAAAAATCTTTGGCGCTATTGTATTAACATGCACCATGGTGCGCTGTTTTGTAAATACGGCACACACAAGGAGAGTGAAGTGGATGCAAGAAAAGTAGAGCATCAAAGTTGATGTGCCACTTTCTTGTAAATATGCCCCTTAGGGTGATATTTATACTCTGTTTGCGCCGGATTTGCGTCGTTTTTTTTTACGCAAATCCGACGCAAAACTAACTCCATATTTATACTTTGGCGTTAGACCCGTCTAGCGCCAAAGATCTTGTAGTTTGCGTCATTTTTTAGCGTGGACACCTTCCTTGCGTTAATGATATGCAAGGTAGGCGTTCCCTTCTAAAAAATGACTCCGAGGCATGTGCGCCGTATTTACACTCCCGGGCAAAAATGACGCCTGGGAGTGGGCGGGTCAAAAAAAATGACGTCCAGCCGCTTTAGCGTCATTTTTTAACGCCTGGTCAGGGCAGGCGTTAAGGGACCTGTGGGCTCGGAAGGAGCCCAGAGGTGCCCTCCCATGCCCCCAGGGACACCCCCTGCCACCCTTGCCCACCCCAGGATGACGCCAAAGGATGGAGGGACCCATCCCAGGGAACTTAAGGTAAGTTCAGGTAAGTATTTTTTTTTGGGTGGCATAGGGGGGCCTGATTGGTGCCCTCCTACATGCCACTATGCCCAATGACCATGCCCAGTGGACAGATGTCCCCTGGGCATGGCCATTGGGCAAGGGGGCATGACTCCTGTCTTTGCTAAGACAGGAGTCATTTAAATGGGGGTTGGGAGTCAAAAATAATGGCGCAAATCGGGTTGAGGCGAAAGTTTTGCCTCAGCCTGACTTGCCCCATTTTTTGACGCCCCAGCTCCATTTTCCCCTACGCCGGCGCTGCCTGGTGTAAGTCTTTTTTTTTTACGCACACTAGGCAGCTCCGCCGGCTAACGTCATTCCATAAATAAGGCGCCCGCATGGCGCTTTGGAATGGCGTTATCCGGCGTTTAACTTTTTGACGCACAACTGCGTTGGCGCAGTTGTGCGCCAAAAAGTATAAATACGGCCCTTAGTTTATTAATATCAAAAAAAAAAAAAGAGGTGCTAAAACACAACCTTGCCTGACTCCACACAGCAAATTAATAGGATCAGATAATTCACCGTTAGGTCTGAACTGCAATTTGGCACTCAAATCACGATGAAGGAAGGCCAAGAAGTGTACAATGCAGGCATCTATCTCCAGCATAACTGTTTAAAATTTGCTGTGACTAACTTTAACAAAATTGGAGGACATGTCCATAAAAGCTAGATATAGTGTAAGTTTAAAAAAAAATATAAAGTATACTTTCTTAGCAGCAAATTAAGATTTAGACATTGTTCTGTTGCTTCTAGGCCTTGCCTAAACCCTTGTTGACAGGCAGATAAAAAACAACTGTCTCCATTCCACTTTCTCAATCTATAAAGAATAACTCTGCCCACAATTTTAACGATTAAGTAGATTAAGGAGATGGGTCTGTAACAATTGGGAAAAGTCTGATTTCCTTTCTAAAAAACAGGAACTGTAGTAGAGCTGGACTATGACTGGGGCATGCATTCACATCTAGGTTATTAAAACGTTAGTCAGCAGCAGAGGACAAAGATCAATCATACGCTTAAAATGTCAATAGGTACTCAAACTGGTCCAGGGTCTTTAGGGGCAATAACCACCTCCTCTACTTTAAACTGAAGGCTTTTGTTATTAACAGCTTGAATAAAGGAATATATATGAACAATGACACTGAGGTATTGCAATTGATGCTGTTAAAATGGGTGATCTACTTATGCCCCGTAATATGACTACTCACCAAGGTGAGAGGCGACACCTGTGCCTGGAGTTCCCTAACCACTCTCCAGAACTCACTGTTGTTCTTAAGCAATGCTGCATAGGTTAAACAATCCCAGCTAGTTTTATGAATTTCCCATTTTCTGATCTTTAATATGTCTTTTTACCGAGCCAGGGAAATTGCACTAGGAACTCTAGATCTGACTTGCAATGTTAGCCTCGGATCCCTGTTTGCTTGGGAGCAGGATCTGTCAAATCAGCACAAGGGGAGAGAAACAGACCTAGTAGCAGTCTTAAACATCCAATCCTTTATTACATTGCACAATGCTCTAAAATGAGTGCAAAGATTATCCCTGGGAAGTCTTAGCCACAGAAAAATATCCAGATTAGCCATAAGTAGTTCAACTAAAAATTTAATAGGATCAGGTAAATGCCATATAAACTTGAGACTATTGTGCTGTAGTATTGGATGCTGGATTGCTTCCTTGTATCTCTCAACAATGTCTAGTGGTAAGAGCAGTGTAGCGGTCAACAGGTTGTGGTCACTGAATGCTGAGTACGGTATCTCACTATTATAAAGATATTATGAAAAGCTGCAGGTGATTAAACACTAGTCAATTATTGAGTCCCTGCCCTGTCCATGCTAAGTATGTACCCTAGGTGCTTTGTCATAAACAGCCTTAGGCTTATTCACCAGATCACAATTCAAGACATAGGGGGTCATTCCAACCCTGGCGGTCCGTGTTAAAGCGGCGACTAACCCGTTAACAGGCTGGTTGTTTAAAAAATGGAATTCTGACCCTGGCAGAAACCGCCAACAGAGACCGCCACATTAACACTCCGACCGCCACGGTGGGACAAACAAACAGCGCGGCGGTCACCGCCAACAGACAGGCGGGAGTCAATGTACCGCCCACCCTATCACAACCCACCAATCCGCCACAATTTCCGGGGCGGTAGCCCCACCGATAAAAACACGGCGGAAACAGACATTTCAAACGGAAAACGCTCACCTCCATACACCCCACTAGGAATCTGGACAGCATGGAACCCGAACTACACATCCTACCAGCTATTGTATTCCTGCACCTCTACCAGAAGCACGAACGCCGGCGCAGAAGACTACGGTGAGTACTGCACCTACGACACAGGGGAGGGGGGAGGAGAAAATATTACGGGCACACATACGCTACACACCCACCACCACCCTCACCCACTACAACACACACATCAATCCATAGCAATACATCACTGTTACAACCCCCAAACTCCCCGGAAGAATGCAAAGACAAAATGAAATGATCATAAACAGTTGAATATATTGTATTATCGGCATATAAAAATATCACCCATTTAAAACTAATATATACATAAATATTAAAAGTCCGATAATTTTAGCAGTCATTGTCCGTGGACCACTGGGCCCAAATCACATGGGCAAGGCCCACACAGGATACCTGACACCAACGGAGAGAACACTGCAGGGGCATCAGATAGAAAAACGACAGGCACCTCAGGGGGAAGGGAAGGGGGGGCACCTCAGCCACATGAGTACACGACGCCAGATCCACGAGGGGCCTCCATGGCCACTGTCCCATCCTGGGGAGTGCAAAGCCACAGTCTCTCAAGTCCATACAGTGGGTGGTTTGCCCACTGTACCATCCTGGGGAGTGCAAAGCCACAGTCTCTCAAGTGGATGACAGTGTCCACTGGTTCTGGAGGGGGACTGGTGCCCAGAGTGCTTCGTGCAGCCCTGCCCGACACAGATGCGGCACTGCCCCTTCCGCCAATGGGCCAGCGGTGTTTGAGATGAAGGGCCCAGTGGAGCGGTGCTTGAGATGAAGGGCCCAGTTCAGCGGGGCTTGAGACGGCGGTGCCCAGCGGAGCGGTGCTTGAGATGAAGGGCCCAGCAGAGCGGTGCTTGAGATGAAGTGCCCAGCGGAGCGGTGCTTGAAATGAAGGGCCCAGCGGAGCGGTGCTTGAGACGGCGGTGCCCAGCAGAGCGGTGCTTGAGATGAAGGGCCCAGCGGAGCGGTGCTTGAGATGAAGGGCCCAGTGCAGCTGTGCTTGAGATGAAGGGCCCAGTTCAGCGGTGCTTGAGACGGCAGTGCCCAGCGGAGCGGTGCTTGAGACGGCGGTGCCCAGCGGAGCGGTGCTTGAGACGGCGGTGCCCAGCGGAGCGGTGCTTGAGATGAAGGGCCCAGCGGAGCGGTGCTTGAGATGAAGGGCCCAGTGCAGCGGTGCTTGAGATGAAGGGCCCAGTGCAGCGGTGCTTGAGATGAAGGGCCCAGTTCAGCGGTCGTTGAGATGAAGGGCCCAGTTCAGCGGTGCTTGAGACGGCGGTGCCCAGCGGAGCGGTGCTTGAGATGAAGGGCCCAGTGCAGCGGTGCTTGAGATGAAGGGCCCAGTTCAGCGGTGCTTGAGACGGCGGTGCCCAGCGGAGCGGTGCTTGAGACGGCGGTGCCCAGCGGAGCGGTGCTTGAGATGAAGGGCGCAGCGGAGCGGTGCTTGAGATGAAGGGCCCAGTGCAGCTGTGCTTGAGATGAAGGGCCCAGTGCAGCGGTGCTTGAGATGAAGGGCCCAGTGCAGCGGTGCTTGAGATGAAGGGCCCAGTGCAGCGGTGCTTGAGATGAAGGGCCCAGTGCAGCGGTGCTTGAGATGAAGGGCCCAGTTCAGCGGTGCTTGAGACGGCGGTGCACAGCGGAGCGGTGCTTGAGATGAAGGGCCCAGTGCAGCGGTGCTTGAGATGAAGGGCCCAGTTCAGCGGTGCTTGCCCTGTTCAGCGGTGCTTGCCTTGGCGGTTCTTGCCCTGTTCAGCTGTGCTTGCCCTGTTCAGCGGTGCTTGCCTTGGCGGTCCTTGTCCTGTTCAGCGGTGCTTGCCTTGGCGGTCCTTGCCCTGTTCAGCGGTCCTTGCCCTGTTCAGCGGTGCTTGCCCTGTTCAGCGGTGCTTGCCTTGGCGCTCCTTGCCCTGTTCAGCGGTGCTTGCCCTGTTCAGCGGTGCATGCCTTGGTGGTCCTTGCCCTGTTCAGCTGTGCTTGCCCTGTTCAGCGGTGCTTGCCTTGGCGGTCCTTGCCCTGTTCAGCGGTGCTTGCCTTGGCGGTCCTTGCCCTGTTCAGCGGTCCTTGCCCTGTTCAGCGGTGCTTGCCTTGGCGGTCCTTGCCCTGTTCAGCGGTGCTTGCCCTGTTCAGCGGTGCATGCCTTGGCGGTCCTTGCCCTGTTCAGCTGTGCTTGCCCTGTTCAGCGGTGCTTGCCTTGGAGGTCCTTGCTCTGTTCAGCGGTGCTTGCCTTGGCGGTCCTTGCCCTGTTCAGCGGTCCTTGCCCTGTTCAGCGGTGCTTGCCTTGGCAGTCCTTGCCCTGTTCAGCGGTGCTTGCCTTGGCGGTCCTTGCCCTGTTCAGCGGTCCTTGCCCTGTTCAGCGGTGCTTGAGTTGGCGCTCCTTCATTGCCCAGCTGGGCTGTGGCTGGCGCTCCTTCATTGCCCAGCTGGGCTGTGGCTGGCGGGGCCCTCCTGGGCAGCTGGGCTGTGGCTGGCGGGCCCTCCTGGGCAGCTGGGATGTGGCTCGGGGGGCCCTCCTGGGCAGCTGGGCTGTGGCTGGCGGGGCCCTCCTGGGCTGCCGTACCGGGCCTCTGGGTGTCCTCCTGCACACCTGGGATGGGGCTGGTGGGGCCCTCCTGGGCAGCTGGCCTGCTGCTGGACTTGTCCGGCATGCTGCCCTTCCCACCCTTCCCTGGTCGTCTGTGGCCCTTTCCCACCTTTGGCGGTGTGCCAGGTGGCACCCCACTTCCAGCCGGAGCCAGGGTAGGGATTTTGGTCCCTGGTGTCCTTGGCCTCTTGCGCCGGGCACTGGTAATCTTTGGGTGCTTCTCCAGGGGTGGGCTGGACGTGCCTTGGCTCCTAGCAGAGCTAGTTGCCCTTGAGGGTGGGGGACTCCACAGTCCTTGGACAACAGTCTTGATAGGTCCTGGTTTGGTGGTGCCTGAGGTGCTGATTGCAGTCTTATGAGATGGACGGGGTGGGGGAGTTGTTGGAAAGAGGTCAAGTTTGGAAAGGAAAATCAATTTGGAAAGAGAGGGACGGCTAGGTGTAGTGGGTATGGGAGTGGAGGAAGAGGATGTGGTTGTAGGAGTGTGAAGTCTGGTGTCTTTGGGTGCAGGTGCTTGGGCTGTCGGCTGTCATGAGGTGGATGGCTGTTGGGTGGGTGGCTGCCTGCGTTTGTGTGGTTTGGAAAAGGGGGTGACAGACACACTGGGAGAGGACACAGGGGACGTGTAAATGGTAGTGGGGTGGTGACTGCACGTGTGCGGAGTGTTCTGGTGGGTGTGCTGGTGATGGACGTAGTAGCTGAAGATGTTGTGCATGCAAGTGTGAGTGGAGACGTCACAGGGAGGGAGGAGGGAGACGAGGAGGAGGGGGACACAGTGGAGGCAGTGGGTGTTGGTGTGTCTGCATGTGGATGTTGCTTGTGTGAATGCTTGTGTGATGTGTGGTGCTTATGTCTGGATGAGCTTCCCTTGGGTGTTGAGGTGTGTGCAGGCTGGTCTGTAGGTGTGTCTGTGATAGGCAGAGGTACAGGGGATTGGGTCTGGGTGGAGGAAGTTGGAGGGGGAGGCTAGAGACAGGGACAATTGCTGCCTTCAGTGCTGAGGCCAGAGCGTTGAACGATCGCTGATGGGCAGCTTGACCCGAATGAATGCCCTCCAGGTATGCATTACTCCGGTGCACCTCCCTTTCTACACCCTGGATGGCATTCAAAAGGGTAGACTGCCCAACAATGATGGTCCTCAGGAGGTCAATGACCTCCTCACTGAGGGCAGCAGGGGTGACAGGGGCAGGGCCTGAGGTGCCTGGGGCGAAGGAGATGCCCCCCTTCCTGGGTGAGCGGGCACGGGGCAAACGCAGAGGGGCTGCTGGGAGGGCGGTGCTGGTGCGCTGGGTGGCGGCTGTACCTGTTGTTGCCGGGGCACGGATGTTGCCGCCACCACAAGGGAGCTCCCTTCAGAGGACGAGTCGCTGCCACTGACATCAGCACGAGTCCCCGCTGTGGAGCTCCCCTTGCCCTCCGTCTCACTGGTGTACTCAGAGTCCGTTGCATGGCCCTCCAGGGCCATGTGGGATGCAGCTCCCTCGTGCTCCGATGCCACTTCTCCTCCACCTGATGATGCTAATGCACACATGAACAGGAAGACCACAAAAAAGGGGGGGGGGAGAAAGACATGTTGAGTGCATGGATTACTGCTACCGTTGGCGGAGAGGACAGACACAGAAGCCCCATGCACTACGCTGCGCACTTCGGGTCCACTACTCAATCAGTGGGACATGGCCTTCAGCCTATGGACGACAACTGCACACATAGATGACACAGGGCCATGAATAGCTGTACTTGGCACCCTACAGAGGTGGGGGGGCGGGGCACAGGGCCATGCCTTACGGACGGGCCTAGCCTACAGAAATCGCCCTGGCCTAGAGATACCCACAGCCCACCTCCCCCACCCAGACACCTCCACTGCGCGCAAAGTCACCAGAATGAGAGTGTACTCACCCCCTTGTGTCTGCTGTGATGACCTCACGCGCCCATCCAAATCGGGGTAGGCCACCGCCAGGATCCGGGACATCAGGGGGGTCAATTGACGAATGGCACCCCTCCTACGTTGGGAGGCCATCCCCAGCAGAGCCTCCGCCGTCTTCCTGCTCCCGCGTCAGATGTCCTCCCACCTCTTCCGACAGTGGGTGCCCCGTCTGTTGTGGACCCCCAGGGTCCGGACGTCCTTGGCGATGGCATGCCAAATAGCGATTTTCTGGTGGGCGCTGACCTATGTGACATGTACAGGGGGAGAAAAAAATCATCACCTTCTGCATGCTTGATGTGAGTGGCCCCCCATCCCCACCCTTGCCATGTGGCCAATGCTCTCATCTGTCGTCTGATGCATGCCTCAATCGCTCCCCTCCCCACCATCTTTCATCCACCCGACTCAACCCAGGCATTGCCCACAAAGCATGGTCCCAGTGTACTTACCTGTTGGTCTGGAGGACCGTAGAGTAGCGCATACTGGGGGAGGACCCCATCACGAGTTTCTCCAATTCTTCAGAAGTGAAGGCAGGGGCTCTTTCCCCAGTCGCAGCAGCCATTGTCTCTTCCAGACCGAGGTCACAGCAGCACTTGCAGTGTAGGTCCTCTCCTGTGGAAGATCAGGTATCGAGTGATTAAGTAGATAGAAAATGGCGGTGCGTGCCGCGGCGGTGCGTACTGCGACCGCCGGCGCACCTAGTCATTGGCTCGTGAAACCCATAGGGTTCTATGTTAACCAATGCGGCTTTGCGCCGCGGTCTTCGACCGCCTACCGCCACGGTGTGACACGCCAGCGCATTGACCTCACATCCCATTGTCACACTTCATAGGTCAGGCAGCCGCCATTTCAAGGGCCCACATGGCTTAATTTCTACTGCGTCACACATACCTAGGCATTTCCTCAACACTCATATAAACCATTCAATGCATAGTGAATCGTGTTGTGTGCAAGATGTGGGAACGTACCTGTGGGTTGATTGACTCTGTGCTCGCTGTTGTCCTTCCTAGGCACCGTCCGCTGGGCAATGCGAGGAGATGGAGGAATCTTCCGGTGTACAGACCGCTGGTGGACCTGTCGACAATGGAGGAACGACATGTCATTCTGACATACAGGCTTGACCGAGCCACTATACATGAACTGTGTGCCCAGCTGGAGGCAGACCTGATGTCACCCATCCGCCAACCCACAGGGATCCCCCCTCTAGTGCAGGTGCTGTCAGTTCTCCATTTCTTAGCAAGTGGGTCATTTCAAACAACAGTGGCAATATCATCAGGGATGTCTCAACCTATGTTTTCCAAGGTGTTGTCCAGAGTGTTGTCTGCCCTGCTGAAACACATGCGGAGCTACATCGTTTTCCCTGAGGTGGGGGATTTGCCTACAGTGAAGGATGATTTCTATGCCCTTGGACATATCCCCAACATCATTGGTGCCATTGATGGGACACATGTTGCTTTGGTCCCCCCCAGCAGGAGTGAACAGGTGTACAGGAACAGGAAAAGTTATCATTCGATGAATGTACAGATGGTCTGTTTGGCAGACCAGTACATCTCCCATGTTAATGCCAAGTTCCCTGGGTCAGTGCATGACGCGTACATCATGCGGAATAGCAGCATCCCTTATGTGATGGGTCAACTCCAGAGGCACCGGGTGTGGCTATTAGGGGACTCTGGTTACCCCAACCTGTCCTGGCTACTGACCCCAGTGAGGAATCCCAGGACCAGGGCAGAGGAACGCTACAATGAGGCCCATGGGCGGATTTGGAGGGTGATCGAACGCACCTTTGGCCTCTTGAAGGCCAGGTTCCGGTGCCTCCATATGACAGGTGGATCCCTAATGTACTCACCAAAGAAGGTGTGCCAGATCATCGTGGCCTGCTGTATGCTTCACAACCTGGCTTTGCGCCGCCAGGTGCCTTTTCTGCAGGAGGATGGTCCAGATGGTGGTGTTGTAGCAGCTGTGGAGCCTGTGGAGAGTGAAGAAGAGGAAGCCGAAGAGGACGACATAGACAACAGGAACACAGTAATAGAGCAATATTTTCAGTGACACACAGGTAAGAGTACACACCGGCATATTACATTTACTTGAAGACTCCTACCTCTCTACTGTCTGACTTTTTCCCCCAGTGTATGGTAACTGTGTTGTGACTTTCCCTTCCGTTTTCAGAGCTGTGGGCCCCACTGCGTGACATCTGCTTTGTTTCCCCATGGACTACAGCTGTGTGACAGCGGTTTGTTGGCATCACAATGTGAATAACAATTTTGGCACTGTCATGTCTAATACATTTGTTAAAATCACAGACAGACTCCAGATTGTTTATGTGCAATAAGTGTGTTTATTCAAGTGCTCTAATTTGGATGGGTGGTTGCAAATCGGTGAGGGGTGATGGTGGAGGATTGTCCATGGCAGAGTCCAGACTATCAGGTTCACAGGTGCATTGTCCAAATGCCTGTGGGAAGTGGAGCAGGGGCAGTTTAAGGTTGGACAAGGTGACAATGTGGGACAGTGGGATGACAATCAGGGCGGTATCCTTTGCTGGCGGGGGTCTTGACATGTTACTCTGTCTTCTTCCTGGATCTCAGGGCCCGCTTGCGGGGTGGTTCTCCTTCTGCAGGGGGTGGGGTTCTGGTGGCCTGTTGGTCTTGTGTCGGGGCCTCCTGTCCACTAGCACCGGCGGAGGTGGTAGCCAGTTCTTGGTACATGCTAGTGTCAGGGGCCCTTTGAGGTGCCAGAGTGGTCCGCAATGTGGTGATTAACTCATTCAGGGCCACTACGATGGTACCCATGGCGGAACTGATGTTTCTTAGTTCTTCCCTGAACCCCATATACTGTTGCTCCTGCAGAAGCTGGATTTCCTGAAACCTGGCCAGGACCGTCGCCATCGTCTCCTGGGAGCGGTGGTATGCTCCCATGATGGAGGAGAGGGCCTCGTGGAGAGTGGGTTCCCTTGGCCGGTCCCCCCTTGTCGCACAGCAGCCCTCCCAGTTCCCCTGTTTCCCTGGGCCTCCGTCCCCTGGACCGTGTGCCCACTACCACTGCCCCCAGGTCCCTGTTGTTGTTGGGGTGGTGGGTTAGCCTGGGTTCTCTGTAGTGGTGGACACACCGCTGATTGACGTGTCCTGAGGACAGAGGTATGGGCCCGCTGGGTGGGTGCTGTGCTGGTGTTCCCAGAGGGGGGAAGGTCTGCTGTGTCCTGTGCCTGTCTGAGGGGAACCGACTGTCCCGAGGTCCCCGATGGACTGGGCTGGTCATCTAGATCCAGGGAGACAGAGCTGCTGTCATCACTGTGGTCCTCTTCTGTTGGTGGAGTGGACATTTGTGGACCCTCCTGCGCGGTGACCTGGCGTTCGGGTCCTGCAGGGGTATAAAAGTATGGTTATTGCTTCTGTGTGTGCCAATGGCGTGCAATGTGTGAGTGCTGGCATTCCTTTGTGGGGTCTGTTGTGACGGTGTTTTGGGGGGGGTGATGGGTATGTGCATTGGGCATGCTTTGGTGATGGGTGTCCATGCTTTGGGGCCGCATGCAGGGCTAAGTTTTGGGATGGGTGGGTTGTGATGGTGAGACATTTGCAAGGGGTAGTTGTGATGGGGGTGAGGGTGAGGGTGGGGGTATGAGTTGGCATGCAGGTGGGGTGGGGGGGATGAAGTAGTGAAGATGAGACTTACCAGAGTCCATTCCTCCACCAACTCCTGCGAGGCCCTCAGGATGCAGGATGTTCAAAACTTGCTCCTCCCATGTTGTAAATTCTGGGGGAGGAGGTGGGGGTCCGCCGCCAGTCCGCTGTACCGCAATGTTGTGCCTTGATACCATGGAACGCACTTTCCCCTGTAGGTCGTTCCACCGCTTCCTGATGTCGTCCCTATTTCTTGGGTGCTGTCCCACAGCGTTGACCCTGTCGACTATTCTGCTCCATAGCTCCATCTTCCTGGCAATGGTGGTGTGCTGCACCTGTGTCCCGAACAGCTGGGGCTCTACTCGTACGATTTCCTCCACCATGACCCTGAGTTCAGCATCTGAGAACCTGGGGTGTCTTTGAGGTGCCATGGGGTGGTGTGGATGATGTGTGGGGTGGAGTGTGTAGTGATAGGTGGGGTGCTATTTAGTGGTGTGCTGTGTGAGGTGCGTGGAATTTCTGTGGGTATTGGTATTGTGTGCCTGTGGATGCTTGGTAGTTGACTGTGGTGTCTCTCTCTGAATTTCTGGCCGTAGGGGTTTGTGGGTGATGTGGGTGTGTGTTTTATATTGTATTGGGTGTGTGGGAGTGGTGTGTGTATGTGTATCAGGTGTGTGTATTTCGAATTGTCCAATGTGGTAGTGTTTTGTATGAGTATGTGTATTTCGACCGCGGCGGTGTGTACCGCCAATAGAATACCGCGGTTGAAAGACCGCCGCGTGGATTCGTGGGTCATAATGGCATGGGCGTATTTCTGTTGGCGTGACGGTGGAGGTTTGGTCATCGCCAGTTTATCGCTGACCTTTGGTGTGGCGGACTTTTGTGGATGTCGGTATTTTGGCGGTTTGCCTGTTGTGGGTCAGAATGACTGTGGCGGTTTACCGCGGCCGCGGCAGTGTTATGGCGGTCTTCTGTCTGGCGGTCAGCGCCTTTTACTGCCGAGGTTGGAATGACCGCCATAATGGCTAAACTCAGCACCTCCCGGACTAGAGGCGCTTACTGGTATGCCCCTGGCACTGGGATGCATAACACCAGCGTCAGAAGATAAGTGACTAATCTTAGCACTGAAGTCTCCACATATCATAATGTAGCAGGCCAAAGCAGCAAAAATAGACCTAAGCACACATTTGTCCACAATCCTAAATAAGGACTGGGAATTCCTGTTGCAGTACTGGAGAAGTAATTTTTATAAAAGAAATGATACACAATTTGAAATGATGAGAACCAGTAAGTTGTAGCTCCTGGGCAGCCAGACAACTACGGTTCATTTGGGCTATTTTAGCCTTTACTCCAAGCTTCATCCAGATTAGAAAACCACCCTTTGGTTGCACTTAAGAGGCGGGGCACCGGGGATAAAGAAATATGAATAGCCATTAAGAAATACTGGAGTTATGGACCAGGTTTCCTGCAAAATAATGAAATCATATTGTTCAACCAAGGAGAACCAGTTTTTCATAACCATTTTGCTATTAATAGATGCAATATTTCAGGATAAAAAACGTAGACACATACAGAAACCTCCTAGACCTACTACAGGGTATAGAACTCTGGGCAAATGAGGAAACTGTAGTTTTAGCAGGGGATGGAAAAGCGTGTAGGACTAGTGCCTACGATGTTACCCCTTAATGACGTGAGAGAGGCTACAGTATTAATAATCGCTGTCTCAATTGCCTACAGACCAAACCTGGAGCTAATACTCTCAGCATCAAGAACACAAGTCGGTCAATAACACCCCTCCATCCTTTTCAGGAGTACAAAATAATTGCTAAAGGCAACCCCAGACAAACAAGAAGTACAATACACAGGATTGTGCTCTATAGCAGGAACTTGATGCTAGGCCTTAAAAAGGAGGCCTGGGGTTGTAAGGCTTATGGAAGTAATCCAGTGGCAAAACAGATATCTGGGAAGGATCTGGAGAGGAAATTTAGGTCAGGTTATGAGACTGCGGGCAACATTCGGATCTTTAAAGTTAACAACTATGCAATCACTTGAAAATTCCTTCAAGGATGGCCCGATCCAGTTGACCCTTCTAGCCATAAGAATTTATGCTGATAAGGAAGTGTGAGAGTGTGAATTTTCAAATATGTTTATTAATGATTTTTGGTGTAATTAAATGTCTGATGAATTAACGTATAAAACAGGTGACTTTTGAAAATGGTTGTCACAGTTCATTTTCTGTTCCTAAGTGAGCAAAAGTCTAACTAAATATTGTAGTAATTTTCCATAATTCAATGCTTACATCAATTTAGTTTTCTATTGGTTGAAACATAACCACTGCATGGACTGACCAATCATAAGCTTTTTAGAGATTAGTATAACAACATAGGTAGGATTTTCTAGAGTCTGATGAGAGAGAGAGAGAAATGAGATTGCAGATGTTAGCGGGAGAAATTGAAGCCGTTAGATTCCAGAGTTCCTATAGAAGTGTGGGTTTAGCTGTTGTTAGGCCCAATTCTTTGAAGATATACCTGATGGTGTCCCTTTGCTGAAGTAGTCTGCTTGTTGCTATCAATTTGGTAATTTATGTCATTGTAATGTTATATGTGTCTCTTTTGCTTTCCAGGTACCAGTTGCAACTTATGATTTGATTGCTGCATTTTAATAATATTATTTTTTTATTATTAACACGAGTTAAAGAGTTTTCTCTAAATTTGTGTTAATAAATTCTTTTTACATGAAGCCCAAGATGTTAATGCTGATTTTTGGTTAGTGAGAGAAATAACTTGAAATGCTCATGACTTACATTGACATCTTTTGAGTGTTGTACTAATGTATACTTCACTATTATTACCAATTCTGGTATTATTAATAAGTGTAATTCTCTTGGAGATTATTTGTCTGATTGTTTTAATTAAACTGAGATATATAAGACGTTCTAATCAACCACTATTAATGTTATATGCTTACCATTTGGGTTTGAGAGTTATTTTTGTAACATTAGCATTGTTAATCTAGGGAAATACATTTTATAATTCTTCTTAATAAACTGGTGTGGTTATTGTTTGAGGTTTAATATCATTGATTATGCTGAGTATTGTTGATGCTTACATTACTCATTGATGACATCCCCTCAAATCTATGTCACTTGAATCCATCGTCCTCCAGTGCTACGGATTTCACAAAATGAGTTGCTAGTTGCCTTAAGTGACTTTCCCCGGTTCTTGGAATACCTCTAGGTTGAAGGGTATGTTCCCAGCAGTGTTCGGCTGAATTGAGTGGAGTGATTTGTGCTTGAACAGCTTTAGCTAATTTGCAGATTGTTGAGGTGAATATGAGTTTAGAGGAGTGGAGCTACTCAAGTAGATTTTAGATGGAGTGGGCGTACTCCTATAGGCATGAGAGTAGGGAAGCAGTGTTCTTCGTTTTAGTGTGGCGCTTGATGCAGGAAAAATTATCCATGTGGTTGTTGATGATTGACCTAAGGAGAGAGGTCTGGGACTCCGGAATATATTGACAAGTGTAGTGAGACACTTGGTATATGTTGTAATTCGTTCATTTAATAGACCAATCCGGCGTGATTGTTAAGTCGAGGTTGTGAGAATTGGTGTGATTGGAACTATACTGAATACTTGGTGAGTACTAAGTGCACTAGACGACAGTCCAAGGATCAGTTGAGAAGTGAAGTTTGCGGGTCAAATTTAACTGATGATTGTGGGAACTGTGAAAAAGAGTAGGCGAAAGCTGAAGGTTACTTTAGAAGGTTCTGAAGTGATTTTATTACCCTAACTGTAGTAAATGAGCGCATTTGTTTTCTTATTTTTTGGGAGTTTAAGTTAGCTCGCGAATTAATATTGCGTTGATTTTGTGACTGGGTTGTGAAAGAAATTGGTACAATAGACTTTCTCAGTGTCTCAGCGAGTGTGCTGAGGAGAGGTGAATATGTTAGTGTGACGTAGTTGGGGCAACGCTGGGATTGGTTGATTGGTGAAAAGAGTCACGCACAGATTCGTTAATCAGTCCGGCAATAGGGTAACACGATTGGAAGGTGATAGGGTCGAAGAGAATCGTAGTCACTTTTCATGATTGGTTGTTCTTTCTTTACATTTGATTTGCTATTTGTACTTGCTCAGTTTAGCTGAGTTTGTTAAAAATGTTTTGGTGGACATCAGGTTCAAATAAATTTCAGTTGAAAATGAAGTTTTTCAAAGCTTTGAGAAGCGCGCTGAGGGGTGATAAGCATATTCTGGTGCTTGAAGGAGAGATTTGTCCGCCAGAGGATACTCCGGCATATATTGTGTTTGAGTAGAAGGGTGCAGGAGCATGTCTTTGGTTGAAACATTGGGTCAAAATTACAAGAAAATGGAATGTTCAATTTGAGAATTTTGGATAATCTGCGGTAAAGAATGTACAGTTTAAAACATTCACCGAAGCCAGCACAATACAAAGCTTTAGCGATTTGGGAGTTGGTAGCTAGACAGCAACAGGCATTAAAACTTGAAAAGAAAATGAGGAGAGTGGAAAAGACGCTAGCGGAAGCTAGATGGGATGAAGAGCAGAAAAAGTGGAGAGTAGAAACATTCCAGGTAATCAGATTATTTCCTGCAAGAGCAAAGGAGGATGAGGATGCACAAAAGATGGGAAGAAAAAGAAAAAGAGTTCATCAGAGATTAGAGAACAAAATTTGAAAGATTTGAAACAAGTCATGTTTAATGATGATGATGAGGTGGGTGAAGATGCAATAGTTTCTCAGATTTTAGAGACCTATCCTCTACCAAATGCGAATCAGAGGAGTAATAATAGATCGAATGGTCGTGGAATTAGTAATACAATTCCTACTGCACCTTCCACTTCAGAATTATCAAGGAGTATCCTGTACATTGAGAGAGTTCAGATGCAGAGTAGTTTCAATGATTCATTGAACCATAGACAGCAATTTGAAATAAACATTCCTGAAATACAGCCGAAGGCACATATTGTGAGAACGAATACTAATTTAGTGTTGACACAAGGTCAGCAAGGAATGAACATAAGAGAGCCTGTCAAATACAGATTCCACAAATGCAGAACATGGGTGCAGGACAGATGCAGAAGGTTGGATCCTTAACTAATCCAGATGTAATTACTGTACCTATTACGATGGGTCAGATAACTCCATTATATGCACGTGTAGACAATAGTGGAGTGAGTTCATTAATTAATGTGCAGAATGGAATTTTGGTAAAAACAATTCCTAGACAAGGACAAAGCTTGAATGAAACAAATTCTATTAATTGATTTGGCTCCTGTTGAGAATTCTGGAACCATATTCTATAATAATCAGGGACAGAGAGTAATGGTTCCGTAACAATACGTGAGTTCAGGACAAGAGCGAGATGCAGGTGCACAAGCTAATGGAGTTTCATTAAAAGGTTTGTCTGCACAAGAAGTAACAAAATCGTTGGAAGATTTAAGTAATTCAAAAACACAAGAGAGAAAAGATAAAGAGGAAGAAACAATAAACAAAGTAAGACTGAACATGGAAGGAAATTAACTCTTGGAAGGGACCATGGGGGTGAACAGACTTGAGTCCTATACTGAAGCTCAGTTGAGATATCGTTGTAAAATAATTACTAGAGGAGCAGAGAGAATCCATCACCAGTTACAAGAAGTAGCAGGTGATTATGACATTGATTTGTCAAAAATGAAAACTTTGAAAAGAAGTTACAGATTAAACATGGAGGAGGAAGATTTTATACACATGAGATCTACAGGGATGAGAACACATCTTAGAGAATTATTTGAGAAAGTACAGGTTTGGAGGACATTAGATAAATGGAAAGGCAGATGGGTCAAGAAAAGAGAAAGACCGAAGAAAGATTATGTGACACAGGCAGGAGAGTCAGAGAAAATGCTGCCAATGAGAGAAACACCAGGAGGGAATTTTATACATGTACCTTGAAATAGGAGTGATATTTTAAGCTTTACAAATGATTACCCAAGGTTGAGAAAGAAACCAATGGAGTGGTGCCAGCAAACAGAAAGGTTTGTGAAACTTGCAAAGTGTCTGTGGGAAGATATGAATACACTCTTTGATATTGTTGTCCAGCAGATTTGTCGATTGAACGCTAGAGGAGTGTTGAGTGGCCAATGATTGAACCGCAAAGCGATATGAAAACAGGTACACCATCCCCTGAAGTAATGAAACATGACTATAAGGTCATTGAGTGACTGGCAACACATAGATAGAACATCACAGGAAGGAAAGGAATCAGTTCATGCATATTATGAAAGGTTATTGAAGGCGTTCAAGCAATTTAGTGGTGTAGAAACAACTGAGAAGGCGAGCATGAATCATTTGGTGTTCAGGTTTGTTGAAGGGTTGAAACCAGAAATAAATCAAATGATTAAGAATCACTTTATTTGCTGACAAGCAAAGCCGATTGATGAGGTGTTGCAGTATAGTGATGGTGATGCAGATCAAGGCTGCACAGGCAGGATTACAGGGAAATTTTCAACAGCTACCACAGGGAAATGGTTTGTTTCCGAGTCAAGGACGAGGCGGAGGTTGAGGTGGAATGATGCTTCCAGTAGTCAATAGAAATGTGGATTTGAGTTTGGTGATGATGCAGGATGAGCAGCAAAGGCGAAAGGTATTACCTTGTCATATTTGTGGAGTAATTGGACATTGGAAAAGACAGTGCCCGATGTTAAATCAAGGAGGAATTGTACAACAGACAAATGGTGTCAATTCATGTCTGAGTTTGAGAGGACCTAGGATGGGAGGTCAAAGCCAAAGTTCCAGAACAATGTGAATAATATGCAAGGTGCTCAGCCTTTACAGCCAATGCAACAGATACAGAACGCACCACATCAAGTACATCAGGTATAAATGCCACAAATGCAACAAATGCAGCCACAGGTGCAGATGGTGCCTGTACAGCAAATGGACATGCTGAGACAGGTTCAAATGATACAGAACCCATGGATCAGCAACAGGTAATGCTTTCACAAGTGGTCACAAATCAGGGTAAGAACAGAAGTAGAAAAGCAGCTGAACAATTTCTGAATTTACTGATTTCTGAAAGGACGGTGCAAATAGTAGGAGTTGCAAATAAACATCTGGTCAATACTCTTATGGAACCAGTTCTTGTGAAAGTTTTGAATTTTAGAAATTTCCATAGTTTTGTTGTTTGTGATTCTAGTCCAGTGTCATTATTAGGAAGAGACTTATTGTGCAAAATAAATTGTTCAATTTTGTGTTCACCAAAAGGGATTGAAATTGAGACAAACACTGATGAAGACGAAGATTTGTCAGTCGATGGTGGGAAAAGGACGATGTCTAGGGAATTTGCTTTGTTAAATCTCAAGGATCAGACAGATGAAAATGAGCAGGCAAATGAGGATCACAATTCGGTAGACTTAATTAATTTCTTTCTAGTTTTCTAAAAGAAAGATCTGCCAATCAATTTGCAAGAAAGAGTTAAATCAAACGTTTGGGACTCTTTAGGTAAAGACATTGGTTTGATTAAAGGAGTCAAATGAGTCAAAGTAACAGTGAAAGAGAATGTAGTGTTTCCTCAGACTGCACAATATCCAATGACAAATGAGGCAATCTAAGGGTTAAGACCTTTGATAGAATAGTTTCTGGAACAGGGAGTATTGAAAGAAGTGATGAGCAGTCTGTGTAATTTACCAATAATGGGTTTGAAAAAGCTGAATGGAAAAATTCATCTTGTTCAGGATTTGAGGAAAATAAATGACATCGTCTTGAAGTGTTGTCCAGTTGTGCCAAATCCAGCAGTAATAATGTTTCAGATTCCATGTGATGCAGAATGGTTCACAGTAATTGATTTGTACCAAGCTTTATTTCAGTACCTCTACATGAGGACAACAGATATCTGTTTTCTTTGAAGTTCCTGACCAGAGTTTATTGGTGGTGTAGAATTCCACAAGGGTTTTCAGAATCACCATCAATTTCCAATTAGATTTTGAAAAAGAACCTGGAGTCATTGATAATGCCTTACCAATCGACATTAGTACAGTACAGTGATGATTTATTGATTGCATCAAAGACAAAGGAAGGTTGTGCAGAGGATACGATTGCATTGTTGAACTTTTTGGGAAAAAATGGTCATAAGGTATCTCCTAATAAACTGCATTACTGTCAGCAGAAGGTGAAATATTTGGGACATTTGATTGAGAAAGGGTCAAGGAGAATTTCAAGAGAAAGAGTAGCGGCAATAATGAAAATGAAAATACCGAGTTCGCAGAGTTGAGGATGTTTCTGGTAATGGTAGGATATTGTCGCCAGTGGATTCCAAATTTTCAGCTATTTCTAAGCCACTACAGAGAATGACACATAAGGCTGTTTCAGATCCCATAATGATGGATAAGGAATTCATGAGAGCATTTACTAAACTGAGAGAGAGTTTGTGTCAGGTATGCCTGATTACACAAAACCTTTCTTATTGTTTTGTCATGAGCGAGATGGATGTTCTTTGTCTGTCTTGACACATGGTGGTGTCAATCGTCCAGTAGCATATTTTTCAGCTACTTTGGATAATGTTGCAGCAGCCTTGCCAGGATGTTTATGAGCAGTTGCAGCAGTTGAACAGAGTATAACTCAAAGTGAAAACATTGTGATGGGTTATCCTCTGACAGTGATGGCACCTCATTCGATAGACATTCTAGATAGACATTCTATTGACTAGGTCAAAAACACAATACCTCACAAATGCAAGACTGACACAATATGAGACAATGATTCGTGGAGCACCAAATGTAACAATCAAAAGGTGCACAGTGCTTAACCTGGAAACATAGTTACCAAATGAGGGAGAAGATCCAAATAAAATAGATGACATTGAAAATGATTGTTTGGAGGTGACAGAACTATGGGGGTCATTCTGACCTCGGCGGTAAAAGGCTCTTACCGCCGGTCAGAAGTCCGCCATTCTACCGCCACGGCCGCGGTAAACCGCCACGGTCATTCTGACCCACAACTGCCAAGCCGCCAAAAACCCGACATCCACGGAAGGCCGCCTCATCAGCGGGCAGCGATAAACTGGAGATGACCAAACCTCCACCGCCACGCCAACACAAACACGCCCATGCCATTACGACCCACGAATCCACGCGGCGGTCATTCAACCGCGGTATTCCATGGGCGGTACACACCGCCGCGGTCAAAATACACACCCAGCTCCAAAACACAGCCACATTGGACAATTTGAAATACACACACCTGATACACATACAAACACCACCCCCACACATCCAAGCAACTATAAAACACACACCCACATCACCCACAAACCCCCACTAGTTGGAAATCGGAGAGAAGGTGATAGAGAGAGAGAGAGCGAGCACAGCAATCGAAAACCCCAACACACACAGGAACCCAACATCATCAGCCACACCACATCTACGCACACATCACCACACACCACCACTCACATCACCACAAACACCACCCCACACCTCATCCACACCACCCCATGGCACCCCAAAGACACCCCAGGTTTTCGGACCAAGAACTCAGGGTCATGGTGGAGGAAATTATAAGGGTAGAGCCCCAGCTCTTCGGCACACAGGTGCAACACACCACAATAGCCAGGAAGGCGGAGCTATGGCAGAGGATCGTCGACAGGGTCAACGCTGTGGGACAGCATCCCAGAAACCGGGAAGACCTCTGAAAGCGCTGCAACGACCTACGGGGGAAGGTACGGTCGATGGTCTCACGACACAACATCGCTGTGCAGAAGACTGGCGGCGGACCACCACCCACTCCTCCCGAATTCACAGCATGGGAGCAAGAGGTCTTGAACATCCTGCATCCTGCGGGCCTCGCTGGAGTAGGCGGAGGAATGGACTCTGGTAAGTCTAGTCTCAACTACTCCCCCCCCCCCAACCACCAGCATGCCAACCCACACCCCCACCCTCACCCACAACCCCCCAGCACACATCCTCCCTGCCAATGTCTCACCAGCACAACCCACCCAACCCAAAACCAAACCCTGAATACCAACACAAACCATGGACACCCATCACCTATGCATGACCACTGCACATACCCATCCCCCCCACAAACCACCCTCACAACTCCTGCCACAAGAGAATGCCAGCACTGGGGGACAAGGGCACCCACAAATCGCACGCCATGGAACACACAGAAGCAATAACCATACTCTTTCACCCCTGCAGGGCCCGAACGCCAACACACCGGCCAGGAGGGTCCAGATATGTCATTCCCACCCCCAGAACAGGCCCCCAGTGAGGACAGCAGCTCTGTCGACCTAGAACCTGATGACCAGCCCGGACCATCAGGGACCTCTGGACAGTCGATTCCCCACACACAGACACAGGCCACAGCAGACCTAACCCCCTCTGGGAATATCAGCACAGCTCCCACCCAGCGGGCCCATGCCTCTGTCTCCAGGACAGGTCAATCAGCGGTGTGTCCGCCACTACAGGGCACCCAGGCTGACCCAACACCCCAACAACAACAGGGACCTGGGGGCAGTGGTAGTGGGCACACCGTCCAGGGGACAGAGGCCTGGGTAAACAGGGCAACTGGGAGGGCTGCAGTGCGACAGGGGGGTGAGGACAGGCCCAGGGAACCGACTCTCCAAGAGGCCCTCACCACCATCATGGGAGCATACCACCGCTCCCAGGAGACGATGGCGACGGTACTGGCCAGGTTCCAGGAGATCCAGGCACAGCAGGAGGAACAGTACATGGGGTACAGAGAGGAGCTCAGGAACATCGTCCTGGCCCTGAACCTAATTGTCACCACATTGCGGGACCATGTGGCACCCCAAAGGGCCCCTGTCACCAGCCCGGACCAGGAACAGCCTACCACCTCCGCCGGCGCTAGTGGACAGGAGGCCCCCACACAACGACAGGCCACCAGAACCCCACCTCCTGCTGAAGATCAACCACCCCGCAAGAGGAGCCTGAGATCACAAAGGAAGACAGAGTAGGATGCCAAGACCCCCGCCAGCATAAGATACCCCCGGATGTCATTCCACTGTCCCACATTGTCACCCTGTCCAACCTTGAACTGCTCCTGCTCCATCCTTCCACAGGCATATGGACAATGCACCTGTGCGACCGAGAACTCGACTCTGCCATGGACATCACTCCACCCCCACCCATCACCGTTTTACTATCATTGACCTATATGTAGCACTTTAAATAAATCACTAATTGCACTTAAAACACTCAGGAGTCTGCTTGTATTCTTAACAAATGTATTACACATAACGGTTCAAAAATGTTCAGTTACATTGTGATGACAACATACGAATGTCAATGTGCTTTACTCCATGGGCGAACAAACCAGAAGTCACGCAGTGGGTCATACAGCTCTGAAAAGGGAAGGGAAAGTCACAATTCAGTTGAAAGGAACTGGGGGAAACACAGAAAGTAGAGATGCAGGAGGCCAGAGGTAAATGTAAAATGGCGTGGGGGATTCTTACCTGGGTGCTACTGAAAATACTGTTGTATGACTGTGTCCCTGTTGTCCGTGTCGTCCCCGTCGTCTTCCTCTTCTTCACTCTCCACAGGCTCCACAGCTGCAACAACACCACCATCCGGACCATCCTCCTGCAGAAAAGGCACCTGGCGTCGCAATGCAAGATTGTGAAGCATACAGCAGGCCACGATGATCTGGCACACCTTCTTGGGTGAGTACATTAGGGATCCCCCTGTCATATGCAGGCACCTAAACCTGGCCTTCAGGAGGCCGAAGGTCCTTTCTATCATCCTCCTAGATCGCCCATGGGCCTCATTGTACCGTTCCTCTGCCCTGGTCCGGGGATTCCTCACTGGGGTCAGTAGCCACGGCAGGTTGGGGTAACCAGAGTCACCTATTAGCCACACACGGTGTCTCTGTAGCTGTTCCATCACATAAGGGATGCTGCTATTTCGCATAACATACACGTCATGCAGTGACCCAGGGAACTTGGCATTCACATGGGAGATGTACTGGTCAGCCAAACAGACCACCTGGACATTCATCGAATGGTAACTTTTCCTGTTTCTGTACACCTGCTCATCGTCTTTTGGGGGTACTAAGGCCACATGGGTCCCATCAATGGCACCAATGATGTTGGGGATATGTCCAAGGGCATAGAAGTCACCCTTCACAGTGGCCAAATCACCCTCCTCAGGGAAAATAATGTAGCTCCGCATGTATTTCGTCAGGGCAGACAACACTCTGGACAAAATCTTGGAAAACATAGGCTGAGACATCCCTGATGACATGGCCACGGTTGTCTGAAAAGACCCACTTGCCAAAAAATGGAGGACTGACAGAACCTGCACCAGAGGGGGAATTCCTGTGGGTTGGCGGATGGGGGACATCAGTGCTGGCTCCAGCTGGGCACACAGTTCATGTATAGTGGCTCGGTCAAGTCGGCATCGAAGTATTATATGACGTTCCTCCATTGTCGACAGGTCCACCAGCGGTCGGTACACGGGAGGATTCATCCTTCTCCTCGCAAGTCCCAGCGGACGGTGCCTAGGAAGGACAACATGGAGTACAGAGTCAAGCAACCCACAGGTACGTAACTACAGCTTGCACAGTACACGATTCTCAATGTATTGAATGGCTTGTATGAGTGGCAATGCAAGGCCTAGGCCTGTGTGACGCAGTAGAAATTAAGCCATGTGTGCCCTTGAAATGGTGGCTGCCTGACCTGAGAAGTGTGACAGTGGGATGTGAGGTCAATGCGCTGGCGTGACACACCGTGGCGGTAGGCGGTCGAAGACCGCGGCGCCAAGCCGCATTGGTTAACATCGAACCCTATGGGTTTCACGAGCCAATGACTAGGTGCGCCGGTGGTCACGGAACGCACCGCGGCGGTACGCACCGCCGCGGGCGTAACCGCCATTTTCTATCTGGTTAATCACTCGAGACCTGATCATCCACAGGAGAGGACCTATACTGCAAGTGCTGCTGTGATCTCGGTCTGGGAGATACAATGGCTGCTGCGACTGGGGAAAGGGCCCCTGCCTTCACTACAGAAGAGTTGGAGAAACTTGTCGATGGGGTCCTGCCCCAGTATGCGCGACTCTACGGTCCTCCAGACCAACAGGTAAGTACACTGTGTGCACGTTGAATGGGCTATGCCTAGGTTGTGTATGGTGGATGTAAGATGGTGGGGTCGGGAGACAATGACGAGTGTAAGGCACGACAGATGAGAGCATGCGCCACATGGCAAGGTTGGGGAGGGGGGCCAATCACATCTATCATGCGGAAAATTGATGATATTTCAATTTCCACCCTGTACATGTCAAATAGGTCAGCGCCCATCAGAAAGTCGTCATTTGGCGTGCCATCGCCAAGGAAGTCCGGAACCTGGGGGTCCACAACAGACGGGGCACCCACTGCCGCAAGAGGTGGGAGGACATCCGCCGCGGGACCAGGAAGACCGCCGAGTCACTGCTGGGGATGGCCTCCCAACCTAGGAGGGGTGCCAGTCGTACCCTGACCCCCCTGATGTCCCGGATCCTGGCGGTGGCCTACCCCGATTTGGATGGGCGCGTGAGGACATCACAGCAGACACAAGGGGGTGAGTACCAGCACATTCAGCTATCTTTACGCGCAGTGGAGGTGCCTGGGTGGGGGAAGAGGGCTGTGGGTAACATTAGGCCAGGGCGCTTTCTGTAGTGTAGTCCTCTCCTTTAGCCATGTCCCTGTGCCCCCGCCCCCCACCTCTGTAGGGTGACAAGTACAGCTATCCATGGTCCTGCATCACCCATGTGCGCGTTTGTTGTCCCTAGACCTGTTGGCCTAGTCACAAGTACTGAGTAGTGTACCCCGATTGCGCGGCTTAGTGCATGAGGCTCCTGTGTCTGTCCTCTCCGCCAACGGTGTTGACAATGCATGCACTCAACCTGTTTTTATGTCTCCCCCCACCCTTTTTCTTTATCTTCTTGTGCATGTGTGCATTAGCATCATCAGGTGGAGGAGAATTGGCACCGGAGCACGAGGGACCTGCAACTCACAAGGCCCCGGTGGGCCATGGCACAGACACCGAGGCCACCAGTGATACGGAGGGCGAGGGGAGCTTCACAACGGGGAGCCGTGGTGACACCAGCGATACCAACACGTCCTCGGATGGGAGCTCCCTAGCGGTGGCGGCAACATCCGTGCCCCCCGCCTCTACAGGTACAGCCGCCACCCAGCGCACCAGCTCCGCCCTCCCAGCAGCCCCTCCGCCTTCGCTCCGTGCCCACTCGCCCAAGAAGGCGGGCGTCTCCTTCGCCCCAGGCACCTCAGGCCCTGCCCCTGTTACCCCTGCTGCCCTCAGTGAGGAGGTCATTGACCTCCTACAGACCATCATTGTTGGGCAGTCTACCCTTTTGAATGCCATCCAGGGGGTAGAGAGGGAGGTGCATCGTAGCAATGCATACCTGGAGGGCATTCATTCGGGTCAGGCTGCCCATCAACGATCGTTCAATGCTCTGGCCTCAGCACTGATGGCAGCCATTGTCCCTGTTTCCAGCCTCCCTCTTCTAACTGCCTCCAGCCTGTCTCTGTCTCCTGTTCCTCTGCCTATCCCACCCACACCATCAGACCAGCCTGCACACACCTCAACACCCAAGGGCAGCTCATCCAGACATAAGCACCACAGATCACACAAACATTCACCCAAGCAACACCCAGATGCAGACATGCCAACAGCCACTACCACCTCTGTGTCCCCCACCTCCTCGTCTCCCTCCTCCCTCCCTGTGACGTCTCTACTCACACCTGCATGCACACCACCAACAGCCAGTACTTCCATCACCAGCACACCCTCCAGTACAGTCCGCACACGTGCAGTCACCACCCCCACTGCCATTTAATCGTCCCCTGTGTCCTCTCCCACTGTGTCTGTCACCCCCTCTTCCAAGACACACAAACGCAGGCAGCCACCCACCCAACAGCCAACCACTTCACGACAGCCTCCAGCCCATGCACCTTCACCCAAGGACAGCACACCTGACTCTCCTACAACCACCTCCTCTTCCTCCACTCCCATAACCACTACACCTACCCTTTACCATGGTCCTAAAAAACTTTACCTCTCCACTCTTGACCTCTTTCCCTCACCTGACCCCCCCCCCCTCCATCTGCTAAGAGTCCCAAGAGCGCCTCAGCCACCACCAGCCCGGCTTCAAGGGTCACCGTCGTGCATGGATTTTGGAGTCCCCCCTTTGCCAGCAGTGATACATCAGTCAGCAGCAAGGGGACAGCCAGCCCCCCCCTGGAAAGAGGACCCGTAAAGTAAGGGGCCGCCGCGGGACGACTGACACGGCTGCCCCCAAGGACCAAAGTTCTGCCACTTCACCTGCCACAACATCCAGGGGAGGCAAGGCCCAGAGAGCCACATCGAAGGAGGGCAAGGGCAGCAGGGCGGAGAAGTCAGCCAGCAGGAGCGCGGACCAGGAGGGCCCCACAAGACCCATCCCGGGTGTGAGGAAGGACACCCAAGGGCCCAGGACACCGTCACCGAAGGGTCCAGCAACTGCATGGTCGGAGGGCGACTGAGCAGGGAGTCGTGGCCAGGTCTGACTCCCTTGACTTACAGAACAAGCACCGCTGAACAGGGCCCCGCCGTCCAGAAAGGCACCGCTGAACAGGGCCCGCCGTGCAGAAAGGCACCGCTGAACAGGGCCCCGCCGTGCAGAAAGGCACCGCTGAACAGGGCCCCGCCGTCCAGAAAGGCACAGCTGAACAGGGCCCCGCCGTGCAGAAAGGCGCCGCTGAACAGGGCCCCGCCGTCCAGAAAGGCACCGCTGAACAGGGCCCCGCCGTGCAGAAAGGCGCCGCTGAACAGGGCCCCGCCGTGCAGAAAGGCACCGCTGAACAGGGCCCCGCCGTGCAGAAAGGCACCGCTGAACAGGGCCCCGCCGTGCAGAAAGGCACCGCTGAACAGGGCCTCGCCGTGCAGAAAGGCACCGCTGAACAGGGCCCGCCGTGCAGAAAGGCACCCCTGAACAGGGCCCCGCCGGGAGGAGCACCGCTGAACAGGGCACCGCCGGGAGGAGCACCGCTGAACAGGGACCCTTCATCTCAAGCACCGCTCCGCTGGGCCCTTCATCTCAAGCACCGCTCCGCTGGGCCCTTCATCTCAAGCACCGCTCCGCTGGGCCCTTCATCTCAAGCACCGCTCCGCTGGGCCCTTCCTGTCAGGCACTGCTCCGCTAGGCCCTTCATCTCAAGCACCGCTCTGCTGGGCCCTTCATCTCAACCACCGCTCCGCTGGGCCCCCCCGTCTCAAGCACCGCTCCGCTGGGCCCTTCCTGTCAAGCACCGCTCCGCTGGGCCCCGCCGTCTCAAGCACCGCTCCGCTGGGCCCTTCCTGTCAAGCACCGCTCCGCTGGGCTCCGCCGTCTCAAGCACCGCTCCGCTGGGCCCTTCATCTCAAGCACCGCTCCGCTGGGCCCCGCCGTCTCAGGCACCGCTGGCCCAATGACAGTGCCGTTTCTGTGTCGTGCTACTGTTCACGCTGCACTCGGGCCACCCTGCCTCCTCCATTGCCTGTGGAGACTGTTATCCACTTGATAGACTGTGGCTTTGCACTCCCCAGGATATGACAGTGGGCAAGCCACCCACTGTAGAGACTTGAGAGACTGTGGCTTTGTACTCCCCAGGATTGAACAGTGGGCATGGTGGCCCCTTCTTGGATCTGGCGTCGTGGACTCATGTGGCTGTGGTGCCCCTCCTTCCCTTCCCCCTGAGGTGCCTGTAGTTTTATCATCTGATGCCCCTGCAGTGTTCTCTCCAACGGACTCAGGTCTCCTGTGTGGGCTTTGCCCATGTGTTGATACACTTTGGCCCACGGACAGTTGAAATTTCAGTGACTGTGCTGGACTTATTGCCTCTATTTATCGGTTACGCAATGTTTACACTTGGATTTTTTTGATTCATTTTCCTATTTTACCATGACTTCAATGAACCTATTTTATACATAAATTTATTTTAGCACTTTAATTATATCTTTTTGTTATTCCGGGGGGTTTGGGTGGGGTCACTTTGACTTGGTGCTCTGCATTGGTGGGTAGATAGTTGGGGGTGGGTGTGATGCGTATGTGTGTGCCCGTAACCCTTCTTCTTCCCCCCCTCCCCTGTGTCGTAGGTGCGGTACTCCCCGTTGTCGTCTGCGCCGGAGTTCGTACTCGTGGTAGATGAGCAGGTAGACGAGAGCAGGTAGGATGTTCAATTCGGGCTCCATGCTGTCCTCCGTCCTCGTGGAGTGTATAGAGGTGAGCGTTTTCCCGTTCCTAGTCTGTTTCCGCCGTGTTTTTATCGCGGTGCTCCCGCCCCGGAAAAGGTGGCGGATTGGTGAGTTGTGATAGGGTGGGCGGTACATTGTCTGCCGCCTGCCTGTTGGCGGTGACCGCCGCGCTGTTTGTGTGTCCCGCCGTGGCGGTCGGAGTGTTAAAGTGGCGGGCTGTGTTGGCGGTTCCCGCCAGGGTCAGAATTCCATTTTTTGGACCGCCAGCCTGTTGGCGGGTTGGCCGCCGCTTTATCACCGACCGCCAGGGTCAGAATGACCCCCTATGTACCAAACAGAGAGATGACATTAAAGACACTTGTTTGGAAGACAATGATCAAATTCTCTTTGTTGATGGTTCTTGCTTAAGAGACAACAAGGGTGCCTTGAAAGCAGGATATGCAGTGTGTACAGTTACTGACATACTAGAAGCATCATGGCTTAAAGAAGTAATTTCTGCACAGGTTGCAGAATTGGTGGCTCTTACTAGAGCATGCCTATTTTCAGAACAGATAAAAGTAATGATCTACACTGATAGTCAATATGGACTGTGTGTTGTACATGCTTTTGGGCAAATTTGGTCGCAAAGGGGTTCCTGACTTCTTCAGTTTAACCTGTGAGAAATGGAGAAAGAAAACATGATTTGTTGCAAGCTGTACAGAAACCTGAAAAAATTGCTGTGGTCAA
The DNA here is from genome assembly GCF_031143425.1 of Pleurodeles waltl. Lineage (NCBI taxonomy): Eukaryota > Metazoa > Chordata > Amphibia > Caudata > Salamandridae > Pleurodeles > Pleurodeles waltl. Next base: position 881,394,792 of record NC_090436.1, read on the forward strand.
ATGCAACGCACACCAGAGAGGACAAGATTATATAACATTGAGAAATGGGAATTGATGTCTGAAAATGATGAGGTGTATGCACATTTTACAATGTATATTGTTGAGACATTAGAGGAGTTGAAAGCCATACAGAACATTGTTCTAGAAGAAGATCGTAGGGATTTTTGGATGACAGTAGAGGGAAAAGTAGTCTTACCAAACAGTTTGTTGATACAAATGGCTAGATACTATCATGGACAAACACACATAGGGAGAGATGCGATGATCAGGAGTTTTAAACAGTTTTGGTACAATCCGAAATTCAGACAGGTGGCTGAGCTAGTTTGTCATAGGTGTGTAATTTGTCAGCAGATGAATGTCAGCAAAGGAACAATTTTCAGCAATTGTCAATATGGGACATATAGCTATGGCGGGAGATCCATTCAGCAGAATGCATATGGATTTCATTGAGATGCCTGGATGTGCTGGTTTGAAATACGTGTGTGTGATTGTGTGCATTTGAAGTCACTGGATTGAGGCATATCCTACAAGGACAAATGACAGTCTTACAATAGCTAAATTAATTTTACAAGAACTAATTCCACTTTTTGGTTTTCCAGTTTCGATTGAATCAGATAGGGTAACACACTTCAATAATGAGGTGATAAAATTGCTTTTTTCTGCATTAAACATTCAGTAGAGACTACATTGTAGTTATGGCCCAGAAGCTTCAGGACTCATAGAGCAAATGAATGGAACATTAAAATCACGATTGGCAAAAGTGTGTGCATCGACAAATTTGAATTGGCCAGATGCTTTGCCATTAGTGCTAATGTCAATGAGAAGCACTCCTGATAGGAAGTCTGGGTTGTCTCCATATGAGATTGTGTTGGGGAGGGCAATGAGATTGTCAGCAATACCTGAAAATGCACTTGTGAATATTACAGATGATGTGGTGCTAGATTATTACAAAAGCCTAGCTTATGTGGTTTGGTCTTTCTCTCATCAGGTGGAACCAACAACAGTACAACAAACACTAGGTCAAGGACACAGTTTGAGAGCTGGAGATTGGGTGCTCATATTGAAGCATGTGAGGAAGTCTTGCCTGGAACCACGGTGGAAGGGTCCATATCAAATCGTGCTCACTACAACGACAGCTGTAAAGTGTGCTGGATTACCGAATTGGGTGCATGCCAGCCACATGAGAAAAGCGAATGATATAACAGAAAGAGAAGAGGAACTGTTGAGATTACCAACAGATGAAAGCACTGGGAGCAAAGAGAAAGAAAGTGAGAAGAACATTGAAAATGACAGAGATGTGTCTACTTCTATAACAGACGAGAAAGAGCAAATTACTGAAGAAGCTAAGCAAACCGTAAAAGGAGTAGCAGAGTCAGTCGGGGAAGAAAGGGAGAAGACTGATTCCGATCCGAGGAGGGTATCCTCGAATGAGAGTGAACAGAAAGAATCTCCTGAAGGAAGATCTGCTCAGAGGAGGGTGTCCTCAGAAGTAGGGGGTTTGACATACCAAACTGAAGAAAGGACAGACCCCATTGGGAAAAAAATTTAGGGTAGTCCCGCCCAAGTGGATTATACTCTTGCTGAACCAGTTACTGAAACGTCAGAAGAAAAAGGTTTAAAGGCAAGTAAAGACTCAATATTGAGAAAACTGTTGATGAAAAAGACATTGAAAGGAGAAAATTGGCCAATGAAAGGTTCAAAGAGTGGAAAGGTTAATGTAGTTCCACCAATTCAAGAGGAAAAGGAATTGCATGAAGGAGAAAATGCTAGTTGAGAAGAAAAGAAAAAGAGTTGCAACCAAGAGATATGTTGGGCCAGAATGGGCAGACTTAATTACAAATGACGGGCAAGAAGAACGTTTGAGCTATTGTTTTGACAGAGACATTAAATATTTTTACTTTGGCACGTGAAGATTGCAAGAAAGACCTTGGGAAAATTATATGAAAAGTCGTGCTTAAAAGGTTATCCTTAAGAAATGCAATAATACTTGCTGGAATAGACAAATAAATAACTAGATTTGACAAGCTGCCATACTGAAATTGGCAAGGAGACTGTCCAGAGTGAACACATTTTTTGAAAAAAAAAAATTAGGAGGGATTTTTGTGTGTTTGTATTGAATTTATTTTAGAAATTTTTTGTTTTTCTTAATTATTTTTTTAGAATATAGAAAATATGAGTAACTTACATAACCAAAACTGTAGAATTAGTTGTTGTAAAGTTTTAAGTATTGGATTGGCGGTAGTGAGTGTGTTAATATGTTTATTGTTGTTCGTAGGGGTGTCTGTTTATGAGATGAATGGAGCCAAACAGACTACGAAGATTGATAATTCTTTAGATATAACTGATACATCATTAATAAAGGACACATTTAGAATAGATGTTAAATACTTGCATGAAGAAAAAGAGCTTTCTTCAAATGTTTTCTATCACTTATTGCATGAGTATGTTGAGGTGATGGGTGTGAAAGATTGTTACGTATGTACACAGATTCTGACTTACCATAGCTTACCCTGTAACTTATGCTATAAATTGCAGTCTTTTGCTAACGCGTTTCTATAATCAAGAATATATTCAGTATTTCTATTCAAATTATGACATGGTATTGTCATTTGTACCTGTCATAGGTTATTTGAATAGAATAGCCATAGAAAATAACATAGTTATTATGAGAGATTTCTTTGAGCCTACTGTAACCTTTGATACTGCTTTTGCTCATAGAAATAACCTGACCTTTTTACCAACCCCTATAGAAAAGAAATGTTTAGATATAGATGAAGAGAAATAAAGGCAAAGATAGATAAGGGAATAACAAGTAGAAAACCTGTAGTTGACTATGCTTATACTGACATCACTAAACAAGGAAAACTAACAATAGATACTGAACATGTAGGAAGACTGTATATACAGACCTTGGAGTAAGAATGATAGAGTGTTTGTAGGAAAGAGTGAGGGTAGACATGTTTTTATGTTCAGGAGTAAGTGGGATTTTATGATGAACGGACAGGACCCACAAGTACCAGGGATTTATTATATTTGTGGGAGAAATGCATATTACCATCTTCCTAGAGGATGGTATGAAACATGTTACTTGCGAATAGTCTTTCCGAAAATCTGTGAGTTAGAAGACTTGAGTAAGATTCCTGAAACAATGAAATTTCAAACGAGACACAAGCAAGAATCAATTTCTAGCTTTGTGGGAGACATTTCTGGGGCTAGCATTCCTTCAGTGGGAGTAGTCTTGAATTCAATTAAAATATAGAAGTTGTCTACAATAGTGGTTCACATGTTAGCAAGATATTCTGGAGCTATTATTCTTCTAGATACAGAATTGGCTGCTACAAGAGCTATGGCACTTCAGAATGGCCGTGCGTTAGACATTCTTTTGGCAAAAGAGGGCAGAGTTTGTAAATTACTTGTTTCAAATCATTGTTGTTCATTTATACCTGACAATTCAGGTAAAGTTAAAGAGTTGACTAAAACATAACTACTAATAGAGATGATTTAAAAGAACTAACAGAAACTACAGTTTGGGAAAAAGCTGGCAAAGGGATTAAAGCTGTGAGAAATTGGTTTAGTAATGTGGGAAGAAATATTATTTTGACAATGGCAAAATGGGTGTCAATAACTATATTTTGTATAATTGGAATTTGGGGTATATATAAAATGATAAAATGTTTGAAACAAAGACAATTGGAAAAGAATAGAAGAAATTTTGAAATTCAAATGAATACATTTTATAGAGAAAATAAAAGGAAAAAGAGAAATAATGTGAAAATAAATGAGACTAGATTTTGAAAATTGATGATAATAAATGAATTTAATAAAGATTGACGTGATGACATAAATAGTCACCACAGGAGGGATTATGAGAGTGTGAATTTTCTAATATGTTTATTAATGATATTTGGTGTAATTAAATTTATGATAAATTAACGTGTCAAAGGGTGACTTTTTAAAATGGTTGCCACACCTCATTTTCTGTTCCTAGTTGAGCAAAAGTCTAACTAAATGTTTTGGTTATTTTCCATAATTCAATGCTTACATAAAAGTGCATTTGGTGCTTTAATAGATGTGTCCACAGCTACCACTAGAGGAATGCTGAATTATGTCTTACAAGGCCATTTGTTAAACTAGCATTGCATAAGTTGATTGTTCTATTGTTTGAAAATGTTATTAATGCATGATCTTTGCCTCAAGGATGGAAATGAAGTTTTTACTGTAAAAGTTTCTTCCAGCGAAGAGAGGTTTGGGTGGAGATGGAACAATGGAGCTACAGATGAGACGGAAGAGGAAAAGTTATTGTTGAGAAAACATTCTTGTTAATGTAGTATTGTCGTATTTTAGGCTATCAATTTAGTTTTCTATTTGTTGAAACGTAACCACCCCATGGACTGACCAATCATAAGCTTTTTAGAGATAAGTATAACAACGTAGGTCGGATTTGCTAGAGTCTGATGAGAGAGAGAGAGGGGATTGCAGATTTTAGCGGGAGAAATTGAAGCCATTAGATTCCAGTGTTCCTGCAGCAGTGTGGGTTTAGCTGTTGTTAGGCCCAATTCTTCTGAAGACATACCTGACGGTGTCCTTTTGCTGAAGTAGACTGTTTGTTGCTATCAATTTGGTAATGTATGTCATTGTAATGTTATATGTGTCTCTTTTGCTTTCCAGGTACCAGCTGCAACTTATAATTTGAACCCGAGTTGAAGAGTTTTTTCTAAATATTTGATACTAAATTCTTTTTACATGAAGCCCGACATGATAATGCTAATTTGTGGTTAGTGAGGGAATTAACTTGAAATGCTCATGACTTACATTGACATCTTTTGAGTGTTGTACTAATGTATACTTTACAATTATTACCAGTTCTGGCATTATTAATAAGTGTAATTCTCTTGGAGATTTTTTGTTTGATTGTTTTAATTAAACTGAGATATATAAGACGTTCTAATCAGCCACTATTAATTTTTTATGCTTAACATTTATGTTTGAGAGATATTTTCATAACATTAGCATTGTTAATCTAGGGAAATAAATGTTATAATTCTTCTTAATAAACTGCTGTGGTTATTGTTTGAAGTTTCATATCATTGATTATGCTGATTATTGTTGATGCTTTCATTACTCATTGATGAAATCCCCTCAAATCTATGTCGCTTCGATCCATCGTCATCTAGCTCAGAATCCACTATTCAGTATAACTAATAGCTAGGATTTTGTTGCACTACAGCAGAAAGATCAAATCCCATGTACTTAGTTAACTAATGAAGTACCCTGGGGATCAACTGATCAGTGGACTCAACCTCTACCAGTTTGAGACTAGGAATGGAGCCAAAATTAAAACATGAGGGCACACTAAAGAGGGTAGATGTAATGCCTGTATTTTCCTACCAGGAATCCCATGAGGCTTATCCAAACACTCAGGACCATCAAAATAAGCACACTCCATGTGCTTTCTGTGCCCTGACTGGTCAGGAAAAGCTCCTTGCAAGGACAGTGGGGGAGGAGATGTGGGAGCATTGGACGTTTGTACAATGTCACATAACGATTGACCACTCGTGGGCACAGAGGATGAGGAACCCATACCCCTACTACCAGGGCAGCACCACAATGATCATTGAATTGTACTAAGTTAACACCATTAAACTGTAAAAAACTTTAAACTTCGCGCTTGTATAGCACACTACTCACCCATTGGGGTCTCAAGGTGCTGTACGCATATCACTGTGGAAACCATCCTGGCTTTTTCCTGTGAGGCACCCACTCCTGGACAGCCCCAGGGTGAAGCCAGGTATCCAAGCGCTGTGAGGGCTGTTGTGGAAATTAAGCAAGCTATTGCCCAGAGTGGGACCCATTAATTAGATTAGGCACTGAGGTGAGAATGATCTGGTTCAAGGGAATTGAGCCCAAGACCCACTGAGGTGGGAATTGAATCTTGGTCCCAGGCCAGATTTCTGCATCCGGGTCTGCCACTCTAACAATTGTGCCACACTTATCCACATTAGGCTTATTGCTTGTGTCTTTAGGGTGACTAGAAACTAAAGGCAAGCCTGAGATTCATCAATGGGAGGGCTGGCACTACCGTGTTTGAACAGTTTGATCAAGCTTGCCATTATACTGTCAAGATGGTCGTGTAAGGGTTTTAAGTGCAGTTTCAGTGTTTTTTCAAAGCTACAACAGGTTTAATCAGAATTAAATATTACAGGAGTAGCCCCTTCAGTGTTGTGTTTAATGTTAGCCACCTGAGGTATAGGTCTTTCTTCGTACAGTCCCTCCTCTCTTCTTTTTGACAGGGAGTTCAAAAGGTAATGAAGTGTCAACAAGATCACTACAAACATTTTCTGTTCTCTCTGCACAGAGGGAAGCTGGGCGGAGTAATTTGAAACATTGTCCCCAAGGAAGTCATGAAACAGAGAGATGTGGGTAAGTACTGCATTACCTCTCCCATAGAAAGTCTGCTTTCAGTTAGTTCTGTTTCCTTGGAGAGGACCCCTGCAGCACACACCAAGAAAGAATCATTAGTGGCAATTGTGTCGCATGCTGTGGAACTCCTCGCAATTTTACTTTTGCCCATGTTGAAGGCAATGTGGCATTCAAAGTGATGTCAGAAAGGAGACCAAGATGGGTGGCTAGGCCTGGCCTCTTCCGCTCCTGGCCTGGTTTACCCACAGGACAGGTCCAGCAAGCGTGAAATGCCACAAGGTTTCAGGCATTCTTTAATACAGCAGTCAGGATGTGAAGGGGAAGATGTAGCAAGGTGTATGCTGGGGGATGAAGTCCCACCCCAGCACTGGCCAAACAACTAAGGGCCAGATGTATAATTTTTCCTAATCACGATTACCTAATTGCAATTTTCTGCTAATTGCAATTAGGTAATTGCTATTTGAATGTATGAAACTTCAGGAGTTTCAGTTAGCGATTTCCAACGACTTGCAAATCAACCTACCTCATTAATATTCATGAGGTAGGTCACAACGTGCGACCCATTGTGAATGGCTACAATCACAGAGATGGAGGCCTGCTGCAGTTTTCTTTTCATTTTTTAAGAGTAGGCAGTGGTCCCTGGGACCTGGGACCACTGCCTGTTCTTAAAAAATGTTTTTGCATGCATTTGCAAATTGCAAATGGGTTACCACTTACTTGAAGTAGGTGGTAAAATGCGAATGTTTTGCAACCGCATTTTGGTCACAAAACGTTCCTACATACTTCTGCGATTCGATATTTGGAAGGGACGCTCTTGACATGCCCCTTCCTAATACCGAATCGGTATGTAGTCCCATTTCCAATTTGCGATTCAGTAACAAGTTACTAAATCACAAATTAGGATTCATACATACCAAAATGCGTTTTTGCGATCGCAAAAATGCACGTTAGCTCTGGCTTAGAGTTCTTTGTGTCACGCCTCACAGGGTTTCAAGTGTGCATTAATAATGCAGTCAGGATGTGCAGGACAAGGTGTATGCTGGGAGGACGAACTCCCACCCCAGCACTGGCCCAAACAACAGAGTTCCTTGCATTGTGAATCTGTCTTTTGAAATGACAGCAGCGTTTCACATTAAGTGCTAATCCGAAACCATTCCAAAATAGCCTTAGAGCCAGAAGCCAGCTTTTTCCTGTGAACTTGTAAAAAAGTTTTGCCAAATTCTCTATTAGGCTAAAAAGTTGTATTTTCCTTTCCGAAGATCTTTAACACATGTAATGATTGCTGGCATCCTTAAGGTGTTTTCTCTATGTAAATTAAAGAGATAAATAGGTGGCTTGTTTGGCAGAGAAGCCGCATCTTGTTTACTCGTGCTGCCCAGCTTGTGAACATGAGGAGGAAATCAGGCCCTGGAAGTAGTCAAACTTGGGTGTGTTCAGTCTTATGTTAAAGTCTTTCAAGGCTAGCGTGTACTCTTAGTACTCTTTCAGATTTTTTGTGCTCTTGGTTTTGCACCATTTTCAAAGAATCAATTGAATTTTTTTATTTGTGGGAAGGATATTGTGGACAATCCTATGTTGTGGATGACGGTGGTGATGAGTTGGTGTGCTAATGAACTGGTTTGAAGGTGCATAAAGGACTGTGTGAGTCAAAAGCCTTTCTTGGCTAATCATTGCATTGATCAAGTGAGGTGGAGTGAAGCATAGGCTCAGGTTCATTATAGATCTGGCTTAGGTCTGTAAGGAAGTCTTTAGGAGGATATTCATGTTTCTTGCGTCTGATTAGTAGTTTCCTTCGAAAAGCACTTGGTAGTAGGAGTCAGAATTCATTTTGATTTAAGAAAATGTAGAGTTGTTAACATATGTTTTAACCTCTAGCAATGGAAACTCCTTTCTTTTAGACTTTGTTATACATTTTAACAATAAGATTTTTAAATAACTTTATTTAGAACCAGAAAGTCTTACAAAAACATTACTATAAAGATACAGTGGACAAGTAAACAAATGTGACATTGCATAAGCAGATGAAAAGGGTTTACAAGGTGGCACAAACCTAGTTTGCGCCACTCTTAAATATGGCGCTTGATAGTGGCCCATTGGTGTCACATTTGCGGCAAAATGTTTGCTGCAAATGTGGTGCTAAGAGGAATGGCCTTCTAAATCTGGCCAAAAAAGTTTCCACACTGCCTTAACTCAAATGGAAAGAGAAAAAAACATGCCTTGTCTACTAACATATGGCAATTTGGTACAAGCTTGTGCATGTTCTCTAAACCATATATTTTGCGTTATAAAGGTACCCTTCAGTATAAAAACTCTTCTTCAAGACTTTGCCCACTTTGTAAGTGGGATGTACAATGCCGCACATATAAAAAGTTGGAAACATTTATAGAAATGAAACCATTTCTCTTCCTTACTCCTGTCTCAAGAAGTTGTGAGGTTTATGTGCATATTCCAGTCTGCAAAAATGAGTATATTTAGATTTGTGTCAGTACCTAGAGGAGTTTGCATTGAAACACCCATGTACAATCCATGGATCGCCCCCCTGATGCAAAGTAGCACAATGTACCAGACAGAGAAACTCTGGGTTGCTTTGGGAAACTTTTCAATGCAAATCTTGGTTTGCACTGCATAGTGAACACAACCTGTTTTTTCGCGTTTGTGACACAAATGCAGACCCGGCCAAAACATTAATAAATCTGGGCCTGTGCTTCAATTATTTTCTAAGCAAAAGCAATATTGAAACAGAATTTTCATGTGAACCTTGAATTAAAAAAACATTCAGTTGTAATCGTATGTTGTTTAGTCACTAAGTGAAGGTGCACAAATAAAAAATAGGAACCCCATGAATGTTCTGTCCACCATATAAGATGAAGTTAGGCAGCCAAGCTTGAAGGATAATTAAGCAACCTGTTGTTATATTTTCAACTGAGTGGAGTTGGCAGGCGTTTCACCGGCGCCTGGCTTTGTTCTTCTGTGGAAGGAGATAATAACAACATGCTGTGTAAGTTAGGTCAGACGAATACATCAGCACCTTTAGCATTCAAACATAAAACAACCCACACAAAAAATGATACATTTCAAGTTCATTTGTACCAATTAAAAATTATTTTAAATAGCTATTATAACTAAACACTATAATAAAGTCACACTTCATTTCCATAAGGCATAAATGCAACCCAATGAGTACCAATTATCTTAATATCCAGTCTCTAAATTGCAATGCATGGCGATTAGACTTTGTGAAAAATAACAGCAATGTAATGCCAAGGCGCTAAATAATAGACGCTCTAAACATGAAACTTAACCTCAGAAAAGTTAGGTAAACCATTTTTCTTGCTATATAGAGCTTCTTTAATCACACATAAATTTAAAAGTGTCCCTAACAAATACGAATATTTATGGGACCACTTCCTCTCTAAAAATTATTTAATTTTAAGATTTCGGGCATGAAAACAGTTTTGTGGCTGCGGCATGTGAACTGCCAGCAGCATATAATGCCTGAAGGTGCCTAAAGTATTAAGGGGCATATTTATACTCCCTAAGGGCCATATTTATACTTTTTGACGCAAAACTGCGCTAAAGCAGTTTTGCGCCAAAAAAATTAGCGCCGGCTAACGCCATTCTGAAGCGCCATGCGGGCGCCGTATTTATTGAATGGCAGTAGCCGGCGTTAGCCGACCGGCGCTGCCTGGTGTGCGTGAAAAAAAAACACGTACACCAGGCAGCGCCGGCGTAGGGAAAAATGGCGTTTGGGCATCCAAAAATGGGGCAAGTCTTAGCAAAGACAGGAGTCATGCCCCCTTGCCCAATGGCCATGCCCAGGGGACTTCAGTCCCCTGGGCATGGTCATTGGGCATAGTGGCATGTAGGGGGGCACAAATCAGGCCCCCCTATGCCACAAAAAAAATAAAAAAAATTACTTACCACAACTTACCTTTTCTTCCCTGGGATGGGTCCCTCCATCCTTGGGTGTCCTCCTGGGGTGGGCAAGGGTGGCAGGGGGAGTCCCTGGGGGCAGGGGAGGGCACCTCTGGGCTCATTCTGAGCCCACAGGTCCCTTAACGCCTGCCCTGACCCAGGCGCTAAAATCCGGCGCAAATGCGGGTTTTTTAGTCCCGCCCACTCCTGGGCGTCATTTTTGCCCGGGAGTATAAATACGACGCATATGCATCGCAGTCATTTTTTAAGACGGGAACGCCTACCTTGCATCTCATTAACGCAAGGAAGGTGTTCACGCAAAAAATGACGCTAACTCCATGAACTTTGGCGCTAGACGCGTCTAACGCCAAAGTATAAATATGGAGTTAGTTTTGCGTCGAATTTGCGTCGAAAAAAACGACGCAAATTCGGCGCAAACGGAGTATAAATATGCCCCTTAATATATTATTTACTGCCTGGTGCTAGCACCATACTCCACCACATACCTGTAGTCTCTTCGACAAAATGAAAAGACAACACCATAGAAACGATCTTTCTTAATATTATTTGAAATTTGGCAAAGAGGGGTGGCAACATATTTGGGGGATAGTCAAATAATGAACTTTGGACCATTACAATCATACTTTTGGTACTATTCCACCAAGTTTTATCACATTTATACTTTTCTTTTTCCATATCTCTGATGTATAAATTGAGTTTACATATTAGATAAGGACATCAGTACATTTTAAATAATCGAAAAAAAACGGACACCTTGGAAATAATAACTAATTCTTGCATGAACTTAAAATTTATCTTTAACTTTATTCATCAACAGCTCAACAGCTTAAGTGGTATCCTTAACATTTTTTTAACTAAATGTTATGAGACATTGAGTGGCATAATATGTGTATTTGAATCACACATTTACCCAGGGATGTAGCTTGTGACTGAACAAGCAAGGTTTATTGTTACCAACTCCATTGCGCTCATATTATTGACCTCAGAAGGTTGAAAGGCTGAGTGGATGCCAGGATTTAAACCCTGGGTCATGTGTTAAAACACAGATAGATCCCTGTAGTCCACTGAGATCACTGAGTAGTTTTTTATGAAATTTAGCGGTGCAAAACTTCTACAGAATGTTAACATCCATGATACACAGTTCACCAGCAAGCTGTTAAAGCTGCATGAAGCATTGTAGCAAGAATTCACGTATTTATCAGAGAGGTCTTTACAAATGAAGTGTAAACCCACTTCAAATTGGTCAAGTTGTTTTTTAGGGGGGAAAACCAGTTTAGGCCTAATGTGAAGCTTTCCAGTAAGCCTCTCAATGTGCTGTAAAGGACATCTGCACCACACCTTAAGTACAGCTCTACAAAATACTGACAAATTAAAAAAAACTGTAGATTCGTTCTTCAAATGTTGAATAGCGAATGGAAGCTCAGGTTCAGTGGAAATGGTCAGAGGTTAAGCTCCTTTTCATAGAAGGCACACCCTACTGTCTTTCACTTATTTTTGTTAAAGGCACAACCTGTATGCTCACTTTCACTTTGGACATTCCTGAAAATTTACCTGAAACCCAAAGATCTTGTTTATTTGTCAGTGGAGTCCACCCTCATTGCTGCAGGATCTCTAAATTCATCTAATTTCCTCTGACCTACTTCCTGGAGACTCGCCTGATCATTGAAGAGCTTTGGTTGGTTGGTAGGCTTCAGGCCTAATAAGTTTACCCATGTTCTGACAATTGAGTGAGCACTTCAAGGGGTACATGACTACTGCATGAAAGCTTGCTCGTCTGCACAGAGCCCTACTGTATAATTACATTCATGGATAATGTCTGATCCCTATGCAAACTTCCAATGAAAAACCTTCGGCCTGCTTTTAATTGTCCCATCTTGGTATTTCCTTAACTATCCTTTTCAAAAGTGGTTTCGCCTCAGTCCTCTATCAGACTTCTACTACAGTTACAATCCAAGTGATAGTTGACATTCTTCTGCCAGGTGTACTTGTTTCCTGAGCCTATAATTTCTTTGTTAAAGCCATAGTACCTCACTCCATAATACTTCCATCTTCAATTGCTGCCTAATTGAGTTCTCAGCAGTTGTAAAGTTACTATTAAATCATAGTTTTTGAATACTGAAAAAGAGTAAACATATACAAGAGTGTAAGTTTACCTTGGTGACTCGGGCATAGTATTGCCATCTTAATATACTTTTTATAAAATTGAAAAAAGGCAATTAAAAGGAACACTTTGCCTTTCTTCAAGTGCTGTAGCTCAGACAATGACAGTTGACCTAGGACAGCAGTCTTTTAATGTCACCATATAAATTCTGTCCTTGTGATTTTTAAAGTCTTTGCTTAGTAAGGCCATATAATAGTTGGAGACCCCTGTGTGGGGAAGTCTTATCTGGATAGCTTCCCACTTGGAAACAATATCAAGGCTGATAACATAGTTTGGTATTACATGTAATTCTAATACAAAGAATAGAATACCATTTATAATTAGGAGCCACCTGGAAGTAGAAGTAGAAGCTGTCTGAAACTAAGGAGTCACCTGAAAGATGTTTTTCTCAGATATGTTGAAATTGAAGTAGCTGATCCAAAAACACCTGAATTAAAGGCAAATCACATTGGAAATGCTTAGTAGTTACTATTTGTTCCTGACCTGACCATGTCTATAGAAACCTTTTACTCAAACTGGGATGGAGACCAGTTTTCTCAATGAGTGCCAACAAAGTCCTAATGACGTTCATGGATCTGTGTGTGAATGTCAGGTTAAAGTCCCAAATAGGTTATCTCCCATTCTGCATCTGCCTTTTTGTAAAAAATCAGAAAATATCTCAGACTTTTTTTTATTGAATAGAAACAGCAAATCTCTTGGTGTTGTCTTTGAACAGCATAAAAGTAGCAATGGCATTGGACAGATTTTCAAGCAGAAATATTTTGATTTAATGTATGATTTGTTTTTGCAAATGTATTTTAGAGCAATTGTTGCACAGTTCTATCTTAGTGAGCATATATTACGCTTAACTTTACGTGAACTGAATTTGATGTAAAAAACAATCATTATTTATAACCTCATTATAAAGTATTTTAACAGCCTCTTTTGAATTTAACAAATGTTAGATTATAATAAAATGTAAAATGTAATTATATTTAATTGAATTAATTTTCTTCATCACCTTTAATAATTATTAAGGCATAATAATGCATAATAAAAATATACTTTTTATTTTGGTGTAGAATAAATTTTAATATTTGAACATCAGTAAAATATATACCAGTTTGATTTAACACATTTAAATTAACAAATCCTTTCATGTGCAATAATATATAACATACAAAGATTTTACTAACTTTTTCAAAGTTTAATAAACTTTTTGAATTCCTCCTCTTATGTACTATAGTAAGACTTCCACACAAACTATGGAGACCTCTCTGATGGTAATGCATAGGGATGGTTTCCCTATACTTACCATGTGGTGATCTGTGCCCCAACTGTGGAGCCTCCCTTGGGTAAAATCTATGGAAAAGTCAAAAAGTTTATTAAACTCGGAAAAAATAGTAAACATATTTTATGTTAAGCTATAATGTAGATCATGTTTAGGTATTCATTTTAAATATGGAACAAAATAAAAATGCTACAACACTAATAACCTATTTTTGACTTTAAAATGAAATCAATTACATTAAATTATACTGAAATTATTCTGCTGAAGTTTAAAGTAAAATAAAATGTCCACCTTCAGTACAAAATATGCATTAATAATTACTATAACTAATGTATAGAATTAATTAAAGGTAATGGTATTATATTTTAATGAAATAAATGTAATCAAACATTTTTAAATTAAAAAAAAAGATTATTAAACTATTTTACGTTCAAGTAAAAAATATGTTACAAGAAACTGGGTTGCAGGTTGATTGCGGTGTGACCCATGGTCAAGCAACAGTCACAGTCCCTTGCAGGGTTAATCACAAAGTCATTAAATTAACCTGTGTTCAACCCTTGGCACAAAAAAGTCAGGCTTATCTTAGAAGCAATGTGTGAAGTATTTATGCAGCACACAGACTGTAATAAAGTGAAAACACAACAAAAGAAAAATGCCAAACCACATTTTTTAAAAGAAGAATGCATTTTAATACATTTTTTACACTAAAAAAACAAAAATCAATCAACAGTTTTTTAAAATTTTCACGTGAAAGATACAAGATAAAATCGCCAACCGAGGGTGTCAATACTTATGGCAGAACACTATGAAACACGGTTGAGATACAAGAAGTGGATTTGGTCAGATCAGCCCTTACCTTTGGACTTTGAAGGAATTCTTAGAAAAATGTTTCAGAAGAGGTAAAGTTCAATGGGGCACGGCTGTTGGGGGTGTCCGAGGAGGGAGTGTCATCGTCAGATGGCCTTGGGTCGAATCTGCAGTGAAGATTTCTATGTTCAGACTTAGGCCCTCATTACAACCTTGGCGGTAAATGCCACCTACTGCCGTGCTGACGGCCACCAAGATATCGTGAGCGTGGCAGTATACCACTACGGTTTTTATGACCCACACAGAGAAATCCACCACTCTACTGACACCCACACAAGTCCGCCAGCCCAAAGGTCAGTGATAAATTGGTGGTACCAAAACCCACACCGTTATGCCAAGAGGAATACGCCCACAGTATCAGGTCCCACAAATCAACGCTGCGGTCTTTCAACCGCGGTAAACCATTGGCGGTACACACTGCTGCACTCAAAATACACACACATTTACAAAACACCACCACATTGGACAATTCAAACTACACACACCTGGCACACATACACACACCACACCCACACACTCAGACCACTATAAAACACACACCCACATTACCCACAACCCTTTCAATTAAAAAAAAGATTGCGAACAGAGAGAAACACAAGCCAGGAGCACCCACTCAATCTGAGCCACAGAATACCATCACCCATACACCATCCACACACCTCACAGCACACACCACAACACATCACCCCACACATCACCCCGCACATCCTCACACACATCACTCACACCACATCCATGGCACCCCAAATACACCCCAGGTTTTCAGAGGAGGAGCTAAGGGTCATGGTGGAGGAAATCATCCGGGTAGAGCCACAGCTATTCGGATCACAGGTGCAGCAGATGTCCATTGCTAGGAAGATGGAGCTATGGCGGAGAACCATGGACAGGGTCAACGCTGTGGGACAGAACCCCAGAAAAAGGGATGACATCTGGAAAAGGTGGAACGACCTACGGGGGAAGGTGCGTTCTGTGGTTGCAAGACACCAGGTCCCACCTCCTCCCCCACAACTAACAACATGGGAGGAGCAAGTCTTGGCAATAATGCATCCTGAGGGCCTTGCAGGAGTAGCAGGAGGACTGGACTCTAGTAAGACATATCTTTACTACTATATCCCACACCCTACCTACATGCCATCACAAACTCCTACCCCTACCCTCACCCCATCACTCCACCACCTCACATATACCCCACTATAACAACCCACCCATCCCAAAACCAAGCCCTGCATGTAACACCAATTCATCGACCCCCATCACAGACCTGCATGGACACCCATCACCACAGCATGCCCATTAGAGAGAATCACCTAGCCCACAAAATCACCATGCTCACAAGGCAAAGCTGACAGGGCAATCACAACCATACATGGAAACACACCCATGCATAAGATGGCGCACACACAGATACAATAACAATGCATTTTCATCCCCACAGGACCCCTACTCAACGTCACCGGAGAGGAGGTGCCAGCAACACCCAGCCCCCCCTCAAGAGGAGGCACACAGTTATGACAGCAGCTCTCCACGCCTGGATCACGATGACCAACCTGGCCCATCAGGGACCTATGGAAAGTCGGTTACCCTACCACAGTCCCAACCCACCGCAGAACCATCCCCTCCAGAAACGCCAGCACAGCACCCACCCAGTGGGCCCATGCCACTGTCCCCAGGACACGTCAATCAGCAGTGTGTCCACCACTACAGGGACCCGAGGCAACCCCACAAACATAGGAAGATCAGGGATCTGGGGTCAGTGGCAGTTGGCACATGGTTCAGGAGACAGAGGCACAGGACAACAGGGAAGCTGGGAGAACTACTGTGCAACAAGGGGAGGACAGGCCCAGGGAACCGACTCTCCAGGAGGCACTCACCAACATCCTGGGAGCATACCACCGTTCCCAGGAGACCATGGGCCAGATACTGGCCACGTTGCAGGAGACCCAGCGGCTGCAGGAGGGACAGTGCCTGGGGATCAGGGAGGACCTAAAAAACATCTACACCATCCTGATCACCATTGCAGGGGTGCTGGCTGACATGGGCAACACCATGAGGGAGGCAGTGGGACAACAACGGGCCCCTGACACTAGCCATACCAATGAACAGCCCTCCACCTCCTCCGGCGCTAGTGGACAGGAGGCCCCGCCACAGGACCAACAGGCCATCAGTATCCCACCCCCTGCAGAAGGAGAACCACCCCCAAACAGTCCCTGCGATCCAGGCAGAAGCCAGAGAACAATGCCAAGACCCACACCAGGAATTAGGACTCTCCTGATTGTCACCCTCCTGACCCACTCTCACCCTGTCCACCTTGAACTGCCATTACTCCCCTTCCTGGGCCCCATTGGACAATGCACCTGTGATACCAAGAGACTGGACTCTAACCTGGACAATCCTCCACTATCACCCCAGCCCATTGCACATCCCCCTCTACGTATGAGCACTTAAATAAACACCCCTGGAACAAATACAATTCTGGAGTCTGTCAGTTGATTGAACTATGTATTAGTACAACATTCTGAAAACATTGCAAGTCATATGTACAGTTAGATATATATTTGTATGACCTTTGGTGGGTAGCAGTAAACATACCAGGAGCAAGAGTGGGCACAGAGATCGGAAATTTTAGATTCCAAAGGGTACAGTATGTGGCCATAGACATAGGGAAATCAGACTGCCATGTACAATGTCCAACACAAAACTGAAAAGTAAAGTGAAATTACAGTGTCTTACCTGTGTGTCACTGGAAGTACTGCAGTATGATATTACTTCTGTTGTCCACATCGTCTTCCTCTGCCTCCTCTTCCTCACTGTCCACAGGCTCCACCGCTGCAACAAGACCATCTCCAGACTCATCCTCCTCCAGAAAAGGCACCTGGTGTCTCAATGCCAGGTTGTACAACATGCAACATGCAATGATGATCTGGCACACCTTCTTGGGTGAGTAGTACAGGGATCTACCTGTCAGATGGAAGCACCAGAATCTGTCCTTCAGGAGGCCGAAGGTCTTCTCAATTATCCTCCTTGTTCGCCCATGTGCCTCATTGTAACATTCCTCTGCCTTTGTCCTGGCATTCCTCACTGGGGTCAGTAGCCATGAGAGGTTGGGGTAACCAGAGTCACCTGCAAATATCGAAGGACAACTGTCAGACACACACTAACCCTTAGGGACAAACCCATACCCACACACCAACATATACTGGGTGGGGACCTTGGGCTCCCCTATTAGCCACACCCAGTGTCTCTGGAGTTGGCCCATCACATATGGGATGCTGCTATTCCACAAGATAAAGGCATCATGCACAGAGCCAGGATACTTGGCATTCACATGGGAGATGTACTGGTCCGCCAAACACACCATCTGCACATTCATAGAGTGATAGCTTTTTCTATTCCTGAACATTTGTTCATTTCTCCGGGGGGGGGACAAATGCTACATGTGTACCATCTATGGCACCAATGATGTGGGGATATGTCCCAGGGCATAAAAGTCAGCTTTCACTGTGGCCAGATCCTCCACCTGGGGGAATACAATGTAGCTGCGCATGTGTTTAAGCAGGTCTGACAACACTCTGGTCAACACTTTGGAGAACATTGGCTGAGACATCCCTGATGTCATGGCCACTGCTGTTTGGAAGGAACCATTTGCCAGGAAATGGAGCACTGACAGGACCTGCGTTAGAGGGGGGATACCTGTGGGCTGGTGGATAGCTGACATCAGGTCTGGCTCCAATTGGGCACACAGTTCTTGAATTGTGGCCAGATCAAGTCTGTTTGTTAGTATAATGTGTCTGTCCTCCATTGTCACAAGGTCCACCAGGGGTCTGTACACATGAGGATGTCTCCATCTCACATTCATCCTCAGCGGTTAAAGCCTAGGGAGAAAAACGGTGAGGAGAGGGTTATAATCACACATCTAGTGCTATGATGATGCTTTTCTACATTTACAGAACCAGTATGTGAATCCGAGAGTCAGTTGCTGTGCCAGTGTCTGCTGTGATGAAGTTAGGTGTCATGGCCTGTGCTTCCTGAAATGGCGGCGGCCTGACCTGTGAGGAGGGACAAATGGAAATGAGGTAATATCGCTGGTGTTGTGCGCCATTGCGGTTGGTGGTCGATGACCGCTGTGCAACTTCGCATTGGTCATCATTGGGCCCTATGGGTTCCAGGAGCCAATGGTGATGTTCGTCGGCGGTAACAGTCTGCACTGCAGCAAACGTGACTGCCATTTTCTAGTCTCTTCACTCATTTGCTACCTGACCTTCAACAGGAGAGAAACTACACTGCAAGTGCTGCTGTGACCTGTCTCTGGAAGCGACAATGGCTCATGTGTCTTGGGAAAGGGCCCCTGCCTTCACTGCGGAGGAGTTGGAGAGACTGGCGGATGGGGTCCTACCCCAGTACATGTTACTCTACGGTCCTCCAGACAAACAGGTGAGTACACTGTGAGCATGATGCGTGACCATAAATGTATGGAGTGCTGTGTATGTAAGCCGCTTGTGGGGTGGGGGCTGAGGCATCCTGGTCAGAGTGCTGCATGTACGGTGGTCAATGTATGTGCGTCAGGTGATGGGAGGGATATGGTGGGCCATGATTGTGACGTCCAGACATTTAACTAATTCCCTTCTCTTCTGTATCTTGTATAAGGCATTTAACTAATTCCCTTCTCTTCTGTATCTTTTTCATGCAGGTCAGCGGGCATCAGAAAAAGGGTATTTGACGTGCCATCACCAAGGAGGTGCGGACCCTGGAGGTCCTTGACAGGCAGAGCACCCACTGGCGCAAACGGTGGGAGGACCTGCACCGCTGGGCAAGGAAGACGGCGGAGGCCCTGCTGGGGCTGGTCTCCAAACGAGGAAGGGGTGCCTGTCATACCCTGATCCCGCGATTGATCGGCATCCCGGCAGTGGCCTATCTGGAGTTAAATTGGCACATGAGGGCATCACAGCAGCCATAAGGGGGTGAGTACAAATTCTGATTAACTACTTAGCATGCGTTAATCTTTTACCTGGGTGGGGATGTGGACTGTGGGTGCCCCTAGGCCAGGGCGGACATAGCAGGGTAGGTCCCTTGTTGGGCTGGCTCTGAAGCACTCCAGGCCCAGTAGTGTTAGTGGGCATCTACTACTGGGAAGGGCCCTGTTTGTTTCAGGTGTTCAGTTGATGGCGTTTGGCATTGTACCCCATGAGCTGGTGACTGGCATTGTAACTGTTAATGCATGGCCTAGTGCATAGGGCTGTTCCCTGCGAGTTGTGTACGCCAACAGTAGTGTTGTTGCTGGCATTGACCAAATGTATCCTCTGTCTCTCCCCCCCTTTTTGTTTTGTCACCCTGTCCTTATGTGCATTAGCATCATCTGGTGGAGGAGCAGAGGCACCGGCAACGGAGAGAGCTGCATCCCACATGGGCCTGGAGGCTGAACCCACTGACGGTGAGGGCACCAGTGGAACAGAGGGCGAGGGGAGCACCACGACAGGAACAGGAGGGGACACCACAGACAGCGACTCCTCCTCCGTTGGGAGCTTCCTGGCGGTGGGGGACACCTCTGTGCCCACCCCAACAACAGGTACAGCCGCCATCCCCCTTACCAGCACCACCCTCCCAGCAGCCCAACAGTGTGTTTCCCATGCCTGCTCACCCAGGAGGGTGGGCATCTCCTTCGCCACAGGCACCTCAGGCCCTGCCCCAGTCAGCCCTGCTGCCCTCAGTGAGGAGGCCATTGACCTCCTGAGATCCCTCACTGTTGGGCAGTCAACCATTCTGAATGCCATCCAGGGTGTCGAGAGACATTTGCAACAAACAAATGCATACCTGGAGGGCATTCACTCTGGTGTGGCAGCCCAACAGAGAGCATTTCAGGCTCTGGTCTCCGCACTGATGGCAGTCATTGTCCCTGTCTCTAGCCTCCCCCCTCCAACTTCCTCTACCCAGACCCAATCCCCTCAACCCTAACCTATCCCAAGCACACCTTCAGACCAGAATTCACCCAAATCAACACACAAAAGTGCCTCAGGCAAACACAAGCTCCACACTTCATCTCACAGGCACTCACACAAGCACCATCCCCATGCAGACACACCAACATCCACTGCCTCCACTGTGTCCCTGTTCTCCTCGCCGTCCATCTCCCTCCCAGTAGCATCTCCACTCACACCTGCATGCACTACATCTTCATCCACTACCTCCATCACCAGCATGCCCATCACCACACACCCCTCACTGGCAGTCACCACCCCCACATCCATGCCCACGCCCCCTGTATCCTCTCCCAGTGTGTCTGTGACCCCTCCTCGCAAAGTACACAAACGCAAGCACCCACCCACCCAACAGCCATCAACCTCCCAACAATTCCAGCCCATGCACCTGCACCCAAACTCAGCAGACAGACACCACCTACAACCCCTCCCTCTTTCTCCACTCATAGACCTTCTCCCTCTTCCCACCCCAGTGTCCGTGAGAACATTTTCCTGGAAAACATTGACCTCTTCCCTACCCCTCCCCCGTCCATCCCCTGGGGCCAGGGTGGCCAAAGCCCAGCCCAGCACCTCAGCCTCCAAGTCCACGTCCGCTGTGGTTCCTGCATCTGTCAGAGGATCAAAGGGGGCACCCGTCAGCCCAGCCAGTGTGCCACCAACTCCTGCCAAGGCTTAATCCATTCCGCCACCTGGCAAGGTGAAGTAGGGGACAGCATCCAGCAAGGGGAAGGAGACACAACCACCCAGTGAGGCCACCTCAAAGACTCCAGCTGCCAGACCCAAGGTGACACCACCATCTGCCAAGGTGAGGAAGGGGCACAAAACACCAGGCAAGGCACTTCAGCCATCCAAGGCTGCAGGTGAAGGGCTGGTGGCTACCAGCACAACTGCCAGCACCGCCACCTGCACCGCGGCCAGCACTGCCAGCAGCCACGCCGCTAACACCACCGCAAGCACTGCCACTTGCACTGCCACCTGCACCACCACAAGCACCACTACTGTCAGCAGCAGCATCCCCAGTGGACAGCCGTCTGAGGCTGCAGGAGAAGGGCTGTAGCCTCCCCCCACCACTGGCAGCACCGGCACCTGCACCGCGGCCACCACCATCACCTGCACGGCTGCAAGCACCGCCACAAGCCCTGCCGCAAGAACTGCCACCTGCACTGCTGACAATAGCACCACTGCCAGCAGCAGCAGCCCCAGTGGGCACCCATTCGAGGCTGCAGGAGAGGGGCTGGAGAGACTGTGGCTTTGAACTCCCCAGGACCAGGCAGTGGGCAAACCACCCACTTGAGGGGCTTGAGAAACTGTGGCTTTGAATGCCCCAGAACCAGGCACTGGGCAAACCACCCACTTGAGAGACTTGAGAGACTGTAGCTTTGCACTCCCCAGGACCAGGCAGTGGGCAAACCACCCACTTGAGAGACTGTGGCCTTGCACTCCCCAGGACATTGCTGTGGGCTTGGAGCCCCCTCCAGGAGCACACTGCTAACATAACCGCTGAGGTTCGACCACCACAGAACACCAGGCAGAAACAAATAGATTAAAAGGAATCACTCACCTCCAGGAAGCCATACTTCTCTGGAACCGTTATGGAACCACTAGTAGACATCATCCTACTGCTCCTGCTCGCAGTAAGACAACATAATCATTGCCAATGAGGACAACAACAACCGTAAGCACGCACACTCCCCTGTTACATTTATAAAATATATGAATTTGAACTGTCACATAACATACCATAGGGAAGGGAGCGTGAGGGCTATACTCACATGTAACAGTACAGTGACACACACACACTCATATACAGCAATAAATACACCCACACCCGCACATACACAGCACGCACACTGCTGCCAGCACACACACATACACATACCACACATCAATAACTCACACTTATACATGGCAACACAGCACAGGGCCAGCCTCACTAATTCACATACAACAGATGAACTTGTAACAACACCACCACAACCTCACAAATATGAATACATCTCAAAAACTCACGGCACTGGCCAGGGACTCCACACACATACAGCACAATATACAGCCATCTGTGATAAAACACACACAATTAGACCATCATACAAGCTAGCTATCAACATACACATCACACACACATAGTACACCAAACCTATTATGCATGCACAATACACGCAGACTCAAACAGGCCAAACATGCAAAGTCACACAGCCGTACAACAACAACATTTTAGCTACATACACATGCCCATCGCACAAAACATACTGTATCCCTCAGGGATAAAAGCACTGCACACAACCTCACAGACTGCTCAGACAATATTGGAAGCATCAATCAGCATGCACACACAAATACTGCCACAGAAGCTATGTCAGCCAGGGACAACTCAAACCTAGGAAAGGAAATGCAGGACAAAGATCTAACATGAAAACCATCAACTGGTTGGTTTAATCTTTATGTTAGATATTTTTGAAAAAACATTGTCCAAGGCCATATGCCAGTCCTCACCATAGGCTTCACCAGTCACCCAAGATCTACCTCCAGAGTGGAGGTACCACTCTGCAACCAACAAAGAACCAACAACCCAGTGAGGGTCACTTCACTGACCGGCCAATATCTTCTGAATCGGAAGTCGTGTTAATACCCTAAGTACTGGTCAGCTGACGTTGGACAACGAGAAAACCAGTTTTCCCAGAGCTGAAAAAAATATCAGGAGGATGCCCCAGTCAAGGAACTTCAGGAACACCCCAGACCTTCTACCAGAGTGCCCCCGTTGTCCTATAAGCAGCCTTCAAAGAGACTTAACGCCAGCTCCAAAGAATAGACCTTTTTGAAGTGGTCCCCCTCAGTGGCTCTGCACCTACTCCAAGAAATGTTTCAAAGCTGCTCCCTTTGGAACCAGGAGCCACTCAAACCTCTCTAGCTGGCACAGTGAGCCCACCAACATTCTTGACCAACCTGCAAAAACAAGACTTGTTAAACCCACTGTGTGATTTTATATGCATTTTTAAAAGTGACTGCCTATTGATTCCTTTGGTGGGTAATTATGCACTGAAAGACTGCATTTATTAAAACTTCAAAAATCCATATCTTAAAAAGTACTTATGTGTGAGATGCATGATTGATACTGTGATAACAACAAATGCTTTGCATTTCTCCATGATTAGCCTAACTGCTCGACCAAGCAACATAAAAAATTAGAGCATTAGGTGATCTAGTTTTTGCCTCTGGAAACCAACGTGTGGTTGCCTGGACCCCCTGCACAGTGTGCCTAGTTTTGCACACTACATAGAGGGCCAGCTTCCTACATACATCTTTTGGTAAAGTTGGTATTTAGATTGTCAGTTTGAAAATGCCACCTTTAGAAATTAGACATTTTCTTGTTTCACCATTCTGTGCCTCTGCCTTATTGTGTATTCTATGTTAGGCTGTTGTGAATTCCCTCTAGACAGTGACACAAACGGAGCTGGGGTGTAGCCTGCTTATCCTGTTGAGTCTCCTAGGATAGAGTGGGAAGGGAGAAGCTGACACTTATACCTGAAAGGGCTGTGTCTGTCCTCACACAATGCAGTCTCCAACAACCCTCGTGTGTGCCTGGGGCCAGGCCTGGGCAAGGCAGGATCTTGTCAACAACAGTGACTTTTCTTTGAAGTTTGTCTACTTCAAAGGCAGAAAGGGGTATAAGTAGTGGAACCTCTGCCAGGAAGAAGAGCTGGAGAAGGAGTATTGCCCCTTTGCATGTGACTGTGCGTTGCTGGGTTGGCCTGCAGTTGCTGCTTCTGCCTGAAAGGGGACAAAGAATGGACTTTGTGGTATATTCCTATTTGTGAAGTGTCTCCAAGGGCTTGGACTGAGCTTGCCTCCTGTTTGAAGTCTCAGGGCCATCAAATACTTCCCCTGCCAGGACCTAGATTCTCAGCTGAGACATTCACCCTGCCAAGTGGTACCCTTCAGTCCCTGGGCCCTTGAAAGGTGAAGCTGGTGGAACCACAGTGGAAATCAACGCACAGGTGAGTATCTTTCAATGGGTGATGGGAGGTAAGAGGGCCATTTTAGCATTGGGCACAGCTGTAGTTCTGTATTATTGTTATTGTACTGGCAGATGCCCATGACATTGCTGTAATTGCCCTATACTGTAATTTTGTGGATCATTCAATTGGGTTTACTCATTTGTGTAGTTGACATGCAAAGCCATTTTCATTTTGGTACACTGTTCTGGTTTTCTTAATGGTAGAACAGAGCCTGCTGGCAGCTATAGTGCTGTCAGTGCCTGTACTACCCCCGCCATAGACAGACACTGTGCCACAAGTTGAATTTCATTGACATGTGGCATGCCAGAGAGGAGTATTTGGAGAGTTGGACACAGGGGTGGTGAATGTGTTGGCTGCTAAGAAGTCAGAAGGTGAAAAGTGAGCATGCAAGACACAATTTTAGGGTATTGTGACTTACCCGACTCAACTCCCCCAGGTATTCCTGTCAAGCCCTCAGGATGCAGGATTTCCAAGACCTTCTTCTCCTGTGATGTGAAGGCTGGGGGAGGAGGTGGGGTCCCACCACTGTCTTAAGGACTGCCAGCTGGTGCCTCGTTGTCATGGAATGTACCTTCCCCCTTAGGTCGTTCTACCTCTTCCTGATGTTCACCCTTGTGCATGGATAGCTGCCTACAGAACTTACCCTGTCAACTATATTTTGCCACACCTCCATTTTTCTGCCAACAGAGGTTTGTTGGACTTGAGCTCCAAAAAGGTACGGCTCTACTCTGATGATTTTCTCCGCCAAGACCCTAAGCTCATTGTCTTTGAAGCAGGATGTTTTTGTTGAAACATGATAGTGGTGGACAACACAAAAAGGAAATAAAAACGGGTGATGGGGTGGTATAAGTGGGTGATGGGTGGTGTCTGATGTGTGGAAAAAAATTGTGTTTTATCTATGATGTGCAATTGTGTGATGAATGGTATTTGGAGTGCTGAGGGGTGCCCATTCTATGGTTCCTAATTTCTGTGTGTGGCCTCTATCTTGCTGTGTATGACGTTTTTAATGCACAGGATTGTGGGGTGTGAAGGGGTGTGTTTAATAGTGTAGTTTGTAGGTGTGTCAGGTGTGTGGAAATCAAACTATCCAAAGTGGTGTGGTGTTTTGCTGTGTAGACCTCTGCCCGCTGCGGTTCACACCACCATTGGTTTACCACCATGGGAGATCCAATATAGTGTTTGTGGGTCATGATTGGTTTGGAGGGTTTATGATGGGCTGGCTTTCTGGTGGTGGAACGGCCTCTTTTCCAACCTCCAGAATCCTGGCGGTATCAGTGTTTTGGTGGGTTTAGCTGGTCCTGGCTGTGTAACTCATACTGCAGCAGTCTGTATGACCACCAACATGGTGGTCTTTTGGCGGCTACTACCGCAGCTGTCTTACCGTCAGACCGCCAAACACGTAATGAGGCCATTAGTCATCAAGCCACACTTCCCAGGGCTGATCTTAAGATGGGTCCAATTTCTGTGGGAGCCATGCTGTCCTGGTTTAGTAAGATTAATACAACAAGGTGATGGAAGGAATGGTTAAGTTAATCTCCCACCACTGGCAAGCCCTCATGACCACATTCCAAACTATTGTTGTCCGCCAACAGTGCTATTCTAGACAGAGAGCTACTTGTAAAGACCTGTCTTGGTCCTGTGTCAATAGGAACAGCCCAGCTTGAACTGTCTGGCCAGGTCCCCTCCTGATGGGAACACAAGCAATCCCAAAATGGTTTTGACCTACTTAGGTGTCATTAGTAAGGTATAGGTTAAGGCCTATGGCAAAATGAGCACAGGACCCATGTCTGTGCATACCCGTCACACCCAAACAACAAATGTGGTAGTCCTGGTTTGCTTGGTGAGTGCAATCTGTCTAGACTAGTTTATGGAAATAAACATTTTGAAGAGCCACGGAAAAAAATATTGTGTTATCAAAATATTCTGCGCCAGATTGTGATATTAGTCAAATAACAGGACAATGTTACAGCAGGGTGAAAGTGATAGCATGTGTTTGTGGCAGATGAACACATTTATTTTAAAGCACTATTTTATGGCTAAGATTAAAAACCATTCTTTTGGAGGAAACTTGGCCAACTACATAACTCTTACAACTTCCTATGTTGCTGCTAGATGACAGGTAGCTCAAAGTGGCAAAAGTGCCACTAGACCATTTTGTGGGTCATGTTTTGCTTTACAACTGGTAAGTAAAATAGAGATATGTTGTTATTTCTCCTTTTTCAACTTTGTATGTGTGCTGCACTGTGCTGCACATATTCAAAGTAGGAAACATTTTGAATGTTACCTAGGCCTAGTATTTTATACTGGAAGGGAATCCTTCACTTGCAAAACCTACGCTTGACTCTCACACACACCCATGCTCTCTGGCGCAATGAAGTGTGTGTGGTGCCCAGCAGCAAAAACTGTGCTGGGACAAAGGAGAGGGAAGGAGAGAGCCACATCTCTCTAAGGATGGTGCTTTCCTGCTCCCTCCCTGAAACTCAATGCAGCACATGTTTGGCTGCTGTGCTCCGTTGCCTCACAGCTTAGTAAATCTGCCTTCAAGTCTGTCATCTTAATTAAATCTATATGAATAGATGTGGTGGAACCTATCTGATAAAATATTTCCAGGTATCAATGATGAATATCCCACATAATAACACACCATGAGAATGAAAATACACATCTATGGTAAAAAAAAAAAGGGTCACGAACCACACCCCGATCAGGGAAGGTTTTAATAAGTCAGTGTTATGCATCTAGAAAGAGGAAGGGATGCTTCTTCTCACAAAGGCAAACAATTGATAAAAATGTAAATAAATAGGAAAAATACAGTATATTATGGCATTAGGGATATCATTTATCACAATAGATTTTTTGACAAGATTCCATTTACAGTTTTCAGGCATTATAACTAAGGGCCTCATTAGGAGTTTGACTGTCAAACTCGTGGGGATGGTGCCACCATCATACCAGTGGCATCCCCCCATAGCATATTACAATGTTCCCACAGGGCTCACCTGTGGGAACATTGTATTACGCATTTCTGCTGGGCTGACCAGTAGGAACAATGTTACAATTTTGGCCTTGGCTCCTTTAAGGGAGCTGAGGCCAATACCCTAGCATACCAGCACCATTGGAATGCACACTGTCAGCAGTGCAGACACTGTGCATTCTGATGGTGCTCAGCAGAGGGGGGCCTGCACTGCCCATGCCAGAGATATGGGCAGTGCAGGGGACCCCTTTGGCACCCTGCACTGGCTTTCCACCAGTATTTACATGGCGTGTCCCTATCATGGAAAGGCTTGCAAAAAGCTGAGTTGTAATCAGCAAGGAAGCACTGAGTTCAGCGCCGCCCTGGCTGAGTACAACTCAGACCACTGTCACAGCATCAGGAACCATGTTCCTGGTGGGGACAGAGGTCCCCTGTGGAACCACCTGCCAGGGTTGTACTGAGGCCCTAAGTGACACAGATGTTTAACTAAAAGATCCAGGGTATTTTAGGAACATTGTGTATCTGTGTGGGTGATGGTTGAGAAGCCACAAACATCAAGGAAGATGTTGATGGGCCCGAAAGTAATGATCTGTTGGACCACTGCCTGCTCTGAAAAAATATTTTCGCTGTCATTCACAAAGCAGAAGGGGTCCCATGGGGGCCCCTTCCTGTTTAGGAATGGGTTAGCACCAGTTTGAAACTGGTACTAACTGCAATTGTTTTGTGACCGCATTCACAGTCACAAAACAATGCTACATTGCGCTACGACTCACAATTAGGAAGGGAACTGCCCTCCTTATTGAGACTCGCAAACCTATTTTGCAATTCGGTAAATAGATTACCAAATCGCAAAATGGGCTCTGCACATACCAAAATGTTTTTTTCCTATTGCAAACGGTCCGATTCTGCGAATCGGTCGGAATGCGACAGGAAAAATGGTATGTACATGTGTCCCCATGTCTTTTAACTATCTAGGCATTTTATTTAATTCTTCACTTATGAGGAAACCTCTACTAGCCCTGAGAAATCAACAGTTTTAAAAAACAGGTAAGGCAGTATTTAACTTTGCACATAAGATACATCAGAAACCAGTTAAAGAGTTAGGTCATATTTATAAGAGTAAGTGCATTCCAGTTGGGTCATTTGGGGCTGGTATCTGGGGCTGTAGTAATGTTAGAATCCTGCAACATACTGAAAATCGATTTGTTTGCAGGTTACCATGTACCCCAAGATGTACTATATCCATTGTCTGCCACAACGAAGTAGGGTTCTCCTACTTAGAAGACACTGTTGGCATTGCCCCGCGATTTTATGGATCAACAGTTCGGCTAAGCAGCAGGTGGGACTTGTGAGTGAATTCCTTGGGAACTGTTTGTCGCTTAATAATTCACACTGTATACCTTTGCTTGCATACTCTAACAAAATGTTTTATTTATTGAAAACTCCTGAACTATTTATTAATTCTGAGATCATAAACTTTAGGTGTAAAACAAAAATCAAGCAGTGTTATCAGGAATTTCGCATGAAGCAAAGGAAGACCTGTGCAGCCAGTATGCCCAGTATTGTTAAGTACTCTGCTATTTGTAGGTATCATTTTTATTAACCCTCTTAAGACTAAACACAGTGCCCTCTATTGTTGCTTTTTCTTTTTAAGGCACTTTCTTTTGAACATTAATGTGTTGCTCCTATTGCAAAATTTCCAGCCAAAGGACATCTCTTTATGGTCCTCTGCACATGACATTCATCTCTACGCTGCATGTTGCTGAAGCATTTTTTTCTCCTGGTGAATACTAGAACCTTCAAGTTAGCCCTGATCTTATTGCAGAGATTAGAAACTCCAGATGTATGCTTTGCAGTTCTAAATTTTATCAGTAGTGCAATTAAATTGAGGAAACAAACTAAAATCAAGCTTAATACCCCTTTAAGGACTAAGGACCTTATTATAAGGCCTCACTGTGGCAGGCAGACTTCCTCGGCTATGGCAGTCCAACCGCCACATTATGAGATCGGCGGGCATACTCTCCAACCTACTGCCGTCCCCGCTACAATCAGTGATCCTGATGGGCTGATGGCAGTCCTTGTTGTAATCAGGCAGGGCGGCACTGAACTCAGCACCCCCCTGCTGATGATAACCTCTGCCAGCCTTTTTTATGGCGGTCTGACCGACATGAAAAGGCTGGTGGAGAACAAGTGCAGGGGGCTACGGGGGCCTGCACTGCCCATGCTCATGGTCTCCCTGCCCAGTACCCTTGAAGGGTGCACTATCTGCTGTGCAGGTAGTGTACATTTCAAGGGTGCTGGTGCCCCCTGCATTCAGCTCTATTATGAGCTGGCGACAATGCTGCTGTACCTTTCCCACTAGGCTGACTGGCAGAAACCTTGGTTTTTGCCAGTGAGCCCAGTGGGAAAGTCGTAATGGGACCAATGGGGAGGTCGCCAGCACTGCAGCGACCTCCCCATCGGGGTTTTGACCGACAGATGTTTCCATCCAACAAACTCACAATCAGCCCCTAACTCTCAATAGTGTATTGTTTCTTTGTATTGTTTTTAGCATGTTTTTAGACAAATTGTTAAATTTGCTGCATTTTAATATCTTTGTTTTTAATGATTTGTAGGTGAATATTGTAAATTTGATGCAATGTACATGTGCTATTCTTGAATTTGTGTTATTTTATGGCTATATATAGCCAAATAAAGATGCATTGACTGACTGAAATATGAATTAAATAATAATATGGGCCTCAACCCGACTGCCGTATTAAGAGACACACTGAGAAGTCTGTCAAAAAACAGCCAAATTCCTAAAGCCACCAGGACATTGAAGAATGGAAAAGAGGCGGTCTGACCACCAGACCCACCAACCAAGCAGAAATCCACCCATCAGATTACGATCCACAAATCACTGCAGTGGTACTTCCATGGCAGCAAACCACTGGCAGTGCGAACTGCAGCGGTCTCAGCTCACAGCACAATGAACACAGCACCACATTGGGTAGTTTGAAGGCTCCCCACTTGACACACATCCACACACACAACACATCCACACCATATAAACCAACCCTATACAACCCACAATCCTTAGCAACCTGAATGAGACACACAGACAGAGATAAGGAAAATCGTACACAGAAAGAGACCAGTATTAGGCTTCCACATTCATGTCACAACACACACATAACACACCTGCACAACTTACACCACACACATTTTACTACTCACATCACAGCACCTACACCTCACCACTTACCTTTTATTCCAGCCTTTCATCTTTGAACACAACTACACTGCCTTCACCACAACTACCATGTCCCCACAAAAACACACATGTTTCACGGGCGAGAAGTTGAGAGTCATGGTAGACGAAATTGTCAGGGTAGAGCCAGACCTGTTTGGAGCACAGGTCCAGCAAACATCAATTGCCAGGAAAATTGAGTTATGGCAAAGAATAGTCAACAGGGTTGATTCTGTGGCAGCTATCCACGCACAAGGGAGGACATCAAGTAGGTAGAAGGGCCTTAGAGGGAAGGTACATTCCATGGCATCCACGCACCAGCTGGCAGTACTCAACACTGACAATGGGCTCCCAATTCCTCCACCTACTTTCACATCTTGGGAGGAGAATTCTGAGGGCCGGACAAGAATACCTGAGGGAGTGGAGTCCGGTAAGTCCCCACAAAATACATGTCACCCATTTGTCATGTCCTGCATACTCCCTTATCACCTGAACCCACCCCGATTCATATACCACCCACTGAACCCCTGTCCAAATGTTCTAATATCCCTCTCTGACTTGCCACATATCCACTAAACTCACCTGGCTCCACAACCCTTGGAAATAGCATATGAAGTACTGGCAACTCATAGTACTACAATTTCTAGAATGCAATAACCCACCTTTGTGAAAATAAGAAAAAGTGCACAAAATGTGAGATGTCACGCTTGTGAAACTAACTACCAATATGAGCCATCTTGATTGTACAAGTGTGTAACAGTGAATGGCAATGACATCAATGCAATAGACCACTCTGACTATCATCACCAAGAACACACAGCTATGGCTGAGTGTCCAATCACAATGCCCAAAGAATGAAGATGCCTTAGATTAAAATGTACTTACATGGGATGGAAATATTGATGTAAAAGTGGATTGACATGCAGTACAACCAGTAACAGATCAATGTCTATTGTGTACTCCCATACTGTATTACTACTCTGACACTATTGCACATTGTACACCTCTTTTTCCTCTTACACCCATCAGGGACACCTGGCCAGTCAACGACTGTCAGCCTCACCCTGCCTTCATCGACTCCTCCCAGCCCTGTTCCATCTACATTACAGGCAACCATTCGCCCCCAAACATGTCTCCCAAGGACTGTAGCATCCATTGTGTGCCCCACATTACAGATACCTGTGTTTCCTCTTGTCACCACAGACAATGAAGGTCCAACCACCACTGGGAGTGGGCACAGTGTGCCAGGGGTTCAGGCCTGTAGAAGTAGGGTGCGTGGGAGGGATGCTGTGGCCAGCGGATGGGGGCTCCAAGGGACAACACTGACTAAGTAACCATCTCCAAAGTCTTGGGACCACACCAAAATTCCCAAGGCATGATGAGCCAGGTCATCACCATGATGGGGGAAATCCAACAGCTGCAGAGGGACCATCACCAGGATGTCATGCAGCAGTGGCAGGCACAAAGGGCCAGATGTATGAAAAAAGCCTTTTGCGATTTGAAAATAGTGATTTTTAAAAAATTGCTATTTCTGATTCGCAAAAAGCAATGTATCATATTTGCGATTCGGTAATAGCGATTTCTTCAAAATCGCAAATACTATTACTGAATCGCAAATTGCGATACCGGCCCCCATTCGCATCTATGGGCCCGTCGGCCCATATTTGTGAATATTTTGAATGTCCCAAATTGCGAATTCCTAACTGGAATTCACAATTTTGGGAAATGCAAAGTCCAGGGTGCTGGGGGCCTAAGGCCCCCTCTGCTGCACCCCAAAACATTTTTTAACAACATGTAAGGTGCACACATGCCAAAAGGGCATGTATGCTTTGCATGTACATTTTAAAAATGCATTTTTATAATTTGCACATGGTTACTACCAAGTTTAACTTGGTGGTAATAGCGATTCCTTAATGCCCAATTCGCATTAAGGAATTGCTTCATACATGTACTTTAGAAATCGCAAATAAGGACTCCGTATTTGCGATTTCTTATTTAGAGCGTCGCAATTTGCGACTCTCTAAACAGGGTCGCAACTTTAGGAAATCGCTATTTTCACTGTTTGCAAATGCAAAAAGCTTTGATACATCTGGCCCAAAATGCCTGCCTTGCTTCTATTGCTGTGGTGCTGAGGGACATCAACACTACCCTGAGTAGGACTGCAGCACAATATCAGGTCTCTTCCACTAGCAAAGAGTCTACAAGCACTTCTATAGCTGCAGCTGCTAGTGAATTGGAGGCCCTTCAGGGGAAGGACATGCCTCAGACACCCCACCTTCTGTAGCAGAAGAACCCCCATGCAAACATAGATGTCCACCTAGACATCGAGGAGAAGCAGATGCCAAGACAAAACCCACTCCCAGGACGTGAAGCTGTCCTGACTTGTTCTCCTTGTGTGCCACGTCTACACCCTATTGACTGTTCTTAAAGCAAACCCCGTTTTTCATGGTACAATGACACTGGACGTGTGTATCCAACTGGTGTAGCAGCTACCCTCATTATTCCAGCCACAATGCCTGAACCCTTCACTGTTTAGATTGTGCCCTTGTAGATTTCTTGTCACACATATTGTTTAACTGTTCTCAATAAATCACACTTTAATACAGGTCCTGTGTATGGGTCATGTATCTATCATATACAACTAAGGTGCATGGTGCATGACAACATACTCATTGTATAAGGATTAAAACATGGATAGATTAAAAAACTTGAGTATGCTATATCTACACACATTCATTGGTAGACATGCAATCAGCACACTGAGTATAACTGACAGTAACATCAAGATGTCTGCTAAGGTGGCAGACACTGCTAAGCCATAGGAATCAGAAGTTAGTGACATATCAGTCTTCCAACAAGCCAGAAGACATACAGAATGTTCCTTTGTACCACCTGGTAAAGCTGTATCACATGACCATACTTTTGCTCCCTAATTTACCTACCTCATGGTACAGATAGATATGAGTGCTGATGTCCTCAGTCCAGGGATCTTTCACTCACATTGGTCACATTCCTGTAGATTTGTCACTCACCTATGTCAGTCCACAGATCCATGCACATTGTTCTGTAAAATAGCAACACACTGACAGCTAGGTCCAGGGTAGGTTACATACAACAATAAACATTGTGATGGTAGAGGTGATGGTTCTACATTTTCACATGTGGGAGACACACAAATTGCACCATTTGACCACCTCCAGTACCCTAAAGGGAAACCTGAGGGACAGACACAATTCCAACCTGGTGTCCTGACAATCTGGCCATGTAACAAACACTCCACAGACTCATTGCATTCAATGCCTGGTTTCAGCCATGACCAATTCTCATGTGTGCCTGCAGTTTCCATCTCCCTTTGACACTGACTGTGACTTGCCAACGATGATGAGCCAAACTGGAAGTCGCCAAATCTGTGATTGACATAGATCACACATAGGACATACCAGAAAACATTCCGCAATGCAGACTAGCCATGTTCACAAGAGTGCCATTGCAAGTACATTAAAAATGCATGATACTGTATACAAGTCTTTTCTTTCTACAATACCACATTACAGTCTGCATGCACAACTCACTCATGGGCATTTCAGCTACCTATTACCTCATAGCTTATGGTAAAGAGGAGGTGACATGATACACATCAACACTAGCTTAATATCTTTAATCACTGCATCACAAATACATCATATACCTTGAGTCAGTTGAAGTACTGATTGATGAGCTATGCCCTGAAGTCCCCTGCCTAATCATCATCCTGCTCATCAGCACTTGGCAAATCAGCATTTCCACCCACAGGTACTGCAGCCTCCCCCTCATCTAGTAGAAATGGTATCTGATGTCTCAGGGCAAGATTGTGGAACATGCAGCAGGCAACAATTATTTGACAGACCTTGTTGAGTGAGTAGAGGAGGGCTCCTCCTGAAATCATGCCTTCAGAAGCCCAAACGTCCACTCCACTACATGCTTTGGCCTCCTGAGAGCCTCATTGTAGCAGACTTCTCCTGATGTGATTGGGTACCTCACTGGTGTCAACAACCAAGAACGGTAAGCGAAGCCAGAGTCACCTGTAAGAAATTAGTTAGAACAACACAAACAGATATGTGGGACATGCAACATTGTGATGGCAGGAGACATACTTTGCAAATCCAAATTTCAAAGGTAAATTTCCAGCCAGCCAGGCTCTCTCTGTGTTGAGTTGTGTCATCAGCAGTGGGACATTGCTGTTATGCATGATGAAGGAATCATGGACTAATTCTGGGCACTTAGCACTGACTTGTGAAATGTGCTGGTCTGCCAGACACAACCACTTGAATGTTGATGAAGTGGTATTTTTTCCTGTTCCTATTCACCTGATCATTGGCACTGGGAATAACCAAGTATGCCATCTATGGCTCCATCCACATGTGGAAGGTGTCCCTTAGCATAAAACTCTGCCTTCACATAGGCCAAATCCACACGCTGGAGAAACCTGCCGTAGCTGTCCAGGAGATTCAACTATGCACAGAGTACATCCTTCAAAACCAGACTGAAGATGGGCTGATACATCCTTGCAGTTAGGGCCACTGTATTCTGAAAGGACCCAGTGGCCAGGAGTGTAGCACTGACATGATTTGAACAATGGGAGGTATGCTATAGGGATGGCGTTTGGCAGGCATCAGATCTTGCTCCAACTGATCACAAAGATCCATGATGATATGCCGATTCAGCTGATAAGTCTGGATAGTATGTCTTTCCTCCATGGTGTACAGGTCAACATGTGGACAGTACACTGGTGGTTGTCTTCCTTTCCTCATGGCAGAGTAACTATGTGGAAACATATAAAATAATATGTGACATGAAGCATGTGCACATCATGTAAATGTCCATATACAAGTCACACATATCTGCTGTTGAGGTCAGTCACAGCTTGTGACATCTACAGTATAGCACACATCTCTACATCCGAAGACACTCTCCTTGGTGAAAATCCCCTTAATTACTTAAAAATACTACAATTGCATAATAATATGTATTTGTTGATCCAACCGATTTGACATGTCGTACACATATTGTTGCACATTATCTACATAAACAATGCACATAGAATCCTCAGAATAGGTGTTCATTGCTATCATGTCCTTCAGTTACACAGCTTTTACTGCTCATCTGCACAAATAGAGAACTAAACATGAAGGCAGTACTCACAGATAGACTGCACAATATAGGGTTTAGTTTATGATGCAGATGACTCTTCCACACATAAAATGTGCTAAAAATGGCAGCCACCTGACCTACTGTACTGGGCATGTGGAAGTGGCCTAAGTCCACCGGCGGAAGTCATCATGTGGTAGGCAGTCACAACCGTGGTGCAAATTACCATTGGGGCACATTGCTGGCTTTGGTGGACTTGGGCCAATAGCGATGTCCGTTGGCAGTGATGGTCCGGTACGTAGTGGACATGACTGCCATCTTCTGCAGTATTGCTCACTTAACTCCTGACACTGCTGCCAACAAGACCTCCACTAACTGAGCTGCTGGGTACTGCCCCTGGGAGCTGCCATGCCATGTCCTCCAGGTAATAGGGCCCCAGCCTTCACCCTTGAAGAGCTGGAGAAGCTTGTGGAGGAGGTATTACTTCTGTATGGACAGCTATATGGTGCACCAGAGCAGCAGGTGGGTGCAATGTTTTATCAATGTGTGAAAGGTATGGTGTATGATGGTGTACCTGAAATGTAAAGTAGTGAAGTTGTTGATACATGCAGATGCTAATTTGTACATGAGTGTCAACTGAGAGGATGGGAATGTTTGCCTAATTGCTGTTACTGAAGTGTTACTGAAGTGTTCTGTCCACTACTATTGGTATGGTGCATATGGACATTATTTTTTCCTTTTGTCTATGTCATCTATGCAGGTCAACATCATCAAAAAGGGGAATCTGGCATGCCATCGCCAAGCAAGTTCAGCCCCTGGGGGTCTACAGCCAGCGGAACACCCACTGTAGGAAACGGTGGGAGGACCTTAAAAACTGGGCCCAGAAGACCACAGAGGCCCAGCTGGGGATGTCCTCCCAATGAGGGAGGGGTGCTGGTCGGACCTTGACCCCCTAATGTCCTGCATTTTGGTGGTGGCCTACCATGAGGTGGATGGGTATTTGAGGGCAGCACAGCAGCCACAAGGGGGTAGGTACAGACATAACCCAAGTACATGCCCCTACCAGTTAAGTTTATGAAGTCTAAGTATTGCAGCTGTGATAATGTGGTAAGTGCTACAGATAAAGGCCCTCATTACAACCCTGGTGGTCAGTGTAAAAGCGGCATTAATACTGCCAAGAGGCCGGCGATTAAAAAAATGGGATTTTGTCCCTGGCGGTAACCGCCATCAAAGACAGCCACTTTAACACACCGACCGCCAGAGTGGTAACGGCTGCTGGGCTGGAGACTTCGGTCTCCAGCCCGGCAGCCGTCTCAGTCTCACCCTCTGGATTACAACCCGGCCATGGTTTTCAAGCCAAACTTACCGCCACGAAAACCATGGATGTAGGCACTACACTGCCCCCCTCCCCCACCCCTGAGTTCTCCCCCACCCTCACCCTCCCTCTCCTGCCCCCCACACATATACACACCTGCACGCAGAGCCATATACACTCACGCACACACGCATACCGACCGCCACCCATGCATGCACACATACATACCCACACACCGCAACACACACCAACGTACCTTGTCACACACATGCATTCACAACACACAACACTCACAATCACTCATTCATGCATGCATTCAACGTGACTGACACCCGCATGCACACATTCCCAAACATACACACACACACCCCACATACACACAACACCCCCCTCTCCGGTCGGAGAACCCAACTTACCTGCTTGCATGGGGCGTCTCCGCCTGGAGACGGTCTGCGGCACTGCTGTCAGCAGCAGCGTCCACCAGCAAAACACTGCCAGGCCGTATCATTGGTCATGATACAGTTGGCGGTGTTTTGCTGGAGTGGTGGTGCTACTGTCAGCAGAGCCACCTTACCACCGTCCACCGCCATGCCCGTCGGCGGTGTTCCGCCAGCATTCTGGTGGTATACCGTCAGTGGTCATGATATGCGTCGACGGCTGGTAGCCACGGCGACAGTATGTTGGCGGTCGTCGCCACGGCGGTAGGCGGTAGTTACCGCCACTGTTGTAATGAGGGCCAAGGCGTCTCCTAGGAAGACATAGTACTACAGTTGCCAACATTGAAACAGATGGGGCCATTGTATTGTATATAGGAGCATGTTAATCACCTATGTCAATCAAATAGTAGGACTGCATGTCGAGATGCACATGTCACTGTGTCACGTGTAACTCTACTCAGCAATACATATGTGTAAACTGCAGTGTCATCCTTTCCACCAAAATTGTAAGTCGTATAACTCTTTGGTCTCTGACCAGTCCTATTCCACTGGGTCTTGCTCTATGTGCAACATTGGGTCTAACAGATGAGTAACAGGGCCAAGGTATCCTGTGAATGTATGTTGTGTGTGGGTAAAAAAATTGGGGTACGAAAATTGACAATGTACAATAATAACAGTTCAGTGTGTATACTTACGGTTGCAGTCATCATCGTAGATTCCGAAGTCTTTGTGTGAGCAGGAACAGCTGGAAGAAGTGCAGTTCTGGTTCCATGGCAGCTCCGGATGCGTATGGCTTCCTGATGGTGGCTGTGCCCTTTTATGCAGTTGGATTCCACCTGGGTTTCGGTGGTGGTGCGACCACGGCGGAAACCTTGGCAGTGTGCAACCTTGTAATCTGTCTGGTGGGAAAATAGGGCCAGATGTAGGAAGATTCCGAATTGCGTCAGAGTGACTCGCAATCTGTGAGTCGCAATTTGGAATGTTGGATGGTGTCCCTGACATCATCTGCGATTTGCAAGGGGGTCGTAAAGGCCCACCTCATGAATATTTATGAGGTGGGAGGCAATTTGCAGCCCCCTTACGAATGGCGGGCTTCACAGGGATGGTGGCCTGCTGCGGACAGCAGACCACCATGTCTGTAACTACTTTTTAATAAAGCAGGTTATTTTTTTTGTAATGCAGCCCGTTTTCCTTAGAGGAAAATGAGATGCATTACAAAAACGAAAAATTAAATGTTTTCGTTTCATTTTTTCAGAGCAGGCAGTGGTCCATAGGACGACTGCCTGCTCTGAATTTGTTTTTGCAGTGGCATTCTCAGCAGGGAAGGGGTCCCATTGGGACCCCTTCTCTTTTGCGAATGGCTACCACCCATTTATAAAAATGGTGCAAATTGCAATTGGTTTGCGACCGCGTTGGCGGTCACAAAGCAATCCTGCATTGCACTGTGACTCGCAATTAAGAAGGGAACACCCCTTCCTAATTGCGACTCGCAAACCTATTTTGCGATTCGGTAATCAGGTTACCGAATTGCAAAACGAGGTTTGTGCATTGCAAAGTGCTTTTTGCAAGTCGCAAACAGTGAAATTCACTGTTTGCAAAGTGCAAAAAGCTTTAGACATCTGGCCCCAAGTCCCCGCCGGCCTGCAAGTGGCTTCCGATGCCAGTGGAGGCCAGACCGCAGATGCAGTGCCGGAGGTGCTTTGAGTGTATTCTGTTGTGAATACCGCCATGGTCATAATATGGCGGTCTTCTCCACCAGCCTGTTGGTGGTGCGACTGCCACCACCAACATAGAGGTCCTGGAACCACCAAACTCATAATGACCCCCATTTTTTACAGCTCTACTTATTTTATATTTTACATATTTTAACATATTATTTTAACCCTTGTTCTTGTTTAAAATTATTGTTTTCAAAATCTTTACATTAACCATTGTTTTCTATAGTGAGGTTGTCTTCTTTTAGTTTTATTTAGCAGCCATTTTTTATCAATAATTACAATTTTGTAGTCTTTTTGTCTCATTTTGAGTGCATTTTCCTAGAAGTAAGTCAGGGGAAGGAGCTGCTACTCATCAGAGTGGGTAAAACATTTTTCAGGCTTTTTTGATAGGGGTTTGACAGGGGGTGTAGAGGGTACTTATAAATGTAGTTTTAGTGTTGCTATTGGGTTTTTGGTAGGTTTATTTATAGTTT
Source organism: Pleurodeles waltl (assembly GCF_031143425.1). Lineage (NCBI taxonomy): Eukaryota > Metazoa > Chordata > Amphibia > Caudata > Salamandridae > Pleurodeles > Pleurodeles waltl. The sequence goes on from NC_090436.1 coordinate 881,434,710, forward strand.
TAGAAGTTTTGTTCACTAGTGTTTTTGGCTAGGTTTAGAGTTTGTTAGTAATGTATTGTTATATTATGTTACTTTATGTTACGTTATGTGCTTTGCATTGATTAAGAGTAATGCATATGCTAAATTTGAAGGTACTGTTTTTGGTGGGTGGGTATTGTCTTTTATTTTATAGGTTTGCAATATCTAACTTTTCCTATGGGTGTTTGTGTTTATTTTTTAAAAGAAATCACTTCTGGTTTCTAGTAAACCAATATTTGTATTTCTTATTTCCTTTCCTTTTTGGATTTCTAGGAACCTTTTTTTCTTAAACACTTTTTCTGCTTTTTTGACTCATTAAAACTTTGGATTGCTTTGGTGGGTCTCTATTGGGCATGCTTTATTTTTGCACTTTTTTGGCGTTTTGGCTACAGAACAGTAAGTTACATTTAAGTTACTTGGTATGGATGGGAAATATTATGTTTTATGAATTGTTATAATTTTATTTGATTGCTATTTGTTTAGTTTTTTTGTTGTAATGAATATTTTCTAATCAATTTAATTTGTGATGTGAGGTTTGTGTTTGATGAGATTTTCTTTTTTTAAATGATTAATATGCATAAAACTTTTATTCATCAGTCTTATTTGAAATGTCAGTTTTATATATTTGTTGACTTATGTATAAACATAGTACAAAGTACATAGTATTATTTATTTACAAATATTTTAGTGATGCCATTTGGACTTTTTTTTGATTTACTGTATCTTTTGCGGGACATTACTTATTATATGATAGGGTTTTGTCTATTGATTTTAAGTGGTGTAGTCCTTTGTTGCTGATAAAGAGTTTTACTTTACATTGTAACTTGTTGTATATTCTATTGGTTTGTTTGCTAACTTTAGGTTTGAGTGGCTCACTGATTGTTCCTTTAATAGTTGTTGGTAGCTTCGTTCATTCTGTAGGACTTTTACAAACGAACATAGGGTAGGGAAGGGTCTGCCTAGTGAAGCTTGGAAGATATTGTGCTATGGTTGAACTGCATTATTGTGTTTGGCTTTTTGAGCCATGGAGGGGTCAAACATATTCCACCATGATATTTGGAATTTAGGCTAGCATCTTTGTCCAGAACGTGCAATTTGCCAGCCCAATTGTCTTCAAATAATCCATGAGGGGTCTTGATCTGCGTTTGTTTTGTTGGTAGAAAGAACTTTCTTTAAGAATATTGTAGTGGTTAGCTAACTCTGTGAGGGCTAGTGCACTCGTTTTTTGTAATTTCAAAGACATACTGTTTGTTTGTTACATATTCTACACTTAGTGCAGAGTGTTGGAAGTGTTGCAATATGTGTTTTTTATATGGCGGTAACAGCCTAGTATCTCTGTGTGTGGGTAAAGTTTTTCATAATTTATTACTATTGTAAGTTATTATTATTTCATGTGGGCAGACGTTGTTTGCTTGAATTTTCATATGGTTTAGTAATTTGTAGTAAGTGCTACTTTCTTTATCAGGTAGCAGGGTGTATTTGCATAATATACTAGTACTGTGATATCCACCATGTGTTGTGTATAACTGACACAAGGAAAAGGAAAGAAGTCCTGATAATCAGGAGCAAAAGTCCTCACACACCACATATTTTGTCATGCTTCATCATCGGACAGCTCCTTGTCAGGCCGGCGCTGCAATGCCTGACGGGCACCCCCCGAAGGGGGGCTCTTTGCCGGAGATCTTTTTATTAATGATGAAGCCGCGGAACCAAATGTGGGTCTGAGAAGAAGGAGGAAAAAGAAAAGGACAAAGTAAAATTGGCTCAAAACCCTCACTAAATGGTTTATTATTTGCTGTTGGGAATTGGTCAAGATTAAAAGAAGTTACAAGGGAGTGAAACAAGAGATAATGCTCAGGCACTCGTGCAAAAAATCAGGGTAAAGGAAGATGGTATTTATCCGAAATCCCCCAGTATATGGTCAATATGCGGTCGACATGTTTCGCGTCTCTTATGGTCCAACAGGATCCCCTGACGCTTCTTCAGGACCTACTAAATCATTGGATTATTCCAATAGAAAACAAAGGAAACAAATATTATTATCCCTTTTCTCAGCTCCTGCAATTCAACGCTCACAGTCAAGACGTCATCAGTCACTTACTAGAGATAAAATGGACTGGCTTTCCTTTCCTATCAGTCACCCTAGATACAAGGAAAAGAAGTTAAAATGAATAAATTGCATAACTACTTCATCTACACTCTGAGAGTAGTACACACATGTGAAGACTAAAACAGAAATATTTGTGACAAACTGTGCAACTCATAGTGATGAAGTGAGTGGTAGCAACCCATGCTCGTGATGTATAGGGGGGGCTTACCAACTCCATTCTGAGAAAGGGTATCATGGGATCACGCAGGCCTGTTGCCCGGTTCACAGTGAATCTAGTTGCGAGATGAGCATAGAAAATAAATGACAAAAGAGCAGGATGTCTCTGTTTCTAAATCATCAGACAGACCTACAACATGGTCACTGGAAATAAGCAAAACTTCTCTGCAGTAGGAAGTGCAAAACCGGATACAGATAAGGCATGGTATGCGTCCATATGCATGAAATACAACCAAATATACATTAGTGTAGTTACAGATATAACATCATGGAATTACAAGGTGATAATAATGATCACACTCGTGTTAAGTAAATGTACATGATCTTAGTAGAGAGTAGACCTTTAGGGGGAGAGACCTGCAGCAAAAAAAGCAGGTGCACACATAGCTTATGGTCATATCAGCCTTATTACAACTTTCCACAATACCATCCAGGTCACCCGATGGCCTGGCAACAACCCTTCCCCTTTTATCAACCACGCCCCATGCCACCATACATGCCTTTTTTAGGCCAGGGCAGGGGCAGAGGAAGAGGCAGAAGACGAGGAAGAGGCAGGATAGTTCACTGGTCACAGGAAGAGCCACAGATGGTCACAAGAAGTCAGAAACAGAGACATCCTGCTCTTTTGTCATTTATTTTCTATGCTCATCTCGCAACTAGATTCACTGTGAACCGGGCAACAGGCCTGCGTGATCCCATGATACCCTTTCTCAGAATGGAGTTGGTAAGCCCCCCTGTTGGAAAATGGGTTATTGGTAAGGCCAGGTAGGTACCTACACCTAGCAACAAGCCACTAACCTCCACCTAGGTACAGTTAGGTCTCAGTAAATTAATCCCAGCTCAACCCTTGGTAGCTTGGCAACGAGCGTCAAGGCTTAACTTAGGAGACAGTGTGTAAAGCATTCAAATATCACAAAACAGTAATTAAATAAAACACAGGAAACAGTTTAAAAATCCAAAACCAATTTATAAAAATAGTTTATATTTTTATCTTTAAAATGACACAAAGACGATTAAAATCGGTTCAGGGTAACCGGAGATATGAATTTTTAAAGTATTATTATTTTTCTAGCGCTTAGAAACAAAAAGCGCCAATCGGGTCATCTGGTTGCACCAGGACCGGGACAAAGTCAAAGTTTCAGGCCGACCGCGATGGAGCCCTGCTCGGCTGCAAGTCGCGGGAGGCCTCGGTTGAAAAGTTACCTTCTGACTTAGTCTTTATTTTGAAGTTTTTCTTCCCCGGGACGAACCTGCCAGTTGAATCCGACCTCCTGGAGCCCTTGTCCGGATACGCGAAGTGGGTTTCCTCGGTGGTGATTTCTACCTTCGGACTTAGTCGTTTTTTCGAGATGAAAATCCTTCGACCGGGGTAAACCTGGATCTTGATCCGACGTCCGTGGAGCCCTTCTCGGATACGATGGCTGGGAGGTCCCGGTCAACTTTTTACGTTCGGACTTAGTCTCTTTTTCTGATGTTTTTCTTTACCGGGACGAACCACGAAGTCAGGCCGGGTCGCGGTTGAGGCAAGCCGGCTAGAATTTCCGCGGCGGGTCGGTCCCTCTCTGGAGCTTTTTTTCAAAAATTCTCAAATCTTTTCCAAACTTCTGGGGCTTCACCCAGATGTTCTTTTAAGGTTCTTTTGGGGTCCACAGCTCACCCCAAGGGTCCAGAAGTTCTGTGATGGTCCTTGGGGGGGGTGCGGACTTCAACTCCCAGAATGCACCTGACGCAAACTCCTTTTTGGCCACTGGGCAGTGGTCAACTGGTCTCTTTTTTAGGAGTTGGTGCAGGGGACTCTGGATAGCAATTTTTCACCTGTAGCAAACAGGGAGTCCCTCCTTGAACCAGTTGAAGCCAGGCAAAGTCCTTCTTGTGGTGAAGCCCAAGTGTGCAGCAGGTGCAGTCCTTCTGAGTGCAGGGTCCAGGTGCAGGCCAGGGGTCCAGCAGAGCAGTCCTTCTTCTCCTTAAGTTCCTTCTTCTTGAAAGTTGGCGGGGATCTGAGGTGTGGGGGTAGGTCTGCCAGTTTTATTCTTGCTCCTGGGTGAAAAGCAGGGGGGCCCTGGTTCTCCAATCAGGTACAGCGTCGTCCCCCTGTGATGACCACTTCCTGGGAAGTGTGGCAAAAATCCATCCCAAAAGGCAACAGTCTCTAAAAATCCAACATGGCTGAATCTGATTTTTGGAGGTTACATCTGGCTGAGCCCACCCACTGGTGTGGCTAAAAATCATAAACACACCCCTCTCCTGCCCTCTCCTAATCTAATCAAGGGGGCACCTAGCTGTCTGGGGTTGCAGGATGTGGGGGTGTTGCTGGGTGCTCCAGATGTCCTTCTCTGCCTTTGAAGACCAGTTTGGCAGCCCTCCCCCTTCCTGCCTCACCATCTGGTGAGGGGAGATTCTCTCCCCCAAGCACATTCCTTTGTGTGAAGCCAGGCCACTTCACACCTCATCAAAGTAGCCTGGCAGAAGCTGCTGCAGGCTGGCCAATCAGAGCACAGCAGCAAAAACAATGCAGAGCTGAAATTGGCAACTTTTTAGGTAAAGTCTAAACTTTTTACCTGAACAAGTTATATTAAATCCAACAACTGGAAGTTGTGGGATTTATTACAACAATTAATTTGATACCAAATTCTTGGTATGTAACATTTAAGGAGACTTTAAAATTTAAAATAAAGTCTGCCCATTCTAGCCTATGAAGGCCATTTACTTCAATGAGGGAAAAACGAATTTGGCTGTTTTTACCTCACCAGGGTTTATAAATCTATTTTTATAAAGTCCCTGCTTATAGTTACATGGCACCCAGCCCTAGGGGCACATAGGGCACACCTTACGGGTGACTTATATGTAAAAATAAGGTAGTTTAAGACTTTGGAAGTACCTTTAATTCCAAAGTCGAATTTGCATATAACTTTAATTTAAAAGCAGCCAGCAAGGCAGGCTTGCTTTTAAAATGACACTGGGCACCTCAGCAGTGCACCTAGGTGTGCACCACCTATGCTGTGGTCCCTAAACCTACATGCCCTACCATATACTAGGGACTTATAGGTAGGTTAACTTAGCCAATTATAATTAGCCTAATTTGCATATCCATTTTACACAGAGCACAGGCCCTGGGACTGGTTAGCAGTACCCAGGGCACAGCCAAGAGTCAGTAACCACCAGTACCTATCCAAAAAGAGTGGGGGTGATCAGGCAAAAAAGGAGGACTTTCCTACACTGCCCCCCCCCCCCAGATGAAAGGTGATGGGTACTAACCTACACCCTGGTAGTCCTCATCAGCTAAGTGGAAAAACCTGGAAAGGCCATCTGCATTGGCATGGGCAGTCCCAGGTCTGTGCTCCACTGTGAAGTCCATCCCCTGTAGGGAAATGGACCACCTTAATAGTTTTGGGTTTTCCCCCCTCATCTGCATCAACCATCTGAGAGGTCTGTGGTCAGTTTGTACACGGAAGTGAGTGCCAAACAAGTAATGCCTCAACTTCTTCAGGGACCAGACCACAGCAAAGGCCTCCCTCTCAATGGCACTCCATTTTTTCTCTCTGGGGAGTAGTCGCCTGCTGATGAAGGCAACTGGGTGATCATGGCCCTCTTCATTAACTTGTGCTAACACTGCCCCAATCCCTTCCTCTGAAGCATTTGTTTGCACTACAAACTCTTTGCTATAGTCAGGGGCCAGTAACACTAGTGCTGAACACATAGCCTGTTTTAGGGTGTCAAAAGCTTTCTGACACTCTGGGGTCCAAATGACCTTCTTGGGCTGTTTCTTGGAGGTAAGCTCAGTCAGAGGGGCCACTATGGTCCCAAAATTCTTAACAAACCTCCTGTAGTACCCAGTCAGGCCAAGAAAGGCCCTGACCTGAGTCTGGGTTTTTGGAGCCTCCCAATCCAGGATAGTCTGGATCTTGGGCTGGAGTGGTTGTACATGGCCTCCACCAACAAGGTGGCCCAGGTACACAACAGAGCTTTGCCCTATCTGGCACTTACTTGCCTTGATAGTCAGGCCTGCTTGAAGCAGGGCCTGAAGCACTTCCTTCAGGTGGACCAGGTGGTCCTTCCAGGTGGAACTGAATACAGCTATATCATCCAGATAAGCTGCACTAAAAGATTCCAACCCAGATAGGACTCTATTCACCAACCGTTGGAAGGTGGCAGGAGCATTTTTCATGCCAAAGGGCATCACCTTGAACTGAAAGTGGCCCTCTGGTGTGGAAAATGCTGACCTCTCCTTAGCTTTTGGACTTAAGGCAATCTGCCAATATCCTGAGGTCAGATCAAATGTGCTCAGGAATTTGGCAGCCCCCAACCTGTCAATGAGCGCATCAGCTCTAGGTATGGGGTGAGCATCAGTCCTAGTGACTGCGTTTAGACCTCTGTAGTCCACACAGAATCTCAATTCTTTCTTCCCACCTTGGGGATTAGCTTTGGGCACCAGTACCACTGGACTGGACCAAGGACTATCAGAGGGCTCAATTACCTTGAGGTCCAACATCTTAGCCACTTCAGCTTGGATGTTGGCCTTGACCTGGTCAGACAGCCTGTACAGCTTGTTCTTGACAGGCAAGCTGTCACCAGTGTCAACATCATGGACACACCAATTGGTGAGTCCTGGGGTCAGGGAGAACAGACTAGCAAACTGTCCCAAAACTTGCTTACAGTCTTTTTGTTGCTGGTCTGTCAATTTGGGAGAGAGTACCACTCCCTCCACTGACCCATCTTTTGCCTTTGAGGACAGGAGGTCTGGTAGAGGTTCACCCTCCTCCTCCTTCCCTTCATCAGTGACCATTAGCATGGTCATGTCTGCCCTGTCCTGGTGGGGTTTCATCCTGTTAAAATGCAGGATCCTGTGAGGATTCCTGGGGGTGCCAAGGTCCACCAAGTATGTGACCTCACCTTTTTTCTCCAGAATTGGATAGGGCCCAGTCCACTTGGCCTGTAGTGCCCTAGGAGCCATGGGCTCCAAAACCCACACCAGCTGTCCTGGGTGATACTCAGGCAGGGTAGCCTTTTGATCATGCCAGAGCTTCATGAGCTCCTGGCTGGCTTCCAGGTTTCTGCTTGCCTTCTTCATATACTCAGCCATGCGTGACCGCAGGCCCAGTACATAATCTAGCACATTCTCCTTGGATTCTTTGAGAGGCTTTTCCCAAGACTCTCTCACCAAGCACAATGGGCCTCTTACAGGGTGCCCAAACAGTAACTCAAAGGGGCTGAATCCAACCCCCTTCTGTGGCACCTCTCTGTAGGCAAACAGCAGGCATGGGAGGAGGACATCCCATCTCCTCCTGAGTTTGTCAGACAAACCCATGATCATGCCCTTCACGGTCTTATTAAATCTTTCCACAAGACCATTGGTCTGTGGGTGGTAGGGGGTGGTGAACTTATAAGTAACACCACACTCATCCCACATGGCTTTCAGATAGGCTGACATAAAGTTTGTGCCCCTATCTGAGACCACCTCCTTTGGGAATCCCACTCTGGTGAACACACCAAGTAGGGCCCTAGCCACTGTGGGAGCAGTGACTGTCCGGAGGGGTATTGCCTCAGGGTACCTGGTGGCATGGTCCACTACCACCACAATGTACCTGTTACCTGAAGCAGTTGGTGGGTCTAGGGGACCAACAATGTCAATCCCCACCCGCTCAAAGGGAGTCCCAACCACTGGCAGTGGTATCAGGGGAGCCTTTGGTTTGCCTCCTGTCTTGCCACTGGCTTGACAGGTGACACAGGAGCTGCAAAACTCCCTGACTTTTTCTGACATTTGGGGCCAATAAAAATGGTTGACCAGCCTGTTCCAGGTCTTGGTCTGTCCCAAATGACCAGCTAAGGGGATATCATGGCTTAAGGTAAGGAGGAATTCTCTATACTTCTGGGGGACCACTACTCTCCTAGTAGCCCCTGGTTTGAGGGCCCTTGCCTCAGTGTAGAGAACTCCATCCTCCCAGTAAACCTTGTGGGACCCACTGGTATCCCCTTGTTCTTGCCTGGCAGCAGTCTGCCTCAGGCCCTCAAGAGTGGGACACTCTCTTTGTCCCTGGCACAAATCTTCTCTGGTGGGCCCACCTGCCCCTTGCAGTTCTGCCAAATCAGGCATAGTTTGCAGGGAAAGTGTCCCTCCCTCAGAGTTCAGATCCTCCCCCTCAGGGTTGGATTCTTCCTGACCCTCTGTACTTGTTGGGGCTGGCAATCCAGACCCAGTGCCTTTCTCTTTTTCTTGGAGGCTTGGCCCATTGTTCCAGGGTCCAAGTGTCCAGCATTTCCCTGTTGTGCTGCCTGTGACCTGGTCACAGCACACACCCATTCAGGGACGTCCAGCATCTGTGCATGGACCCTTCTCTCCACTTCTGACCATTCAGATGCTTCAAGATCATTTCCCAGCAGACACTCTACTGGGAGGGCAGGAGCTACAGCTACCTTTTTAGGGCCAGTCACACCTCCCCATTCCAGACTCACCATAGCCATGGGATGGAGTTTGGTTCTGGTATCTGCATAAGTCACCTGGTGGAAGACACCAGGTAAGACCTGCTCTGGAGAAACCAGCTTTTCTGTGACCATTGTCACACTGGCTCCTGTATCTCTCAGAGCTTCCACTTCAGTCCCATTGACTTTAGGCCTCTGCCTATACCTCTCCATGATGGGAGGTAAGGTGGCCATAGTTGCAATGTCCACCCCACCCACGGATACTAAGGTGACTTCAGTGTACCCTGATTCCACCCCTGGGCCAACTTCCACCCCCAACCCTACACTAGCAATCCCCTGGGATTGCCCACCAGTGGGGGGCTTCTTGGAGCAGATAGCATCTCCTCTTTTATGTCCAGGTTGATGACAATCAAAACACTTGCCGGCCTTAGCAAGCTCCTGAAACCTTCCTGCTTTAGCAGGATCAAAATTCTTTCCCTGATACCCTTTCCCTTTAAAAGTGAATTGGCTCGGGGCTCCCCCTCCCTGAGAAGTTTTTGGGGACTCTTGTGAGGACTCTTTGGGCTTTTTATCATCTTTCCCCTGGTTCTTCCCCTGAGAAGAACCATGTCCTCCCTTTTTCTGATCACCCCCTGGGGGTTTCTGGTTAACCCTACTTCTTAACCAGTCATCTGCTGCCTCCCCCAGCTCTCTGGGGTTGGTCAACCTAGAGTCTACTAGATACTGGCGGAGCCTCTCTTGGACACAATTAGTTAGAAGGTGCTCCCTCATAATCAAATTGTACAGCCCCTCAAAGGTACTTTCCCTGTTGCCCTGTATCCAGCCCTCCAGTGCCTTTACTGAAATGTCCACAAAGTCCACCCAGGACTGGGTGCTTGTCTTTTGGGTGTCCCTAAACTTGAGCCTATACTGCTCTGGGGTCAGACCAAACTTTTTAGTCAAGCAACTCTTCATACTTGGGTATGAGTCTGCATCCTCCCCACTCATGGTTAGGAGCCTATCCCTCCCAGAGTTGGGAACTAACTCCCAAAGAAGTGAACCCCAGTACTGAGGCTTGACTTTCCTCATCTGGAGGGCCCTCTCAAAGGCCCCCAGCCACTTATCTATGTCATCCCCCTCTACATAGGCAGGAACCACCCCTTTGGGTAATCTGGGGGCAAAACCCCCACCCAGGGCCACCTCAGCCTCTTTATCGCTGCCACCATCTCTTTTCTCTTTGCTTGCCCACTTTTTCTTTTCTAGGGCCAGCTTCTCTGCTTCCAAAGCTATGTATGCTAGCTGGGCCTCCAGCTCTCTTTCTCTGATGGATGGGTTCTCTCCTCCTGAAGGGACCCCCTTCCTACCACTAGCTTTGGGCCTGCCCCTAGTGACTGTATCTACTGAGGACCGTTCTTCCTCTTCCTCACTTAGGCTCGGATGCCTTCCCTCCCCTGAGTGGTTAGAGTTAGCATCTTCCCCTTTCTCTTCCTCCTCTGGAGCTTCCTCTGTCTCTACCTCTTGGGCCTCAGCCCATGCTGTCAGGGATTTAATCAGGATTTGCTTCCTGTGTTCTGTGGTTGCAGGCAACCCTCTTTCAATACACAACCCCCTAAGCTGGACTACTGTCAGTGTGGGTAGGCTAGCCAGATCAAGCTCCATGGTTCCCTAGTTTTGTGTCAACAAAAACTTTTTGCAAAAATTGGAAACAAGAATTTAGAAAAATTACAAAAATTCAATAATTGAAATTAATCCAAATTAATAATTAATAAAAAAAATTAAAAATTAAAAATTAAAAAAAAATAATGTTTGCACTAAGACAATTTAAAGGATTTTTAATTTGTTTTACTTAAACCGTAACGTGATACTGAACACAAGTACAGGATCCCACCGCTGCCACCAAAAATGTTGGAAAATGGGTTATTGGTAAGGGCAGGTAGGTACCTACACCTAGCAACAAGCCACTAACCTCCACCTAGGTACAGTTAGGTCTCAGTAAATTAATCCCAGCTCAACCCTTGGTAGCTTGGCAACGAGCGTCAAGGCTTAACTTAGGAGACAGTGTGTAAAGCATTCAAATATCACAAAACAGTAATTAAATAAAACACAGGAAACAGTTTAAAAATCCAAAACCAATTTATAAAAATAGTTTATATTTTTATCTTTAAAATGACACAAAGACGATTAAAATCGGTTCAGGGTAACCGGAGATATGAATTTTTAAAGTATTATTATTTTTCTAGCGCTTAGAAACAAAAAGCACCAATCGGGTCATCTGGTTGCACCAGGACCGGGACAAAGTCAAAGTTTCAGGCCGACCGCGATGGAGCCCTGCTCGGCTACAAGTCGCGGGAGGCCTCGGTTGAAAAGTTACCTTCTGACTTAGTCTTTATTTTGAAGTTTTTCTTCCCCGGGACGAACCTGCCAGTTGAATCTGACCTCCTGGAGCCCTTGTCCGGATACGCAATGTGGGTTTCCTCGGTGGTGATTTCTACCTTCGGACTTAGTCGTTTTTTCGAGATGAAAATCCTTCGACCGGGGTAAACCTGGATCTTGATCCGACGTCCGTGGAGCCCTTCTCGGATACGATGGCTGGGAGGTCCCGGTCAACTTTTTACGTTCGGACTTAGTCTCTTTTTCGGATGTTTTTCTTTACCGGGACGAACCACGAAGTCAGGCCGGGTCGCGGTTGAGGCAAGCCAGCTAGAATTTCCGCGGCGGGTCGGTCCCTCTCTGGAGCTTTTTAAAAAAAAATCTCAAATCTTTTCCAAACTTCTGGGGCTTCACCCAGATGTTCTTTTAAGGTTCTTTTGGGGTCCACAGCTCACCCCAAGGGTCCAGAAGTTCTGTGATGGTCCTTGGGGGGGTGCAGACTTCAACTCCCAGAATGCACCTGGCGCAAACTCCTTTTTGGCCACTGGGCAGTGGTCAACTGGTCTCTTTTTTAGGAGTTGGTGCAGGGGACTCTGGATAGCAATTTTTCACCTGTAGCAAACAGGGAGTCCCTCCTTGAACCAGTTGAAGCCAGGCAAAGTCCTTCTTGTGGTGAAGCCCAAGTGTGCAGCAGGTGCAGTCCTTCTGAGTGCAGGGTCCAGGTGCAGGCCAGGGGTCCAGCAGGGCAGTCCTTCTTCTCCTTAAGTTCCTTCTTCTTGAAAGTTGGCGGGGATCTGAGGTGTGGGGGCAGGTCTGCCAGTTTTATTCTTGCTCCTGGGTGAAAAGCAGGGGGGCCCTGGTTCTCCAATCAGGTACAGGGTCGTCCCCCTGTGATGACCACTTCCTGGGAAGTGTGGCAAAAATCCATCCCAAAAGGCAACAGTCTCTAAAAATCCAACATGGCTGAATCTGATTTTTGGAGGTTACATCTGGCTGAGCCCACCCACTGGTGTGGCTAAAAATCATAAACACACCCCTCTCCTGCCCTCTCCTAATCTAATCAAGGGGGCACCTAGCTGTCTGGGGTTGCAGGATGTGGGGGTGTTGCTGGGTGCTCCAGATGTCCTTCTCTGCCTTTGAAGACCAGTTTGGCAGCCCTCCCCCTTCCTGCCTCACCATCTGGTGAGGGGAGATTCTCTCCCCCAAGCACATTCCTTTGTGTGAAGCCAGGCCACTTCACACCTCATCAAAGTAGCCTGGCAGAAGCTGCTGCAGGCTGGCCAATCAGAGCACAGCAGCAAAAACAATGCAGAGCTGAAATTGGCAACTTTTTAGGTAAAGTCTAAACTTTTTACCTGAACAAGTTATATTAAATCCAACAACTGGAAGTTGTGGGATTTATTACAACAATTAATTTGATACCACATTCTTGGTATTTAACATTTAAGGAGACTTTAAAATGTAAAATAAAGTCTGCCCATTCTAGCCTATGAAGGCCATTTACTTCAATGAGGGAAAAACAAATTTGGCTGTTTTTACCTCACCAGGGCTTATAAATCTATTTTTATAAAGTCCCTGCTTATAGTTACATGGCACCCAGCCCTAGGGGCACATAGGGCACACCTTAGGGGTGACTTATATGTAAAAATAAGGTAGTTTAAGACTTTGGAAGTACCTTTAATTCCAAAGTCGAATTTGCATATAACTTTAATTTAAAAGCAGCCAGCAAGGCAGGCTTGCTTTTAAAATGACACTGGGCACCTCAGCAGTGCACCTAGGTGTGCACCACCTATGCTGTGGTCCCTAAACCTACATGCCCTACCATATACTAGGGACTTATAGGTAGGTTAACTTAGCCAAATATAATTAGCCTAATTTGCATATCCATTTTACACAGAGCACAGGCCCTGGGACTGGTTAGCAGTACCCAGGGCACAGCCAAGAGTCAGTAACCACCAGTACCTATCCAAAAAGAGTGGGGGTGATCAGGCAAAAAAGGAGGACTTTCCTACACCCCCCTATACATCACGAGCATGGGTTGCTACCACTCACTTCATCACTATGAGTTGCACAGTTTGTCACAAATATTTCTGTTTTAGTCTTCAGATGTGTGTACTACTCTCAGAGTGTAGATGAAGAAGTTATGCAATTTATTCATTTTAACTTCTTTTCCTTGTATCTAGGGTGACTGATAGGAAAGGAAAGCCAGTCCATTTTATCTCTAGTAAGTGACTGATGACGTCTTGACTGTGAGCGTTGAATTGCAAGAGCTGAGAAAAGGGATAATAATATTTGTTTCCTTTGTTTTCTATTGGAGTAATCCAATGATTTAGTAGGTCCTGAAGAAGCGTCAGGGGATCCTGTTGGACCATAAGAGACGCGAAACATGTCGACCGCATATTGACCATATACTGGGGGATTTCGGATAAATACCGTCTTCCTTTACCCTGATTTTTTGTACGAGTGCCTGAGCATTATCTCTTGTTTCACTCCCTTGTAACTTCTTTTAATCTTGACCAATTCCCAAGAGCAAATAATAAACCATTTAGTGAGGGTTTTGAGCCAATTTTACTTTGTCCTTTTCTTTTTCCTCCTTCTTCTCAGACCCACATTTGGTTCCGCGGCTTCATCATTAATAAAAAGATCTCCGGCAAAGAGCCCCCCTTCGGGGGGTGCCCGTCAGGCATTGCAGCGCCGGCCTGACGAGGAGCTGTCCGATGATGAAGCATGACACCATATGTGGTGTGTGAGGACTTTTGCTCCTGATTATCAGGACTTCTTTCCTTTTCCTTGTGTCAGCTTTGTAACAGTGTATTATATTTCATTATCAGGTTGACTGGAGGGCATACACTGGACCAGATAATCCTCCAATCCCCTCTCTTTATTAGACTTGTGTATAACTGAGCCAATGGTTTGTGGCATATTTTGAATGTCTCATCCATCATTGATGTTTGACATTGACTTTGTTTTTATAAGTTATCTTCTGTAGAAAATATTAGGATTCATGGTTCATTATTAAGATTATCATATAAGAGGAAGGGCCTTCTCTTGGTATTTCTATGGGCAGGAGGGGTACCATTGGTGGCTTTATTTAGTTCATGCTATTAAGCAGTTCTAGTTTTAGTATCTCTGGTAGTTGGTCTGTGATATGTTTGGGACTTTAAGGAGTAAGGGCCTGATTATGACTTTGATGGATGGGATAGTCCTTCACAAATGTGATGGATATCCCTTCCACTGTATTACAAGTTCCATAGGATCAAATGGACCTGGTAATACAGCGGACAGGATATCCATAATGTTTGTAAAGGAGTATCCCATCTGCCAAGGTTGTAATCAGGCCCTTTATATTTTAGCATTTTATTTGTAGGATCTTAGGAGCTAGTGTTTGCCTCTCTTAAATATTACAATATGTGCCTTACTTCTATTTCAATATCATTTGGGAGTTGCTGTGTTTCTGTACATTATTTACAATGTCATATTTAGTGGTGAATTTTCCATAGCAAGCTCAGAGTTATACTTGGTACATCTCAAATTGATAGTTTAATGATGCACTAGTAGCTATGTGGGATACTAATTGCTTTCTTTTCTGTGATGTATCTTGCTCTTTCTGTCATTATGTCTGAAAATAGTGTAATAACAGAAAATACCTACATTTTTAGAATTGTGAGAAAGTGGGTTGTTGGTTTACTAGGTATGAACCCTGGTGAAGCAGCAACCACAATCACTTGTCAGGGTAAGGCACATGCAACCCACAAATTAAACTGTGCTTAAACTCCGGTAGCTCGGCACAGAGCAGTCAGGCTTATCCTGGAGGCAATATGAAAAGTATTTGTGCAGCACTTCAAACAGTAAAACAGTGAAAATACTACACAAAGGGATCCCACACCAGGCTAGAAAAATAGAAGTTAACTTACAAAATTAAACAAGACCAAAATGACAAAAATCCAATAAGTAGAACTTGAGTTATACATTTTTAAAGAATAAACTGAAAACTGCACTTCGAAACCAAAAGCACCAACCAGGGATATCTGGTTGAACTGGACTTGGCAAAGTCAAAAGTTCAGGCTGACTGCAAAGAAGTGCGGGATGGCTACAGGGACCCAGTTGGGCCTCCTGAACCAAAGTACCTGAAATCTGGGTTGTGGAGCGATGCATTAGATCTAAACCAGGCAGTAAAGGGGATTAATTAATTTTCTTCAAGCAACAGTGGTCGATGTGTCAGTTCCAAGATGAGGTAAAATGGTGGTGTGGGTTCCCGATTAGATGATTCCTAGGACCCAGGCGCTGAAGCTTGCGATGTGAAGGCCATTGTTGAGGATGCATTGGGCAATCAAGGCAATGCATTGGTTCTGGTGAGCGCAGAGGCTGCAATGGAGTTTCAGCATTGTCATCGAGGCTGCCATCAACAGGAATGTGAGGACCTTGTGTCAAGAAAAGCACCACAGTATTGGTTCTGAAGGTGATGGGCTGGTTTCACAATGCGAGGTACAGTGGTAATGAGAGTCTGGTTTAGCTGGTGCTGACGCATGCAATTGAGTTGATGAATCGTTTTTCTCTTCTGCAACAGCATTGATGCATTGATTCTCTTCTTGCAGCAGAGGATGCATCAGTTCTATTGGAGCAAGCACCTTAGGCCCACTTCTAAGGGTCTAGGCCTGGGGAGCACAACTTGGCAGGAAAGACTCACAGCTGGCGGAGTCCACAGGCAAGAGCAGGGTAGTTGAACGTATGTTATATCACTGAGATCTCAGATCAGGCAGCCAGCCAACTAGCCATTGGAGTCACTTTGGGTTCTGGGTTAGAGAGATTCAGATGCAGTCCTTCTCACTCACTGGCAAAAGGGCAGCAGGCACAGGTCAGCCCAGCAAAGCAGGAGTCCAGCAAACAGCAGTCCTGCAGAGTGGCAGACCTTCAGCATATGAGAAGTCCTTCTTCCTGGCAGTGTATTCACAGGTCCAGAAGTCAACTGAGTTGGTGGAGTCTGAGGTCCACTTCCTATACCAAGTGGTACCCCTGAATTTAAGAGACTTCAAAGAGATGCCTTTGAAGTGCACAGATGCCCTGCCCTTCCAGGCCTAGCTTCAGACTCACCACGGGGGGGAGGGATTCAGCATGTTTTGTATAGACAGAACACAGCCTTTTCAGGTATGAGGCTGTGTCCTGCTCCTCCCTCCCATCCTGCCCAGGATGGCCCATCAGGAAACAGAAGGCCCATGAAGTCACATATAAGCTCCAGCTGTGTGTGGCTGTCTAGGAGGAATACACAAACCCCAGCTGTCACGTATAAGAAAGTGCCCATTTATGTATGGTCATTCCCCACTTTTTGCTCCAAATGCTAATGATTATGACTCTGACAGAGCACTATAGGCTGCTGTCCAGACCCCAGTGCCTGTGCTCGCTCTCAAAACTGCTATGTTCAACTTGGTAACCCCAAATTGGCAAAGACTATACTCCCTTTAAGTCGCTAGTATATGGTACCAGGGGTACCTCGGGCATTGGTGGCAAAGGGGCCCACAGGGCTGAAGCATCGTTTTGTGCCACCCTGGCTGACCCAAGCAACTACTGACAGCAGGCCTGCCATGCCAGATTAGAGGAGCAGTGCAAATTGCTTCAACTTGACTGTGCCCTCACCATCATTAATATATGTCAGACACCCCTAAGGTAGGCCTCCTCAACCCAGGAGGCCAGTTGCTATATATCAAAGGTATGGACATATAAGTGCAAGGCTATGGGCCTACGTTTGGTGGTTGTACCACCAGACAACCATGGTGGTGGTCCTAAAAAGACCGCTATGCCAAGCAAAAAAGGCAGACCACCAGCGGCATGGTAGCTTGTATCTAGGCGGTCCAACCTCCAGTGCCATCAGCGTCGCTGTCTACCACTGAGCTTATAACAAACTAACAGTCACCATGGCGGTCTCCTTGCGGCGGTCAGTCAATAGCGGTCGACCAGTGTGGTGCCCGTCTAGCAAAGTAACAGACAAGGGCACAATGGATAAATTTATAAACAGCACAGCTGACACCCATTGGTCCAGTGGACACACCTGCACATCACATTATAAAACACATCCCTTCACAGACCACAATTCTTTGGATGTCCTCAGGAAGCCAAAGAACCCCAACCACTGTTGTTTTAATGTTACATAGATTAGGCACCCCTTTTTCACCATCTCAGAGACCATCCTGCGCACATTTGTGTCCATTCACTCCCTATTGCACTTCCCTTGTTATGTAAGTCCCTGTCACCCACTTTAGTTGTCCAGCATGTCATGTTACAAAAACCCCTGTTGTTCCAAGGATGAGTTGAGAGTCATGGTGGATAAAATCAATTGTTTGGAGCCCAAGCCCAGCACACTCCTCTCACTAGAAAAATGGAAATGTGGCAAAGGATAGTCAACAGAATGAATGCGGTAGGCACCACCCTGCACACAAAGGAAGACATTAGGAAGAGGTGGAACGAATTGAGGGACAAGGTCCAATTCCTGGTCTTGAGGTAGCAGCTAGAGGCTAACAAGACTGGTGGTGGTCCTCCCGGTGCCCTATGTTTCCCTTGGAGGAGAAGGCCTTGTTCATCCTGCATCATTAGGGCTTAACAGGAATACCTGGGGGAGAGGAGTCTGGTAAGTTACAACACAAAAACTGTTATGAAACTGCAATGTCATGCATGCTCACAGCTCAGTTTTTGGTACTGTCTTGTTCATGTAATTCACCAACATTCAATACCCAGAGTAGCTGAGATATAACACTGTCAAAGTGTACTATTGGACCCAACATCACAGCTACCAATGTCATCACATGCCATATTTCCAAATAGTGCCTGGAAATCTTACAATGTCAAAAAACTTTCCAGGACTCATGGCATGTGCCAAAATGTAAGTGTATGCTCAAACTTAAATACAGTCTGTATATAGATATGTAATAACCAACATTTGTCAAGTGTCGTGGAATAGAGAGAGTGACCTGATTGCAACTCCCAGGAGGCCCTGTGCCTGTAACTCCAACCAGCAGCCCTATGTTCACATGTCCAAATACCCCTAGTTTGGTAACTCTCAATTAAAGTGTACTCACCTAGGAGGATACGATTTGTCAAGTGTGTGTAGTAGAGGGTGTGACATGACTGCAACTCCCAGGAGGCCTTGTGTTTGTAACTCCAAATATCAGCCCAGTGTTCACTTGTCCAAATACCCCTGTTTCGGTAATTCTCAATTGAAGCAGACTCACCTGGGAATAACCAAGATAAAGATTATGCTCAACTCAGAGACATGTCTGTCTACCTAGCTCGATCTTGATCTGCTAACCCAAGATGAAACTATTGAGGACAGGAATTACACCATACTCAGTATATACAACAAGTATTCCTAAGGCTGAATCACCAGATTGGTATTGGTAGCAGACACATTAACATAGCACTGTGCACATGATGACTCCAATCACATATTCAACTCCTGTGTTTGGCTGCATTCCACTCAACTGGGCCTCCAAATGATCAAAGACATTTGCTGCCTCTCTACTGTGTTGGCTTCACTGGTGGTAAGATGTTATTTTCAGTCCATCTTTCAAAGTGAAACTGATCTGCAAATCTTATGAGCTACTTGAGTTACATAGTTTAGGCATGCCTTACACATGTCATGTCAAATAACCCAATACCGCGGTAGCTTGACACAATAGGATAACCCGCAACTTAAGTATGTCCAATGTCTCTTCTTACTGTAACAGAAAACCTTTGGAGGTAAATATCATAATTCAACCAATAACATTGTACGTTCTTCATCAACAGGCCGAGTTGCCACTGGGCAAATGGAGGCCACAGAACAGACTACCACTGCCCCCTGGATGAAGCCCTCAGTGACTACAACACTCCTGGACTCCACTGGTTCTGGAGGGGGTAACTCGCACAGCATTCCCTGGAGTGTGGCCTACATGGTGTCCGCTGGCGGTGATGGCTGCACTGCGGTGGTGGATGGAGGAGCCTCCTGGCCAGGCTCTGCACTCTCTAACAGCTGCACTGTGGTGGTGGATGGAGGAGCCTCCTGGCCAGCATCTGCACTCCCTTATTGCTGCACTTCCTCAGCTGGCGGTGGGGGCCCAGTGACAGCAGGTGGTGGTGGAGATGTCAGCCTGACAGCCTCCACTGGCATAGAGTGCTTTGTCCCCTCCTGTACATGGGGCGTGGATCCCTTACCCTTCCTGGCAGGGGTGGATGGGCTCTTCTCCTCTCTGCCTAGTGGTGCAGGCTCTTTCTCCTTCTTCACAGGTGGTGCAAGTTCCTTCCCCTTCTTTGCAGGTGGTGCTTGCTCCTTCTCCTTCTTTACAGGTGGTGCAGGCTCCTTTCTCTTCTTTACAGGTGGTGCAGGCTCCTTCCCCCTCTTCCCTGGTGGTGCTGGCCCCTTCTCCATCTGCGATGGAGGTGTGGTATCTTTACCACAATGAGTAGGTGATGTTACCACTGTCCTCGTGGACTGTTTGGCTGAGGTGCTGGGCTGTGTGCTTGGTACCCTGCCCATACGGGCAGGACGGGGGGTAGAGAAGAGGTCAAATTGTGAAAGGAAAAGCTTTTTAGGGACGGTGGGTTGGGAGGAGTAATGGCAGAGGGGGATGAGGGAGCGGTTGTTGGGGGTGAGTGTCTGCTGGACTTGGGTGTTGGTGCATGGGCAGTATGTTGATGTGAGGCAGATGACTGTTGGGCATGTAAATGCGTGGGTTTGTGTCCTTTAGGAGGGGGGACAGACAGGGAGCGAGAGGAGATAGGGACGCGTGCATGGCTGTTGTGGAGGTGTCTGCCAGTGAGGTGTGTGTTCTGCTTGGTGTGGCGATTCTGGTAGTGGATGTTGATGTAGTGCATGTAGGTGTGAGTGTGGACGTGACTGGGAGGGAGGTGGTGGAGGAGGAGGAGGGGGAGACAGTGGAGGCAGTGGATGTTGTGTCTGCAACTGTCTGGTCTTTGCATGAGTGCTTGTGGGGTGAAGTGTGGTGCTTGTGTTTGCCTGTGCCACTCTTGTGTGATGTCTTGTGTGCATGCCCATCTGTATGTGTGCCTGGGATGGGTTGGGGTTGAGGAGAATGGGACAGGGAAGTGGTAGTTGGAGGTTGGACGGTAGAAACAGGGACAATGGCTGCCATCATAGAGGAGGCCAGAGCCTGAATCGATCTCTGTTGGGCTGCCAATCCAGCATGAATGCCCTCCAGGAATGCATTGCATTGCTGCATCTGGGATGCCAGCCCCTGGATGGTATTCACAATGGTTGACTGCCCTACAGAGATGGATCTCAGGAAGTCAATAGCCTCCTCACTCAGGGCAGCAGGCTCACTGGGTCAGGACCTGCAGTGCCTGGGGTGAAGGAGATGCCGACCCTCTGAGGTGGGCGTGCATGGGCCACTCTTTAAGGGGCTACTGGGAGGGCGGTGCTGGTACGGGGAGTGGTGGCTGTACCTGCAGCTGGTGTGGTCACAGAGGTGTCCACCACCACCAGGGAGCTCCCATCGGAGGAGGTATCAGAGTCGGTGTTGTCTCCTCCAGTCTCTGCCATGGTGCTCCCCTCGCTCTCCGTCCCACTGGTTCCCTCAACGTCAGTGGACTCTGCCTCCAGCGTCCTGTGGGATGCAGCTCCCTCTGTCGCCGGTGCCCCCGCTCCTCCTCCAGATGATGTTAATGAACACAAGGGCATTATGACAAAACAAGAAAGGGGGGAGACAAAGGATACACTTGGTCAATGACTGCACCAACACTACTATTGGCATGCACATCACACACAGGGAACAGGCCTAAGCACTATGCATTGCACTACCAGTGAATTGGCTAGTCACCAAGGCAAGATGAGGAGCACACACCGCCAACTTCAGCACACCTGGGACCCACGATGCCCTGACTGAAAGGGACTATTAACAAGCTAGGTTGTATTTGCCATCTAACCATTACCATAGAGATTACCCATGCAATGTCTGGCCTGACATTAGGGCCACCCACTAACACACAACCACCACCTGGATACCACCCCACCAGCCAAAATATGTAATGAAACACATTTACTCACCCCCTTGCGGCTGCTGTGATTCCCTCATGCGCTAATCGAGCTCTGGGTAGGCCATCACAAGTATGTGGGCCATCAAGGGGGTCAGGGTCCGACGGGCACCCCTTTCTCGTTGGGAGGCCATTCCCAGCTGGGCCTCCACAGTCTTCTGTGCCCAGCGTCTCAGGTCCTCCCACCATTTCCGGCAGTGGGTGCTCTGCCTGCAATAGACGCCCAGGGTCTGCACATCTTTGGTGATGGCATACCATATTCCCTTCTTTTGATGGGCGCTGACCTGCGGAGGTAATACATACAGGAGAACTCCATTAAACTAACAGTCCAGCCTGTCACACACATGGCCCACCATACCCGATTCCATCACCATTAGCACACACATAGGCCATATCACAACATGTACACCGCCAATCCCGCCTTACATGGTGCCTTCACACACATCTCCATGCATCCATGCCACATGCATCGTGCCCAAAGTGTACTCACCTGTTGGTCAGGAGGCCCATACAGGTGTCCATACTGGGGTAGGACTCCATTCACCAGTCGCTCTAACTCCTCCAAAGTGAAGGCTGGGACCCTTTCCTCAGTCACACGGGCCACAGTAGGTTCCAGACACAGGTCACAGCAGGACACGCAGTGTAGGTCTTCTCCTGTGCTGGTCAGGAAACAAGTGAGGATTGAGTTAGAAAATGGCACTCACGTCCGCAGCAGTGTACACCGTCCCCGCCGGCGTGCATCCCTATTGGCCACTGTACTCCATAGGGCCCATTATTATCCAATGAGGAATTGTACGGCAGTGCAAGACCGCGTCCCGCCACGACGCCCAACGTCAGCAGAATTACCTCACTTCCACCTGTCCCTCCATACAGGACAGGTGGTCGCCACTTCAGAGTGGGGGTAAACAGGTCTATCGACAGTTACTGCGACACAGGTGAAATGGGCACATACTTCGGAATTTGCACTCTCCCAATACATAGGTGCACCATGTGGACTGATGTTGTGGTTTAATTGTTCAAATTGTGACAGCCTACTCACTCTTGTGTCCCTTAGATACCTACTGCTGCAGATGAATAGGAGGTGGAGACATACCCCTGTGTACAGATCCCTGGTGGACTTAGCTACACTGGAATACAGGCACATTATACTCACCAATAGTCTGGACAAAAGGCCACAATCACAGAGCTGTGTGCCCCGTTGGAGCCTGACCTGATCTCATCTATCCATCATCCGACTGGGATCCACCCTCTTATGCAAGTACTATCAGTGCTCCATTTCCTGGCGACAGCTTCTTTTCCAAGTGACAGTGGGCTTGGCAGAAGGAATGTCACAGCCAATGTTCTCAATCGTGCTGGCAAGAGTGTTGTCTGTCCTGGTAAAACACATGTGTAGCTACATAGCTTTCCCCAGCTGGAAGATTTGGCTACTGTGAAGGCCAGATTCTATGCAATGGGACATATCCCAAATATTATTGGGGTGATTGATGGGGCACATATTGCATTTGTCTTCCCCCCACCAGAATGAACAGGTGTACAGGAATCATAAGAGTTCCACTCCATGAATGTGCAAATGGTGTGCCTGGTGGACCAGTACATCTCCCACGTGAATGCTAAGTATCCTGGATCAGTGCATGATGCCTTTGTTCTGAGGAATAGCAGCATCCTAAATGTGATGGCCCAACTACAGATGCACAGGGTGTGGCTTATAGATGAGCCTTGGTCCCCACCCACTGTTTGTTAGTGTATGCCTCTGATGTTAACCTCATAGGATGCTGTGTGGCTAAATGTTGTTCCTCAATACCTGCAGGTGACTCTGGCTACCCAAACCTATTGTGGCTGCTGACCCCTGTGAGGAATGCCAGGACAAGGGAACGTCATAATGAGGCACATGGGCGAACCAGGGGGATCATCGAGAGAACCTTTGGCCTCCTGAAGGTCAGGTTCAGGTGCCTCCATCTGAGAGGTGGATCCCTGTGCTACTCACCCAAAAAGGTCTGCCAGATAATCGTGGCATACTGCATGTTGTACAACCTGGCCCTCAGATGACATGTACCTTTTCTGCAGGAGGAGGGGACTGGAGATGCCCCTGTGGCTGCATTAGACCCTGATGACAGTGAGGATGAAGAGGCTGAAGATGAGGATGAGGACAATAGAACCACAGTTATCCATCAGTACTTCCATTGACACACAGGTGAGTCAGTGCAACTTCATATTTCAATGACTATTGGTGTATTCTGTGTGGCTGTGGCATGATGGCATTACCCACGTTTTACCTCTACTTACTGTTGTCTATGGGTTCTCATTTTATAGATGTTGGTGCAATGACATCCGTGTACTGATGTGCTGACTACAGCCAGCTACAGGTCATTATTCCTATGCTCTCACACTGTACTGTTCATTTGCAACAGATATAACAGTTTCCATTAATACCCTGTTTCAACACGACATACAAGTATTTGAGTTGTGTTCCAGGGTGTTTATTGTAGTGCTAAGAAATTGAGGGGAAAGTGCAATGGAATGGGGTGATGATGGAGGTCTGTCCAGGGTATTGTTCCACTCTGTTTGTAGCACAGGTGCAGTGTCCATAGGAAGGGGAGCAAAGGCAGTTCAAGGTAGACAAGGTGACAGTGAGGGACACAAGGAGACAATCAGGAGAATCTCCCTGTACAGGTGGGCATACTGCTGATTGACGTGTTCAGGGGACAGAGGTGTGGGTACGCTGGGCGGGTGCTATGGTGTTGGATCCTGAGGGGGGAGGCTCTGTGGTGGACTGTGATTGTGCTTGGGTGACCAGCTGTCCAGTGTTCCCTGGTGGGCCAGGTAGGTCCTCCAGATCCTAAAGTCCAGAGTTACTGTCATCACTGGGGGCATCTTCTTTTGGGGAACTAGATAGTGGTGGCACCTCCTGTCCACTTACATTGGCTGGGGTACCTGTGGGGATGTAAATTATGCATTATGCTTCATGTGTATGACATATTGTACATCCGTGGCTTCCCCTCTCTGGTTAATGTTGCCCTGCCACCTTTTGCTTGTGTATGGCGATGTATTGTTGGAATGTTAGTTTTCCTATGCTGTGCATGCTTTAGTGATGGGTGTCCATGCAGGGCTGGGAGGGGTGTCCATGCATTGGTATAGCATGCAGGGCTTGGCATTGTGGTTAGTCATTTGTGTAGGTGCAGTGTGTGGGATGTACTGGAGTGATGGGAGTGAGGGTGAGGGGGTGTGATGGCATGCAGGTTTTGGGACTGATAAGTGTTACATGTTGACTTACCAGTGTCCAGTCCTCCGGCTACTCCAGTGAGTCCCTCAGGATGCAGTAATGCCAGTATTTGCTCCTCCCATGCTGTGAGATGTGGGGGAGGAGGTGGGGGGTCCACCGCCAGTCCTCTGTATGGAGAGCTGGTGCCTTGCTACTGTGGAAGGTACCTTCCCCCGTAGGTCATTCCACCTCTTCCTGATGTCGTCCCTTGTTCTTGGTTGTTGTCCCACTGCGTTCACCCTGTCCACGATTCTCTGCCAAATCTCCATCTTCCTTGCAATGGATATCTGCTGTACCTGTGCTCCAAACAGCTGTGGCTCTACCCTGACAATTTCCTCCACCATGACCCTTCAGTCCTTCTCAGTGAAAAGGGGGGTGCCTTTGTGGGGACATGGGTGTTGTGTGGTGTATGTTGGTGAGATTGTGTTGAGTGATGTGGTGGCGTGTGTGATGTGGAGTGCATGAGGGATGTATGGGTGTGAGTGGTGTGTGTGTCTAGTTCTATCTGTGCTATTCGTGTCAATCTCCTGGAAGTAATTGTTGTTGGTAAAGGGTTGTGGGTAATGTGAGTGGGTGTTTTATAATGGTGTGGGTGTGTGGGTGTGGTGTGTGTGTAGGTGTCAGGTGTGTGTTTTTTATATTGCCCAGTGTAGTATTGTGTTGTGTGTGGGTGTCCATTCTGAGCATGGTGTTGTTTACTGCCATTGAATGTCCGCTGTGGTGATTCGTGGGTCATAATGTGATGGGTGTTATTTTGTTGGCGTAACGATATGGGAGTTGGGTCCGCCACTTTATCACTGACCTTTGGGCTGGTGGATTTGTGTATGTGGTTGTATTCTGTCGGATTGGTGTGTGTGTGTGATAATATGGTGAACGGATACCCGCCACCGCGGCGGTTGTTGGTGGCCGTCAGAGTGGCAGTAAGCGGGATTTACCACCAATGTCATAACGAGGGCCTATATGTTTTGGACATTCACATTGTGATATGTTTTGAGGCCCTAGATATGCCTTGTCTTGGATGCATGTATCAAAGAGACTTTACTGCCATTCAATGGTATTTGTTTGGATATGATGTTTGTAAATGTCAGACAACATGTATGTGCATGACAACATGAGCTGTGTACGCATCTTGTTTAAGTCATTGGAGTATCTTAGAAGGAATGTGTATTGTGTCACAGATCTTTCTCCCCACATCTGGCCTTGCCAAACTGTTTGAGAGGCATATCATGAGTCACTGTGTCCCTCAGGTTGCCACACAAGCCACTTTGGCCCTCATTACAACTTTGACGGGCAGCGGAGGCCGCCCGCCAAAGTTGCGCCGCAGGAATACCGTACCGCGGTCTGAAGACCGCGGCCGGCATTCCAAGTTTTCCCCTGGGCTGGCGGGCGGCCGCCGGAAGGCCGCCCGCCAGCCCAGGGGAAAACGACCTTCCCACCATGAAGCCGGCTCTTAATCGAGCCGGCGGAGTGGGAAGGTGCGACGGGTGCTACTGCACCCGTCGCGTATTTCACTGTCTGCTATGCAGACAGTGAAATACAAGCGGGGCCCTCTTACGGGGGCCCCTGCAGTGCCCATGCCCAGGGCCCCGCGACTCCCCCTCCCGCCATCCGGTTCCCGGCGGGAGAACCGCCAGGAACTGGATGGCGGGAGGGGGAGTCGGAATCCCCAAGGCTTGGAGGATTCCTTGGGGGCAGCGGGAAACCGGCGGGAGACCGCCGGTTTCCCTTCTCTGACCGCGGCTAAGCCGCCGCAGTCAGAATGCCCCGCGGGGCACCGCCGGCCTGTCGGCGGTGCCACCGCGTCCCGCGGCCCTGGCGGTTACAAACCGCCAGGGTCGTAATGAGGGCCTTTGTGTTGAAAATGTGATTTTCGTATAGTTACTGTATACTCAGCCTGCAGAGACCAGGGCCTTCAAGTTTATCTCCCAGTATGGGACGTACTCCATACTGTGGGAGTGTCACTGTGGCTATGCAACTGTGCACTGTGCCCACTTCATGTAGACTTGCAAATCCTGCTGTGTGGCCAATATGAGCCTCTCTTGGTAAAATGTGCCCAGAATGCCACAGTCCATTGACTAGATTAGGAATGGATACTGAGGTAAATCCTTGAACTAGTCCATATGTTCATTTTACATCATGGTCAATGTGTGTCTTTGACTCATAACACATCCCTTACTCCCACAGCTCTGCTGTCACCTTCATATAAGCTGTATTTGCCCAGTACAGGTGTATGGCACAATTGACAGTGCGGATAGTTGGTAGATTCCAGGGAGGTGATGGCGTGTGACTCACTAACATGAATTAAACCAAACATGCCTTTGTATATTGGATGCCATCTCTATATTTTAGCCACATATGGTCAAAGTTGTAGTCTGTGATGCAGGTAAAAACCACAGAAATCCACCCTGAAGTGGCTGAGTCTGCATTTGGTAGGCCACATGTCCATACATGCACAAGGAAGAGACTTCATTGTCACACAAGTGTAAGGGTGAAGCTTGTACTATGGGAGTAGCCTATAGGAACTATATATATACATCTGTTGGTCCAGTCAGGGCCAGGGAGTTTACCCTTTAGAAGCCACAGTAGTGTGTAGTGTTTCATTGTAGCTGGGATGACAGTACATGTTGCTTGGGCCTTCAACTTGATGTCAATAGATTTGCTTAGTCAGTGTAGGCCATGAGCACGGTAGTGGGTTGGTGTGCAGATAACTCCAAAAATGTGTAGTCATGTCTCTGTACTCGTGTGTGTGTTGACAAGTTCCAAATTTGTGCTTGGTGTTTCTGACATGTATGCCACATGGCCATTTGGGCAAAAGCCTGTGTCTCTAACCTTTTGATTTGTCTCTTGCATCCATAGAGGTCAACACCCATCAGAAGAATGGAATTTGGAAACCGATCACTTGGAAGGTGTGGACTCTGGGGGTCCATAGCCAGTGGAGCACCCACTGTCAGAAGAGGTGGGAGGACCTGAGATGCTGGGCCCAGAAAATCACTGAGGTGCAGCTGGGGCTGTCCTCCCAACATGGGCAGGGCGCACTTTGGAACCTGACCCCTCTAATGGCCCGCATTCTAGAAGTAGCCTACCTGGAGCTTGATGGGCATTAGAGAGGAGACCGGCAGTCACAATGGAGTGAGTCCAGGGCATATTCCTACCTGTCACATTGTCAAGTTGATGTGTTCAGTTCTGCCATCTCCCCCTGAAGGTTGGGGATGTGCCATATGTGACACACAAGATGAGTAACTACATGCTGATGTGCCTTACCTATTAGTCCAGCAACGGTCCACAAACCATGTACTCTCCAGGGCCAACCCATGGCTGTGTACAGTGATCAATAATGTTTGTTGTTGTGGGTGTAATTTGTACACAACAGTCCACGACTCTTCAGTGTGACAGCCCAAACCAAATGACATAACAGACCACTGTCCTCAGTCTTGGGTCTGCTCAAGTGAGTATATTAGCATCTGTTCCCAGAGGACACTTGTCTTCAGTGTGTCAGGAGTACTGAAGCCCAACTACTGTCTGTCATGTGAAGGTAGCCATCATACATGTGACAGATAATACATTGTTCTTTGGGTGCCGTAACAGAGCAATGCTTTCCCTTGGCAAGTGGAGAATGTCCACTGACATGCTTTGTGTGACATCACTGTTGCAATCATTCCTGGCATCTACATGTTAGCAAATGTTTCTTCCACTTTTGACAAATCATTTTTACTGCTGTTCCATGCATGGTCTACCTGACTTCATGTGATGATTTCTGTATTTCCTCACATATGTGTGCATGCCAACATGTGTTTGGACCTGACATATGCGATGGGGCTACAGTTCATGTAGTGCAATGGACAGGTGTGTGTCACCATTGATTGGTGGCTCACTCATACCCTCACCCATCATTGCATGTCATTTGGCATGTAGAACTGCAGCAACAATGAAGGACATGACAGATAGGCGTACAGGTTTTTACCCACAGTGTGCAGTGTAGTTACATGGGAATCATATGTGGTTGTGTACAACCATTCATCCAAGGGAATCTGTGTTTGAATAACAGAAATGGAGACAGTGATATGGCTTCCCATTGGGCAATACGTTGAGGGTCTACCCCGAGTACCTGAGAATCTCTGGGCCTCTCCAACATTTAAAGGACAATTGGCTTCTACTGATGCAATCAGAGTATGCTATTGTCAGGATACCAATCAAGTGAGGTGGTTTCCCTGGGGCTAGATGATTCATTTTTTAGACATATCTCCCTGACATTATGCACAATTTGTCTCCAGTGTACATTTCCATGCTAGATGTGTTATCCATCTGAGCAACATTAGTACAGCCTCCATGACTCCATTAGGATAATTTGCACATGGTGAGGTAGGCATTGTTGATTAATTTCCAGTGTGACATGAGTATTTCAATGTCACCTTCTTCAGGCTACTGTACTTCTGTCAGCAACATGCCAGGAATTTGAACACTCATTTCTTCATGCTGTAGTACTGGGTATGTGACAATTAGCTGTATGCATGACCTTGTATGTGATCAGTGTAAATGAACTTGGCATTGCCCTACTATTTTATGACAACAGATAACTATGGAATGCTACATGGAATGCTACATGGAATGCTACATGAGGCAAATCATTGAAAGTGATGAGGACTCCTACTGTGGTTTCACAACTTCACCCACGTAATTGTAGGTGTCTTCACTTCTGGATTTCCTGTGGGTAACTGGTGTCAGTTCATGTGGCATGCATTCATATGGTGTGACAAATCTCAGAGCCATTTTGGTGGAGTTGGACCACGGCAAGTGCCAGGATCCCTGGTCCTCCCACCCCTACGCTACACCACCAAGGGGCTCCACACCCTGAACATCAGGCACCACATCAACTTCTGCTTCACGCCTCCCCACGCTCATCCAAAGGACCCCTCACCTGCCTTCACTGCCATTTCTCCTGCAAAATAGCCCACCTGCGTGCACTAACGCTTGCACAGCACCCACGCAGAAGACTACAAACAACCAAGCACCACTGCAGTGTATCCTGCTTATGTAAACACGCCATGGATATTTGGGACATCATCACCACCCACAACCCAGATGTCGCCTTCACCACCGAAACATGTCTAACACCTTCCTCAAACCCTGGCGTCACCATGGCCACCACTGATGGCTACACGATGATAGACCGAGACTGCACGAACAAACATGCCTGGGGCATCACCATCATCTTTAAGGAAACCATCCAATGCACCATCACAGACAATGACCCAAAGCCCCTCAAATAGCACCTCAACTTCTGGCTTCAGACCAATGCCAGCAACATAATGTGAGGCACCTTCACATACAGACCTCCAGGACCACAACCAGGCTCCTGCAATGTCATTGCCAACCTCATTGCCCCTCTCACCATTGACTCCCTCCACTATGTCCCAATTGGCAATCACAATTTTCACTATAACGACCCCAGCGACACTAACTCCATTTCCTCATAGAGAACCTCAGCAACATCAGCCTCACCCAACTGGTCACCAAACCCACACACAAAGTCGGCCACACACTGGGCACCATCTTCACTTCTAGCGATAGAATAAATTTCAACCATTTGACTGAACTCACCTGGACCCACCTTGTCATCATCCAGTTCCCAACATACCACCTCCAAGCACATCAGCACCCCCACTGATGCTGGGGCAAGGTAACCGAGACCCAATGGGTAAAGGCCCTAGGTACTGCACACCCCGAGCCAACGGCAGACCAGTACCCAAACCAGGCCATCCAAAACATTACCGCCTGGATCATCAAATCTGCCGACAGTCAGCCTGCTAAAACCAGCTAAAACCAACAATACCTCCAACCCAGCAAGTTGGTACACTCCGGAGCTCAGAAACTCCAAATGTGACTGCCACCAACTCGAGAAACAATGGTGCGTGACCAAGGACCCCTCTGACAGAGCCAACTTCAAGGCAGCCCTCAGCAACTACCACCACCACATTAAGGCAGCAAAAAGAGCAGCAATCACTGCCCGCATTGACACCACAGCTAAACACAGGAAAGAACTCTTCAGCATCATCAAAGAATTTTCTAATCAGTAGTCACAGAGACCACATCCACCCATGCCAGGAACTCTGAAACACCCTCTAAGGCTACTTCTACAACAAGATCACCACCAGCCTTAACAACATTTCTCAAGCAGCAAACACCAGCCACACAATAATCTCCTGGTCCCCAATTACCACACGGAGCACAGCAGCCATCACGTCATCCACCCACTCCAAGAAACCCACTGCCCCCTGCCCCCACTGGCTTTTCAACCTCAGAGCCAACACTATTAGCACAGAACTAACCCACATCCTCAACACCTCCATCTCCATACCAGCGTTCCAGGATGAATGGAAGCACACATAGGTCAGACCCCTCCTAAAGAAACCCTCTGCCAACACAAGTGACCTCAAAATCTACAGACCAATCTCCCTGCTCCCCATTTCCAGCCAAAGTGCTTGAGAACGCCATCAACAGCTCACCCACTACCTCTCACAAACCACCTTCTTGACATATCACAATCAGGATTCTGGGCCAATCACAGCACGGAGGCTGCACTGATTGCCACCACGGACGACATCAGAACCCTACTTGAATGAGGAGAGTTGGCAGCTCTGATCCTAGTCTCCTATGCCTAGGACACAGAACTAATCCTCTCGCTCACTGAAGACCCCCGCAACACCGAAGACAACTTCTACAACACCAGGATCAACGTAACAACATCTACCTCAAACTAAATACTGATAAAATGGAAATCCTGATCTACAGGAAGAACACCTCTGTGTGGGACAACAACTGGTGGCAAGCAAAACTCGGACTAACAGTCTCTCCATCAGACCAGCACAAAACCTCAGCATCATCCTCGACTTCCAATTATCCATGAATCAACAAGCAAACTTAGGGCAAGATGTAGGTACAAAGCAAATTGCGAGTTGCAATTTGCGAGTCCGAGTGACTCGAAATTGCAACTCGCAATTTGCTATGCAGAACGGTGTCTCAGACACTGTCTGAGAGTCGCTATGGGGTCGCAAAGACCCACCTCATTAATATTAAAGAGGTGGGTCGCAAATTGCGGCCCCATAGCGACTATCAGCACTCACTAACATGGAGGCCTGCTGTAGTCAGCAGACCTCCATGTTCGTGACTGCTTTTAAATAAAGCAGTTTTCTTTTTTTCAAGTGTAGCCCGTTTTCCTTAAAGGAAAACGAGCTGCACTTAAAAAAAAATCCGAAACCTTTTGTTTCGGAATTTTTTCAGGGCAGGTAGTTGTCCCTTGGACCACTACCTGCCCTGAAAAAATATTTTGGGGTCCATTCACAAAGGGGAAGGGGTCCATGGGGACCCCTTCCAATTTGCAAGTGGGTTACCATCCACTTCAAGTGGATGGTAACTACGACTCCATTTGGAATTGCATCCCACTGCGAGTCGCAAATAGGAATGGAACACCCCTTCCTATTTGCGACTCTGAAATGCATTTTGCGAGTCGGTTCCGACTCGCAAAATGCATTTCTGCATAGGAAACTCCGGTTTGTGACTCGCAAACGGCAATTTTTGCCGTTTGCGAGTCGCAAACTGTTTCCTACATCTGGCCCTTAGTCACCTCCTCCTGCTTTAAAATCCTCTGTATGTTCCACTAATTTTTCAAATGGATCCCTACTGACACCAGAAAGACAGTCACGCACACCATGATCACCAGCTCACTCGACTATGGCAACTCCTTTTACACGGAGTGCCCTCGCAGCTACTTAAAAGATTCCAGATACTACAGAACATCCCAGGCAGACTCATCCTCAACCTCCCTAAGTGCTCAAGCATCACCCCACACTTCAGGAACCTCCATTGGCTCCTGTTACAGAAGAGATTCCAATTCAAAATCTTCATACTTGCATACAAGGCTCTCTACAACCTACATCAACTATTGACTGAGCTTCTATGTCCTAGCAAAACAACTATGCTCCTCCTCGCTAAACCTCTCACACACACCCCGCATCTATCACAGCCACAATGAAGGCTGGTCCTTCTCCTACATAGCAGCTAAGTCCTGGAACAGCCTGCCCATCCACCTCCGAACAGCTCCCTCCCTGGTGGACTTCAGAAGGAGACTCGAGGCATGGCTTTTCAACGGGGACAGGGCACCCTCAGCACCCAGATACTGATACCCTAAGGGGGTGATAGTGCTGTGCTCTACAACTGCTATAATTGATTGATTGATTGAATTTGTTGCTGGGGCCTACTTTACATCATGGTAATGTTTGCTAATCACAGTTATTGTTCAGGTGTGATCAGGAACATGTGTCACCCTATTTCTCTGTGTACTTCCAGTATCATCCCAGGCAAGTGAAAGAGGCAGGGTGGAACCAAGTGGGGAAGCATTTTGCCAGGGTACCTCCAGTCATGACACCACCAACGTGGAGGGACCCAGTGACCCAGAGGGTTAGGGAAGTGCTACTGAGGACCGAGGATCAACCTCAGCATCTTTTGATTCTACCTCCAGTGACCAGTCCCTAGTGGTGGCAGACCCATCAGGACCTGCTTCTATGCCATTCTTGTCCGCCACCCCAAGTTCCATCACCAGCCTCCCTGTTGCTCTCCACCCAGTTGGTCATACCCACTCACCCAAGAGGGTGGAGATCTCCTTTGCCCCAGGGACCTCAGCCCCAGCCCTTGTTACCCCTGCTGCCCTGAGGGAGGAGGTTATTGACCTCCTGAGGAGTATCTCTGTGGGGCAGACTGCTATTCTGAATGCCATCCAGGGTTTGGCCAGCCAATTCCATTAGGCAAATGAGTACCTGAAAGGCATTCACAGTGACATGTCTGGTCTACAGAGAACTTTTCAGGCTCTGGCCTCCTCACTGATGGAGGCCATCCATCCCCCATAATCCTCTCCCTACCACCACCCTCTTCCCAATTCAAATTCACCATTCCCCTACCTGTCCCAAGCACACAGAAACATCTGCACGCAGCACCCTCAACACACACAGGTAGCACACATAAACATGAGCACCAAAAGACACACAGGCACAATTACTCAATAGTCACCCATAGACACCACAACAACCACCATCCCCACAGACACCCCCACCACCCCACTGACACACACACCACAACCACCATACCCACAGGTGCTACTACAACATGCAGTGACATATCCACCACACCCACCATATGCCCAGACAATGCCTCACAAACCACAGACCCACACACCCCAGACACCATAACCCCAGTGACTACCACACTGGCAGACAACCCCTCACAACCCACAGACCCACACACCTCAGACACCATACCCACATACACCACCCAAGCGCACACAGATATATCCACCACATCCATCATATTCTCAGATACCACCTCAATACCCACACACACATCCACCACTCCCATATCACCCAGCACCTCCACCTCACAGTCCCCAAGACATGCAAACAGCCACACTCACACATGCAACAGACACCGTCCAAGCATATCTCACACATGCACACACCAACAGCATCAACACCCACAGGCAGAACACCACTCCCTCAACCTCCAAAACCATAATCCCTTCTAAAGACCCTACCTATTTTCCCAGGAAAGTTTCCTTTTTGGCCTTGCTCTTTCTCCTATGACATCCACCCCCCAATCGCAGAGGACCCCACCCACATCCCAACCCATTCCCTCCATATCCGAATCCTCCCCATCACACCTGCCACCCTTCAAGCACCCATACCTGTTGTAGTTTAGCAGCGATTAGATTAAGCATTAGCAGAAGACATCTTGTATTTAGCAACTATTGTGAACATTTCGCAGAATCCATTTTGTATTCATGGCAGCCATTTTCTCTGCCACATGCTGCCATGTGCTCGCCATGTGCTCTGTCCTACCTTTCTGTTAACTACTCTTGAAAGTCTGCCTAGTGACAAGTTATATTTAGCATCTCCCACTTTCGCACATGCCCAGTAAGATCTGCAGCTGTTAGTAATCAGTAACAGACAGTAATGTGTCAACTAGTCCTTGAAACTCTTAGCCCCTCCTACCTGTCGACTGTGCATTTCCACATGACATTATATATATAGAAGTCTTGCTTCTATAATTGTACCACCTCCTTTTAGCCCCTGCATGGGTATAAAAGGACCATGCTCTCTCAGTTCAGTGTGCTACTTCAAACATTACCGAAGGGTGCTGTTTGAACTGTAGTACCACCTCATGAGGTTTAATAAACTTTGTCTTTTATTTCAGTTTCTGTGCCAACTTCTTCCTATATGATCTGAGAACTTTGTGCAGAGAAGGGTGAACCCCTTGCACTAGTAGGCCTTGCTGAGGCTTACTTCAACATACCCTTCCCCCAAAGAAGAAGCCCACCCCTCCGAAGAAACAGCCCACACAAACCCAAACACACCCATCCCAAATCCGACCCCACTTCACCTAAGCATGATTCCTGACGTGCCATGGATGCCCACATGTCGCCTCTTCCTGTGGAGGTTCCCTGACAGTGATTATAGTCAAGCCTGGCCACAATCGGGTACATGGACTACTATTTGGACTAGCCAATGTCCTTTGCCCTTCAGCACTTACAGATAATAAAATCAAGATGTTGTTTTTTTGGGTACATATTTGTCCTACCATTACTTTTATAGTGTTTTGTTGTTCCTGAGTAATTTGTGTTGTATGCCTACATGTGTGTATGTTTCACCCTGATTGCTGACCATTTGCTGTGGTTGGCAGCATCTGACTTTGTGGTCAGTGCTGGTGTCACCAAGGAAACTATGTTCACTGCATGAATATGTGGTTGGTAAGTGAATTGGGGTGTCATTGCATTGTGGTTTGTTTGATATAGTAAGTATGTGATCTTGGGTTAGCCACTGTTACCATGTGCTGTGTTAAATTTGTTCCCCTAATAATGACTGGACATTCGTCTCATGAGTGGAAGCTAGAGTTGTGTTTGTCCAGGCATGGAGGGTGTTCATTGGTGCTCCTTACCTTTACATTTCATTGACCATGAGTCTATTTTGATGTGTGTACCTTCCAGCTACTTCATCTACATGTTAGGCCCAAGCTGTTGCTGTTGTTTTTGCTTTCTTGACTTGCACTTCCACATTTGCCAGAAAGGCATGTCATTGGCAATATTGTTTGTCCTAGAGATACTTGAAGGGCCAGTTCCTGTGAAAATGGCATTTTGGGCCATGTGCAAAGTGATCTGGGTCCCAGGTCAGTATCTTTACAGGAGTGCTCCTGATACCCTGTGCCTATTGCGCAGGAATTGTTTAGATTGTGAGCTTGGGATATTTGTCTCACAAAATATCATGCATCCTATTGTCCTTCCATTCTCCTGCAATGTGGGTGATGTGTGTGGGTCCAGTACAGGGATGCTTCATAGGAGGTGTATTTGTGTTAAATGGCACATCCATAGATATATGTTTTTAATTTCATGACAAGCCACAGCATGTGATCAATGTGAGTGTGTCAGTTTAATTAATCATGATGATGATGTGGTGTGACTGTTGTGGTACACAATGTGTTGTACACTTTACTGTCTCTGAAACTGTGAAGAGCATACATGTCTTATTGTGGAGTATGGTGGTGCAGTGACCTGCCCAAAGGAGGTGCCATGTGGCTGTGTATCAGTCATTCAACCCGGGACACAGGACAAGTGTACTTGCTCCACATTGAGTAACGTACCTACCGGGTGAAAGGTGGTGCCTCAGTCTGTTGGCGTGTTTCGACTTACCATCAGTTTTGTCCACAACTGTGTGGATTTTGCATTTCTTCTATGAGCAGCGGCAGGATGTGTGTGATTGGCTCTTAGGTGGCACAGGATGTGTGACACTACCTGCAGGGGAGTTCCTTCCTTTTATGCCTCCATTTCTGCCTTTGTTTCTGCCAGCTAGGACATGGTGGTTGGACCACCACAGTCAAGGTGGCGGAAGGCAACATTACAATGTGTCCAACCAAAATATATACTGTTAATGTTATTGTTGCTGTGATTTTATTAGTTACCCCCTTAGCCTCTGGGCCTCTCCCCCCGTGCTGAGCCCTTTTTGGGCTATTTGGGGTAGTTCACGGTTAGGGCTCCAGAATTTTTTTTTCACATAAGGGAATCCAAGCCAAATTTTCTTGCTTTTTCTAACATTAGGGGGATTGTAAAGGTATCCAGGGTTAATGGATTCTCCTTGAGGAGACCAAGAAAATAGGCAACATATAGCAACATTTTGAGATTTTTCCATTAATATAGCATCCTCCATTGGCTTGCTGAACTAAAGCCACCATCTTCCCAGCTTTCAGGAACGCACACATCTGAATCCAGAAACCTACTTTTGTACCACAGTTTTGGTATTTTTATAAGAGGTAGCCTATTTTCTTAATTGTTTGGGTGATTCAGAAAAGCTATTAATGTCTGAAAAGTAGACAATATTTTGAATTCATCAAGGTGTCATATGTGTGGATCCCTCTGGGGTTTGCAAAGAAAAGTAACTGTTGAAATAAAGAAATATTAAAAATGAGTAGGAAAATAATGGGTATTTGTGGCAACATTTTCATCTGTAACTTTTTGTCACGATGGCCAATTGACAAAATCAATCAAAATCAATATACCTTTACTCCTGCTAGACCCTTCTGATTGCAGGGATATATAAGGTTTGTAGGTTCTCCAAGAACCCACGGTACACAGAGCCAACAACTGAGGTACACGATACAATGGTTTTTCATTGAGTACAGAGTATAGATCTTATAGCAAAATAAGATGAGTAAAAAAGGTATCATGGAAACTTATGTAATTCTTAAATGGGAACAAAATATGAAGTTTAGGAGCAATGGTTATTTCTATATCTCTGAATTTGTGTGTACCCATACTAACATATGATTTGGAGGGTATATTTAATCTTTCTTGTACACTGGCTTATATTTGAAAGGCACACACGCAGCAAAATCTAATAGGTTACAGCAAATTTCTACTATTCTGTGCTCCCACAAGTCTTTTGATAAAAATGGTACCTCACTTGTGTGGGTAGTCCTAGTGCCCAGGACAGGAAATGGCTCAGAATGCAACGTGGATGTAGTGCCTTTTTCTACTCAAAACTGACCCTTTTCCAATGTGGGTAGCTTGAGATTTTGTACCCTAACCCAGCTGTCACCTATGGAAACATAGACAGCCATACCTTTTTGAAACCTAGACACCTAGAGACATCCAGGGTGGGCTGAATTGCAGGCTCACATCGCATTTTTTTACCCAGATTCCCTTTCAAGCCTCAAACCTTGATTAAAAAACACCTTTGCCAAACATTCTGTGATGGAAAGCTCAGAAATCTGTGGGGAACCACAAGCTTTCTTCCACCTGTCATTACCCCAGGTCTCCTGATAAAAATGGTACCTCACTTGTGCGGGTAGGCCAAGTGCCTTCAGCATTAAACAGCCCAAAATGTGGCATGGACACAGCGCATAGACCCTACTCCTGGTCCATGAAGAATAATGCAGAATTAACTGAGGTAAGCCCAATTGGTGGCTTATAAATTTGTCGGCTTCAGCCTGGTTGCAGGGTATGTTTTTCTACTCCCAAATTCCCATTTTATTATGTGCAGAAAATAGTCAATTTTCTTTATAAACTACAAGAATTTGAACTAAGGGTTTGTGCCCTAATATAGAGTTGAGACTGAAAACTGCCTTCCAAGACAGAATAAAGTGGCCATCTCTTCCAGAGTAAGACATTCCCACTCAGAAAAGCAATGCCCAACTATTGAAAAGAATTAACAGCTTTTAACATATTGCCCAGAGCATGCACACATTTGCTTTAGGTGCTTCTCTGGTCAAGGACCATGCATATGATTGAAAATACTTTGCACCTAAATCCAAATTGTTGACAAGTAATATAACAGCTATTGAAGGACTGCAGAGCATTTGTTGCCCTTAATCAGTGGAGTTTATCAACTGCATAAAACAGAAGAGGAATAGGGCTTCTTTCTAGTCTAATTGTGATGTAGCCCCCAACCTTCAGGAAACCTGTTCATTGTTTATACACAATATTAAAAGAAATAGGGCCAAAATGCATCATTGACAAGCTCATCTTAGTGAAAGGAAGAGCTCGGTGCATACATCTCTTGGGACCTACCAGAAATAGATTTTCGTTCACATTTGGAGACGGGCTATAATGTCAGTGTCAACTCTCATAGCTGAGAAAGTAGTTAACAATTTGAAATACTTAACATAATCAAAGCCTGAGTTTAAATCCAATAAGGTTAAGAAGGTTAAGTGAGCTATATTGAACACTCACATATTTGGTGTGAAACAAGTAGAGACTTATGGTCTGATTTATATGTAGGCAGAGAGGGAACTCCATTATAATAGTGATACAATTCCCTCCCTGCCAGAATTATGGTCAATTTAGAATTGGGTGGACCATAATTTGACGACAGTAGAGAGTACTCCAGGTCCACCAGGTCAAACTCTTCCAATGCCGGACAGAGTAAGGGCCATTGAACTTTTGTCTGTATGTCCACCCACCTAACTTAGATGAGGGCACATGCAGCCATTTCTCAATACTCGTCACCCCCCATGAAAATCTCACTGAAAAGGTTCTCAACATTGTTTTTTTTTTTTTTACTTTCTTTTTGAAAATAAAACAATTGTACGTTTGTCATACTGCTCTGTCATGTTGATGGAGCCATATGACAAACTTACAATGCATTGAGAGGAACTGATGCAATGGCTGTTCCTGCCAATGCTAGAAATGTCCGCCGAGCAAGCAGATATTTCCATATTTGGCCCGCCGCACCTCGGTCAGGGCGATGGAATAATTTATCTCGCCATACTAGCAGGAAGTGTGCTACCTGCAAGATTATAAATCAGGCTCTGACTTCGTTGAGTGGTGCCCACTTCTGCCCCAAACCATAATGTGAATCTGCCAGAATTCCTTTGTCCTCCTCCCACACTTGCAGTGCACTGCTGATGATCTAAAATGTAGTTCACACTTAAAATAAGCAACATATTGAAATGTGGGACTGATGCCACAGATACTAATTGTAGTGGAGATGGAGCTGTATGTATTGGGACATTTGCTGAAAAATGACCGTCAAACTTGCTAACTTGACTTCAAAGCATGTGGGGAATGTATGGAATGGAGGAAATATTAGAAAGGTTCAAGGGGGTGAGGGACAGGTCTGACAAGACATGACAACTGTTGTTAAAAAATAATGGGTGGAAGAAAAAAACGAATTTGTTCACAAAGTATTTGTATGACTAGGTTTTTAACGTCCTATAATCTATGCATCTTTTTGTGGTCATTGGGCATGGGATTGCTTTCTCTTTTTTAGTTGAAAATGGAGATAATTACGACTATAGATATCTAGTGGTATAATACGTTCCCATTGAAATTGAGCACATTTCCTAATGTTGAGAATGTTTAGCAGGGTCTGCAAAAAGTATATGCTGAAAGCATTTCTAACCTAGGATCGCATCTGCATTGGGCCTTGCCTGGTGAAATGCTTTGCAGGCTCTTACATACATCAAGGTTCAGTTGCCTTACAGCAATTTGGCTTGTCTGGACTGTTTCTCACACCTATGCTTGTTGGTGCTGGATGCAGGGTGCTGTTAAGACAATGGTCCGAATATTATCAACTTACATAGTAAGTTTGCAGTAGTCTCTTATGATAAAATGGAAGGTGAGACAAGATGTAAAAACATACAAGCTGCAAAATAATTTGGCTTTGAAAAAAGTCTACCCATCAAAATGTATTTTTTTTGTTTTAACAATACTCCGAAAAAGTATGCAATTTTCTATATCCTGGGTAGCGAGCTCTATCATTATAACGTTTCGGCACAGTGAATAATATTTATCTGATGTTGCTAGTTAAATTAAGTCTCCCCTAACACAATATCGTAGCTACCTTCTATTCTTCTAGCTCGTGCATGTGAGCATCAGCAGTCTTTGGCCTGAGAGATGGAAGAGGATTCTCTATTCCGTAGCTTGTAGTCCTAGTGGTCCTGCCATATAGGTCATAGTCCAGTACCTGGGTCACCCATGAGACCACTGGAATTTGAGGTGGAAACTGGCCTTCAGGCTCATTCAAGTACTCTTTGCGCATCATTGTGCTGACCAGTAACTTGATTGCAGGTCAGATTCCATCCCAATACGTACTAGCAGCATGGTTGCCTCCAAGTTAACTAATTATAAACTCAGTTCAAAGAACTACACCTAACATATTGAATTTCTAAGCCTCAGAGAGACCAAAAACGAACAGCAAACTAAGGTCCCGCTGAGCATTCCAGTGTGGAATTTTGCAAAAGTGAAAAGCGGTTTCTGATGCATGGCCTTTGAAAATATAGGCTGTCTAACCTGGCTGTTCGTTTATATAAAGTAATGAGACATGGTGTATTGGAAACATTCTGGATTACTACTGGATACATTCTAGATTATTCCATGTTTCCATACAAGTTTATCTGAGAGTTGTAACATTTGACGAACTAGATTTTTTCCAGGTACATTCAAGGTTTAATTCAAATTACGACTTACTTTGATACTGTTGCATTACTTATTCCTTATTTAGAAAGCATTCCCATAAATAGCCATTAATAGCCATTATTTCAAAAGATGGATTAGTGCTGTCTCCTCCTCTCTCTGCTCCCCAGAGACACTTTCTAAACCTAAAAGCAAACTGTGTAATAAACAAGACTATTGAGGTGAATTAGTTTGGGTTAAACACACAAATACCTTATTTTACCTAATTCTAAGAGTGCAACCCAACTGTTGAAAGTACGTTTTGCTGTTGTGAAAGGAGTTACTCACATAAGGACTTTGGTGTGAATAAATCTATTCACATAGACTGAGAGTGAACGTTTCAGGGCTAGAATGTGGTGAGATGGTGTGCAAGTCGACAAACGAATATATCTGTTGATATTCAAAAGCTCCTCTCCAATGCCTATCCACCCTGGAAAAGTAAAAAAATCTATTCTTGATAAGGGATAGAGGGCTATATGTACGACACACTTTTACAGTCGCAAACAGCCCTATTTCTAAAATAAGGCAGTTTGTGATGGCAAAAATGTTTTTCTAAATGTATAAACACCCAGTCACAGAAGCACAGTTTGGGTTTAGAAATCGCAATTTGGAAGGGTCGTGTTTAGGGTATTCCTTCCAAATAGAAATGTCCAGTTTTATGTATCAAGGTTTTGCAACCAAAATGCAGTTTTGGGCCTCATTGTGAGTTAGGTGGTCCATGGACCGCCACACTCACGGTGGCTGTCCGATCGCTTCATTCCTGGTGGTCCAATGGCCAGAATATGTTTCTGGTGATCGGACCACCAGAAGACCACTGCCACCTCTGGGTTCACAAATCTCAATGGGTTAGCGGCAGTCAAAGTTGTGGCCAGTCATGGTGGTGCCCATGACGGCACCGCTGTGCTGCTCACAGCTTCACTTTCTGCCAGCCTTTTCATGGCAGGGTTTCAGCCATGAAAAGGCTGAAGAAAAGCCAGTGCTGGGGCCCCCCTGCCAGCACCCTTGGATTGCTATGCATATAGTGTGTATTCCGAGTTGTTGGTGTGTGATACCATTGGCCTCCCTAAGGAAACCGAGGTCAATGCTGCTGCACTGTTTTCACCAGGCTGACTGGTGGTGGAAACGTCGTAATACAATGTTTCCGACAGTCAGCCCACTGGAAACTGTTTCCACAGGGCTGACTGGCAGAAACATCGTAAAATGACATTCCTGCCAGTCAGCCCGGTGGAAACATCTGTAATACGATGGGGTTAGGCTGCTGCCTTGATGGCAACCACACTCACCGCAGTATTAATGGTCATAATGAGACCCTTAATATTTCACCACCAACTCAAAGTTGGTTGTAAATCATTTGCAAGTTTGAAAGGTCTGGATGGGACCCCTTACCCTCTGTGAATGTTGGGTAAACAATTTTTAAGAGCAGTCATTGGTCCCACAGGCCACTGCCTATTCTTAAAAAATAAAACTTCAAAGTTTCATTGTTTTCTTTTTAAACACATCCTGTTTTTCTTTAAGGAAAA
Source organism: Pleurodeles waltl (assembly GCF_031143425.1). Classification (NCBI taxonomy): domain Eukaryota; kingdom Metazoa; phylum Chordata; class Amphibia; order Caudata; family Salamandridae; genus Pleurodeles; species Pleurodeles waltl. The sequence continues at coordinate 881,477,102 of NC_090436.1, forward strand.
TGGGGATGTGTTTAAAAAAATTGCTTTTTTGAAAAGCAATCACAGAAATGGTGGTCTGCTCACCCAAGCAGGCCACCATCCCTGTGATGGCACCAATTCCTAATGGTTCGCAAACTGTGACCTACCTCAAGAATATTCATGAGGTTGGTCCATTTGCGACCTAATAGGAATAGCAAGTATGAAACAAAAAGTTTCACACATCAGGAATAGCAATTTCCAAATAGCAATTCAGAAACAATTTCTGTTTGGAAATCGCTATTCCTTCTCTTTGTACATCTGGCCCATAATCACTTTCCAGAGCAAGAAGAGGAACGGTAAATACCATAAATTAGTGAGGTGGTAAGAGAAGGCTTTTCTCTAAAACCATTGCTCATGGAGATTACAAAAGAGCAAATGTATTTGCACTCCCCAGGCATATTTTCACATGCCTGACTGTACACTTGTATATATTCGCATGGAAAAATGGAATTCACAAAAATATTGCAAGAATACACCTGTAAACATTCAGTTGTTTGAAGGTGTAGGTATGAATTGCTCTTTTCTTTGTGCAAAATTGAGAATCATAAAGTGCTTCTCTCAATTGATTAGGAAGCAGTGTTAATTCCCCAAGGATTGTGGGGCCAGATGTAGGTAGGCTTTTGCACCTCGCAAACGGCGAAAAACGCCGTTTGTGAGGTGCAAAAGCCCTCAAGCGATGCAGAAACACATTTTGCGAGTCGGAACCGACTCGCAAAATGCGTTTCCGACTCGCAAATAGGAAGGGATGTTCCCTTCCTATTTGCGACTCGCACCGCGATTTAAGTTGATTTGTGACCGCGAAAGCGGTCGCAAATAAACTCGCAGTTACCATACACTTGAAGTGGATGGTAACTCATTCGCAAAGGGGAAGGGGTCCCCACAGGACCCCTTCCCCTTTGTGAATGCTCACAAAAATATTTTTTCAGAGCAGGCAGTGGTCCTATGGACCACTGCCTACTCTGAAAAAAACCGAAACAAAAGGTTTCGGTATTTTTTCTATTTGCAGCTCGTTTTCCTTTAAGGAAAACGGGCTGCAAAGAGAAAAAAAAAACTGCTTTATTTAAAAGCAGTCACGAACATGGAGGTCTGCTGACTACAGCAGGCCTCCATGTTTGCGAGTGCCTATACTCGCTATGGGGCCGCAATTTGCGACCCACCTCATGAATATTCATGAGGTGGGTCATTGCGACCCCATAGCGAGTTGCAGTCGGTGTCTGAGACACCGTACTGCATACCAATTTGCGAGGTGCAAATTGCGAGTCGCATGGACTCGCACTTTGCACCTCGCAAATTGGCGTTTTGCTACATCTGGCCCGTGGTGCTCTAAGCTTGAGGCTTGTCAACAAAGAAATACATTAAAAAATAGGTGAAGCACATTAGGCTCCGTACAAACGGGCAGAGAATATTTTAGTATCAAATCTTGAAGATTTATCATAGGTTAGCCTTTTACAAAAGGAAAAAAAAACATTGTAACAAAAGTCTATAATTAGAATGCATATGATTCAATTAATAGCAAACCAAATTATATCCCAGTGGGCAAAGGAATAGTCAGTCCTCACTCTGATTTTGCACACTAATGTCCCTGGCTCTTTTGCTATATTCTCCTCTAGAGACACACAAACTGCAGCATTTTTGCACAGTTTACAGAGTTCCCAAAAAGACTGTCCATTCTTAGTATTACTTTATTTCGATCAAAACATAACCACACAAGACCACACATAAGATCACATATAAAATTAGGAATCTTCAGAATATCATCTTTAAAATATGAGAAATCCAGACAATTATCAAACGGGAAAGGCAAAAAATATATACAACTCGCAATTTTCAGTACAACATCGGAGTCACATTAATATAGACCAAACAACAATAAAGTGTCTAGTGCAACAATCATGTAATATAGTGTGAACAAGAAAACTACTAAGGGAGATCCAGTCTCAGTATAAAGTGACAAGTCCAACAATTGTATACAGGTCAATTCATGGCTCAACATCAGACTGCCATCACAGAAACCAAACAGTTACAAAGTAACTACTTCAAAATTCATGTAAAGAGAGCATCAACAAGGAGACCACAAACATATACTTCACAAGGCTGGATCTTAAATGCCATGCCCTATTTAGGAATCTTGATGAGACATAAACAATCAACTCTACTGTGTCACATTTTAATAGTCTTGGAACCTCAAGATACTGCCTTACACCCAAAGACCGACTGTTAGAAATTGGGTGTCTAGTTGGCAAAGGTTTGCACTCTGTTCAAGTAGGAACCACAATCCTAGTAAGATAAACACTAAGGCCATCATTACGAGTCTGACGGTCTTGGGACAGCCAGACTCGCAGTGGTGGTCGGACCTCCACCACAGGAGCGGTCAAGCCTCCACATTATGATCGTGGCAGAGCCGCCACAGTCCAACTGCTGGCACCGCCAGGTTCCTGCCAGTCTACAGTCTGGTGGTACCGGCGGTCTCAACGCGCAAGGCAGCTCTGCAAGCAGCACTGCCCTGGGGATTACGAGTCCCCTCTCTGCCACCTTTCGCATGGTGGTTCCAAGGCCTTGCAAAGCTGGCAGAGATGGGGTGCTATGGGCCCCCGCACTGCCCATGCACTTGGCAGCCCTGTTGCGCTTTTCACTGCATGAATTACAGGCAGTGAAAAGCGCGACGGGTGTTGTCGCACCCGACACACCTCAAAATTGCCACCGTCTCGATTGCGAGCCAGTGTCAATGTTGTGGTGAGTTTCCAGTAGAGCCAGCAGGAAAAATCATAATAGGGCCAGCAGGGCAGAAAACCAGAGTGGCGGTTTTCTGTCTTAAAGAGTTTGGAGGGTAGCCTCTGCTGCCCACCAAACTCAATATGAGGGCCTAAATGTTTGCCTGTGATCACCCTCTGGTAGCTTGGCACAAAGCTGTCAGTCTAAACTAAAGTATTTGTGTATACACACAGTAACACAGTGAAAACACCACAAAAGTACTCCACACCAGTTTAGACAAATAGACAGTATTTATCTGAGTAAAACAAAACCAAAACAACAAAAATCCAAATTACACAAGCCAAGTTATGAATTTTCAAAGATTAAAACAAAAGGCAGTGCTTGGAAGTCAACAGCTCCATCTTAGGTCAGCTAGTTGTGCCGGACCAAGGCAAATCCAAAAGTTCAGTCTGACTAGATGGAGCACGAGCCAGGCTGAGGAGTCATGCAGACTTGGCCGACAGTACCTTGGTTGCGTCAATGCACAGGGACAATGCGTTGATCCAAAGGAGGGGATGCATTGTGCACATCACGATTCCTAAATAGGCAATGCTTCATTTCCTGACTGGGCAACATTGTTGATGCGTCAATGTCCAAAAGTGGGGTGGGCTTGTTCCAATGCATCAATGCTGTGGCAGCCAAGTCAGGGCTGCATTGAGAGTTGCGGTTGTTGTGCAGTTGGTGAGCGGTGTTCGCAGCTTTGATGCAGATAGCGGCACAGTATCATTTCTGCAGTAGGATGCCTCAGATCCATTTGACACACTGGTGTTGATGCATCAGTTTCTTGTGTTGCAACATCAAACTCACCTCCAAGAGCCCAGGACTTGATTTGGCACCACATGGCAGAGCAGGACTCACAGCAGAGGAACCCAGGTGCAGGTAGCAAGATGCAGTTGAAGCCTTTAAAGTCTCTGAGACTTCAGATACAAACAGGAGGCAAGCTCAGACAGGCCCTTGGAGAAACTTCTAGATTGCAGGATGTAGAAAGTTACATCCAGTCCTCTCACTCCCCGGCAAAAAGCAGCAGGCCAACACAGCAAAGCAAACAGCAAAGTAGCAATCCCTTGTGGCAGCACAGCAGTCCTTCTTCCTGACAGAATGTCCTTGTTCCAAAAGTGATCTTAGTACATGGTGTCAGAGGTCCTTTACTTATATCCAAAAATGCCTTTGATGTAGAGGTAATTTCATAGGAATTCTCTGAAGTCCACAAGGATCCCTTTCATCCCAACCCTGCTCCAGACTACCAGTAGTGGCTAATCATTGCATTGTGTGAGGGCAGGTTACAACCTATTCAGATGTAAGTGTGAACTACCTTTCCCTCTCCCTGCCCAAGAAGACTATCAATATGCAGATGAAGGCAAATGTATCCCCTGCCACACCAAGCCCTCCCTCTGTTGTGGCTGCTAGAGATTATACACAAGTGTAGCTGTCACCTCAACCCAGATGTTTATTCAGGGGCAGGCTAAGACACAGAGGGCCTGATTACAACTTTGGAGGAGGTGTTAATCCATCCCAAAAGTGACAGTAAAGTGACGGATATACCACCAGCCGTATTACGAGTCCATTATATCCTATGGAACTCGTAATACGGCTGGTGGTATATCCGTCACATTTGGGACGGATTAACACCTCCTCCAAAGTTGTAATCAGGCCCAGAATGCTTAAAGTAAGAAAATATCAGCTTTCTAAAAGTGCCACTTTTAGGCTTGCAGTGTGAAAAAACAACTTCACCAAAAAATGTGTTTTTAAACTGCGAGTTCAGAGACAACAACCTCCAGGATCCTATCTTTTCCCAACTGGAAATTCCACTTAAAAGATGTTTTAAGGTGTTAGCCTATGGGAGAGATAGACCTTGCAATAGTAAAACATGTATTTAAGAGTTTTTCACTATCTGGACATGTTAAACTTAAAAGTACATGTTCAGCTTTCTAAGTACACCTCACCCTGCCCTCTCCTCTTTCACCCCATCATCAGTGACAAGAACATGGTCAACTCAGACCTCCCAAAATGTAGCTTGAGGTGGTTCACATGCAGGGCTCCTTCCTAGAAGTTTGCAAGTCCACCAGGTAGGTGACCACTCTTGCACTCCTTCACCTCAAATGGGGAAGACCAGCATTCTTGTAGAGCACAGGACTCCACGGGAACCATTATCCACATCCATTGACCAAGCTGAAACTCAAACAGAGTTGTATTCTGGCCGTACTAATATTTAATATCCTCCTGGCCAGCCCCCAGATTCTCCAGGCTGAGTTTCCCGGAGGTGGGCTGTCTGGTTGCGGAAGGTTGCCACTTAGCTAAAAACATCCTGAGGTAGCTTTCTGAGAGCTTGATCCCAGCCCTCCTTTTCCTAATTGAGAGGTCCTCTCAAAAGATGCCCATATAGAAGTTCAAACGAGTTGAAGCCAACCCCTTTCTGTGGCACCTGTAGGAAAATTGCAGACATTGCAATAGGACATCCCACATTTGCTTCATGTGTTCAGGTAGACCAATTACCCTGTCTTTCAGGGTAGAGTTAAATCTCTCAACCAATCCATTGGTTTGGGGGTGGTAAGGCTGGGAGGACTTGCAAGTTACCACACAGGCCTTCCTCATGGCCTTCTTATACAAGGAAATGAAGTTGGTGCTGTGGTCAGGAAACACCTTCTTGGGGAAACCCACTCAGGTAAAGATTCCCATCAGTGCCCTGGCCACGGCGGGTGCAGTCACTGTCCTCAAAGGGGTACCAGGTGGCATGGTCCACCAAGACCCAAATTAACCTGTTGCCTATGGCCGTCTTGGGATCCAGAGGCTCCTACAATATTAATGTCCACCCACTCCAACGGGGTGCTCACGACAGGAAATGGTTGTAAGGGAGCTTTGCATCCCCCCTATCTTGCCACTCACACAGCAGGTGACACAGGACCTGCAGAATGCATCTGAGCGCATCCTCATTTGAGGCTAGTAAAAGTGGGTGACAAGCCTCTCAAAAGTCTTACCCTGCCCCAAATGTCCTGCCAGCCTTGCCAGTCGCACGTCATGAGCCAGACCCAGTAGGAAGGCACTGAAGTGCTGGGGTACCACCAGCACACTGGATGACCCAGGTTCAGGAGGCTTAGGCTCACTATACAGGAGACCATTCTCTCAATACAGCAGGTGCCTGCCAGAGGCATCACAATAGTAGAACACTGCTTCTGCACTGCACAGACCTCCTCCCTGGAGGGACCTCCTTCTGCTGACAATAGGGCAACTCAGGAATGCTTCCCAGTTTGGCCACGTCTTCCCCTGTATGTTCCGGGGTGACCTCCTCAAAGTCAGCCTCTTCCCAGACTGTGGGAATTTCAGGAGGGGGTTCCCCGTGTCTAGAGTCCTCCCTCTTCTTGGCAGGTACCTGGGCAATTTTTTCAGGTGCTTCTGACAATCCTCACATTCTGCATTGGACCTTGTGGTCAGGTCCACCCATTCAGGTAACCTGAACATCTGCAAGTTTGACCTAAGATACACCTCCTTCCAGGTGGTATGCTCCAGGTCATTGCCCAGAAGACAATCCACAGGCATGGACAGACTCATAGATACCCTCAAGGAACCTTAGACACCACCCCATTCAAAGGGAACCTGAGCCACCATACATTGGCATTCAGAGGCAGGCTAAGGCACAGAATGGTTAAAGTAAGTAAATGTCAACTTTCTAAAAGTGGCATTTTCAGACCTACAAATTAATAAACAACTTTACCAAAATATGTGTTTTTAATTTTTGAGTCCAGAGACACCAAACTCCAATTTCCTAACTTTTCCCAATTGGAAATTGCACTTAAAAGATGCTTTAAGTTAATCCCAGTGTTAGCCTGCGGAAGAGTGAAAAACGAATTGAAGAGCTTTTCACTATCTGGACATGTTAAACTTAAAAGTACATGTCCAACTTTTTAAACACACTGCACCCTGCCCTTGGGGCTAACTAGGGCCTACCTTAGGGGTGACCTACATGCAAGGAAGATCTGGGCCTAGCAAGTGGATACTCTTTACCAGGTCGAAATGGCAGGGTAAAACAGCATACACTGGCTCTGCAGTAGACAGGTTGAGGGAGAAATTGTACCCGAGTGGCCGAAAGAAGTTACCGCCCTCTGGTGCACCACGTGTTGCAGTTTGCACGGATTTTACAATGCCAGAGAAACTCCAGCACTGAAAATCAGTGTGAACAGTGCAACTTACCCAAACTCCCCCACTCGTGGAACTCCGCATAGCATGGTGGAGTTTTTTCAGCACTTCGCAAACTCCACCCAGGCCTAGTCAGAAAGCAAAAAGTCAGGGGAAATCATGCCATAAGATGACAGGACTAACACAGACATAGTGAATCCACTAAATACTCAGCTTATTATATATAGGGCAAAAAAATAAGTGTATTTTGTGTTTGCAACTTCTTCAGACAAAAAGGGCATCCTTCTCTATTCTTCTCCCATTTTTCTGTAAACACTGTGACAGAGTGCCAATTCTGAAACAAATATAAAAGGTCTTAGCCCTGATAGGATTAATTAAATGGGAGTATTTTGGGGGTTTGGGATTACATTTATGAGATAAAAATGTATCAATGAGACCATCAGGACTTCGGTCATGCCATTCGTCCATTACAATATGGTCCAAGTTAATACCCATGACCCATTTGGTTGTACTTTTTCAGTCATTCCATACTTCCTCTATCTTTAACATCTCACAACAGGCTTTGACAGCCCTCAGCCACAGTGTAAAACAATTCTTGTCTATAGCTATTAGCTTGTAAAATGCAGCTCTGTAGGGAGCCAAATTCCAGTCCCGTAAATCAAGATTCTTAAATCGGCAATATGATCTATTCTTTTAATTTCAAATAAACTTAAGAGGAACCTCTTTATTTTTTCTAAATGATCAACTGGGTGGTATCCCCATAGCCCTATATTGTAGCCTCATACAAGGCCCCTCCAAGGGCTACTGCTCTACACACTTCAAGAAAAACAGTCCTGCTGATGTTGACTTGAATTTTTCAAAAATAACCAGTGTTCTGTGTTGGATTGGTTTTGCTTTTGTCATTCTGAAGGTACCAGGAAGCCTGACTCATAATTAATCAAAACTCTTTACCTTGTGATAGGTATAACAATTTTATTCCTAAATGAACAGTTAGGATTTAGAGACATGAACGTATATGTTCTAGGCCCCTATTCTTGCAAAAACATATACATTGATCTAACAGTTCCTATAATCCCATTTGCGTGTGTGATAATAACAGATGACTGTCAGATATTCAAAATAAAGTGAAAATATATAATTACATACTCAATAGGTTCTTACAGTACAAGCGTGTCTCTGCATCCTTCAAACATACTCTATCTATAATAAGATAAAAAGCATGGAGCAGTCTACACCAGTAGGTGTCTCTTGAATGCTCTATTCATGATAATCACAGAGAAAATAAAACATTTCTGCACATGGGAGAGGAGGAAAAACAACATTGCATTCAACAAAATTGGAACTCTAGCTTGTCTAGAAATAAAATGTTCATGTGTCACAAAGCAAATATGGCAACCAATGGCAAATCAGTTTGAAATTTAGGCCTGCATTAGCTATAATAAAACTAAACCTGAATAAACATAATTTTCCCTTCCAAATAGCACTGACATGGCTATGTGTTGATGGCACGTTAATGTAAAACATTAAGGGCCTCATTAGCAGTGCGGCGGACGGGAGACCCATCTATTGAACCTCCGACAGGGAGGTTGCTGCCTTATTGGCTACGTCCCCGCCAGCCCTTGTAGGAGGCTGGCCTGGTTTGTAGTGGGTACCTATGGTACTTACGCCTTATACCAGATCCAGTTATCCCTTATTAGTGAAATGTAGGCAGTGTATTGAAGCCAGGCTCTCTAGAGGTAGCTGTAGCTGAGCAGCCAAGGCTCATCTAGGAGACATGCAAAGCTCATGCAACACCACTTTAGTCACACAGCAATCACACATATGAACTAAAACACTCAGGCCCTCATCATGACATTGGCGGTAAGTGATAAAGTGGTGGAAATACCGCCAACAGGCCAGCGGCAATTACCACCAAATTATGACCATGGCGGTGAGAACTCCCATAGACAGACAATGTACCACACCATCTGCCAGGGCGTTAGCACCACGCACGCCGGCGGTCCCCATCAACAGCCAGGCAGAAGGCAGAGTACCACTCACCATATCACAACACAGTACACCGCCACAATTTCTGGGGCAGAACCAACACCATCAAAAGCCTGGCAGAAATAGAACACAGAAGACAAAAAACTCACCATCAGCGACACAGAGAAGACCAACGCCACCATGGAAATGGAACTGCAAGTCTTCCCGATGCTCTTCTATGCTATGCTATGCTCCACCTGGAATTACTAATGCCAATGAAGACAACGACGGTGAGTACAGCCGCCTAGCACACAAGGGAAGGAGGGAGGAAAAGGAGCGTGACACACACATGCACGACACACACCATTCACACTCACCATACACACAACCAGCTGCAGACGAAAAACAATGGTACACAACACACGGCAGCATAATGCAAGGACAACAAGAAGACAGTAAGGAGAATGTATTGAATGTGAAGAGCCACCAATAGAACGAATTTGATAAACAAGAGATATGTACAAATGATCACAAAGGGCCAATGCCCAGTCCAAAGTACAAAGGCCCCACATGGCCACAGGGCACAGTCCAAGGCCCAACTTGTCTCCTGACATCATCTGCACAGAACTCTGCAGGGGCATCATTTTGCAAGTGGGCAGGTACCACATGGGGATGGGGGCACCTCAGGCGAAGTCAGGAACTTGCCCACTGGCTCTGGAGGGGGCTCCATGCCTATTTCTCTGTGCTGAGGAGTACGAGGTCACAGTTTCTCAGGCGGGTGACTTGCCCACTGCTTCTGGAGGGGGCTCCATGCCCATTTCTCTATGCTGGGGAGTGCAAGGTCACAGTCTGTCAGGTGGTTGACTTGCCCACTGGTTCTGGAGGGGGCTCCATGCCCATTTCTCTGTGCTGGGGAGTGCAAGGTCACAGTCTTTCAGGTGGGTGACTTGACCACTGCTTCTGTGGGGGGCTCCGTGGCCATTTCTCTGTGTGGCGAGTGCAAGGCCACAGAGTCTCAGGTGAGTGACTTGCCCACTCCTTCTGGAGAGGGCTCCTTGTACACCAGTCCTGTAGGGTGGCCTACATGCCCTCTGCTGGAGGTGAGGGCTGCACTGTCTCATCTGGAGGTGAGGGCTGCACTGTGTCAGCAGGTGAAGGTGCATCCTGGGCAGCGTCAGCTGGAGGTGAGGGCTCCATGACTACTGATGGTGGTGTCATCCTGCCAGCCCCTGCTGGAGGTAAGGACTGCCCTGTGTCAGAAGGTGAAGGTGCCTCCTGGGCAGCCTCAGCTGGAGGTGAGAGCTCCATGACCACTGGTGGTGGTGGTGTCATCCTGCCAGGATTTGCTGGAGGTAAGGGCTACACTGTGTCAGCAGGTGAAGATGCCTCCTTCCCCTTCAATGCAGGCATGGAGGGCTTCTTCCCTTTCATGGCAGGAGTTGAGGGCTTCTTCTGCTTCATGGCAGGAGGTGCGGCCTCCTTCCCCTTCATGGCGGGAGTCAAGGGCTTCTTCCCCTTCATGGCAGTGGCTGTGGGATCCTTAACCTTCCTGTCTGGTGGAGTGGGATTCATCACTGTCTTGCCTCCACGACTATGAGGTACCTCCACTGTCTGTGTGGACTGTTTGGCTGAGGTGCTGGGGTGGGTTGTTGGGACCCTGGGCTTACGGGCAGGACAGGGGGTAGCGGGAGGGAAGAGGTCAAGTTGGGCAAGGAAAAGCTTTTTAGGGATGGTGTGGCAGTAAGAGGGAGGAGGGATGGGAGTGGAGGTTGAGAGAGTGGTTGTTGGAGGAGTTAATCTGCTGGACTTTGGTGCAGGTGCATGGGGAGTGTACTGATGTGAGGTGGATGGCTGTCAGGTGTCTGAGTGCTTGTGTTTGTGACCTTTAGGAGTGGGGACAGACAGGGATGGAGCGGACACAGGGGATGTGTCTGCTAGTGAGGTGTGTGTGCTGCTTGGTATGGTGATGCTGGTGGTGGATGTTGAAGCAGTGCATGTAGGTGTGAGTGTGGAGGTGACTGTGATGGAGGTGGAGGAAGAGGAAGGGGAGACAGTGGAGGCAGTGGATGTGGTTGTGTCTGCAACTGTCTGGTGTTTGTGTGAGTGCTTATGTGCTGAATGTGGTGCCTGTGTTTGACTGTGCCACTCTCGTTTGTTGTCTTGTGTGCATGCTCATCTGTATGTGTGCATGGGATGGGTTGGGGTTGAGGAGACTTGGACTGGGAAGTGGTAGTTGGAGGGGGGACGGTAGAAATAGGTACAATGGCTGCAGTCAGAGATGAGGCCAGAGCCTTAATCGATCTTTGTTGGGCTGCCAATCCACCGTGGATACCCTCCAGGAATGCATTGCATTGCTGCATCTGGGATGCCAGCCCCTGAATGGCATTCACAATGGTTGACCGCCCTACAGAGATGGATCTCAGGAGGTCAACAGCCTCCTCACTCAGGGCAGCAGGGCTCACTGGGGCAGGGTCTGAGGTGCCTGGGGAGAAGGAGATGCCCACCCTCCTGGGTGAGCGGGCACGGACAACTCACTGAGGGGCTACTGGAAGGGCAGTGCTGGTACAGGGGTGGCGGCTGTACCTGCAGCTGGGGTGATCACAGAAGTGTCCGCCACCACCAGGGAGCTTCCATTGGAGGAGGTATCTGAGTCTGTGTTGTCACCTCCTGTCTCTGCCGTGGTGCTCCCGTCACCCTCCGTCCCACTGATTCCTTCAGCATCAGTGGACTCTGCCTCCTGGGTCCTGTGGGATGCAGCTTGCTCTGTTGCCGATGGCCCTGCTCCTCCGCCAGATGATGCTAATGCACACATGGACAGGATGACAGAAGATAAAGGGGGAGAGAGAGAAAGGGAACACTGGGTCAATTACTGCACCTACACCATAGTTGGCATACTCAGCACTGCCACACACAGGGATCAGGATTGAGCACTATGCATTGTACTGCCATTGATTTGGGTAGATGCCCCAGCAATATGAGGGCCAAACACAGCCAACTGCACACCTCCTGGGACCCACTAAGCCCTGCCTGACATGGAATGCAACCTCGCTGGGTTACCTTGTTTTCTCTTTCAACCATCATCCTTGAGCTGGATCATGCTGCAATGTCTGGCCTGGCATTCAGGGGCACCCCTAACTGACACACACCACCCGGATCCCATGCCACCTTCAAATTATTGTTGTAAAGGCCACTGTACTCACCCCCTTGTGGCTGTTGTGATGCCCTCAAGCACGATCCAGCTCTGGGTAGGCCATCGCCAGTATGTGGTTCATCATGGGGTGTCAGGTTCTGACGGGCACCCCTTCCTCATTGGGAGGCCATGCCCAGCTAGGCCTCCGCAGTCTTCCCTGCCCAGCGTCACAGGTACTCCCACCGTTTCTGACAGTGGGTGCCTGGCCTGCCATAGACCCCCAGGGTCCACATGTCCTTGGCGATGGAACGCCATAATCCCTTCTTATGATGGGCGTTGACCTACAGAGATGATACGGATGGGAGGACCGTTACACATTCAATCTAGCCTGTCACACATATGGCCCACAAATCCAGTTTCCTTCACCATTGGCACACACATCGTCCGGTGCTCACCATGTACACCACCACATGACATCACACCCCCTGATGCCACAATGCTTGCACACACATCTCCATGCATCCTTCCCACATACATCGTGCCCAAGGTGTACTCACCTGTTGGTCTGGAGGCCCATACAGCAGTCTTTAGTGGGGTAGGACACCATCCCCGAATGGCTCCCACTCCTCCGATGTGAAGGCAGGGGCCCTTTCCCCAGTCACGAGGGCCATGGTAGGTTCCAGATACAGGTCACAGAAGCACACGCAGTGTAGGTGTTCTCCTGTTGAAGGTCAGGAAACAAATGAGGAATCAGATAGAAAATAGCGGTCATGTCCGCAGCGGCATACACTGTCACAGCCGACACGATCCCCATTGGCCACTGTACTCCATAGAGACCCCTGTTATCCAATGAGGAATTGTACGGTGGTGCAAGACCGCTTTCCGCCATTGTATTGATACATGCACTACGTGCAAGGTGAACAGTGGTGCAGGATAAGGGCAATGAAATATACTATGGACAATTGGCCTCTGCTTCCATTTTATATTGGCTCACGACTCCATTTTGTCGAGTCTGGTTCTGTGCGTAAAGCACTGTTCTGTGCTTTTCCACAAGCTTCTGCAAGCTGCAGGGTGGGGTGTTTTTTCTACTCAACTTCGCTCCATCTGCCTGGTACGAAGGGCGCTATTTACATTCCACAAGCTATCAGTTAGGACAACAGGGGGATGCGCCTGTACTCAAGGAGGAATGGAAGCTTCACCTTGGAGCCCTCTTCTGGGAACTTGGCCCATTCCGAGGAAACGTCTTGAAGGGTGAACAAGGTACCGCCGATTGCACAATTTGTAAAGGAGGGGGTCTTTTTCTAGAAAAGACTCCTGGGCGTTAGTAAATACTATAAAGGTCAGGAGCTCTGATGGACTGGTTTGGGAACTCTCTTCTGGGTTGGACGCAACGCCAGGAGGACTGATTGTCCCAAAGAAGACTCCCTGCGCCAATCGATTTGGGTTCCCCAGCTTTGTGTGCGGCGGAGGGATGCAGAATCTTTTTTCGGTGAAGCCTTTCAATTTATAAGCATTTAAGCATATTGTGTGTGTGTGTGTGTGTGTGTAATATGCACTTATTCTTGCAGTCATTCTCATGGACTACGTTTATTTTTTCAAATACGGTGCCCATCTTTAAACATCACTATATTATAACCTTAACTCTATAAAAGGTTTGCTTTATAGAAGATATTCATTGACTATGAAGTGTAACGAATTAGTGAAATTGAAAGATTTATTTTTTAGGAATGTGTGTAGTATGATCTGTTTAAAACATTGTTTGGGAATGCACAGTTAAGGTTATAATATAGTGATGTTTAAAGATGGCCACTGTATTTGAAAAAATAAACGTAGTCCGTTTTTTATGTTAATGGCACTAGGGTAGCAGTATATGGAATAGAAGGCTAAGGATTATTCATGAACAAAGGAGCTCGGACTCCCGAAACGCGTAGAGTGATTTTTTCTGTTTGCCCAAATAAAGTAACCTGCAAGTAGACTTCGTGTGGCAGAGGCTTTTTGCCGACGGTGGGATATTGTAAGTCAAATTTAAGGGTTCCGAGACCCTCATCTCTGCTGCCTGTGTTAGGGCGCGGATTCAAGCAGCTTCAAGTTGTTTGAATTCGGAATACATATATATATATATATATATATATATATATATATATACACACACACACATATTTACAATTATATACACACATACACATAGATATATAGATATACATATGTGTATGTCATTTATAGAGTACGACCTAACCAAAAGGCATTGGAGCGCTGCAGAGAGACAAAGACAAGCATAAATTCAGAGAGTGGTAGGAACGGTTGCTGATTAATGGACAATATACTTGCTGCACCTACGGAGGAGAAAGACTTTATTAATTTTTGAATGGACGATGAATTCAACTGCATTTACCATGATGCTTTGGGGTCATACTTTGTTGCTGGAGTGTAGGCAGTGTGCTCCTTTTTCTTTGAAACTGCCCTATTGATGTCTCCCTTGAGCCACGGCCGACGAGTCTTGGGAGGCACCAGTGCGCCTTGAGTGGTACTTTAACCTAAGAAGACATTTGACGGCATTTCAAGCAAGCCCCTATACCATGCTGCTCCCTGCTCATGAAGGGCTGAACCCAGAAACATGCGTACACGGATATACAGCACTTGCTGCACCTACAGAGGTGAAAGACTTTATTACTTTTTGAATGGGCTATGAATTCAACTGCATTTATCATGATGCTTTGGGGTCATACTTTGTTACTGGAGCGTAGGCAGTATGCTCCCTTTTCTTTGAAACTGTCCTGTTGACGGCTCCATTGAGCCACGGCTCACGAGCCTTGGGAGGTACCTGCATGCCATGAGTGGTACTTCAACCCGAGAAGACATTTGGCGGCATTTCAAGCAAGCCCTATACCTTGCTGCTCCCTGCTGATGACGGGCTAAACCCAGAAACACGTGTACATGGATAAACAGCACTTGCTGCACCTACGGAAGTGAAAGACTTTAATACGTTTAGAATGGACTACAAATTCAACTGCATTTACCATGATGCTTTGGGGTCATACTTTGTTGCTGGAGTGTAGGCAGTGTGCCCCCTTCCTTTAAAACAGTCCCATTGACAGCTCCATTGAGCCACAGCTGACGAGCCTTGGGAGGTACCTGTGCGCCATGAGTGGTACTTTAACCTAAGAGGACATTTGGTAGCATTTCAAGCAAGCCCCTATACCATGCTGCTCCCTGCTTATGACAGGCTACACCCAGAAACACGTGTACAGGGATATACAGCACTTGCTGCACCTACGGAGGTGAAAGACTTTATTACTTTTGAATTGACTACGAATTCAACTGCATTTATCATGATGCTTTGGGGTCATACTTTGTTGCTGGAGTGTAAGCAGTGTGCTCCCTTTTCTTTGAAACTGCCCTATTAACGGCTCCCTTGAGCCATGTCTAACTAGCCTTGGTAGGCACCTGTGCGCCATGAGTGGTACTTTAACCCAAGAAGACATTTGGCGGCATTTCAAGCAAGTCCCTATACCATGTTGCTCCCTGTTAATGAGGGACAAAACCCAGAAACATGTGTACAGGGATATACAGCACTTGCTGCACCTAGGGAGGTGAAAGACTTTATTACTTTTTGAATGGACTACGAATTCAACTGCATTTACCATGATGCTTTGGGGTCATACTTTGTTGCTGGAGTGTAGGCAGTGTGCTCCATTTTCTTTTAAACTGTCCTATTGACAGCTCCATTGAGCCACGGCAGACGAGCCTTGGGAGGTAGCTGCGTGCCATGAGTGGTACTTTAACCCGAGAAGACATTTGGCAGCATTTCAAGCAATCCCCAATACCATGCTGCTCCCTGCTGATGATGGGCTAAACCCAGAAACACGTGTACAGGGATATACAGCACTTGCTGCACCTACGGAACTGAAAGACTTTATTACTTTTAGAATGGACTACAAATTCAACTGCATTTACCATGATGCTTTGGGGTCATATTTTGTTGCTGGAGTGTAGGCAGTGTGCTCTCTTTTCTTTGAAACTGTCCTGTTGACGGCTCCATTGAGCCACGGCTGACGAGCCTTGGGAGGTACCTGCATGCCATGAGTGGTACTTTAACCCGAGAAGACATTTGGCGGCATTTCAAGGAAGCCCTATACCATGCTGCTCCCTGCTGATGACGGGCTAAACCCAGAAACACGAGTACAGGGATATACAGCACTTGGTGGACCTACGGAAGTGAAAGACTTTATTACGTTTAGAATGGACTACAAATTCAACTGCATTTACCACGATGCTTTGGGGTCATATTTTGTTGCTGGAGTGTAGGCAGTGTGCTCCCTTTTCTTTGAAACTGTTTGTTGGAAAATGGGTTATTGATAGGGCAGGTAGGTACCTACACCTAGCAACAAGCCACAAACCTCCACAAAAGTACAGTTAGGTCTCAGTAAATTAATCCCAGCTCTACCCTTGGTAGCTTAGCATCGAGCGTCAAGGCTTAACTTAGGAGACAAAGTGTAAAGCATTCAAATATCACAAAACAGTAATTAAATAAAACACAGGAAACAGTTTAAAAATCCAAAACCAATTTATAAAAATAGCTTATATTTTTATCTTTAAAATGACACAAAAACGATTAAAATCGGTTCAGGGGAACCGGAGATATGAATTTTTAAAGTATTATTATTTTCTAGCGCTTAGAAACAAAAAGCGCCAATCGGTTCATCTGGTTGCACCAGGACCGGGACAAAGTCAAACTTTCAGGCCGACCGCGATGGAGCCCTGCTCGGATACAGGTCGCGGGAAGCCTCGGTTAAAAAGTTACCTTCTGACTTAGTCTTTATTTTGAAGTTTTTCTTCACCGGGACGAACCTGCCAGTTGGATCCGACCTCCTGGAGCCCTTGTCCGGATACGCGAAGTCGGTTTCCTCGGTGGTGATTTCTACCTTCGGACTTAGTCGTTTTTTCGAGATGAAAATCCTTCGACCGGGGTAAACCTGGATCTTGATCCGACGTCCGTGGAGCCCTTCTCGGATACGATGGCTGGAAGGTCCCGGTCAACTTTTTACGTTCGGACTTAGTCTCTTTTTCGGATGTTTTTCTTGACCGGGACGAACCACGAAGTCAGGCCGGGTCGCGGTTGAGGCAAGCCGGCTAGAATTTCCGCGTCGAGTCGGTCACTTTATGGAGCTTTTTTCTAAAATTTCTCCAATCTTTTCCAAACTTCTGGGGCTTCACCCAGATGTTCTTTTAAGGTTCTTTTGGGGTCCACAGCTCACCCCAAGGGTCCAGAAGTTCTGTGATGGTCCTTGGGAAGTGCGGACTTCAACTCCCAGAGTACACCTGGCGCAAACTCCTTTTTGGCCACTGGGCAGTGGTCAGCTGGTCACTTTTTCAGGAGTTGGTGCAGGGGACTCTGGTTAGCAATTTTTCACCTGTAGCAAACAGGGAGTCCCTCCTTGAACCAGTTGAAGCCAGGCAAAGTCCTTCTTGTGGTGAAGCCCAAGTGTGCAGCTGGTGCAGTCCTTCTGAGTGCAGGGTCCAGGTGCAGGCCAGGGGTCCAGCAGGGCAGTCCTTCTTCTTCTTTAGTTCCTTTCTTGTTGAATTCTGGAGGGGATCTGAGGCGTGGGTGCAGGTCTGCCAGTTTTATCCTTGCTCCTGGGTGAAAAGCAGGGGGGCCCTGGTCCTCCAATCAGGGACAGGGTCGTCCCCCTGTGATGACCACTTCCTGGGAAGTGTGGCAAAAATCCATCCCAGAAGGCAATAGTCTCTAAAAATCCAAAATGGATGAATCTGATTTTTGGAGGAGAGATCTGGCTGAGCCCACCCACTGGTGTGGCTAAAAATCATAAACACACCCCTCTCCTGCCCTCTCCTAATCTAATCAAGGGGGCACCTAGCTGTCTGGGGTTGCAGGATGTGGGGGTGTTGCTGGGTGCTCCAGATGTCCTTCTCTGCCTTTGAAGACCAGTTTGGCAGCCCTCCCCCTTCCTGCTTCCCCATCTGCTGAGGGGAGATTCTCTCCCCCAAGCACATTCCTTTGTGTGAAGTCAGGCCACTTCACACCTCATTAAAGTAGCCTGGCAGAAGCTGCTGCAGGCTGGCCAATCAGAGCACAGGAGCAAAAACAATGCAGAGCTGAAATTGGCAACTTTTTAGGTAAAGTCTAAACTTTTTACCTGCACTAGTTATATTAAATCCAACAACTGGAAGTTGTGGGATTTATTATAACAATCAATTTGATACCAAATTCTTGGTATGTAACATTTAAGGAGACTTTAAAATTTAAAATAAAGTCTGCCCATTCTAGCCTATGAAGGCCATTTACTTCAATGAGGGAAAAACAAATTTGGCTGTTTTTACCTCACCAGGGCTTATAAATCTATTTTTATAAAGTCCCTGCTTATAGTTACATGGCACCCAGCCCTAGGGGCACATAGGGCACACCTTAGGGGTGACTTATATGTAAAAATAAGGTAGTTTAAGACTTTGGAAGTACCTTTAATTCCAAAGTCGAATTTGCATATAACTTTAATTTAAAAGCAGCCAGCAAGGCAGGCTTGCTTTTAAAATGACACTGGGCACCTCAGCAATGCACCTAGGTGTGCACCACCTATGCTGTGGTCCCTAAACCTACATGCCCTACCATATACTAGGGACTTATAGGTAGGTTAACTTAGCCAATTATAATTAGCCTAATTTGCATATCCATTTTACACAGAGCACAGGCCCTGGGACTGGTTAGCAGTACCCAGGGCACCATCAGAGTCAGGAAAACACCAGCATAAAGTGGAAAATGGGGGCAAAAAGTTAGGGGGCCTCTGCAATCAGCCCCAGTTTCTCACACAACCCCCCCCCAGCCCACACGCCCAGGAGACTCAGCCCAACCCTGGGAGAGTCTTCCTGGCTTGTTAGGCGAGGAAGACAGTGAAGAAAACTGTCTGTCCCTTTGCAGGGCCTACTCTGCCTTATATCCTCCTGTCAGGGTCACTCCCTCTGGGTAGTGAAGCCATCCCAACAGTAAAAGGACCCAACCCAAACTGAAACTTCCCTCTAGGGGGGTCTTCCTCCTCTCTCTCTGCCAACTTGGGTAGTGAGGTGCCCACCTCCCCTACTCCTAACTTTGCTAGGGCAAGACCTAGCTTACCCAAAGAGGTCACCCAACACTTGAGCAACCCCACCATGACCAACAGGGTCAGGGGGCCTACTTTGCTATTGGCCTTGGGGTCTGCCTCCCAGGCCAAGTACAGTGCTGCCAGGAAGGCTAGCACCCAGCAGAGGCTACTGACAGCTGTCAGTACCCAGAACCACACCCTAAGCTCTCCACTGACAGGTGGCTGAGCTGCTTTAGGGGCATCTTTGGGGTCCTGGCACCCCTCTTGCTGTCTAGAGTGGGGGGCTACCACCTCCTGTGGCAGACACCCTCCTTCCACTCTCCCTTCTGTCAGTGCAGGGGCAACACCTTGCATCTGGACAGCTGCCTGACTACTCAGGACTTCCTTGGGGTCAGGTGAGGCCTCACCAGTGCCAACTCTGGGCTCCCCCCCTACTGGGGCAGAAGGCCTTTGGCTCCCTGGAACTCTCTTTAAGAGTGGCCTACCCTTCCTTTTCTTTTTTCCTTTTCTTGGGGACCCCTGTCTCCTAACTGTAGGGACTGACTCCCCAGGACTTTGGGTTGGGGGGGCGCCCTGGGCGACCACCCCATCTGTGACCAGACTCACCTCTGGGAGGTCATTGCCCAGGATACAATCTAGGGGAAGGTCAGCACTGACTACCACCCTAATCCAGTCAAGGATACCCTCCCTCTCTAGGGGCACTATGGCTACAGGTTTGGAGGTGACCTCCCCTGTGGCTATCCTGACTTTCTTTGTCTTTCCTGGGACATACATGTCTGGGGTCACTAACCGGTCACTCACTACAGTGTGACTGGCACAGGTGTCTCTCAGGCCAGTGGTAGGGATCCCATTCACTTGAATGTGGTGGAAGTGCCTACTCCCACCCTCAGGGATCACCAGCTTACCATCTGGTCCTGTCTCCCAGCACAATGCTAGGAGGACTTCATCATCTGAGGAATCCTCCTCTATGGCTACACTGGACAGCCCAGTGCTAACCACTTTCTTTGGACAGGCTGCATCTCCTCTGAAGTGACCTGTCTGCTGACAGTCAAAGCAAGCCCTACTGTCCAAGAGCTTTTTTAACCCTGGGTCTCCCTGTCTCTGCATGTCAGATTGGGAGTGGGATTTATTCTCCTCCTTCTTAGGGTTCTGGGGTACAGAGGGAGTCTTTGTGGTGGGCTTACCACCTCCCTCCTTAGGTTTTTGGGGACCTGTCCCCCCCTTCTTGGAGTCTCCCCCCTGGGACTTGACAACCACCCTGGTTCTCAACCACTCATCAGCTGCCTCCCCTAGCTCTCTAGGGTTGGTCAGCTTAGAGTCCACTAGATGCTGGCGTAACCTTTCTTGGATACAATTGGTCAAGATGTGCTCTCTCATGATCAGATTGTATAACCCCTCATAAGTATTTACTTTGTTGCCAATAATCCAGCCCTCTAGTGCCTTTAGTGAGGTGTCCACAAAGTCAACCCAAGACTGGGTACTGACCTTCTGGGTGTCCCTGAACTTCATTCTATATTGCTCTGGGGTCAGACCAAACTTCTTGACTAAGCACCTCTTCATACTAGGGTATGAATCTGCCTCCTCCCCCCTTAAGGTCAGAAGCCTATCCCTCCCTGAGTTGGGGACCAACTCCCACAAAAGGGAACCCCAGTATTGAGGCTTAACCCTTCTCATTTGGAGTGCCCTCTCAAAGGCCCCTAGCCACTTATCTATGTCATCCCCCTCTATATAAGCAGGAACTACCCCCTTGGGTAATCTGGGGCAAACTCCCCCACCCATGGACACCTCAGCTTCTTTATCGCTGCTTCCATCTCTTTTTTCTTTGTATGCCCACTTTTTCTTCTCTAGGGCCAGCTTCTCTGCTTCCAAAGCTATGTAGGCTAGCTGGGCTTCCAGCTCTCTTTCCCTGATGGATGGGTTCTCTCCTCCTGAAAGGACCCTCTTCCTACCACTAGCTTTGGGTCTGCCCCTAGTGACTGTGTCCAGTGAGGACCGTTCCTCCTCTTCCTCACTTGGGGTCTGATGCCTTTCCTCCCCTGAGTGGTTAGAGTTAGCATCATCCTCTTTTGGTTCCTCCTCTGGAGCTTCCTCTGTCTCTACCTCTTGGGCCTCAGCCCATGCTGTCAGGGATTTAATCAGGATTTCCTTCCTGAGATTAGTGGTTGCAGGCAACTCCCTCTCAATACACAACCCCCTAAGCTGGACTACTGTCAGTGTGGGTAGGCTAGCCAGATCAAGCTCCATGGTTCCCTAGTTTTGTGTCAACAAAAACTTTTTGCAAAAATTGTAAACAATAATTTAGAAAAATTACAAAAATTCAATAATTGAAATTAATCCAAATTAATTTTTTTTAAAAAAAATTTAAAATTAAAAATTAAAAACGATTTTTGCACTAGGACAATTTAAAGGATTTTTAATTTGTTTTATCTAAAACTGTAACGTGATATTGAACACAAGTACAGGATCCCGTCGCTGCATCCAATTATGTTGGAAAATGGGTTATTGATAGGGCAGGTAGGTACCTACACCTAGCAACAAGCCACAAACCTCCACAAAAGTACAGTTAGGTCTCAGTAAATTAATCCCAGCTCTACCCTTGGTAGCTTAGCATCGAGCGTCAAGGCTTAACTTAGGAGACAAAGTGTAAAGCATTCAAATATCACAAAACAGTAATTAAATAAAACACAGGAAACAGTTTAAAAATCCAAAACCAATTTATAAAAATAGCTTATATTTTTATCTTTAAAATGACACAAAAACGATTAAAATCGGTTCAGGGGAACCGGAGATATGAATTTTTAAAGTATTATTATTTTCTAGCGCTTAGAAACAAAAAGCGCCAATCGGGTCATCTGGTTGCACCAGGACCGGGACAAAGTCAAACTTTCAGGCCGACCGCGATGGAGCCCTGCTCGGATACAGATCGCGGGAAGCCTCGGTTAAAAAGTTACCTTCTGACTTAGTCTTTATTTTGAAGTTTTTCTTCACCGGGACGAACCTGCCAGTTGGATCCGACCTCCTGGAGCCCTTGTCCGGATACGCGAAGTCGGTTTCCTCGGTGGTGATTTCTACCTTCGGACTTAGTCGTTTTTTCGAGATGAAAATCCTTCGACCGGGGTAAACCTGGATCTTGATCCGACGTCCGTGGAGCCCTTCTCGGATACGATGGCTGGAAGGTCCCGGTCAACTTTTTACGTTCGGACTTAGTCTCTTTTTCGGATGTTTTTCTTGACCGGGACGAACCACGAAGTCAGGCCGGGTCGCGGTTGAGGCAAGCCGGCTAGAATTTCCGCGTCGAGTCGGTCACTTTATGGAGCTTTTTTCTAAAATTTCTCCAATCTTTTCCAAACTTCTGGGGCTTCACCCAGATGTTCTTTTAAGGTTCTTTTGGGGTCCACAGCTCACCCCAAGGGTCCAGAAGTTCTGTGATGGTCCTTGGGAAGTGCAGACTTCAACTCCCAGAGTACACCTGGCGCAAACTCCTTTTTGGCCACTGGGCAGTGGTCAGCTGGTCACTTTTTCAGGAGTTGGTGCAGGGGACTCTGGTTAGCAATTTTTCACCTGTAGCAAACAGGGAGTCCCTCCTTGAACCAGTTGAAGCCAGGCAAAGTCCTTCTTGTGGTGAAGCCCAAGTGTGCAGCTGGTGCAGTCCTTCTGAGTGCAGGGTCCAGGTGCAGGCCAGGGGTCCAGCAGGGCAGTCCTTCTTCTTCTTTAGTTCCTTTCTTGTTGAATTCTGGAGGGGATCTGAGGCGTGGGTGCAGGTCTGCCAGTTTTATCCTTGCTCCTGGGTGAAAAGCAGGGGGGCCCTGGTCCTCCAATCAGGGACAGGGTCGTCCCCCTGTGATGACCACTTCCTGGGAAGTGTGGCAAAAATCCATCCCAGAAGGCAATAGTCTCTAAAAATCCAAAATGGATGAATCTGATTTTTGGAGGAGAGATCTGGCTGAGCCCACCCACTGGTGTGGCTAAAAATCATAAACACACCCCTCTCCTGCCCTCTCCTAATCTAATCAAGGGGGCACCTAGCTGTCTGGGGTTGCAGGATGTGGGGGTGTTGCTGGGTGCTCCAGATGTCCTTCTCTGCCTTTGAAGACCAGTTTGGCAGCCCTCCCCCTTCCTGCTTCCCCATCTGCTGAGGGGAGATTCTCTCCCCCAAGCACATTCCTTTGTGTGAAGTCAGGCCACTTCACACCTCATTAAAGTAGCCTGGCAGAAGCTGCTGCAGGCTGGCCAATCAGAGCACAGGAGCAAAAACAATGCAGAGCTGAAATTGGCAACTTTTTAGGTAAAGTCTAAACTTTTTACCTGCACTAGTTATATTAAATCCAACAACTGGAAGTTGTGGGATTTATTATAACAATCAATTTGATACCAAATTCTTGGTATGTAACATTTAAGGAGACTTTAAAATTTAAAATAAAGTCTGCCCATTCTAGCCTATGAAGGCCATTTACTTCAATGAGGGAAAAACGAATTTGGCTGTTTTTACCTCACCAGGGCTTATAAATCTATTTTTATAAAGTCCCTGCTTATAGTTACATGGCACCCAGCCCTAGGGGCACATAGGGCACACCTTAGGGGTGACTTATATGTAAAAATAAGGTAGTTTAAGACTTTGGAAGTACCTTTAATTCCAAAGTCGAATTTGCATATAACTTTAATTTAAAAGCAGCCAGCAAGGCAGGCTTGCTTTTAAAATGACACTGGGCACCTCAGCAATGCACCTAGGTGTGCACCACCTATGCTGTGGTCCCTAAACCTACATGCCCTACCATATACTAGGGACTTATAGGTAGGTTAACTTAGCCAATTATAATTAGCCTAATTTGCATATCCATTTTACACAGAGCACAGGCCCTGGGACTGGTTAGCAGTACCCAGGGCACCATCAGAGTCAGGAAAACACCAGCATAAAGTGGAAAATGGGGGCAAAAAGTTAGGGGGCCTCTGCAATCAGCCCCAGTTTCTCACACTGTTTTATTGATGGCTCCATTGAGCCACGGCTGACGCGCCTTGGGAGGCACTTGTGCGCCATGAGTGGTACTTTAACCTGCAAAGACATTTGGCGGTATTTCAAGCAAGCCCCTACACCTTGCTGCTCGCTGCTGATGACAGGCTAAACCCAGAAACACGTGTACAGAGATATGCAGCACTAGCTGCACCCAGGGAGGTGAAAGATTTTATTACTTTTTGAATGGACTACGAATTCAACTGCATTTACCATGATGCTTTGGGGTCATAATTTGTTGCTGGAGTGTAGGCAGTGTGCTCCCTTTCTTTGAAACTGTCTTATTAATGGCTCCATTGAGCCACAGATGACGCACCTTGGGCGGCACTTGTGCGCCATGAGTGGTACTTTAACCCGAGAAGACATTTGGCTGCATTTGAAGCAAGCCTCTATTCCATGCTGCTCCCTGCTGATGACGAGCTAAACCCAGAAACGTATGTGCAGGGATATACAGCACTTGCTGCACCTAGGGAGGTGAAAGACTTTATTACTTTGTGAATGGACTACGAATTCAACTGCATTTACCATGATGCTTTGGGGTCATACTTTGTTGCTGGAGTGTTGGCAGTGTTCTCCCTTTCTTTGAAGCAGTCCCATTGACAGCTCCATTGAGCCACAGCTGACGAGCCTTGGGAGGTACCTGTGCGCCATGAGTGATACTTTAACCTAAGAGGACATTTGGTGGCAATTCAAGCAAGCCCCTATACCATGCTGCTCCCTGCTGATGACAGGCTTAACCCAGAAACACGTGTACAGGGATATACAGCACTAGCTGCACCTACGGAGGTGAAAGACTTTATTACTTTTTGAATTGACTACGAATTCAACTGCACTTACCATGATGCTTTGGGGTCATATTTTGATGCTGGAGTGTAGGCAGTGTGCTCCTTTTTCATTGAAACTGTCCTATTGACGGCTCCATTGAGCCACGGCTGACGAGCCTTGGGAGGCACCTGTGCGCCATGAGTGGTACTTTAACCTGAGAAGACATTTGGCGGCATTTCAAGCAAACCCCTATACCATGCTGCTCCCTGCTGATGACGGGCTAAACCGAGAAACATATGTGCAGGGATATACAGCACGTGCTGCACCTACGGAGGTGAAAGACTTTATTACTTTTTGAATGGGCAACAAATTCAACTGCATTTATCATGATGCTTTGGGGTCATCGTTTGTTGCTGGAGTGTAGGCTGTGTGCTCCCTTTTCTTTGAAACTGCCCTATTGACGGCTCCCTTGAGCCACGGCTAACTAGCCTTGATAGGCACCTGTTCGCCATGAGTGGTACTTTAACCCGAGAAGACATTTGGCGGCATTTCAAGCAAGCCCCTATACCATGTTGCTCCCGGATAATGAGGGACAAAACCCAGAAACATGTGTACAGGGATATACAGCACTTGCTGCACCTATCGAGGTGAAAGACTTTATTACTTTTTGAATGGACTACGAATTCAACTGCATTTACCATGATGCTTTGGGGTCATACTTTGTTGCTGGAGTGTCGGCAGTGTGCTCCCTTTTCTTTGAAACTGTCCTATTGACGGCTCCATTGAGCCACGGCTGACGAGCCTTGGGAGGTACCTGCGTGCCATGAGTGGTACTTTAACCCGAGAAGACATTTGGCAGCATTTCAAGCAAGCCCCTATACCACGCTGCTCCCTGCTGATGACGGGCTAAACCCAGAAACACGTGTACAGGGATATACAGCACTTGCTGCACCTGTGGAAGTGAAAGACTTTATTACTTTTTGAATGGACTACGAATTCAACTCCATTTACCATGATGCTTTGGGGTTATACTTTGTTGCTGGAGTGTAGGCAGTGTGCTCCCTTTTCTTTGAAACTGTCCTATTGACGGCTCCATTGAGCCACGGCTGACGAGCCTTGGGAGGTACCTGCGTGCCATGAGTGGTACTTTAACCGGAGACGACATTTGGTAGCATTTCAAGCAAGCCCCTATACCATGCTGTTCACTGCTGATGACGGGCTAAACCCAGAAACACGTGTACAGGGATATGCAGCACTTGCCGCACCTACGGAAGTGAAAGACTTTATTACGTTTAGAATGGACTACTAATTCAACTGCATTTACCATGATGCTTTGGGGTCATATTTTGTTGCTGGAGTGTAGGCAGTGTGCTCCCTTTTCTTTGAAACTGTTTTATTGATGGCTCCATTGAGCCACGGCTGACGCGCCTTGGGAGGCACTTGTGCGCCATGAGTGGTACTTCAACCCGAGAAGACATTTGGCGGCATTTCAAGCAAGCCCCTACACCTTGCTGCTCCCTGCTGATGACAGGCTAAACCCAGAAACACGTGTACAGAGATATGCAGCACTAGCTGCACCCAGGGAGGTGAAAGATTTTATTACTTTTTGAATGGACTACGAATTCAACTGCATTTTCCATGATGCTTTGGGGTCATACTTTGTTGCTGGAGTGTAGGCAGTGTGCTCCCTTTCTTTGAAACTGTCTTATTGATGGCTCCATTGAGCCACGGCTGACGTGCCTTAGGAGGCACTTGTGCGCCATGAGTGGTACTTTAACCCGAGAAGACATTTGGCGGCATTTGAAGCAAGCCTCTATTCCATGCTGCTCCCTGCTGATGACGGGCTAAACCCAGAAACATATGTGCATGGATATACAGCACTTGCTGCACCTAGGGAGGTAAAAGACTTTATTACTTTGTGAATGGACTACGAATTCAACAGCATTTACCATGATGCTTTGGGGTCATACTTTGTTGCTGGAGTGTAGGCAGTGTGCTGCCTTTCTTTGAAACAGTCCCATTGACAGCTCCATTGAGCCACAGCTGACGAGCCTTGGGAGGTACCTGTGCACCATGAGTGGTACTTTAACCTAAGAGGACATTTGGTGGCATTTCAAGCAAGCCCCTATACCATGCTGCTCCCTGCTGATGACAGGCTAAACCCAGAAACACGTGTACAGGGATATACAGCACTTGCTGCACCTACGTAGGTGAAAGACTTTATTACTTTTTGAATTGACTACGAATTCAACTGCACTTACCTTGGTGCTTTGGGGTCATATTTTGATGCTGGAGTGTAGGTAGAGTGCTCCTTTTTCTTTGAAACTGTCCTATTGACGGCTCCATTGAGCCACGGCTGACGAGCCCTGGGAGGCACCTGTGCGCCATGAGTGGTCCTTTAACCCGAGAAGACATTTGGCGGCATTTCAAGCAAACCCCTATACCATGCTGCTCCCTGCTGATGACGGGCTAAACCCAGAAACATATGTGCAGGGATATACAGCACTTGCTGCACCTAAGGAGGTGAAAGACTTTATTACTTTTTGAATGGGCTACAAATTCAACTGCATTTATCATGATGCTTTGGGGTCATACTTTGTTGCTGGAGTGTAAGCAGTGTGCTCCCTCTTCTTTGAAACTGCCCAATTGATGGCTCCCTTGAGCCACGGCTAACTAGCCTTGGTAGGCACCTGTGCGCCATGAGTGGTATTTTAACCAGAGAAGACATTTGGCGGCATTTCAAGCAAGCCCCTATACCATGTTGCTCCCTGATAATGAGGGACAAAACCCAGAAACATGTGTACAGGGATATACGCCACTTGCTGCACCTAGGGAGGTGAAAGACTTTATTACTTTTTGAATGGACTACGAATTCAACTGCATTTACCATGATGCTTTGGGGTCATACTTTGTTGCTGGAGTGTCGGCAGTGTGCTCCCTTTTCTTTGAAACTGTCCTATTGACGGCTCCATTGAGCCACGGCTGACGAGCCTTGGGAGGTACCTGCGTGCCATGAGTGGTACTTTAACCCGAGAAGACATTTGGCAGCATTTCAAGCAAGCCCCTATACCACGCTGCTCCCTGCTGATGACGGGCTAAACCCAGAAACACGTGTACAGGGATATACAGCACTTGCTGCACCTATGGAAGTGAAAGACTTTATTACTTTTTGAATGGACTACGAATTCAACTCCATTTACCATGATGCTTTGGGGTTATACTTTGTTGCTGGAGTGTAGGCAGTGTGCTCCCTTTTCTTTGAAACTGTCCTATTGACGGCTCCATTGAGCCACGGCTGACGAGCCTTGGGAGGTACCTGCGTGCCATGAGTGGTACTTTAACCCGAGAAGACATTTGGTAGCATTTCAAGCAAGCCCCTATACCATGCTGTTCACTGCTGATGACGGGCTAAACCCAGAAACACGTGTACAGGGATATGCAGCACTTGCCGCACCTACGGAAGTGAAAGACTTTATTACGTTTAGAATGGACTACTAATTCAACTGCATTTACCATGATGCTTTGGGGTCATATTTTGTTACTGGAGTGTAGGCAGTGTGCTCCCTTTTCTTTTAAACTGTTTTATTGATGGCTCCATTGAGCCACGGCTGATGCGCCTTGGGAGGCACTTGTGCGCCATGAGTGGTACTTCAACCCGAGAAGACATTTGGCGGCATTTCAAGCAAGCCCCTACACCTTGCTGCTCCCTGCTGATGGCAGGCTAAACCCAGAAACACGTGTACAGAGATATGCAGCACTAGCTGCACCCAGGGAGGTGAAAGATTTTATTACTTTTTGAATGGACTACGAATTCAACTGCATTTTCCATGATGCTTTGGGGTCATACTTTGTTGCTGGAGTGTAGGCAGTGTGCTCCCTTTCTTTGAAACTGTCTTATTGATGGCTCCATTGAGCCACGGCTGACGTGCCTTAGGAGGCACTTGTGCGCCATGAGTGGTACTTTAACCCGAGAAGACATTTGGCGGCATTTGAAGCAAGCCTCTATTCCATGCTGCTCCCTGCTGATGACGGGCTAAACCCAGAAACATATGTGCATGGATATACAGCACTTGCTGCACCTAGGGAGGTAAAAGACTTTATTACTTTGTGAATGGACTACGAATTCAACAGCATTTACCATGATGCTTTGGGGTCATACTTTGTTGCTGGAGTGTAGGCAGTGTGCTGCCTTTCTTTGAAACAGTCCCATTGACAGCTCCATTGAGCCACAGCTGGCGAGCCTTGGGAAGTACCTGTGCGCCATGAGTGGTACTTTAACCTAAGAGGACATTTGGTGGCATTTCAAGCAAGCCCCTATACCATGCTGCTCCCTGCTGATGACAGGCTAAACCCAGAAACACGTGTACAGGGATATACAGCACGTGCTGCACCTACGTAGGTGAAAGACTTTATTACTTTTTGAATTGACTACGAATTCAACTGCACTTACCTTGGTGCTTTGGGGTCATATTTTGATGCTGGAGTGTAGGTAGAGTGCTCCTTTTTCTTTGAAACTGTCCTATTGACGGCTCCATTGAGCCACGGCTGACGAGCCCTGGGAGGCACCTGTGCGCCATGAGTGGTACTTTAACCCGAGAAGACATTTGGCGGCATTTCAAGCAAACCCCTATACCATGCTGCTCCCTGCTGATGACGGGCTAAACCCAGAAACATATGTGCAGGGATATACAGCACTTGCTGCACCTAAGGAGGTGAAAGACTTTATTACTTTTTGAATGGGCTACAAATTCAACTGCATTTATCATGATGCTTTGGGGTCATACTTTGTTGCTGGAGTGTAAGCAGTGTGCTCCCTCTTCTTTGAAACTGCCCAATTGATGGCTCCCTTGAGCCACGGCTAACTAGCCTTGGTAGGCACCTGTGCGCCATGAGTGGTATTTTAACCCGAGAAGACATTTGGCGGCATTTCAATCAAGCCCCTATATCATGTTGCTCCCTGATAATGAGGGACAAAACCCAGAAACATGTGTACAGGGATATACAGCACTTGCTGCACCTAGGGAGGTGAAAGACTTTATTATTTTTTTAATGGACTACGAATTCAACTGCATTTACCATGATGCTTTGGGGTCATACTTTGTTGCTGGAGTGTCGGCAGTGTGCTCCCTTTTCTTTGAAACTGTCCTATTGACGGCTCCATTGAGCCACGGCTGACGAGCCTTGGGAGGTACCTGCGTGCCATGAGTGGTACTTTAACCCGAGAAGACATTTGGTGACATTTCAAGCAAGCCTCTATTCCATGCTGCTCCCTGCTGATGACGAGCTAAACCCAGAAACGTATGTGCAGGGATATACAGCACTTGCTGCACCTAGGGAGGTGAAAGACTTTATTACTTTGTGAATGGACTACGAATTCAACTGCATTTACCATGATGCTTTGGGGTCATACTTTGTTGCTGGAGTGTTGGCAGTGTTCTCCCTTTCTTTGAAGCAGTCCCATTGACAGCTCCATTGAGCCACAGCTGACGAGCCTTGGGAGGTACCTGTGCGCCATGAGTGATACTTTAACCTAAGAGGACATTTGGTGGCAATTCAAGCAAGCCCCTATACCATGCTGCTCCCTGCTGATGACAGGCTTAACCCAGAAACACGTGTACAGGGATATACAGCACTTGCTGCACCTACGGAAGTGAAAGACTTTATTACGTTTAGAATGGACTACAAATTTAACTGCATTTACCATGATGCTTTGGGGTCATATTTTGTTGCTGGAGTGTAGGCAGTATGCTCCCTTTTCTTTGAAACTGTCCTGTTGACGGCTCCCTTGAGCCACGGCTGATGCGCCTTGGGAGGTACCTGCATGCCATGAGTGGTACTTTAACCCGAAAAGACATTTGGCGGCATTTCAAGCAAGCCCTATACCATGCTGCCCCCTGCTGATGACGGGCTAAAACCAGAAACACGTGTACAGGGATATACAGCACTTGCTGCACCTACGGAAGTGAAAGACTTTATTACGTTTAGAATGGACTACAAATTCAACTGCATTTACCATGATACTTTGGGGTCATATTTTGCTGGAGTGTAGGCAGTGTGCTCCCTTTTCTTTGAAACTGTCTTATTGACGGCTCCATTGAGCCACGGCTGACGCGCCTTGGGAGGCACTTGTGCGCCATGAGTGGTATTTTAACCCGCGAAGACATTTGGTGGCATTTCAAGCAAGCCCCTACACCTTGCTGCTCCTTACTGATGACAGGCTAAACCCAGAAACAAGTGTACAGAGATATGCAGCACTAGCTGCACCCAGGGAGGTGAAAGATTTTGTTACTTTTTGAATGGACTACGAATTCAACTGCATTTACCATGATGCTTTGGGGTAATACTTTGTTGCTGGAGTGTAGGCAGTGTGCTCCCTTTTCTTTGAAACTGTCCTATTGACGGCTCCCTTGAGCCATGGCTGACGAGCTTCAATAGGCACCTGTGCACCATGAGTGGTACTTTAACCCGAGAAGACTTTTGGCGGCATTTCAAGCAAGCCTCTATACCATGCTGCTCCCTGCTGATGACGGGCTAAACCCAGAAACATATGTGCAGGGATATACAGCACTTGCTGAACCTAAGGAGGTGAAAGACTTTCTTACTTTTTGAAAGGACTACGAATTCAACTGCATTTACCATGATGCTTTGGGGTCATCCTTTGTTGCTGGTGTGTAGGGAATGTGCTCCCTTTCTTTGAAACAGTCCCTTTGACAGCTCCATTGAGCCACAGCTGACGAGCCTTGGGAGGTACCTGTGCACCATATGTGGTACTTTAACCTAAGAAGACATTTGGCGGCATTTCAAGCAAGCCCCTATACCATGCTGCTCCCTGCTGATGACAGGCTAAACACAGAAACACGTGTACAGGGATATACAGCACTTGCTGCACCTACGGAGGTGAAAGACTTTATTACTTTTTGAATGGACTACGAATTCAACTGCACTTACCATGATGCTTCGGGGTCATATTTTGATGCTGGAGTGTAGGCAGTGTGCTCCTTTTTCTTTCAAACTGTCCTATTGACGGCTCCATTGAGCCACGGCTGACGAGCCTTGGGAGGCACCTGTGCGCCATGAGTGGTACTTTAACCCGAGAAAACATTTGGCGGCATTTCAAGCAAACCCCTATACCATGCCGCTCCCTGCTGATGACGGGCTAAACCCAGAAACACGTGTACAGGGATATACAGCACTTGCTGCACCTATGGAGGTGAAAGACTTTATTACTTTTTGAATGGACTACGAATTCAACTGCACTTACCATGATGCTTCGGGGTCATATTTTGATGCTGGAGTGTAGGAAGTGTGCTCCTTTTTCTTTGAAACTGTCCTATTGATGGCTCCATTGAGCCACGGCTGACGAGCCTTGGGAGGCACCTGTGCGCCATGAGTGGTACTTTAACCCGAGAAGACATTTGGCGGCATTTCAAGCAAACCCCTATACCATTCCGCTCCCTGCTGATGACGGGCTAAACCCAGAAACACGTGTACAGGTATATACAGCACTTGCTGCACCTACGGAGGTGAAAGACTTTATTACTTTTTGAATGGATTACGAATTCAACTGCATTTACCATGATGCTTTAGGGTCATACTTTGTTGCTGGAGTGTATCTATCTATCTATCTATATATATATATATATATTTATATATATATATATATACACTTACACACACATAGCAATAGATATATAGATATACATATGTGTATGTCATGAGGGTGACCCAACCAAAAGGCATTGGAGCGTTGTAGAGAGACAAAGACAAGCCTAAATTCAGAGAGTGGTAGGAACGGTTTAATGGACAATATATTGTGATGTAGTGCTTTTTGAAGTGGTGTGTGTTCTTCTGTTTTCTGAACTATAGGAGCGTTGGTGCGGTCCTAATCCAAACGGGGGTGTTTTCCAGATTCATTGCGCTCTTTCTTTCCTTCTCTCACTTTTGGTTTTGGAGCTGTTGTTGTTTGTCTGTGCTTCACCTGTCTATTCCCTCTTCTCTCTCTCTTTCTGAATTATATTATCACATCAGATTTATTCACCATTTTGTCCTTCTGCATGGAACCAATGGCATCAGTAAACACTGTTTACCTGATTCATCTTCCGAACACGTTCCCTACGTTTTCTTCATCTGCATCCTCTAGTTTGCTTGTACCTTGGGGGCACATATTTTTCGAAATATCATGGAGGTATGGGAGTCTTAAAGAATAAATGCAAATACCTAGGAGTAATCAAAATTGTGGATTAATACATTGTACACAGAAACTCTGATGAGGTTTAAAAAATAAGGGCGAAAGGAGCTAAAAGGTTATCAAAGATTCAGGACATGGCTACGACGAAGAAAGCTAAATCAGCATGTTCTGAGATTGCCTAGAAATTAGAACGTTTGAATATCTTACTGATTTAAAACAGCCAGCAGAATTATATTTCTTATGTATAAGATGAACGTGTAGTCAGGAGTTCATAAATTATTTAAACATGAGAACAGAGCATGGTCGGTATTTTTAGAATGCCGGTGGCAGCAGTTCTTTAACATTTCCTGCCATCGGTTAGAAAAAAGCAAGACTGCGAAAATAAATTAACTCTAATAGAAAAATGAAAGAAGATGAAGCGAGTCACGTGTGACGAGAGAAAGTGACTCTGACACAACAAGTGCCTTTTTACCAGAGTTGGGATTTAATTAGATTCCCACAAAGTCAATATGCATTACACGATAACAATCATAGAGGCATATTTAAGAGCCCCTACTGCTTTTCGTGAGGCTGTGGTGGCGTAGTGCCCTGCACCATATTTACGAGGTTCAGCCACTTTTTATGGTGCAAGGGTTGCTGTGTTGGAGCACAGCAGCAAATGTAGAACAGGGGGAAACACAGGGATGCCCCGTATTCTAGTAAATACTGGCATACCTGCGTTTTGAAATTAATGGTGCAGAACACTGCAAAATTGGGCGCAGCCCCGTGCACCATCATTTTCTATTAAATCTGGCGCATAGTATTTGATATCATACAACTTTTCTTCAACAGCATTTATTTTTTGTTCTTCTGCTGGTAAAAAATGACTAAATCGAATTAATTTTCACTGTCCGGACTACAGTCCATATGTTTACATTGTAAGAATGAAAACAATAACACATGCAGCCCTTTGCGTGGAAGAGGCATGCAATTGGTGTTGATGTGGGTGTGCCACAGAAACACCCATTGCATTTTGATGCTGCCTCAGATTTATGAGGTTTCGTATACCTGAGGCAGCACCAACATCTAATGCTACCCAAGGGGTGGTGTTAGCAAGGCGCAACGAGGAGGAATACTTTTATTCTTCCTCATTTTTTGCTTTTTCTATGTGTGCAGCATTTTGCAGCACACATAGAAAGAGCAAAATGCCAGAAATGATTGTTTATGTACAGGAAGGTCTCCCTTCCTTCACATAAACAATCATTTCAAAATGACGCTTTGGCACTTCTGTGTGTGCTGCATTCTGCAGCACACACAACAGTGCCTAATCGCCATTAGTGATTGTTTATGTGCAGAAAGGGACAGCTTCCCGCGCATAAACAAGCGCACCCCTCAACACAGACATCCTTGCACAATGGTGCAAGGATGCCTGTGTTGGCTCTGGCAGCTAAATTTAGCACCAGCCCAGGGGACAACACTAGGGTGCACCATATTCAATTAAATACGGTGCTTCCCTGTGTTGTGAAAATGACAGATCGTGGCACTGCTAATTTTGGCGCAGCGTCATGCTCCCCCATTTTCCAATAAATATGGGCCAAAATATTTTAAATAATATATAACAGACACTGGCAAAGTCAATGAGCCTGATTCACAAAGGTGAGGTACACTTTTGAAATAAGTATACACTTAAGTAAATGTAAAAAGTACCATTGTGAATAGCAAACGATTGTAAACCGACATAAAAGTGTACGTTTAACTTTGTAAATTGAGCCCACACGGTGTAAACTTACTTCATAATTGTAAATCATAACTCTCCACCCCCAGAGCAATTGAATTGGCTTACTCTCATGTGAGTGGGACATATTCCTCCCTAAACCCATTCCTTGCCGTCCATATATATTCCTCTCACTCCTCAACAATCCCATTACCTTCAGTAGTAAGTCTGCCCATTTTTTGCACTCACTCTCCGCTGTGTCCTCCCATAGTTACTACAAAAATCTATACTTACATTTGTGGAGACTGTGTAGTCAGGGTGGAAGACTCCGCACACACAAATACGGGCAAAAGTTACATTTTGTATTATGTTTTGTTGTACAACAAAATGTACTGCAAAGTGCAGTTTGAGAAAGGTCTGGCTTATAACTGAAAGTGCCTGAATGCTACAGTCCAGGCAATAACACCCATTGAATGCATTCTGTAAGCTAAGTTTGCACTTATGAACCCAGTCAATAAATAGTCAAGGATGCCAGGTCTAACACCAATAATGAAGCATGCCACCAACTAGGTTGGTGGGTGAGGGTTCTTTTTAAAAAAAACAGAGGGTACTCTGGCACTTCAGTAGAAGAATCAAATATTAACTAAGTGGCATGGTAGTGAGCTTGTTCTCGTTGTTGGAGACTGTAGTAAAGGGAAGAAGGATGGGTTTTCCTTTTTGTTCCCTGTAGGAGGCTGGCCCTCTACTTAGTGTACAAAGCTAGGCACAATGTGCAGGGGGTTCAGGCAACCACACATTGGTTTGCAGAGGTAAGAACTAGACCAGCTAATGCTTTAATTGTTATGGTAGCTTGGTCGAGCAGTTAGGCTCATCTTGAAGAATTGCAAAGCATTTGTACTCACAGTATCAATAAATGAAACCACACACTTAAAAGCATAACTCAAGACCAATTTACAAAAATACTTCAGATTTTTATAAAAATGTTAAGACCAAGGTCATCAAAATCAGGAAAGTACTTTTTAAGTTATGAATGTTTGATTTTTTTATAACAATAGTGCTTCTGTGCATAATTATGCACAATAGGAACCAATTGAGAAAATACTTTGAAAATGCACATAAAATCAGGCAATTCCTTTCTCAGGTACGTTAAGGTCAGCGATGGGCACTATGAGCCAGATGGAAAAGTTTGGGCAGCTCCCGGTTGCGGCTGAAGCAGCTACAGAAAGTCATTGGAGGTTGTGCCAGGCCACTGCGGGAGACCAATTGGAAAAGCAATACACAAGTGGACTTAAGAGTAAGTCCAGTGGGTCCCCTTGGGGTGTTGAGGTCAAAAGAGGTGGAGGACACTGAAGGCACAGCTGGATCATCGGTACAGGGCACAGGGCGGTCGGATGCAGAGTGAATCGATGAGCCAGGAGCTGTGAGCAAAGGTGACCTTGGAAGCAGGAGGTAGGTCTCTTTGAGGGTCACTTGCAGGTCAGCACGGGCACTCTGGTGGGAGGTCCTGGTGATTTCTGAAGTCTTGCAACTAGGGCTTCCTCCTGGTCCTTTTACAAGCATATTGGACTGTCCTTCTTGGTGTTCAAGATGATATGACCAGTTCCTAAGGCTACGGTTTGACTATTGGAGGGTACATTGCCACCAAATTTGGAACACTTACAGGGCTTGTTGTCATGGTCCACTGGAAGGAGTTTGGTCTGGCTGTGTTGTCTGGTTCCTTGGTCAGCAGCCGGTCAGTGAAGTGTCTTTCATTGGGTCTTTGGTTCCTTGTTGCAGTGGAGTGATGCCTTCACTCTGGAGGAAGAGCTTTGGCAGTTTTTGAAGAGTGGAGGTCCTCTGGGGATTTGTAGACTCTATCCAGTGTGCAAGCAATCCCTCAGTGGTGATCGTCAAATCCTGGGTGCAGAAGACAGAGTTTGGCACCTTTTCTTTGTGCAGCAGGACTTCAGTTCTCGAGCCTTGGGTCTTCTTTGTTGCTGGTCTTCTGTTGTCCTTGGACTTCAAATTATTGGTCTAGAGTTGACGACTAAAAACTGTAGTTAAGGGGTGTTTTAGGGAGTACATAGTAGTGACCAACGGGGCATATTCCTTAAGGTAGCTACACCCACTAAGTGACCACTTCCTGTGGGCAGAGTTCACTTCCCTACACCTGATTGGCTATTTTCCTTTTATGCAGGATGGAGAGAAATTAAATGGTAATGTCACATTGCATGCAACTCCTTAGGAATGGTGCAAGCTGGGGATGACCACTCCTCCTGTCCATTGTCAGGTTTCCCGCCATTACTCGTGTCCAAAGTGGGGTTTTGCAATAGGGGCAGCGATCTGCTGCTAGCAGTAGGCTTGGGGGTTGAGTTTCAAGGGCAGTAAACACTTTGAAGCTTGCCAGCAGGGCTGTGCACACTATTGAGGTAGGGGCTGTTTGCACCGCCACCCAGGAAGGGCTTTGTTCTGGGACCCAGAGAGTAGTATCTTTCTCCTCAGGGTTCCAGAATCTTGTCTGGTGATGGCAGGCTGGTTGTGACCAGTCAACAAGCATGCCAGGGGAGTAAGCTTTTGCAGGGGGCACCTCTAAGGTGACACCTGGGTACATTTTGCGATAAATTGAACACTGGTACCAGTTTGGATTTATCATTCTGAGTTGTACAATTACTAAGGAGTAGTCTTCTGCTTAAAAAAGCAACAGGCTGGTCATGTCCTTGATCAATTCTCTTGGTTAGGACCACCAGTTCTGAGGCATCTGTTTGGACAATAAACTTCTTGGAGTAATCTGGAGCTTGTAGGACTGGAGCAGAGCACATAGCATTCATCAGAGTCAAAGGCCCTTTGACACCTCACTGTCCAGTTAACCTTTTTGGGCATTTTCTTGGTGGTTAACTCTGTGAGGGGGGCCCCTATGATGCCATAATCCTTCACACATCTCCTATAATACCGAGTCAAGCCTAGAAATGCATTGACCTGTGCCTGGGTTGTGGGAGCTTCCTAAGCTACAATGACATAATTTTGGGTTGGAGGTGTTGACCATGGCCTCCACCAACCAGGTGGCCCAAACAACTTTACCCTGCCTATCTGGCACTTCACTTACTGGCTTTGATAGTGAGACCTGCCTCCTGCACAGCCTCAAGAACCTTCCCTAGGTGGATCAGGTGATCCTGCCAGGTGGAGTTATAGACAGATATGTCATCTAGGTAAGCTGCACTAAAGAATTCCAGCTTAGCAAGGACTTGGCTCACCAGCCTCTGGAAGGTGGCAAGTATATTCTCCAATCCAAAGGGCATAACAGTGAACTGATAATGTGCTCTAGGAGTGGAGAATGCTGACCTCTCTTTTGCTCCTGGTGTCAGGCAAATCTACCAGTACCCTGATGCTAAATCAAAAATACTCAGATATGTGGCTGCTCCTTGTCTGACTATTAGCTCATCACCTCTTGAGATTGGCTGTGCATCAGTAGTTTTGGTTACAGAATTGAGGCCCTTGTAATCCACACAAAACCTCATCTCCTTTTTCACTCCTTTTGAGTGAGGTTTGGGGATTCAAACTAGTCGGCTAGCTCAGGGACTCTCTGAGGACACAATGACACCCAAATCCAACATCTTTTTGACTTCAGCTTGTATGCTTTGCCTGACATGGTTTGACTGTCTGTACATTTTGTTTTTGACAGGCAAGCTGTCACCCGTGTCCATATCATGGGTACACCAATCAGTCTTACCAGGGGTTAGGGAGAAAAGCTCAGCATACTGATTCATGACTTGCCTGCAATCAGCCTGCTGTGTCTCTGTGAGGGTGTCTGATAAGACCACTCCATCCACAGAACCATCTTGTGGGTTGCTAGAGAGGACATCAAGGAAAGATTCAGGCCCATATTTATACTTTTTTAGCGCTGTGTTTGTGTCATTTTTTTAAACAAAATTGATGCAAACTTACACAATACAGTTGTATTGTGTAAGTTTGCGCTGCTGTTGCTTCAAAAAATGACACAAATGTGGCGCTAAAAAAGTATAAATAGGGGCCTCACTCTCTTCTTCCTGTCCCGCATCTGTAACCAGGAGCATGGTCACATCAGTTCTACCATAATAGGGTTTTAGGCAGTTGACATGAATTATTCTTTTAATGTTTTTGCAACTACCTAAGTCCACCAAATAGGTGACTTATCCCTTCCTTTTCAAGAATGGAACTGGGATGAATGAGGACACTACCACTCCTTTTTGCCCTACTTCCCTTCCCTAATCGAAGGTTACCATAGCCATGGGATGGAACGTTCTTCCATTGTCAGCATTGGTGATAGAAAAAAACTTCCCTACCAGGAACTGATTTAAGTGGACCAGGTGCTGAGTTACCATGGTACTGCTTGCTCCTGTGTCCCTCAGTGCTTTCACTTTCTCCCCATTAATGAAAGGGTGCTGCCTGTCTATTTGCAAATCACTTGGTCAGGCACAGGATGATTCTACCCTCCCTCAGTGACTAATACTGTCTCTGTGGGATCACTGACATGGTCAGGCCGCACCTCTGATCACCATCTGGAGATTAGCAACTGCCTTTACTGCAGGTTGACTTGATGCATTCTTTTTGTTTTTACAGCTAGGATCTCCAGTTTGGTGCCCTCTGTTTTTGCAATTATAACACCAAGTCTTGTTGGGATCAAAGTTCTTTCCTTTGTACCCACCTCTAGACTGTGAGGAGTCTCTTGGCCCACCATCCTGTGGAGGTTTTTCGAGACCTTGAGAAGACTGTCTTTTGATTTTGGATCCCATCTTTCCTGGGGCGGATGGGGGGACATTTGGCCTCTTTCTCAAGGTCTCCCCCCACCACTGGTAGTTTTGGTTACTCTTGTTTTCCCCCAGTGGTCTGCCTTCCACCCCAACCCTTTAGGGGAAAGTATACCTTGGCCTACCAGGTGTTGATGTAGCTTCTCATTGTAGCAATTATTCAGCTCAGTAATGAGTTTCATGAATAGGTTATACAATCCATTGTAATTTTGTACCTTGTTACCAGCTAGCCATTCACCCAGCATTTTTACTGAATAGTCCACAAACTTTACCCGAGTTTGGACATGGGTTTTCTGAGCCTCCCTGAACTTTATGTGGTACTTTTCAGTTGTAAATAAAAGGCCCTGACTTATTGTACCCTTCACGAGGTCATAGGATTTAGAATCTCCCTTAGTCAGTGTCAGGCACCTATCCCTGCGCTTTCCTGAGAATAACTCTCATAACAGTGTGCCTGAGTGATTTTTCCCAATTTCTCACCCACTGCTGGTTCTTTGAAAGGCAGAAAACCATTTCACTATACCATACCCTTTTGAAAAAGGGAGGGACAACTCATTTTGTGAATTTAATATTGAAAGGTCTCTCTTTTAATACTTGGATGCTGTCAACAGAGATGGGTCCTAGGCCCAACTCTTTTCTTTGTTTCTCAGTGTCCAAACCTGACTCTCTAAGGCCAGTGTTTTGGTCAGCCTGGCTAAGGCCAGGTCTTCTTCTGTGGGTGCACTAGTGCTTTGTCTAGAGGAGCTACCCTCATCCCCATTGCAGACAGGGTCCTCTTCTCTCCCAGATACTTCATCATCTAATTCATCTGTGGGGTTATATTTTTCATGATGGACAACCAGAGCCTAAACTTATCTGCACTGGGACTTTTCCAATACGAGATTGATACAGTCAACAGATCCTCCTTAATTGATCATAGCTATATGCCTGGTAAGTGGCCAGGTCGAACTCCTGCCTCTGTCTCTCTTCATCAGACACATTTTAATTTTCTAAAGCTGAGACCCTTATATAACTTTGGAACCCCTTTTTGGATGAGACCAAATAAAGTAAGGACTTTAAAACATTTTCCATTGTTGTAGGGACCTAACCAAGGCCCTAACAATTACTTTAAAGATATGTAGAAAACATTCTAGCCAATTGAAAAACAAAAACAATTAGGCTAAAGACAATTTAAAGAGTTATTTGTGTGCTCATAAAATTGACAAAGTTGTATCAGGAAATATCAGTATCAGCTGATACATTAAATGTAGGAGGCTGGCCCACTATGTAATGTGCAAAGCTAGGCACACTGTGCAGTAGGTCCAGGCAACCACACGTTGATTTACAGAGGTAAAAACAAGACCACCTAATGCTACAATTTTTATGGTAGCTTGGTCGAACCGTAAGGCTAATCTTGAAGAAGTGCAAGGCATTTTTTGTACTCACAGTATCAATATATGAGATGACACACTCAAAAGAATAACTCATGAACTATTTACAAAAATACAGCAGATTTTTCTAAAAAAAATTAAGACCTACCTTGTCAAAATTCAGAAAGTACTTTTTAAGTTATGAATTGTAAAAATGTTAATAAAAAATTATTTTTGGTGCGTAATTACGCACCATAGGACTCAATGGAGAAAATACTTTGAAAACGCATATAAAATCAGGCAATGAGTTTACCACTGTCTCCTTTTACAGGTATGTCGAGGTCATCGGTGGGCACTATGAGCCAGCTGAAGAAGTTTTGATGGCTCCCGTTTTTGACGGGAGCAGCTGTGGAAAGTCAAGCTGCTGCTAGGCCACTGTGGGGGACTTCTTGGAAAAGCACTGCATAGCTGGACATGAAGGTGTTGAGGTTGCAAGGGGGGAAGGACTCTTTGGGCATAGCTGAATATTCAGTGTAGGGCACAGGACGGCTGGGTGCAGAGCGAATCAGTGAGCCAGGAGCTGTGTGCAAAGGTGCCTTGGATGCAGAAATTCGGTCTTTTTGAGGGTCGCTTGCAGGTCAGCAGGGGCACTCTGGTGGGAGGCCCTGGTAGTTTCTGAAGTCACTTGGGTTGGGTCTTTTCCAGGTCCTTATGCAGTCCAGTATGGACTGTCCTTCTTGGTGTCCAACACGAGGTGACCAGTACCTAGGGCTATTGCACGATTTGGCCACTAGAGGGTGTAGTGTCACCAAACTTGGCACACTTTCAGGGTTTGTCCTCTTGGCCTGTTGAGTGTAGTTTGGTTCAGCTGCAGCATCCAGTTCCTCAGTCATCAGCTGGTCAGTGAAGAGGCCTTACTGGGTATTGGGTTCCTTATTGCAGTAGAGCGATGGCTTCATTCTAGAGGGAGATCCTTGCAATTTATTAAGAGTGGAAGTCCTCCGGGGGTTTGTAGAGTCTGTCTAGTTTCCAAGTAACCCCTCACTGTTTGAGTCCTGGGTGCAACAGGCAGGGTTTGGCACCTTTTCTTTGTGCAGCAGGATTTCAGTTATCGAGCCTTGGGTCTTCTTTGTTGCTGGTCTTCTTTTGTGCTTGGAATCTAATTTCTTGGTCTATGGATGCCCACTAAATACTGTATTTAGTGGGTGTTTGGGGAAGTACCTAGTAGTGATCAATGGGTCAGCTACCTTAGGGAGGCTACGCCCACTAAGGGACCACTTTCTGTGGTCAGAGGTCACTTCCCTACACCTGAGTGGGTATTTTCTTTCCATGTAAGATGGAGGAAAATAAAATGGAGGTGTCAGCACCCATCTAGCCCCTTACAGGTGGTGCAAGCAGGGGATTATCATGCGTCATATCCTTTATGTGGTTTCCCACTGTTGCTCCCACCAAAAGTTGGGTTTGCAATGAAGACGGCCATCTGCTGCTAGCAGTAGGTTTGGGGGTCAGGTGTCAAGGTTGGTAAGCCCTTTGAAGCTCGCTAGCAGGGCAGTGTACCTTCCTGAGGGAGGGACTGTTTGCATCTCCACCCAGGAAGAACTTTGGTCTGGGACCCAGAGAGCAGGGTCTCTCACCCCCTGGTTCCAAAATCTTGTCTGTTTGTGGCAGGGTGGTTGTGACTGGCCAGAAACCATGCCAGGGAAGTTAATCTTTGCAGGGGCCACCTCTAAGATGAGACGTGGGTACATTTTGGAATAAATCCAATACTGGTACCAGTTTGGGTTTATCATTCTGAGTTGTTTGATGTCAAACAATCCAGGGTTCAGAGTAGCCATTATGTAGCTGTGACACTCATACTAACCAGAGTCCAACGCATGTATTAAAATCCTCTGTTCACTTACTATGTCCCAGGTTTGTCAAGGACACGCTAGGGTCATATTGCTCATGCATCTATGCCCACACATACAATATAGTGTACCCTGCCTTAGGGCTGGAAGACCTGCCAGAGGGGTGACTTACCTATAGTGCATGCAGTGTGAAGTGGACAGGGCATACAGGCTATGTGCCAGGCCAAGTTGGTTTTTCAGGATTGCATTAGAACATTCAGGCCCATATTTATACTTTTTTAGCGTCGCATTTGCGTCTTTTTTTTATGCAAAAATGGCGCAAACTTACAAAATACAATTGTATTTTGTACGTTTGTGCCGATTTTGCATCAAAAACTACGCAAATGCGGCGCTAAAAAAGCATAAATATGGGCCTCAGTCTGCAATGGCAGTGTTGGGTGCTTCTGCATGCATGACCCTAGAGGGTAGCACAATCTGTGCTGCTGCCCTCAGGGGCCTACCCTTAATACCCCATGCCCTGGCTATCACAGTACCATTTACTAGGGACTTACAATGGCAGCTAAAAATGTTGCCCATTGTGCCAATGCACCAGAACAGTTTTAGGGAAAGAGATCTGGCCCAGGGAACCTGATTAGCAGGGGCCCTGGGCACTAACAACTTTGAAACTTTATCAAATACCAGGCAAAATATGGGGGCTAACCATGACAAAAAGGTCTTTTTCACATCCCCACTCTCTCTTTTGTATAAAGCATTACAACCAAGGACATCTGCTTTCAAGTGGCTTTGTTAATCTTGCCCTGCTGTGAGTAGAAAGCACACAACTGTATGTCAAATGTAATTCTGCTGACTGGAAATGTGCTTCACCCTAGCTGGGGCTGATGAGTCACTCTTCCTTTGGTATCAAATAGCCTTCTGTGCAGAAAGTGGGGTGAGGTCATGAGAATTGCATTTGGGGGACAAGGAATGATTAGGATAGCTGGGGCATTAATTATGGTTTGCTAAGATGACCATTAAATGGACAATGTTTGGGGGGGGGTGTTGGTTTAGTTAAATAGCCATAATTTGCTTAACACTGTTTTTTTTTTTTTAAACAGACTTTAGTGCTCATAGAACCTATCATAGTAAACACGCTTGAAAGACAAACAGTGTGGGAGCTTGATAAAAAGCACAAGACAATCATTGGAGAAAGATAAAAGAGAAGAGTTTATAGAAAACAAGCTTGGGAATTAATAAAAGTACCTAGCTAAAGATCAAAAGATAGAGGAAATTGACACGTTAAAAAAACGAGGGTTACGTAATCAGGACTTTGGTTGAGGGCTGGACCTTTTAAGGTGCAGAGGAGTTTGGGGGCACCAGCTATGGCAGGCCAGCACTTGTGCTCTGCATCCAAACCTCATAGCACACGTGCAGACGTGCAGCGAAGATGAGAAAACAGGTTGTAACCTTACATTGAAATGCTAATGCGCGTTCCTTTATAAAAAAAAAATAGACAAAAGATGAAACAGGTAAAAGGTATAAGAAATACTTAAACTTTCCATGGGAAAATGCAGATGAAATTCACTCAAAATAGTGTCCTGTCGTTATAACATCAAATCAAAACCTTAAAAAAAAAATTTAAGTTCGCCAGTTATGTTCTCTACATGAGCATAATCACTCTCTGCAAGCAATGCTCTGAATCTCACACATGACCTCACTGATGATGGAATCAAAAAAAGACATCATCAATAACTTCACAAATTTCAGCTCAGATGAAATCATTGATGCCATCATTGTCATGAACATTTATTATAGAAGGGAATGGCTTTACAATCAAGTCCTTGTCGAGGGTGTGTGAAATTGGAATACGTTGCTTTCACTTAATTGCAGA
The DNA here is from genome assembly GCF_031143425.1 of Pleurodeles waltl. Taxonomy (NCBI): domain Eukaryota; kingdom Metazoa; phylum Chordata; class Amphibia; order Caudata; family Salamandridae; genus Pleurodeles; species Pleurodeles waltl. Next base: position 881,521,665 of record NC_090436.1, read on the forward strand.
AATGTCAGGAAGATTCCTTAAAATGATGTGTACTGAACATGAAATCCAATTCATCTGCTATATTGTAGTGCAAAATGAGTCCATGCATCAATGTCTGACACATGCACACATTTTGTGCAACAAAAACACACTTGCCATGAGCAAGAGCCAATTATGTTCCGGTTGTTCACGTTGTTTTCCTACTCCTGTGCTATAACTCTGTGCAAACTGCAGAATATTTATGCATTGTGCCGCAATGACATAACTTCAGGAATATCATGCAAGAAATGTAATGTGAAGTTCCCGAAATTATGCAAATTATGCCAGTATAATTATGCCAGGGCCTACTCTATATGTACGTGTCCAATCATGTTTGAGGATGCAGGGTAAAACCTTGTATCATCCTATACCACCCACCAATACTGTTGTTTGTGTAAATTATGAGCCTGAGTAAGGAGAAACTGAAAATTCTACAGTACTTGAATGAAAATATAAATATTGAGTATAATTGACTTGCTAAATTTCCTCCACCACGGTTACCATGTTCCAAGGATGAGAAAGGGATACCCCCCCCCCCCCCCAGGGCAGGTTTGAAAGGTGAATCGCTTCCCCTTCCAACCCTGCTCCCCATGACGTCTGATGACATCAGTAGGCAATCAGAGGTAACCTCCCATTTCGGTGGAAGCTCAGCTACCAGTGAGATCTGAAGATTTCTCTTCCGACCAAGAGGTGGGGCAGGCAGAGGCATGAAAGGAAAGGAAAGGGTTTTCCTTTCTTTTCATGTCTCTGTGAGCTTTTCTGCAGCCTCATCGTGAAGCGTAGGGGCTGCAGAAATGCCCACTAGACACCAGGGATTCTGTGTTTATGTTTATTTGTGTGTGTTTTTACATAAGGGGAGCAGCCCCTTTCACAAGGGCCACTCCCCAAGGAGGCAATTATTAGGTCTTTTCTGCCCATCCTGGGGGGAGAGACCCCTTAGGCAGGGGTCGCTACCTTAGGGGGGGGATTTATTTTAGGCCATTTCTGTCCCCATTGGGGGCAGATCAGCCTATTTCAATTAGGCCGATCACTAGACAGCAGGGAATTTTTGTAATTTTCTTTTTACAGATGGGGAGCCCCTTAGGCAAGGGTCGCTCCCCTGGGGGTAATTTTATTTTAGGCTATTTCTGCCCATCTTGGGGGCATATCAGCCTATTTTTCTTAGGCAAATCTGCCACTTAGGCACCAGGAAATGGTATGTGTGTGTATGTGTGTTTTGTGTTTTATTTGGGGGGGCAGACCCTTGGGCAAGGGTCGCTCCCCATAGGGGCAAATAACTGTAGGCCATTTCTGCCCTCCTTGTGAGCAGATAAGCTTATTGTAAGGCTCATCTGCCCCCAAGGAGGGCAGAAAGCCCACCAGAGAAGATTTTGTTTTCAGGAAAAGAGGTTGGGGGTATGGCCATACCCCCCACCCCAAATACATGGGGACAAAGTTGTTCTGCCCACCGGTGGGCAGATGGGGCAATTACCCCCAGTCCTCTCCCTGGTGGGGAAGCCTACTAGACACCAGGGAATTGAAAAAAAATAAAAATACTGGGGTGGTGGCTACCAATCATTATGCGCGTGGTTATGCCCTCACCACAACTGAGAAATTTGAGAAATGCCCTGTAATTCACATGATAGTATGAGGACCCCGGAATTCAGATATGTGCAAATAACCACTGCTTCTTAACACCTTATCTTGAGCTCATTTTAGAAATTCAAAGGTTTCCTTGATGTCTATTTTTCACTCTTTATATTTCAGCAAATGAATTGCTGTATACCCAATAAACAATGAAATCCCACTGCAAGGTGCAGCTCCTTTATTGGTTCTGGGTACCTAGAGTTCTTGATGAATCTACAAGCTCAATATATCCATGCAACCATAAAAGTCCAGCAAATGTAACAGTGTATTGCTTTTGAAAATCTGACATTGCAGGACAAAGTTACAGAGTAAATCATGGTGAAAAATGGCTGTTTTTTACCTCAATTTCAATGTTTTCTTTAGCTGTTACTTTCCGTAGGAAAACCTTGAAGGATCTGCACAAATGACCCCTTACTGAGTTCAGAATGGTGTCTACTTTTCAGAAATGTTTAGCTGTCCAGGATCCAGCATTGGTTTCACACCCATTTCTGTGACTAACTGGAAGGATCCTGAAAGCACAAAAAAATCGTAAAAAAGGGGTATGTCCCAGTAAAAGGCAAAAAGTGTGTTGTAAAATGAGCCTTTCTGATTCTATTCTGCCTATTCCTGAAAGCTGGGAAGATGGTGATTTTAGCACAACAACCCCTTTGTTGATGCAATTTTCAGGGAAAGCCTTCTTCTGCAGCCCCGTTTTACCATTTAAAAAAAAATACAAATTGTTTTACTCTCCTTTGGCTAATTTCTTGGTCTCCTCCAGGGGAACCCGCAAACTCTCAGTACCTCTAGAATCCCTAGGATGCTGGACAAAAAAATATGCAAATTTGGCAAGGGTAGCTTATGGGGATAACAAATTATGAGGGCTTAAGTGCAAACTACCCCCAATAGTACCAGAGTGGAAAAAGGCTGGCACCGAAGAGATTATGTTTCATCCACACATTTGTGTTTTCTCAGACTTCTTCAAACGTTACAAAGGCCCCAAGGTCTTTGCAAACACACAATATAAGTGGCTAGGTAGTTAAGGCTGGACTGTTGATTTTGGTGCAGGGTCAAGACTGATAGCTACATCCTGGGTCTATTTTGAAGTAGCTTGGTGGACAAAAGAACAATGTGTTGGACTGCTATCTGAGTGATTGCAAGTGGTTAGATTTATTTCAGGAATCCATATTTCCCCTTTTGTGTGCATGGATTCCTAGGCCTAAAGCCTTGGAGAATATATTGTACTTTTTCATAGGCACCAAATCACACACTTTGTACTCCAGGTCATTAGCAGAGCCTGTTCGGAGAGCAAGTTACTGGTCAAGTAGTGGACATTAACTTGCAAATTTCAGCCGGTTTTAAAGTTTGCTTTCAACCATTACTTACTGATAATCAGTGCTAAAGTGCATGTGCCTTTCCACTGCAAACATGGTAAAGATTTTATACTCACAATTGCCATGTTTAATTTACCTGTAACTCCCTTGTCGAGTGGTAAATCATACACCCAGGGCCTGTTAATTAAATGCTACTAGTGGGCCTGCAGAACTGATTGTGCAACCTGCCTAAGTAGCCTTATAACCTATCCACTGCCATCCGGACTTGGCACTTAAAACTCCTTGCAGTCTTACACTCCCTTTTGTTTACATCTAAGTCACCCCTAAAGTAGGCCCTAGGAAGCCTGTGGGGCAGAGTACCATGTAAATTGAAAGACAGGACATGAACCTCACTGTTTCCTTATCCTGGCTTTTTCATTATTATGAGGCCCACCCCTCCCATAGGCCAGCATTAGGAATTCCTTTTACTAACCTTAAGTTGTAACTCCTGAACTGTGAGGAGTGGCTGGGTCATGTTTCGTACCATTGGAATGGTAATAATAAATATTTTTTTCTGGTAATGTGGGATTTACTACTAGTAGTCTAGAAATGCTACTCTTAGAAAGTGGATATTTCTCTGCACTTACTGCCCTGTGAGCCTACAGCCTTTCTACAATACACATCTGGCTTGGGTGGTGTGACAGTCCCACTTGTGCATTCCCTTCAGACACCCACAACACAGGACACTAAGCCATATCTGCATACTGATGGGTTTTCCTGAGGAAGGGGTAGGGAGGATCTCACACCTGCATTCTCAAAGGGTAATGGCTGTGGTCCACACTGGATGGCTGAGTCCCCCCCACTGGCTGTCTGGAGCCGAGACTGACTTGAAAGGGGGACCTGCGTCCTTCACAAGCCTCCTTTGTTAATCATTCCCCACATCAAAAGGCACTTTTTTGTAAAAGTAGTGGGCCCCTTGACACACTAGCTAGATCATCCCTAGGGTAAGAAGGAACACTGCTGGAGTAACCATTGTTGTGCTAGAAGGACTGCCACCTTGCTGGTATTTGACTGTTTTTATGAAATGAGACCAGACTCTGCTGAGCTGCCTTCTGCCTGCTGACCACTGCGCAGCACCATTCCAACTCCTAGCCCTACCAGGAAGTCTCCAGGGATTTACCTGTGTGCCCTGTCTTTGTTAACCACTCCTTGTGAAGTCAAGGAGTGTCGCTCCCTGCTGACACCCCCCTCATCATTGTGCATGGCTCCTAAGAATCACCAAGCGGTCCCCGCACCCTTTCCGGTACCCTTACTTTCTAATACCCAACCACAAGGGCGTTGCCGCCAGGAGGGCATTGTGGTCGTGCCGACGCACTGGGACCGCTGGCACTGGGAAGCTGCCTCTATCCTCTCTGGTGCCCCTGACTCACTAAGGATCAACAAACCTGGGACTGGGCAGCCCGAGAGGAGTCTCCAGGAAAGCCTCCTCAACACAGCAGCAACCATGGCGGCCTGATCACACCAGCACAGGAGTGCTGAGCAAAGGTACCGTCTTCGCAGGGACACTGTCTCCGGCCCCCTAGTATCCCCCACTCACCGGGACTGACAAGCTGAGGACCAGAAGGCACCCCAGGAGATCCATCGCTCTCCCCGGTCCTGGTTGCACTGCTGCACCACTCAGCCTTCCTTGCGGAGCATACAGTAAGGCTTGCCCACAATCTTTCTTACCCTGAAACTGATGAGCCTGAGACTGGACAGCCCCTGAGAAGTCTGCCACTCTCCCTGGCCCTGGTGTACTCACTATACCGGCTCCCCTTCCTTGAAGAGCGAGCTGGAAGCCTCCCCCAACCTCTTCAGACACCACATTGCCAGCCACTCAATGTTGGTGAGCGCGACCGGGGGTTTACCTTATTGCCTAAAAGAAAAGACGCTTCTTCATTTTTGTAGACGTTGCTCTGCGTGCCCAGTTCATTGCAAGTATTCCACAACCCCTGTCTACAGCACCAGGAGAGTTATTGCACACTGTACCTATGATAATTTGCCCTTTATCGTGCACATTTTTTGAACATATGTACAAAGATTGTAAATTTTTTCTAAAAACATCGTGTGGAGTCTTCTCATTGGTGCCTACAGGATATTGCTGTTAGGGGGATTGCACAAATACTTTACACACTGCCTTCAAAGTTTAGCATGCTTGGTCTGCGCCAAGCTACTAAAGGGTGAGCACAAATTAGCCTAAGTTGTGTTTCTGACTTGCCCTGACTAGAGTGAGTGGATTCTGCTTGGCTAAGGTACATACCCTAACCAACCAGAAGCCCCATTTCTAACAGAAATCAAAAATAAGTAATGTGCAATAGACTCAATATATGGCAAAGCACCATCCCAAATTGTGCCTGTTTCATGAGATAGATGACTATCGGGGTAGGTTACACAGTATGCTTGTAGGAAAGCTGTTTGTTTTGTTCATGGGTGAGAAAGTGAATTTTATTGATAGCTGGCAATAGGCTCTTACAATGTACAGCTTACTGATAATGGCATACTTAATCAGGGGCATAGCTGCAAGGGATAGAAGGGGCGTGGGTTATCCTGCTAATGAGACTGAGAAGCTTGAACAACTCAGCTATGGCATTGGAGGATAAGAATGATTCCAAGTGCATGTGTCAGAACCCCTCCAGGGAGACATGAGGCAAACAGGGGTTACTGGGCCCAACCGCAGTGGTATTTTACACTTGATGTCCGATCTACTATGGATTCTTGTTGAAATAACTCTGTGCAGGGTACAACTCCAGATTGGTGGGGACTTAAAATTGTCCAAGATGTGTCTGTGTACAGGGGTACTGAGGGTTTTTCTATACCTGTGACAACTGTTAATTATATGCATATAATGCTTTAGAGAACAATGGTTTGTGTTCACATTGTGTTTTATAGCTCTGTTGTGCACTGGGTCCTGCTAACCATACTGCGGGAATAGTGATGCCTGTCAGAGATTGTCAACAGATCAAATCGTGTCTTGGGACACAGCCCTCACAATCTCTGGTCATAAATTCCAACCTTCCTCAGCATTTTGGCAGCTATGGGACCCTTCAGATTCAGTTGTGTAGGCTTGATACTTTGACATATAGGGGCATATTTTACTCTGTGCAGGATTTGCATAATATTTTTTACGCAAATCCAGTGCAAACTCAACTTCATATTTATATTCTGGCACTAGACATGTCAAGCGCCTAAATATTGGAGTTAAAGTCATTTTTTGCCTGAGGAAAATTACCTTGCATTAATGAGGTACAAGGTAGGCGTTCCAGGGCAAAAAATGACTCTTCTGCCCTATCGCCTTATTTATCCTTCAGTGCAAAAATCACGCACGGGGAAGGAGAGGTAAAAAAATGTGTAAGGCTTGCTTTGCACCATTTTTTACCGCCTGGGTCAGGGCAGGCGTTAGGGGACCTGTGGGCCTATTTCCATGGTGAAAGCTTGCTTTGCACCATTTTGTAACACCTGGGTCAGGCCAGGCGTTATGGGACCTGAGGGCCTATTTCCATGGTGGAACTCCATGGAATAAGCCCACAGGTGCCCTCCCCAGGGCCCATGGTCACCCCCACCTAGTGCAGAGAGGCAGCAGAGAATGGCAGACCCCACCCCATGTAAGTATAGGTAAGTACAGGTAAGTATTTTTTTTAAGTGCAATTAGGGGCCATGAAATTCGCCCCTGCATGGCACTGGGTGCAATGGCCATGCCCTGGGGACCCTGGTCCCCTGTGCTGGCCACTGGGGTGGTGTGCATGACTCCTGCCTTTTCTAAGACAGGAGTCATGTGGTATGGATAATTTTGCATCAAAAAATGTCTCTAGCCAGGTTAGAGTCATTTTTTTTTTTTTTACTCGAACCTGCCTAATGTAATTTTTTGTGCAAACCCCCTACTTCCATACCTCTGTCGCTAGCCTACACTTTGCACCGGATTGCACCATTCCATAAATAGGGTGCCTGGCTGTTGCACAGAAATGGTGCAAGCCAGTGCTAAATGTTTTGGTGCAAAACTGCGTTAGTGCAGTTTTCCACAAAAAAGTATAAATCAGGGCCATAGTCTCTGATTTAAAGCTCCCTCCGACATTGTGTTGTTTGCGTCTGTTTACACTAAGCTTTCAAGGGGACCATTCATTTTAAAAGTTTTCAGCTTGACCACCATTGAGGGGCATATTTATATTCTGTCTGCTCCGAATGTGCGTCAAAAATGTTGACGCACATTCGGTGCAAACCGTGCACCATATTTAAACTTTGACACCCGAGCCCGCGAATGTCAAAATCCCGTGTGTGCATCAGTTTCTGGATGCGGGAAACCGCTTTGCGTTAATGACATGCAAGGTAGGCGTTCCCGTCCAAAAAAATGACACAAACACCCGTGTGCCTTATTTATGGTACCGCACAAAAATCCCGCACGGGCGGGAGGCGGAGTCGCAAAATGACGCACAGCCCAATTTGCGTCAAAAATTAATGCCTGGGTCAGGGCAGGCGTTAAAATGGGGCAAACATATCTGTATTTAATGAAAATACACAGAAGCAACAGCAGAGCTTCAAAAGGAAGACATGGAGGTGCTTCTCATCCAGCGTGCACACAGACGCAGAGCACAGGACAAGCAACAGCAGCTTCCACAACACCAGCAGGGACACCAAAGGCAACGCAGAAGGCAGGAGAGGATATTCCGCAACAGGACAACCCTTCATGGCCTCAGGGAACATGACATCATCCAGAGGTACAGGTTGAAATGGCAAGCCATTCAGCAGCTGCTGCGCAACATTAAGCCACAGTTGGCACCCAGCTTGCAGACAACCCGCACCATACCACCAGAAACCAAGCTGCTAGCTGTACTACACATGTTGGCAAGTGGCTCCTTTCAAACCACTGGTGCCCTGGTTGCTGGGATCTCACAACCATCATTCTCCGCCTTCCTCCCCAAGGTACTGGATGCCATCATCACACTCACACCCCACCACATCTGCTTCCCCAACACACAGCAGAAGCAGCAGGAGACAAAACAGGGGTTTTACCTCATTAATGGATTCCCACACTTCCTTGTTGCCATTGGCTGCACACATGTACTCCTTGTGCCACCTGCTACAACTGAACATCTATACCGCAACAGGAAGAACACACACTCCATCAATGTGCAGGCCATTGTGGATCACCAGGGATTGATCACCAACATTGTGGCAAAGTATCCTGGGAGTGTACATCATTCATTAATCTTCCGCCACTGCACCATCAATCAATACTTCCAGGATGGACGATATGGAAATGGACTTCTTGTTGGTAAGTACAGAAACCTACTTATATAGAAACTGCACAGCAACCCTCTAGGACAAACAACACATACACCACAACATCAACATGTGGACAGGTACACACTGAGGTTGTGACACCGCTAGGCATGTTTGACATCCTCACTCATTTGGACACACACATATGGACAAATGACAGATCCAAATAACAACAGATGCCACTCCACAGACACAAGGGAGCAATTTAAAACAACACAAAGACAATGACATGGCCTCAACTGGCAGTACAACTTGGAAGAATAATCTTTCAATATCACATCAAGAACACTCAATCAAACACCCTTCCAACCAATACGTACTGTGTAAGGGGTGTGGAATGTAATTTGCTGCAGGTCGAACACCGTAACTCACATAGCATTATGATGACTACAATAAAAGTCACATGCAATCATTGAGGCCGTTCCAATATCTCACATCACTCCTGCTCTCACATTGCCCACTACCAAGAGGCAAGTGGACTGTGTGAAGAACACATCTTGATGAGACAATATGGAAGGTGTATATTCCTACACATACGCATTGTGACAAATTAACACACACACAACAGATGTACTGCCATACGGACCTTCTAAAACTCAAAACGACAACCTCACAACCAAGTTAGCCAGCTGAACTAGACCATGTACAGTAGTCTGAGTAGACGTTACAACCTGAGTCAACTTGCCAAGGGCAGATAAATAGGTCTGCAGTGAACTTGTCACACATGTGAAATTAGTGTACAGTCAAATGTTAAGACGTCAATGATCACAACGGACGGAGAAGTTTGGCTAATTGTCACCTTTCAAAATGTAAGGGTCTCACTGATGGTTAAATTAATCTATTGCATATGTCAAAATGTATGGGATGTCCAGGGTACATAGATGCAAACGTATTACCACCACTGTTGAATTGATTATGTGTATGGAACTATCATCTCACCCCCAGTGAGAACACAGGGACACCTGTATCACAAGTCACAATGCAAGAGAGAACACACTGTACTGCAACTCTCAAAATATACTGCTGACAACCAGTCAGCAGCCAAACACTCGGTCAGCCAGGAAACAACCCAATGCTGATGGTACATCCTAGAAGCCTAGGAATCGACACAATAACACAAACACAAATGAGTCTCAGACAACACAAGAGAACTATTGCCATGCAAGGAGATATTAATGGGGCAAGCTACATCAACATGATCTCAATCATTTTCTATTTCAGCTGATCAGAGGTATGGGTCCAGCCATGGATTATGACCCCATTTGCCAACCCAAGCACTGCAGCAGAGCATGCCTACAATGAGGCACATAGGAGGACACGCACCATAGTCGAGAGGACCTTTGGCATCCTGAAGTCAAGATTCAGGTGCCTCGACATCACTGGAGGCAGCCTCCAATACTCACCAGAAATGGTCTGCAAGATCATTTTAACCTGTGCCATCCTGCACAACATTTGTGTACGAAGGAACATTCCCCTATTAGAACCAGAGCCACAAATGCCTGAAGAGGAGGAAGAGGAGGATGCTGGGCATCAACATGAGGGGGACCAACCAAACACAGCTGCAGGATTGCATAGGCGCCAACATATTATTAACAATTTCTTTTGACTCAACTCACCATCACCACTGTTTTAACATATGTAAATAAACACCTATAATAATAACCATATCATGGTCACCTTTATCTCTAACTATCAGAATAAGAGTGCAGCCTCATGGAGCATTGCTGATATACTGATCAGGACACAGAAATTTCCAAAGCAATTGTGATGCGCATGAATCAACAGTCACATTCATACACACTGTAAATGACATATATCCTGTACATTTCACATTTGAAGGTCAATAGCAGAGGACCACACCTATTTCACACTTACATGTTGGCAACATGGTTCATAGCAGCATATGGCACACAACTAAGACACTATCAGTCAATAATGGAACAAAAAGCATCATACATGAGGCAGAGGATGTGCAATTGCAATAGTAACATTAATGTATGACCAGACCCTTGACAGCAGTAACTGTTACATCACCTATCTTTGCCAGGACTATGTGTGACTAGAATTCCATATATGCACAACATAGATAGCACAAGTGTCGCACTTATGACAAGCATTGCGCACATGACATTCCATGTACATGTCAGCCCATGTCCTAAGTCCTGACACACCCATGTTCCCGGTCTCACCCCACCCGTCTTAAGAGGTCACTGGAATGGTAATATGTGTACCCAGATAATCCCTCCTCTACACACACACAGACTCACAATGTTAATCCAGTGTGCTTCACCTTTTAGTATGGTATGCCATAGTCATTGTACTTCTGTCTGTATGTACGTCAGGTTAAATAATGCACTGTCTTGTAGTCTCTTAGCCCTGTTATCACCTGTAGATTGCTTCCCATTTGAAAGGTAATGTTGGCCATTTGAACTTGAATCTCACCTATAGGACTTGTGAGAGACTGATGCAGCACACATCTGTGAGCACCTCCATGCAGACCAGCCATATTAACATGCACTGTCCTTGCAGATGCTTGAAACAGCATAGAAGCTGCTATTTTATCGATTACACTGTTATGCATTGCCATAAAAATCAGCTATGTAACACAGCCCTTGAGTTAATGTGTCACCTTCCAAAACACAGGGCAAACACAGTTTTCCATGTCAACTGTCTTGTTCCTTCTCCGACCAGTCTCAGTCAGACCACTGAGTATGTACCTTGTGAAATTGCTGGATCCTGATTTGACCTTGCATCCTGTTAGCCTGACTGGCTCCTGACTGTGCCTTACCTTAAAGGTTCCTTGTGGCTACATATGTATCATAGTTGCTTTCCCAACCCTCACATTCCTCCTGGGGTATTTTGTCAGGTGGGTCTACAATGCATACTCAAATACATTGTATAGCATATTCTGTTTATTTATCGTACCATTGTTGGGAACTTGTCTCCAAATACCCAAATCATGGCCTATCCCTTGTCTGGGTCTCATGTATGCATGAGTGACAAATTGTGACAGTGTACCATGGCCGTATGCAGGGATTGGGTATGGTGCCTCCAGCAGAACCAGCAACGTCAGATAATGTGCATGAAAAGTCCACACATGTTAGGACCTTGACAGTCCACACGCTGATTCACATTGCCTCCAACATATTGATGTGCCGTGCGTGGTGAATAGCTGCGAGAATAATCAGCACAGAGGCTATGATGTTCCCAGATGCAGTGGGAATTTTAGAGGCCAACCTGTGTACAAATGTTGTGATGACACCTGCTGGTACAAGAATCCTGAGATATTATCTTACTCAGCACACCAAGGTTGCCCTGTTGACAGTCTCATAACACACGTCTGCATTGACAGGGAAGGACTATCCCCACGTGGGTTCTCAAGTCCTCATTGGCTTTACTTCCATTGATCTCCGAAGGATACTCAGTAGATATAGGAATAGCCGCCACCGACTCATGACTAGACCTGGACGTAACTGTGACAACATAGACTCCTAAAAATATACAGGCAAAACATTGGCCCACACACATGAACCAGACACCTCTGTGCAATTGATCACTGGAAATATGTGGCCATGTGCTGCTTGGTCTGCTGGTCCTCCACTGCCACAGGAGAGTTGTGGCTCAGTTATATCACCTCAACTGTAGTGTGACATTACAAATGTGGTTTATCTTTGGCTCTCCGTGTCACAAATACGGTACCCACTTAGTATGTACATGTGCCTGACTCATGGTGGGTTTGACCAACAAGTGCCTAGGAAGCAGTATCCAAAATTCCAGGACATGTGATGGTCAAGTTTTGGACCATTGACATGAACAACGGTCTGCTATCTATCCGGTGCATGCTTTGTCATTTGTGGTGTTTATGTTACCCAAAAACTAGAAAGTGCACACAGCAGTTGTTGCTACATATATGAATTACACATGTCCTCTCTCATTTCCACACTGACTTGCATCCGAGGTTTGGACACATTGACTCCACATGCATACAAGCATATTTGCAATAATGCATCTTGTGATGGTCACACAGTGGGTCAACAACAATATTAGTAGCCAAAGCACACACATTGAGCCATAGGCATTGAGGTATTGTACTTATGTGCATCACCTTGCTATCCTCTCCTGACGCCAAACATGCCCAATTTGTGTAATACATCTATGCAGGCCACACGTTTGCCCATCTATTGCGTCAGTCAAGAGTGAAAATCCTGTACATGAAGTAGCGGATCATGGTCTGCAGAAGTATGATGTCTCACATGTGTCCATACACCGTCATGCCCAAAGTGGGTGCAATCAGGCTATCTCAGTATTGTCACAACTGTAATGTACTAATTAAAATGGTAAAATGACTCAAACCCAGTTAATGCCTGAAATTTTTTGCCGCACACGCGTCAAAAAATGACGCACATGCGTCTAAAAATGATGCTTATGCCCGAAAAACGACGCATAATGCCCTGAAAGAACCATTGGCACTGAACGGTATCTTCCACACTGTACCTCTGAAAATTGGTTACGTTTGAAACAATTTTGAACCATATGGATGCAGGCTTAAATCTACTCCTGTGCGTCAATAAAAAATGACGCGCAGACTGTATGCGTCAAAATATTTTGACGCATGACAATAAAAACGCCCGCCATTTTAGGCAGGAAGTGATGTGATAGGATATCCTGTTTACAGAATAGGTACAGTGGGTGTACTTTCACTTTCACTTTGCAGTCTGTGATATTTCCTGACTGTGTGGCTGTGTCGCGATTTGTCTCTGTGCATTTAAAGAATTTGTCTCCTGTGTGGTCTTTTTATTGCATTTTTGTGATTTAAAACTTGTTGTGGTATCCTGTCTGAGTGGTTTTTGTGGTCATTTGTGTTGTAAACTATGGTCTTTGTTTTTTTGGGAGTCTGTTGTGGGTAGTGTTAGTTTGGGTATAGTTGGGCTGTGTTAGTAGTTTATTTGCATTTTTCCTATCCTACTTTAGCCCTATTCTCCTTTGTTCCCCTTTATCCCCTATTTCTCTTTTTGTACCATTATGATGGGTAGGCCTCGTCTTAGCAGGATGGGAGAGGAGGAGCTGGGTGGGTTCATTTGGCTGGTGTGCCATTTCCTACCCCTGATGATTGAGGCAGGTGGGCGTGTGATACAGGGGTATCACACTGAGGCACGGAGGCTCCGGTGGGCAAAGGTGCTGCATCATCTGCAAAGGATTTACAACACACCCAGAAACGACCACCAGCTGAAGCACCGCTGGGCAGACCTTGTCTCCAGGGAGCAAGAACTGCTGGACCACCTGGGGATTGTGATTGGTGGCCCTGTTGGTAAGTACAAATCATGTTAATGTGCACGTTTAAATGCTCTGTAGTGACATTAGCTGATTTTTACAATATCTGCCGGCAATGTTGTTGAGTGTGTGGAATGCTACTGAAACATACAGGGTCATATTTCTACTTTGTTAAGGACCACAATTGCGAGCTGTTTGGAAGCAAGCGCTCTGCAAACTTACTGAATACATTTGTATAATGTAAGTTAGTGCCGCCTTTGTGTCAAACAGCAACACAAATCAGGTGCCAATTATGTATAGATATAGGCCACAGTTGCCTGTGAGGTATAGAATTTTCCGACACATTACCGTCATTTGTTGACGCAACAGCTAGACTGACTTTCTAAACACAACAGGAGCCTGAACATTAGTGCTGGCTTCACATCAATTGATGATATCAATGTGGCGCAAACATATGTCTCATGTGTGTTTGGTGAGTGTGTAAGGAAACCGATCATTTAAAACCCCAAAATCTTAGGAATTATTGTGCCCCTCTTTCATTTCGGATACATGTCTGATCTGGATTTGGACACATAGGTAACAAGTTCTACCTGCGCTCAGCTAACATCTTAGACTGGTATTTGGAGTTTGTAGTGCCACATTTAAATTAGGGATGGCTGACCAAAGGTATGCACATGGGTTCATATCTCTATTGTTGGTGCAACTCATCATAGCTGTGCCACATCAAATGAAGAAACTGTAACAAATTGAGGGCTAGCAACTGTCCCTGGCCCTCTGTACATTGTACCTGTGTGTCATAAATTGGTCATAATTACAATGGCTGGTTGACTGGTGATGCAGTCCTCACGGAAAGTGGCTTTGGATGTCTCTCATGGATACACATGATGAGACGAATACACTCCATGATTTTGTCTGCTCACTAATGAAGGAGCATGTTTGCCACCACATGATAGTTGGGGCCACTGCATGTGTGCAGATATGTGTGTATCACTCACTGGAGTCTGTGGGTCTGTACATGTTTGCTGTGGTATGTAGGATGCAGGATCATCATGTCTGAGAGGCTTTACGTTCTGATGTAATCTTACACATGGTATTTGTCTTTGGAATTGTTGTACAGTGCACAGACATTGAGCAAATTTCTCCCTTCCATGCCTTACAGGAGGACCGGCACCATACACTGTTGGCGAGGTGGCTCGATTTGAGGATCCAGACAACTGCAGTAAGTGTTGATATGTCTGTTATGTGTTGTGTTTGCTGGTGATGGACTCCTTTGTGTTGGACACATAGGGCCTGATTCTAACTTTGGAGGACGGTGTTAAACCATCCCAAAAGTGGCGGATATACCTCCTACCGTATTACGAGTCCATTATATCCTATGGAACTCGTAATACGGTAGGTGGTATATCCGCCACTTTTGGGACGGTTTAACACCGTCCTCCAAAGTTAGAATCAGGCCCTTAGTAAGGTGTGATGCTCTGGCCAATCATTTGATTTGTTCCATGAGTGGAATATCATTTTTATCACCATCTTTGAGTTGGCCAATCCTTTTTGGATTGTCATATTTTGGTATTCTAGGTCAGTCCTGTAGGCACGGCAATATGAATAGGGATGAGTCATGTGGATAAAACTTGATTCAGAAAAAGTCGCACTGGACCATATTAGTGAATTAGTCAGACCAGAATTCTCCCAGAATAGGGATGCCAAAGTCTTACCCACAGACTTCTGCTTCCCTATTCACTAATGTACATGTTGAACTGTATGTTAAACTTCCTAGCAGCATGTAGCTCCACATGTAGTGCTGCGAGTATGTGGCACTTGAGTACAATGGCCTAGGTGTGCATACAACTCATGGCCAGAGGTGTTCTTGCATCTCTCTGTTTGTTGTAAGTCATAAATTACTGTAGTAAATGATGTGGACAAAGGTCTGCATTTCCAAACATGAGTGTTGATGGGATTGGTCAAGGGTTAGCTGTCTCCTATTTGGAGATCCTCCTTACCTGTGGTGTGTGTGCTGGGCCAAACCAATGTCCAGCTTTCCTAAGCTTCCTGGGTGTCCTTGTTGTTAGAAATTATTAGTTGATAGTCCTCCCCCCCCCAGACACAGGCATAGGGGTTGTGAATAGTGTACCTAGGACTGATGATACAAGTTTGGTACACAGACATGTAAATCATTGAATCACTTGTCTGAACCTAGTATACCCACTCATGATTAGCACATGCTTTCTATACTGGCAAGTCCATTTACAACTCGCAGATCATGTGGCCCTAGATTTCCATACCGTACAATGACATTTGTAGCCATGGCAGTGGTGGAGGATGTGCAGCATGATATTTAGCTGACAACTGGCAGAACTATGATGCCAAAATCATGTCAGTTGTTACCCATCTTGTAGGGTTTGTATGTGCTATGTGTGATAGGACCTTTGTAGGCAGGATTGCCATGTACTTGCTCAAGGACAATCAATGATCTGTATGATGATATGGGCCTCCGGAGTCTGGAGGGCATTTTGCCAAGATGTATTTCAGATATCTTTATTACATCAAAGCAACTTCAATAATCATATCGACATCCACCGGGAAAGTCCGTCGCACTTCCCCTCTCCTTCTTCTCCTCAGACTTCTCCAACCGTCTCTCTCGGAATCCTCTCGTCATCGCATTCCACTCCATCTCGCTTCCCCAAAGAACCATATGACATCATAGTATACATGAAGCCATAACACATCTTCCCCCTTACAATTCACAAAATATAACAAAATAATATTGCATAAAACTATAATACAATCTAAATACATATCGGAATGTTTAAGACGATAATTCAACATTGTATCAATTAAGGGAACAAAACATAACCCAAACAAAAAACAATTAATTAATTCTAATTATATACACGACAAAATATGACTTTCAAAATTTACTTCACAAAGTCTGATAGGTGCTTTGGAAAAATTCTGTTCCTCACACTCCTTCTTAGCTTCTCACTCATCTCTGAATCAGGTACTGTGTTACTCAATTCCTTCCCATTAGAACACTTGGCTAAGCGAGACATACTCCAAACTTCACCATCCTCAAGTACCACAACATTTTTCCTTATTTCAACAATTTTCTTTGGCCCTATAAATTTGGAAACACCTTTATTACACCATACTGGTTTTTTTTATAAACACCAAATCCCCTTTAGACCAATCCCTCTGTTTTACACACTTCCTCTCATCAAACCTTTTCTTGTACCTATTTTGATTCTCAATTACTCTGGCACGAACAGATTTAGAAATAAGTGACTCTTTCAGATTTTGTAATCCAGAATGCAACCAAGAAGGATTCAATTTGGAACCCGCCAATCTACCCTTCAAAATTCGAAAAGGAGACATTCCTGTGATAACATTAGGTGCATTCCTATGAGCCCATAACTTCTCTCTCAGAACCACTTTCAAACTTATCCTATGTTCAAGGGCCACCTGAGCACTCGCTCTCACTAACTGATTCATCTTTTCCACTAAACCATTTGCTTGTGGAGCATATAACGCAGTTCGATGATGGGAAATTGCCAAATTATTAAGAAAATTCCTCATTTCCAAAGAAGTGAATTGTACACCATTATCCGTAATAACCACCTTGGGGATACCTTCACATGCAAATACATCAGTTAAAAACTCAATCACATTTCTTGTGGTGATGGAACTCACACAACTAGCAGTAACCCATTTGGAAGTGTAATCAACAAGAACAATTACAAATTTCTCACCAGGAGGTAATAGCTCAAAAGGTCCAACCAAGTCTAAACCTAACTTGACCCATGGCACATCTGGAACAGATATCGGAGACAAAGGAGCAGTTCGCACTATTTTAGATTTGTCATTACTGGCACATTGGAAACACTCCTTTACCACAGCTTCAACTTGTTTGTCCAATCCCGGCCACCAATAACGTTCCCTAATGCTAGATTTGGTAAGATTTCTACCCAAATGTCCATCATGAGCCAAGTTGATCAATTTTTTATACAATCCCGCAGGTGGAACTAATCTATCTCCTCTATACAGGTTACCTTCTATAATACTAAGTTCATCTTTAACACACCAGAACGCTCCAACATCAATTAAACATTCCTTCAAACACGGCCACCCATGCACCACAAAATTCATAACTGAACTGCGGACAATATCTTTATCACATTCTTCACTCCATTCTCCTACACCAAAAGCAGTTTCTTTAACCCACAAAATAGGAGGATGCTCAATCATGCCTGGATCCAAAACCGACAATCTAGAAAGGAAATCCGCAGGAATATTCTTCTTCCCCGGATAATATTCCAATGAAAAATTAAAATCCCACAAACTTTCAACCCAACGTTTAATCCTAGGTGTGGTGTTCTCATTATTTCTACATGCAAACAATTGTACCAAAGGTCTATGGTCACTTCTGAGAGTAAAAGGTAAACCCCACAAATAGAACTTGAAATGGGTTATTGCCCAAGTACAAGCCAATGCTTCACGCTCAATTACTGAATATCGTTCTTCTGCTCCTTTAAGTGAACGGGAAGCAAATGCTACCACTCTCTCCTCACCATCAACTAATTGAGAAAGTACGGCACCCAAACCCTTCAAACTAGCATCCGTAGACAAAATGGTCTTGCGTTTGACATCAAAGTGACCTAAAGTGGGCATTTTACCAATGTCATTTTTCACTGATTTAAATGCTTCATCACACTCTGAAGACCACTCAAAACGCACTCCTTTCTTTAAAATTACTCTTAAAGGTTGAATTACACTTGCAAAGTTTCTAACAAACTTCGAGTAGTATTCAGCAAGCCCAAGGAACGATCTTACTTGATCCTTATCAGTAGGTGTTGGCGCAACCAGAATTGATCTGGCCAATTCCAATTTGGGTTTTATGCCATCCCCAGAAATAGT
The DNA here is from genome assembly GCF_031143425.1 of Pleurodeles waltl. Taxonomy (NCBI): domain Eukaryota; kingdom Metazoa; phylum Chordata; class Amphibia; order Caudata; family Salamandridae; genus Pleurodeles; species Pleurodeles waltl. The sequence continues at coordinate 881,540,090 of NC_090436.1, forward strand.
GTGTCCAAGAAATGAGACAGAATTTACTCTAAATATGCACTTTTCCCTCTTCAACGTCAACCCATTATTTTTTAGTCTCTCTAATACAGATCTTAGAACCTCATCATGTTTTGCTGTGTCTTCACCATACACCAAAATATCATCTTGAAAAAACAAGATTGAATCGAAACCTTTAAGTACTTCTCTCATAACCCTCTGGAAACAAGCCGCAGCTGAGGCTAGCCCAAACGGCATCCTGAGAAATCTGAACGCACCCAAAGGAGTAACAAAAGAGGTAAGGTGTCTTGACTCCTCATGAAGCATGACTTGATGATATGCTGCTGATAAGTCCATAACACTGAATACTTTGGCATTAGTCAGCATGGTCAACGTCTCACTAATATTTGGTAAAGGTTGACGGTCTACCCATATAGACTGATTAAGGCCCCTGAGGTCAACACATAACCTTATTTTTTTTCCATTGTCCTTGGGGACCAAAACTATGGGGGCCAACCATTCAGATGCTTCAATTTCCTCTATGGCCTTTAATTCCAACAGTCTATTAAGTTCCTCTTGCAATGGTTGTAACATCAAATGAGGAACTTTCCTAACTTTGTACACAATTGGTTTCGCACCTGCTTTCAAAATAATCTTATGTTTAAAATTCCTTAGTAAACCTAATTTGTCACTGAAAACTTCAGGAAACTCACTGGCAAATCCTGCATCATCACTCATACTGGTAACAGAAAGAACTTGGTCAGGGGCGTTTGGATTTAAAATTATTCCCAAATCTCTCTGATGACGCCACCCCAAAAGATTATTGCCACGTTTTGCTACATATATTTTACCCACAGTCTCTCTTCCTTTAAATTTAATTGACATTATGGAGTAGCCAAACAAATCAATTTTTTGCCCCCCATAACCAACCGGAGAAATATCAGGTGGAATCAATTTGATATTATCATCACCAAAAATTCTTTCCCAATTTTTATCACCAATCAATGTAAACGGGGATCCCGAATCAGCAAGCACTGCAACAGTTTTCTCCCCAATATTAACATCACACTGCGGCATGACTAGTTTATCCTCTGAACACCCATCAGATTGCAAATCTCCAGCACACGTATTATTAATACACAATACAATTTGTTGATCAGCAGAAGATTCTCCCACCAAATTTATCTTAGAACTTCTGCAAACTTTCGCAAAGTGTCCTTTCTTCCCACATTTCCTACAATTAACATTTCTTGCAAAACACTTAGGATTGTTTGCCAAGTGACCAGCATTCCCACACTTAAAACATCTGATCTTAGAGTCTTTCTGTACATCATTGCTGACCCTCATTTTCTCCGAAACTCTATGTACTAACTCATTCCCACACTCATCATCAAAAGTTGAGATTGCAGCTGACATAGCTGTGTATCCCGAGTCCATATGAGAACCTGTGTTCACATCCTTTATCTCCTTGACCCAAAGAATAGCATGTTCAATGCTTCCTGCAATTATAATTGCTTCCTTTAACGTAGGATTTTTAGCCAATAACTTTTCCTGAACTCTGGGATTGTTCGTACAACGTACCAATTGGTCCCGTATAAGAGATTCAGTTACATCTGCAAAATCACATGTCTGAGCTAACGTTTTAAGTGCTGCAATATAATTAGTAACCCTCTCATCTTTTGCCTGAGATCTCATGAAAAATTTGTGCCTTTCCATAACAACATTGATGCGACCGTCAAAATGCTTCTTAAGCATCATGAGAGACATCTCATAAATGTCTCTCGGTTCACCTTCAGCAGTGCCAATGCTTATAAGGTCAAGACTATCATAAATATTACGCCCCTCAATTCCCAAATTGTGCAGTAAAATTCCTTGTTTCCTTGCTGGTGAGAACTTTTCACCACCAATACCAATCAAATATGAGTCAAATAAGTTTATCCATTTCTTCCATGGCAAAATTGGTTCACCACGTTCTGATAAAAATTGTGGAGGTTGGGACATACTGAGGGGAGAATGATGAGACATAATAAACTGCGTACTGAAATGAATGAAACCAATAAAGAAAATATTAATTAACTATAGTTATTATACATTGTCTCATGTCCTTATAATGTCCTAAAGTTCTAGTACAAGTCAGCACTCTAGTTGCTATAGTTCATCCACGTAAAGTTAGCACTCTAGATATCTAGATATCTTAGTAGGTTTTTTTTCCTTATTTCCTACTTCCTGCGAGCAAAATCCGGTGAGCACACTCCCAGTTAAGTGCTCCACACACAGCGTGCAGCGTCAGCACAGCGTCAACTCCAGCGTGAACAGGAGCCTCCCAGAGAAAGAAGTGTTCCTGGAACCAGGAATCCTGCTGCCGGCCGCCCCAAGGAAACCCAGTGACTGAGGTGAGTGGCGCTGCTGGGGAAAGAAACCAAAAAAAAAAATTCGGCGTTCGCGCCAGTGTCCCCCGACTTTCTGCCTGTTCCCGTCTTCTTGCGTTAGGCAGCCATGGAAGAAAAAAATAACCGCTCTTCTTTTAAAGATCGCGACGCCCACACCGGTGTCCGCCGTGTCTCCGCCAGTTGATGGAAAATCAACAGCAATTCTTCCTTCTACTGGCAGCCTGCTCAGTTCTGCTCAGCGTGGATTCAAATGTGGATGTCGAACACCTCGTCGCCAAATGCCAAGATGTATTTCAGATATCTTTATTACATCAAAGCAACTTCAATAATCATATCGACATCCACCGGGAAAGTCCGTCGCACTTCCCCTCTCCTTCTTCTCCTCAGACTTCTCCAACCGTCTCTCTCGGAATCCTCTCGTCATCGCATTCCACTCCATCTCGCTTCCCCAAAGAACCATATGACATCATAGTATACATGAAGCCATAACACATTTGTACAAGGCGGCCCTTCTTTGTCTACCACAGCCACCACCAGTACCACCACCACTACCACCCAGGTGGCACCAACAGCAGCTGGGACCTTCACAGGACCATCAACGGCAACTGCTCCTGGACCAAGCACAGCACCACCTGCAGGGCAGCCTACAGCCATTGCCACAACAAGGGCCCATACTTCCTCGGCTGGCACCCACACCACCTCTGCTGCAGCCATTGACCTTGCTGCTTTTTCACAAATGCAAAGGAAATTGGACCGTGTCCTTAGAAAGATGACCAGACTGCAGCAGGAGGAGCGACATGTCAATCGGCGGTTGCGTTCCATCAAGAAGACCCTCCGGAGGGCCAACCTATAGACATGTAGACGGACATGATTCCCTCCCCTCCCTCCTCTTTCCTGGTTCTTATACTTTGTGGGTTTAGGGGGCTTAGTGTTCAGTTAGTATAGGCTGTTAGTTTAGTTAGTGTTAGTGGGTGTGGGGTGGGGGTTCCTGAATATTTCTACTGTTTATTTTTATGTGTGTGGGTGTTGGGCAATTTTGGGGTTCTTGTGTTTAAAAAAATATATATATAAATTTTAAAAAAAATAATACAAAAATATATATATATATTTGTTCAGTATAGGATAGTATGTGTTTAGGTTAGTATCTGTTGTCCTCCATGTGTCCCGTCTCATAAGGGGGTTGTGGGGTTGATGTTTAGATCGTTTCATTAAATGTGATAAGTAAGTTTAGCTTAGGTTAGTTAGGGACAGTTGTGGGTAGTGAGTAGTTAGAGTAGATTAGGTTAGGTAAGGTCTTTCTCCAAGTTTTCACTTCTGTTTTTACTGTTTAATAAATATCTAGGTAACCCCTTACAGTATGTGTCAAATACTTGTAGATCAGGGCCTTGGCATGAGTGAACACTGTCTCTTTTGTATTAGATTTTGTGTCCTATGCTGCAAACAAATCCCAACTGAGCTGTAACATTGGCAGCTACCCCAAAGCTACTTAGCTAAGATTCGGCCATTCATTGCAACCATCAATCACGGTTAAGATGGATCCCAAAGTGTGCTTTTTTCATGATGTATGTTTTCAATGTCACATACTGTGCTTCCAGATTTAGTATCGGGGACACTGTGTTAAGTCAGACTGCAGTCTCATGTCCAAGGAAATCCTTATAAGGTGAGTGGTAGTAAGCTCTCTTGTAGTATAGTGTACATAACTCATATAGATCATTTGTCACACTGTTCAGCATGATTACTTATTTGGATGTAAATTCATACACCTCCATTCATGCAGTTTGGTGTGTGTTAGCTTAAATTTGTGGGAAATGTCACATACGTTAGTTTTGCATTGAAGCAACGATTTGAAGGCACTTTTTTCTGGATTTGAAATCCCTTGAGGAAGCGTTATTCTGTCCAACACAGCATTATGGTGTATAGTTTCACTTTTCCTCTGAAATAGCCCTCAGGAAGAGCAGAGTATGGTAGAATCCAGGCCACTGTGCATAGTTATCAGCCCACATTATTTCAGGACAGTTGTATTGACAATCTATGATAATTGACAGGAGGCAAAAGTCACTGATCTACTGCATGGTTGATGTGTCACATTACACAGAGACAAAGTGGTTGTGTAAGTGCTATTTATTGAAAAGTGCTGTAGTGCTATATGTTCATTGTCCATGATTGTAAGTCCATTATAATGACGTATACCATTGTGATCCTACGCAAGTGCAAAAGGACGTCATTGGACATGCTGGGGTGAAGTTTCAGATAGTGCAGAGGGACAGGACTTGCCAATGAGTTAGTGAGAGACAATCACAGGGCAGGCTGACAAGATATACAGTGGTTTGCAGAACAGTGCTTGAGTACAGTTGTTGCAAGACTGGCATGTTACAAAGCGCAGGACCTTGGTAATAGGTGGCCATGTGGCAGGGACTAGTGCTACCGGGTACTCTTACGTGTGAAGGTGATCTGTTCCTGGTCTTCATCTTCTGATGTGTGTGTTGCCTCCTCTGCCCTTGGTGATGGTGGATGTAAAGGGGCAATACACACCTCAGTGTGTGTAGACGTGGAGTCAGACATCCCGGTAGCTGCTACCTGTGGGGGTCTTAAGGGCAGTACTGCTGCAAGGAGGATCTGCTGGTTCTTAAGAATAGCAGCCACATCACAATGGTAGGCAGCCAGGTCAGCCCTGAGGGGTTCAATTTGCATTTGTGCACGCGTTGATAGGATGCTGTTGTAGGTGTTGGGTCAACTATATTACAGCTTTGCTGATTTCCTTCAGCCTTTTTTCTACTTCCTGCAAGATAGTTGTTCACCCTTGCATAGCTGCTACCTGTTCTTCAGTTGACATCATGCACGAACGCACCCCATCTTGGCTGGCTGCCATACTTTGCATCCCCACCCGCACCTCCTTGGCCAGCTCCCGCTGTACTCTGACTACAGTTCTCTCAAAGCTGGTGCCAGTGTCGTCAGAGTCCTCAGCTGTATTGGAGCTGGCAGGTCATACAATTGGGGTGGTGGGTGGGTCCTCTGTGATGGCTGCTGTATCTGTGCTCCTCCTTGTAACTGAAGGTGGGGTCTGGAGGGTTCCAAGGACCTCTTGGAGGGTCTGCTGGCTTATGTTTGTCATCTCGTTATCCATGTCATCAGGGCAGTCCTGGACAGGCATATACGCAGGAGATCCATCGTCCTCTGCAATGAAATACGGTACAATTAGTGTGTCTGTGTTGTGGGCTTTGTAATGTGACATGCCTGCCTTGTAATGATTTTCACATTGTGATCTTGGTTCCTGTTTATTGCTCCTGTCTTTCAGATGGGCATTCTCCCAGGCCTATGCCACACCTGCATGTCACATGTATTGTGGTCAGTTTGTGGACTTGTCAGCATCATCTCCTCTAGGTGTTGGTTCTGGCCAAATAGTGATTTGCCACCTTCTTGTCCTACTCAACCATCCGTCTACTTCCATTCTTATGGTGAGGCCTTTCACTGGCTGTGGGTGCTCTGATGGCACTAGCAGCACACTTAACAATCTGGACCTGCCCCAGTCTCTGATCTTTCACATCCACCTATATGTAGTTGAAATGTAGCGTATACTATGTAGAGCATTGTGATGGCACAATATGGATGCCAGCATTGGTAATGTGTACTGCTGATGTTGGGGAATGTGTGGTATATTGGATTGCCCTGATAGTCGTAGCAGTGTCCTATTTCCTCTTCTGACTGTGCAGGTGTATTTCGGTGACCAGTTACATGTGTCCTCCCCCTCAATGCTGTGGTCTGAGCAGTATGACATTTGGGATGTTGCATTGTGACCCAGGCACAGGGTGGACCCTGACATATGCAGCATGGGTATGACATTAGTGCTGTGTACCTCCTAATGTGGATGACATTGGCTGATGTTTGCGACAACTATGGACATTCACACTTGACAGGACTGGAACATTTGTCGTAATGACTAGAGGTTGTTAATTGGGCCCTAGTTAATAGTGGCTGGCGTGTGACGGGATGCCAGTTTGACGTTGTGCCCTTCCCTCCTGGCCTGGCTTTACCCAGATCTGTGACTGGGGGTGAATGTTTGATTGGTTCCGCATTCCGTCCATCCAGTTACGCTATCCCACAGCGTTTGTATTTTGCTTTGCTTTTGCCGCCCTAAGTGCGCCGGGTATGCCCAGACGTGGGTCCCGGGCTCACTGTGCCACTGGATTCAAGCTAGCCTGGCTGATGAGGGGTGAAACCCCGAAACCGGTCCCAGGATGCTTGTTTCCGGTCCAGGGAGAACCTGGCCTGGCAGTTCGGGCTGGACTGTTCCCATGAGGAACAGGGTCAAGACTGATTTGCATATGGCTGGGTTCAAACTGGGGTGGCATGGTGAGCAAAATAATGGATGTATTAAACCCAGATCTGTGACTGGGGGTGAATGTTTGATTGGTTCCGTATTCCGTCCATCCAGTTACGCTATCCCACAGCGTTTGTGTTTTGCTTTGCTTTTACCTTTGCAACATCATTGGCATGGCAGCATACACCCATGGAAAGGTTGTTGGAGTTGTGCAGTGGTGTGCCCCAGGTTTCCTCTGAACGGGCCATGGCCCGGTGCCGTGCTCCTTTACCCATGCCACTCCCTGAATATAATGACTTACATGCATTGTGTAGTAGGTTTTCCCCCCCAGCTGGTAGTTAACATTTGTGCATTTTAATTCCCATTGCGACTTACCCTGCATGGGCGTTGTCTCCTGGTAGTCTGCGCGGTCCTGTCCTTGAATCCCTGTGACGATCTCCTCAGGGATGATGGCTGTGACCATCTCCTCCATGCGGTCCACTGCCTCCTGTGGTGCTGGACTCCCACCTCCAGTCTGCAGTGCTGCCTTCCTTATTCTGGCCATCTTTTCGTTGGTCCTGCGCTTGCAGTCATGCCAGCGTTTTTTGCTCTCAATGACTATTCTGCGTACTTCTGCCACACTGTTAATCTTGTCAACAATTTGTTGCCATATTGCCTCTCTCCTACTGATTGGCAACTTTGAGGTGACAAACAGTTGGTGCTGGTGTTCCGTCACCTCTTTAACCAGAACTTCCTGCTCCTCTGCACTGAAGCGACACTTTCTTTTCTTCTTCTCCCTGTCCTGGGTCTTGTGTGGGTCCTCCTGGCTGGTTCCTGGTCTGTTGTCATCTTCCTGGTGTCTGTGCATGCATCTGGGATCCATTTTGGCTCTCCTCTGCACAAATTGCTGTGTTTGCGGTGAGTTTTGACGCTATTGCGTCAAAAAACGCGCATATTTGGTTTGCGGTGTCGTAAATCGTCTCACAGTCATTTCCGCAGCGTTAACATAATTTTCCTTTACGACGTGACTCTGTGGTGTGCGTCAAAGAAAATAACTCACACCTGTGGTTTGCGCCACCGTGCGTCAAAGTATAAATTTGACACCCGCAAGGCGCACAGAAATGGCGTTAGCCAGCGGTAATATTTTTGACGCAAAACTTCGTCGGCGCAGTTTTGCGTAAAAAAATATAAATATGGGCCTGAATGTCTCTGACATTGTGGGTCTGATTTACAGATTCCTCCTGCATTCTGTTTGTTGCAGCTGTTTGCAGGGTGAATTGACAATATACAATTGTTTATGACTCTGCCCTTTGACAGGTTTGTGCATTTTGTTTGATGGAGTCCTTTTAAAACATCCCACTTCTTTTTTTTTTTTTAAACTCCCACTGCCAGTCCCCACTACCGTGTTAGTCAGCCATGAGGCACCCTGCCCAGTCACACATACCCTTTGCTCTGCTGAGACAGCCAGCACAGCTCTTAATTTGCCCCAACAAGCCCCTGTTAGACTCACACATTGCGCAAAATGTTAGGGCTTTAATTTTACACATACATTAACACACCCGGACTTACCGTGATAGATCCACACACAGCGCAAGCTGTTAGGGTTCTAATTTTTCACAACCCTTTGACAGCCTGAACATATCCGGGCACACACAGACACCAGGCACAAGCTCTCACGGCTATCAATCACACAGCCATAGACACATGACAGGCACTGTGATTGATTGACAACCTCAGGGCCGGGCACCCACGTGATTGCCTACGTCATCACGAGGCATGACACCCGTCAAAAAAGTTTGGTGGAAGGTATTCCCTTATAGTACTATCACCAGTGTCCTATTACCATGGTTTCCACTAGAACATAGAGTGTTATTTTCATCACGAAAGTCATCGTAAATCCTCTGTTGTGTCAGCAATAAAATGCTATGCTGTGTAAAAAGTCACCATGTAACTGTATACAATATAGATACCATGTTAACACATACTTCCATATCCTCTAGAATTCTGAATCTCTTCACTGGGCAGACTCTGCAGGATTAAGATTAAAAAATGAGTCACTTTTGACCAATAGCCTTCAAAATCGTTTTTGAAAAAATGGGAACACGGATAATATTTATGCAGTTTCCCACAATTTTGGCAATTATTCACTAGTTACAACTGCATCATTCAAGTGCAAATTTAAAAATGCAAATTATTGTTATAAGTACATTTCGCATGTTTCCAATACTGATACATTTACTAATGTGTAGATGTTTATCTCATTTGTATTGCATTTTTCTGGACATACTAATGCCATTTCATTCAGAATGTCCACAACAACTTAATTATTGGAGGATTTACAACTGCAATAGGTGCATATAATGGCATAACGGGAAACATCCTTAAGAACGCATCCTTAAAAACGCAGACATTTCCCATGCAAGTGTAACCATGCTTGGCAAAACTACACATGGCTTTTTCTGTGCCTCAACTATGAATGTATTGTTCAGAAGAGGAAGTGGATGACACAGTCAGATAAGTGGGGTTGGGGCAGGGGTGGAAGGGGGATTAATGGATTTCAGGGAGAAGGGATGGGGTGGTTGGGTATTTGTTTAGGACTTAGGGTGGGGGATTTTTTTTTTAGGGATGGGAGTGGAGGGTTTGGGTATTTTGTTTTTATTTAGGGCTTATGGTGGGGGCTGGGTAGTTTATTTTTAAAGGGGTGAGGGAGGTTTAAGGCCGGAGGAGAGAAGAAGAGAAAGGATTGGGAGAAGACACAGTGAGGTAAGTGGGGTAGGAGCAGGGTTGGTGGGTAGTTTTTAGCGGTGGGGTTGATTTAGGGCTAAGGGTGGGTGGGGGTGTCAGGGTACTTTAGTTTTAAGAAGCAGGGGTCCGGGTAGTTTTTGTTACTGCAGGTGGGGGGGGGTCGGAGTAATTTAGTTTTTAGGGACAGGTGTGGGGGTCAGGATTGTTTTTTTTGGGGCTTAGGGTGGGTTAGGCGAGCTGGGTAGTTTACCTATTGGGGGAAGGTTTTAGGGCCCAGGGTGGGTGGAGGTGTCAGGGTAGTTTAGTTTTTAGCAGCAGGGGTGGGGGATCAGGATAGTTTTTTGTAGGGCCCAGGGCAGGTGGGGGTCAGGGTAGTTTTGTTTTAAGGAGCAGAGGTGGGGTTTCAGGATAAGTTTTTTTTAGGACTCAGGGTGGGTGGGGTGTGTCGGAGTAGTTTAGTTTTATAGGGAAGGGGTAAGGGGTTAGGGTAGTTTAGGAAATAGGGCAGTTGGGAGGGTTGCATGACAGAACCATACATGCCATTTTGCATGCCGTTTTGCATGCCTTTCCACACATGCCTTTACTAGGCATGCTTTTACAACAAAATTTGTTCCAACCGATTTGTTAAGGCATGCGTTGTTCTAGCATGCATGGTTCCATCATACACCCTGGAATAACATTAACACACTGGTGTCAAATGTCCACACCGAGGCTTGGGCCTTTCTGGGTTTCTGAAGTACGTCTAGGTCAAACTTGTGAAAGGTACAAGTTTTTAAAAGTGTACGTTACATTCAATGTAGATATGTATATTGAAGAAAAACATTGTAAACTTAGGCTCTGTGATATATGCCATTGTACATGTTTAGAACTCCAGGTATGAGTACTACAACTTCTGCTGACAGAAATACATATTCTAATTTCAATGTATGTGAATTGGTTCAAGATTGCTCTAAGAGCCTAGCGTTGTTGTCCACTACTGAAAGTCCTTCCCTGCAGACACATATTCACTCAGACCAGTTGGCTACGTTTGTACATTATGGCTGCTTAGAATAATGGGTTGAGGTTACATGAGGAGATGTTGTACTTGGCCCTCTCTGCTCAGTTGCCCCTAAACCTTTTGCCTTCACCCCTCCTACTTTATTGAGTTTGTTTTTGTTGGTTTTAGGGCTCTGTGCACTTTAGCATTGCTAATCAGTGCTAAAGTGCTTGTACTCCCTCCATAATATGTAGTAAAAAAGGCTTACACCTGATTGGCATATTTAATTTACTCATACATCCTTAGTAAAGGGGCATACCATAATCCCAGGGCCTGTAAATTAAATGATACTAGTGGACCTGTAGTATATATTGGGCCACCCAATTGAGTAGCCCCTCCTTTAAAATGTGTCCCATGCCTGCAATGGCAGCCTGAAGGCAGTTTAAAATTGCCAATTAAATTTGGCAATATAACCCTATTACCAACACTTAAACTCTCCTTTAATTGCATATGTCACCCCTAAGGTAGCTCATAAGGGGAGGGTATTGTAATTTAAAGTTTAGACATGCACTTTTAAGCTTTACATGTCCTGATAATAAAAACCTTCAAATTCATTTTTCACTATTTCAAATTCATTTTTCATAACTGTGACTATCTCCCCATAGTATGACTTTGTGGTGCCTTATTACATTTAGTAAGTGCTAACTTGTGATTGGGTGCAGGTAGAAAATTCATGTTTGGAGACTAAGCAATTAACCTCTTTAATGATAGAGTCAGCTTTTAAGTTACAATTTTGAAAATGACACTGTTAGAAATTTTGCGTTTTCCTGCCCTAACCATTAGTGCCTGCAGTCTGGTCCTGAGCCACATTACTAGGGGCCAGATGTGCAAAGCTTTTTGCATGGTGCAAACAGCGAAATTTGTTGTTTGCGCCATGCAAACAGCACATCGATGCTCATTCCCATTTTGTGAGTCGGTAACCTGGTTACCGACTTGCAAAATGGGAATGCAGCTCGCAAATAGGAAGGGGTGCCCCCCTTCCTATTTGCGATTCGCATCGCAATGTAGAATTTCTTTGTGACCGCGAACGCGGTCGCAAAGCAATTCTCAGTTAGCACCCATTTCAAATGGGTGCTAACCCATTCGCAAAAGGGAAGGGGTCCCCATGGGACCCTTTCCCCTTTGTGAATGGCCCTGTAAACATTTTTTCAGAGCCCTGTAAACATTTTTCCTAGCCCTCTAAACATTTTTCCTATGGACCACTGCCTGCTCTGAAAAAATGAAACAAAAAAGTTAAATTTTTTCGTTTGTATTGCAACTCATTTTTCTTTAAGACAAATGGGCTGCAATACAAAAAAAACTGCTTTATTCAAAAGCAGTCACAGACATGGTGGTCTGCTGTCTCCAGCAGGCCACCATCCCTGTGAGTGCTGCGAATCGGAAGGGGGTCGCAAATTGCAACCCACCTCATTAATATTAATGAGGTGGGTCTTTGCGACCCCCTTGCGATTCGCAGATGGTGTCAGGGACACCATCCTGCATCCGGGTTTGCGACTTGCAAATTGCGTGTCGCTCAGACTTGCAATTTGCAAGTCGCAGACTCTGAATTTCCTACATCTGTTCCTAGGTGTAGCTCACAGATGGACTTTGGTTATTCTTTCCAGACAGCCACTCAATAGTGGGATTAGGTGCACCTGGATGAACAACCAACTGGCAGGATGAGGGGGGCGCAGCTGGGCACAGCTCCACTACCAGCTGAATAGGCTTGCCCGGCCTTCACACAAAGGACTTGTCATCATTGCATTGTTCATGCATCCAGCTTGGAGCTGGGACAGAGAAGCCAAGACACTTCTCCTACTTCAAAGGAGGCATCAAGTATAAAAATGGGACCCTCAGGCCCACTCTTCAGTTCACATTCTGCACCTGTAGAAGGACTCCAGGAGGATTGCCTGCTGCTGCAGCCTGCTGTGTACTTCAGAAGATTCCTTTGCAGAAAGGACTGTTTTGCTGCCTGAAGTCTACGTTAAACCCCAAGAGGCCTAGCCTGCTGCTTCAGCCCTGTTTCAAGACTCAAACCTAGTATTAACATAGTGACTCTAAGGTTTATTTGGCTTTCCTCTTCATCAATGCTTCAGGGACAGAAAAGGCTCCAACCGTATTGAACAAGCATGTGGACCCAGTCTGCATGAATCCTCATCCCCCAAGTGGTGCCCCTCGAATCCTAGTCCCTTGATGGTGGTATTAAATCTGCACAGATAGTCAAAATAAAAAACTTGGGACGTGGGAATATTTATGGCTAAAAACGGCTCTGAGAACAGAGAGAGGACTGGGAACACCCTACTTCTCAATTCACCCAACGGTCATCGCCAGTCGGCCTGTCTTTGCTGTAGCTTCCACTACATTCTTCTCTACAGCAGCAAATCCTATCCAGCTGTCCTTCTCGAAAGAGGTTTCCAGCATCCTGGAACTATTGTTGGCTAGATCCTACTGGCTTGTCTTTTGGGAGATTTTCAACTTCCAAGAAAAGACTAAGGGGCACACTTATGAATATTTCACAGAGCAAAGCAAGTCACCTAGTTCCGCTGCATGAAATGGAAAGGGCAGGAATGTGCTGTATTTAACAAAGTGGAGCAGATTCCTATCCTTTTCTTGTACTGGCACCCTTTTGGCTGCCTAGCGCCAACACAGGCACCCTTGTGCCATAGTTTAAGGGTGCTTTTGCTACAAACAGGATTGTTTTTGTGCAGGAAGGGGGCACCTTCCTGCACAAAAGCAATCCTGAGAGGCGTTGTCCTCTATGGGTGATGCAGAATGCAGTACACATAGAAAGAGGAAAAGTAGTGGTGAAATAAAGATATTTCTCATTGTTACTCCTCACATAGGGAGATGTAACATTTTGATGCATTCCCAGGTCTACCAGTAGCGGTATATTTGGGAATGGTCCAAAATCCATGGGTGGATATGTGGGAACACCCACTCTCCACCTATGGTATGCCTCCCTGGGGCAGAGAAAACACAATGTGGTATTTTGTGGCATGTTACTCTAGATTTAAGACCCAGTAAGGGCCGCGCAGCGCGGCCTTGCATGGCTTAAAAAATCGAACTTAGCAGTTGCATCGCCCTTGCGTTCAATATGCGTGGCGCAAGGATGACGCAACTACTTGATACATATGAAATTAAGTCTGAACGTAGTCACAGTGACAGTGACACTCCGTCCTCTGACACAACCTGCAACCTTGCTTCTCAGAACGTTAACTTCAAAATTTCTTTCAAGTCAGAAAGTAATCTCTGACTAGGCTCAATCAACTTATTGGATCTGACCTGACCTCCATTTGGGTCAGCCATACTTTTTTGAATTGACCTGGTCTTGCATGACAAGTTGTACGCTGTTGGCACTTGCTCTTTAAGGCGCTAGCTTTTTAACCTTAAATTTAAAACAAATCATAACTCTTGTTCTACTGATTGGATTTTTGTGGTTTTGGTATAATAATTTATTAGAATTGTTTGTATTTTTCTAAATCGGTGTGATATTTGCTGTGTTTTCACTTTATTACCATTTGTGTGCCACATAAATACATTACAGAAGTGAAGCCTGCCTGCATTTGTGCGAAGCGGGCAGGTGATTAAGCTCCAGTTAATTTAATTACTTTTGTGGTTCACCTCTGATGGGCACTGTGGTTTTTGCTTGAGTAGGGGTCCCCCCAGTCAACCAACAACCCAATTTCTCAGAGGCAATTATTGAGTATAGCTTCCCCATGACCCTCCTCATGTTGCACTGCTTGTCTATGAAACAATCTTACAGAGGGTGCCCAAAGAGGGGCACACACAACATAAATATGTAAAGTTTAATTATCAACAGTAGGGTCTCTTCATCCTAGGGTTCTACATGACAGCATAAAAACTCAAATTATGACCTCATTGTCTACTTCATCTCATTTGAAACCCATCTGTGAAACAAAACTCCTATTATTGATAGTTAAAAGTTTATAATTCTATATGTTTTCTCCATTTTATAAAGCACCACTTTCACCGTGAGGATTATAAGAGCTTAATACAATTATATCAAAATCCCACTAAGAATATATTTGAAGTTGAAAATAACATAGACACGTGTAGGAAAAAGGACAGGGAATAAAAATACATTTGGAATAAAAATAGCCATGTAGCCGAACAGGAAATAAATAAAACAAAATAAGTAGTATTTCAACAGCTGATCCGCTCAGCACAAATTAGTTGAAATGATTTCTACAAATTTGTGAAATGATACATTGCAAGTTTCCAAATGCACTAAACCTTTGCTATGAGCTAACCCAAAGTTACAAGTGAATTACAATTTCATGATCAGGAAGCAGCTTCTTCCCAGGGTAAGAGCTTTAAAGATGACGCAAGCTAACTTCATCCCTGGTGAAAAGTGTAGTGAAGTTAAAGCAGTGAAATAAATAGAGATGATGTGATCAATTTTTCAGCATCAATGAACTGAAGTTGAAGCATCATGAAACTCGACTCTTGTTAAAGCAGGTAAATCAGTGAAAAAGTAATTGGTACCTTTCAGCCTGGAATTTATTAACTCTTGGAGGACAGAGCACAATTTAGATGAAGAAATTAAAGTTTAATTTGACACACTAAGTGCAACTGAAGGTGGCATTATTAAGTACATTGTTTAATATGGACTTTTATATATAGTTTAGAGACAAGAATGAAGCAAAGTAAGCAACAACACAAGTAGACTTGGTGCGTCCAGTGAAAAAAAGATTTGAATGGCACGGAAGGATTTAACCACTCATGTTAGAGTTATCACCTTACTCCGGGGTCATTGAGGATATTTTATGATTTTCTGCAGTCATTCACTTTTCATATGGAAATCACTGATTGCAGGTGCGTTAGTGTAATTAGTGCAATAAAACAAAACTTCATCAGCCAGAATGCTTTAGGCTATCACATAAATGCTCAGTGCTGGAAACATTGTCCATAATGATCTGCAAGCAAGTGATCTCCCTAACCTGTGCAGTTGGGGTTTGGAAAACACAGAAAAATTGATTTTGTAAAATTTAAATTTAAAGACTGACGGGGTCTCTGGGATGAAGGAACTGAGCCATAGACAATATTTACAGTCACAATCACCAAACTCAAAGACCGTGTTTTTGGATTTGATGTAGAATAGTATACCTTAATTTGTGCACTTTAATCAATTTCTATTGGACTGGAGTTAGACTAGTAAATCTCACTCCTCCAAGTAATACTTTTTCCCCAACATTTAGGATGGGAAATGTTACCACCTTTTAATTTATGCACTTTCTCTGATTGTTCATAGACCGGAGTTACAAAAGTAAATCATAACCTGCTCATTTATGCACATTCACCAATGCAAGTTGCACTTGAGTTAGAATGGTAAATGTCACTCCTTTTATTTATGCACACTCTTCAACATGAATTGCATTGAGATAATAATAGTAAATCTCAACTCCTCAATACATGCACTTTCTCCAATGCTTGTATTAGTTGAGTTTGGGTAGAAAATCTCACCCCATATATAAGCCTACATATTTAATCTTTGCCATATGTACTGCATATCCTGACATCTGACCGAAATCTTTTGTTAAAACCTCTAATCTTTCTAATGCAGAAGGCAAATTTCTGGTAAAAATCATAATATCGTCTGCATATAGAGAGATTTTGATCTCCCAGCCCAAATTGCTAAATGGTTTGATCAGAGGGTCTTTCTTAATCATGAGGGCTAGGGGTTCTATATATAAATCAAACAATAACGGGGACAATGGGCATCCCTGCCTAGTTCCCCTTGTTATAGGAAAGAGCTTAGTTAAGTTTCTGTTCAATAATAGCCTAGCTAGTGGGGGTCTTATAAATGGTCTCCAAAACCCCACGAAACTTCACTCCAAAATTAAGATGTCAGGATACAGTGTAAATATTTCCAATTTACTCTATCAAAAGCTTTAGTAGCATCCAATGTTATGACTGCCAGAGGTAATTTGCATGCTTTTGCTAAATCAGTTGCCCCAACCAGTTCATGGGATAACTCATGCATGTACCTTCCCTTTAAGAAGCCCTTTTGATCACCCTGAATCAGTCCCCCAATTACCAAACTTAACCTATTGGCCAAAATGCTTGAAAATAATTTATAATCACTATTTAATAAAGAAATTGGCCTTTAGGACTCGCAAGATAGGGGGTCTTTCCGTGGCTTCAGAATCAGGGTAATCACAGCCTCATTCCAAGACTTTGGGAGGGGAATCTCTCCATTGAAAACAGAATTAAAAAGCTGGGTTAAAACTGGAACTGTAGCTGCTTGCATTTTCACATAAAAATTAACCGGCAGACCATCAGGTTCTGCTGCCTTCCCCTTTTTACTTTTAGCAATGGCCTGTACTAGATCACCAACTAAAATCTCCTTCTCCAAAACCGACTTCCCTTCATTATCCAATTTCCTCATCTGTAAACCTTCTAGTTCTTGTTGGCCACCCTCTGGTAAGTCTGACAGGCTTTCTGTGTACAATGTCTCAAAAAAACCTTACAAAAACGCCTTGGACCTCAGAAACCTCCCTTAAAACCATCCCCGTAATGGGGTCCCTTATTCCTGTTATCTCATTTCTTACAGAATCTGATTTAGACTTCCAAGCCAGTACTTAACTGCACCTTCGCCATATTCAAAATGCGCCAGCTTGCTTGCCTCCCACCTTTCCCTTATTCTCGCTTCTATTACAGCTACCAGCGAGGCCTGTTTAGGTGACAGATCAAACCATGTGAGTTCCTCATTTCTACCTTCTTTCTGTAAATTTACCAGCTTTTGCTCTAAACACCCTATGTCTTTTTCGAGATCCTGTATTTCCTTATTATAATTTCTGTTTTTCTGTGCAGAAATACTTATCAGAATCCCTCTCATATAAGCCTTCTAAGTATCCCAGACCACTTGAGGAGCTGTAGAATTCCTACTGAGTTCAAACAAGAGCTTTGATTCATGCTCTAAGTATACCTTATACAGAAATAATGACTTGAAATATGAATGAGAAGCACAGGTTGATAAAAAATGAGATGAAGTATCTGGCCATCAAGATTTATAATTAACTAGAGGACATCCCAGTAGAACATTTGAAAAGTGTGACTAAAGAAATAAATAAACTTTTGGTAAGTTGGTTTAATTTACCCTTGACATTGTATGGGAGGGGGAATCTGGTTAAAATGTCAATTCTCCCTGAGCTTACCTTTCTTTTTTAACATGTTTCTATTACATTTTCAGAAGGAAGGGATACATATAATCCAGGCTAGAATGGATAATTTTATTTGGTCTTCTAAGGGGGTCAGGATTGCAAGAAAGAAGCTCGGAAGGAAATATGATAAAGGAGGGATTGCGCTTCCTGATCTCCAATTATACGTTTGGGTGTTCCAGTTAAAAAAACACAAAGGACTTATTATCAGTAAAAACGATAACTCATTATAGGAGAGCCTTGTTAAACTGTGAGAGGCAGAAATTTATGTACAAGTTTGGTCACCCAAAATTTTACAAACAAGTTAGGCTGAAAATGTTACAAGCGGCTGCCTTATTGTTGAAGCAGGTAAGAAGCATTACAAATGTATCTTATTATTGCCTTTATGCCCCTTAATGGGGTTCCCCAGGTACTCCAGCATGCCTTAAGGAAGCCTTATCACGATCTCTACAGGAAGTAGGTATTGAGGAGTGGGGACAGTTACTTCAAGATGGAAAATTAAGATCTTGGGAGGAATTGGAGATAGGGACACAAAATGCAGTATCCAGGGTCAAATACTATCAGTTACAAAGTTGGGTTTGTTCATTGCAAGAAAAAGGAACAGATACGAATGAGCTAGAGGAGGTATTGGTTAACGGTTTACCCGGTAAGAAGGAAATAGCAACTTATTATAGACTGTTTTTGATAGCTTAGACCGGGATCAGAATTACCCAGGCTCCTTATGGGACGATCTAGTTCATAGTGATGAAATTACTAGGTTAATGCAAACGTCCTGGCAACTTTTATACCAGGTGGTAAAGACAGCTTTTTTGAGGAAGAACCATTTTTTTGTATTACATAGGGTTTATTATACCCCACAGAAAATAGCTAAGTTCAGTTCTAAGGAGAACATTGCTTGTAGGAAATGCGGCTTATTCAAGGCGGATGATATTCACATGTTTGTGTCCTGTCCTCAGATCGCAGGTTTTTGGTTAGGGGTGTTTGAAATTTTATGTGAAATATTTCGGTGTTGGTTAACTCGTACTGCAGTATTAATTTTGTTTGGTTGGTCCCCTGACATACATTACTTGTCTAGCTATATTAGGAAATTGTTGTTTTATTTGATTCTCCTGGGCAGGCGGGAGATATGTAAAAACTGGACATCTGAAGCACCACCCATGCTATCTGTGTGGCTGAATGCGATCTCACATATATGCAGGTTAGATCTTACCCAGGCCGGGGTCAATCTGCAAAAATTATGTAAACCTTGGGTAAAATGGGTGGATCGAGGTGCCCATTTTCCCATCAGTGTCCGATGATTATTTATGAGCGGAAGGAGAAACATTCCGGGAATGTTTCCCAGGGGTAGTTTCATTCCTTCTTGGTGCGACTTCTTACTCTGATAGCTGGACCCATCCAGACGTTTTGGATTAGGGGCGTGGCTTGAATCAGTCTGGAAGTGAATAAAGTAAATTAGCCCACGTATTTCATCACACACATGGCTCATCTCTTCATGTTACCATAGCATCAATATAGTACGTGCTATCTCCAATCATCTGCTTTGCAATGATGAACACAAGTTAACTCAATAGACTTGAGGTCTCACACCTTTTATCAAATTCCAGCCTCGCAGGGCAATGGCTAGAGGGGGGAACTGGACACTTATTGCCTACATTTTACATAGAGTCACATGACTGATCTAATTGCATTACTAGTGCAAAACCATGTATAAAACAATCCTTATGTCATAAACTATTAATCCTTTTTGTTGAGTTTCATTGAGTTTGAACTGTCAACAGCCACATCTTATACCACTGAATTTTATGTTATGAAGTTTAGATTCCTCAGCATATGTCATTTAGAGAATGAGTCTTATTTTATAATTACATTTTCAGTTCCACAGAATATAACATACGGTATTGGACTTTGTTTTCTCTGAGCTTCCTTTTCACATTTGTATATGATTTTCTAGCGAGTTGGACAGTTTGAGTAAAGCCAAGCTAGAAGTATAAAGTGGTGCCCTCTTGATGTCCTTTTCATATGTCTATGGCCATTTGAAAAAGAGCATCTCGATTGATGGAGTTCATTAGCTTCATAATGACTAGATGACACCATTTCCCTGACAAATGATTTGGGACCAGAAATCTGTGTGCTATTTCAATAATGAACATGGAGACTGGCTTCCCTCAAAATCTCTAGAATCATCTTGTTCTTGTAGACTTCCACTTTGGTGATTGTGCTTGATTCAGCCAGGCTAGCCACCTATATATTGTATCCACAAGATCTAGCCTTGTTTAGCAGCAACTGTTGGGACTTCTCCATAATTTATCCCCCCCACCCCTCAACCACCCCCAGGCTGTGCATCCTTCTTCAATCTCTTAAATGCACTGTTCCACATCGGTCACCTGGAGGTCTTGTTGAACAAGCATGACCTTCACTTGGTCTAGACTGCTGGTTAAATTATCAAATTTGGCATCAGTTGTGCTTATGCTGTTTTTCGTCTCCAGTACAAGCCCTTCAGATCTATACTGGTCATGCCTGAGTTCTCTGCCAGAGACGATGGGTTGACAGCCATAGTTATGTCTAGAAGCATCACAGTAAGGAGTCACCTGTGACCTAAAGGTTAACGTCATAGACACTCACGCTGAAAGTTGAGATTTCTACTCCAGGTGTGCCCCAAGTCATTTTCCTTCTTTAATTTATTTTGAACTTGAAAAGTTTAAAGTTCATACTGAAAGGTTGTCTCACTCTTTTTAATTGACAAATACATTTTTCATTTCAATTTGTCCAGAAATATCTCATTTTACGAATATCAATTTTCAAACCCTCAAAAACTCTCTGTCTCTCTCTCACTCTTTCTCTCTCTCTTTCAATCTTTCTCCTACTCATACACCCACTGATTCCCTTACGCACCTACTCACAGACCCACTCAGTCACTTTCGCACCCACTCACA
The DNA here is from genome assembly GCF_031143425.1 of Pleurodeles waltl. Lineage (NCBI taxonomy): Eukaryota > Metazoa > Chordata > Amphibia > Caudata > Salamandridae > Pleurodeles > Pleurodeles waltl. The sequence goes on from NC_090436.1 coordinate 881,560,627, forward strand.
GCCCCTCTCAAACACCTACTCACAGACCCACTGACACCCTCACATACCCACGAACAGAGCCACACAGAAACTTACGCACATGCTCACAGACACACTAAGACACTGACGCACCCATTCTCACACTCAGACATACACTCACAGCCCCTCTCACATCCAGATACACCCTGTCAAAACTGTTCTCACACCCAGAGAGACAGGTTGCAGCCAACTCCCACTGTGCAGGCCCAAAGGCAGTGTGCAGCATGGGGTTGGGTGGTTAGAGGGGTTGGCCATAGCACCTGGCTGCAAGCTAAGCCCTTCGGCCAATCTCCACTGCACATGGCTAAAGGCTGTGTGCAGCACGGGTTTGGATGGTTATAGGGGTTGGCTGCAGGGCCTCTAGCGATATGCAGCAGTGGTTGGATTAGCGTATGATAATGAAAATTACTTTTGTTAAAATAAACATAGAAATTCACTTAAAAACCAAAGGTTACAGGGACTGTTGTAGTTAGGAAATAGAATTAGAATTAGAATTGTGCCCTAAGATAACTATAACTTGCTCCTTCACCATGAACTTCTATTTAGCCTACAAATTACAGCACTCCTGACATTTTTGATAACAACATTGATAATATCAATCAAATATTTGCAGTAAAATCTATGATGAAAAAACTGCGCATGACAGGAGTGTGAGTTATAGTTAGCTTAGGGCATGAGTTACGGTTACTGAAATGTTTAAAATGTGAGCCTCACTATAACGTCCCAGTAACCTTTGTTTTTTAAGTGAATATATATACACACCCACACACAAAAGAATTTATAAAATCATTATATTTGTTAATAAACATATATTTTAATATATGCTGTTTTAATTTTAAGTGAATTGAAAGAGTTTTTAGAATTTTATGATTAGGTCAATTAAAAAAAAATTATGCTATTCTTTTCGTAAGGTAATATGTACTCCCATTACAGATGGACATGCATTTATACAAAAACATATATATTATTATTATGATTTATTAAACATATTTTAAATGTTTTTACATTTAAATTGTAATTACATTTTATGTTTTTGTAGGTTTTTGAATTGTTTTCAATAATATGTATGTATATATTTATAGGATATAACAATAATTAGAAATAATTTTATTTAGTTTTTTATAATTTTTGATATTTATATACAGTATGGGCCCCATTACAACTTTGGCAGTCCTCGGATTCCCAGACTGCCAGGAGTCCACTGCCTCTGCCAAGATCATGGATCCCGACAGGTTGGCGGCAGTCAAAGTTGTGGTCAACCATGGTTCGGCACCGCTGTTCTGATCACAACTTTTCTCTCTGCCAGCCTCTTTATGGCAGGGTCCCTGCCATGAAATGGCAGGCAGAAAAGCAGAACTGGAGGCCACAAGGGGGGGCCCTGCATTGTCCAAGACATGTCATGGGCAGCACAGTGGCCCCTCTGTCAGCACCCTCTGAATGTGCAATGTCTGAGCCGAGGCCAATGCTGCTGCACTGTTTCCACCGGACTGACGGGCATAACCGTCATATGCATTGTAATACGACAGTGGTGAGGCAGCTGGAGTTGTGGTAGTTCAACCGCCCAACTCATAATCAGGCCCAATGTATTTATATATTTTGAAAATGTCTCATGCTATTTTTATGACATCCACATTTTCGTAGTCAATTTTTTTGTAATAGATATTTTTGTACGTAATATAGGGGGTCATTCTGACCCAGGCGGTCCATGACCGCCATGGCGGTGGGCGGCGGAAGCACCGCCAACAGGCTGGCGGTGCTTCCTGGGCAGTTCTGACCGCGGCGGTAAAGCCGCGGTCAGAAAAGGGGAGCCGGCGGTTTCCCGCCGGTCTCCCGCTGGCCCAGGGAATCTGCCATGGCGGCTCTGCTTGCAGCACCGCTATGGGGATTCCGACCGCCTTCCCGCCAGCTGACACCGCCAGAACCAGGATGGTGGGAACGGGGGCCGTGGGGCCCCTGGGGGCCCCTGCACTGCCCATGCCACTGGCATGGGCAGTGCAGGGGCCCCCTAACAGGGCCCTATACAGATTTTCACTGTCTGCTTTGCAGACACTGAAAATCGCGACGGGTGCCACTGCACCCGTCGCACACCAGCAACTCCGCCAGCTCCATTCCGAGCCGGCTTCATTGTTGAAGGGTCTTTCCTGCTGGGCCGGCCGGCGGTCTTCTGGCGGTCGCCCGCCGGCCCAGCGGGAAAGCCGGAATGGCCGCCGCGGTCTTTTGACCGCGGAGCGGTCTTTCGGCGGGAACCGCTTGGCGGGCGGCTACCGCCGACCGCCGCGGTCAGATTGACCGCCATAGTTTTTAATCTTGATAGTTTTGTGGGTCATAATTTGGTATGATAAGATATAAATTTAAATGTTAGCATACTCTGGGCCTGATTACAACTTTGGAGGACTTGTTAATCCGTCCCAAAAGGGACGGTAAAGTGACGGATATACCACCAGCCGTATTATGAGTTCCATAGGATACTCAAGTGGGCCCTTGAAATGGCGGCTGCCTGACCTGTGAAGTGTGACAATGGGATGTGAGGTCAATGCGCTGGCGTGACACACCGTGGCGGTAGGCGGTCGAAAACCGCGGCGCAAAGCAGCATTGGTTAACATTGAACCCTATGGGTCTCATGAGCCAATGACGATGTGCGCTGGCGGTCGCGGTACGCACCGCCGCGGTACACACCGCCGTGGGCGTGACCGCCATTTTCTACTTGCTTAATCACTCAAGACCTGATCATCCACAGGAGAGGACCTATACTGCAAGTGCTGCTGTGAACTCGGTCTGGAAGAGACAATGGCTGCTGCGACTGGGGAAAGGGCCCCTGCCTTCACATCTGAGGAATTGGATAAACTTGTTGATGGGGTCCTCCCCCAGTATGCGCTACTCTACGGTCCTCCAGACCAACAGGTAAGTACACTGGGAGCACGTAGTATGGGCTATGCCTGTGTTGAGTCGGGTGGATGTAAGATGGTGGGGAGGGGAGCGAATGAGGAGTGCAACGCACGACAGATGAGAGCATGTGCCACATGGCAAGGTTGGGGAGGGGGGGCCGCGCACATCGACCATGCAGAAAAGTGATGATATTTATTTTTCAACCCTCTACATGTCACATAGGTCAGCACTCATCAGAAGATCGACATTTGGCATGCCATCGCCAAGGACGTCCGGGCCCTGGGGGTCCACAACAGACGGGGCACCCACTGCTGCAAGAGGTGGGAGGACATCCGCCACAGGAGCAGGAAGACCGCGGAGGCTCTGCTGGGGATCGCCTCCCAACGTAGGAGGGGTGCCAGTCGTCAATTGACCCCCCTGATGTCCCGGATCCTGGCGGTGGCCTACCCCGATTTGGATGGGCGCGTGAGGACATCACAGCAGACACAAGGGGGTGAGTCGTAGCACATTCCGCTATATTAGCGCACAGTGGAGGCATCTGGGTGGGGGAGTAGGGCTGTGGCTATCTCTAGGCCAGGGCGGTTTCTGTAGGCTAGGCCCCTCCGTTAGACATGGCCCTGTGCCCCCGCCCCCCACCTCTGTAGGGTGCTAAGTACAGCTATCCATGGCCCGGGCTCACCTATGTGTGCATTTGTCGTCCATAGACTTGTAGGCCAAGTCAATATAATTGAGTAGTGTACCCCGAGTGCGCGGTGTAGTGCAGGGGGCTTCTGTGTCTGTCCTCTCCGCCAACGGTGCCCCCAATGCATGCACTCAACATGTCTTTCTTTCTTCTCCCCCCCTTTTTTTTGGTTTTCCTGTTCATGTGTGCATTAGCATCATCAGGCGGAGGAGAAGTGGCATCGGCGCACGAGGGAGCTGCATCTCACATGGCCCCGGAGGGCCCTGCAACCGACTCGGAGTTAACCAGTGAGACGGAGGGCGAGGGAGGCTCCACAACGGGGACCCGTGGAGACGTCAGCGACACCGACACGTCCTCAGAAGGGAGCTCCCTTGTGGTGGCGGCAACATCCGTGCCCACCGCAACAACAGGTACAGCCGCCACCCAGCGCACCAGCTCCGCCCTCCCAGCAGACCCTCAGCTTCCGCCCCGTGCCCGCTCGGGCAGGAAGCCGGCCATCTCCTTCGCCCCTGGCACTTCAGGTCCTGTCCCAGTTACCCCTGCTGCCCTCAGTGCGGAGATCATTGACCTCCTCCAGACGCTCATTGTTGGGCAGTCTACCCTTTTGAATGCCATCCAGGGGGTAGAAAGGGAGGTGCATCGGAGCAATGCATACCTGGAGGGCATTCATTCGGGTCAGGCTGCCCATCAGCGATCGTTCAATACTCTGGCCTCAGCACTGACGGCAGCAATTGTCCCTGTGTCTAGCCTCCCCCCTCCAACTTCCTCAACCCAGTCCCACTCCCCTGTTCCTCTGCCTATCCCAGACACACCTACAGACCAGCCTGCACACACCTCAACACCCAAGGGCAGCTCATCCAGACATAAGCACCACAGATCACACAAGCATTCACCCAAGCAACATCCACATGCAGACATGCCAACAGCCACTGCCTCCTCTGTGTCCCCCTCCTCCTCGTCTCCCTCCTCCCTCCCTGTGACGTCTCCACTCACACCTGCATGCACACCACCATCAGCCACTACGTCCATCACCACCACACCCACCAGAACAGTCCACACACGTGCAGTCACCACCCCCACTGCCATTTACACGTCCCCTGTGTCCTCTCCCAGTGTGTCTGTCACTCCCTCCTCCAAGCCACACAAACGCCGGCAGCCACCCACCCAACAGCCATCCACCTCACCACAGCCTCCAGCACAAGCACCTGCACCCAAAGACAGCACACTTGACTCTCCTACAACCACATCCTCTCCCTCCACTCCCATACCCACTGCACCTACCCTTCCCATTGCTCCTAAAAAGTTGTTCCTCTCCAAAATTAACCTCTTTGCATCACCTGACCCACCCCCTCCATCTCGTAAGAGTCCAAACAGCACCTCAGCCACCACAAGCCCTGCACCTACTAGGACCATCGTTCAGGGCTATTGGAGTCCACCAGCTCCTAGGGCAGGAACATCGGCCAGCAGCAAGGGGACAGCCAGCCCACCCCCTGGGAAAAGAACCAAAAAAGAGAAGGGCCGGCGCGACAGGCCTGAGACGGCTGCCCCCAAGGACACCACCCTTGCACCGTCACCTGGGCCATCCACAAAGGGAGGCAAGGGCCCCAGAGATTCCGCCAAGTGGGGCAAGGGCAGCAGGGCGGACAAGTCCGGCAGCAGGCGAGCTGCCCAGGAGGGCCCCACCAGCCCCATTTGGGGTGTGACGGAGGACACCCACGGGCCCAGGAGTCCTGCACAGGAGGGCCCCGCAAGCGATAGGTCGGATGGCGACTGAGCGGGAATGATTGCCCAGATCTGGTTCCCTAGGAACACAAGACAAGCACCGCTGAACAGGGCCCCGCCGTGAGAAGCACCGCTGAACAGGGCCCCGCCATGAGAAGCACCGCTGAACAGGGCCCGCCGTTAGAAGCACAGCTGAACAGGGCCCCGCCAAGAGAAGCACCGCTGAACAGGGCCCCGCCAAGAGAAGCACCGCTGAACAGGGCCCCGCCGTCTCTGCACCGCTCTGCTGGGCTCTTCCTGTCAAGCACCGCTCCGCTGGGCCCTTCATCTCAAGCACCGCTCCGCTGGGCCCTTCCTGTCAAGCACCGCTCCGCTGGGCCCCTCCTGTCAGGCACCGCTCCGCTGGGCCCTTCATCTCAAGCACCGCTCCGCTGGGCCCTTCATCTCAAGCACCGCTCCGCTGGGCCCCGCCGTCTCTGCACCGCTCCGCTGGGCCCTTCCTGTCAAGCACCGCTCCGCTGGGCCCTTCATCTCAAGCACCGCTCCGCTGGGCCCTTCCTGTCAAGCACCGCTCCGCTGGGCCCCTCCTATCAGGCACCGCTCCGCTGGGCCCTTCATCTCAAGCACCGCTCTGCTGGGCCCTTCCTGTCAAGCACCGCTCCGCTGGGCCCTTCCTGTCAAGCACCGCTCCGCTGGGCCCTTCATCTCAAGCACCGCTCCGCTGGGCCCTTCCTGTCAAGCACCGCTCCGCTGGCCCCCTCCTGTCAGGCACCGCTCCGCTGGGACCTTCATCTCAAGCACCGCTCCGCTGGGCCCTTCCTGTCAAGCACCGCTCCGCTGGGCCCTTCATCTCAAGCACCGCTCCGCTGGGCCCTTCATCTCAAGCACCGCTCCGCTGGGCCCTTCTTGTCAAGCACCGCTCCGCTGGGCCCTTCCTGTCAAGCACCGCTCCACTGGGCCCTTCCTGTCAAGCACCGCTCCGCTGGGCCCTTCCTGTCAAGCACCGCTCCGCTGGGCCCTTCATCTCAAGCACCGCTCCGCTGGGCCCTTTATCTCAAGCACCGCTCCGCTGGGCCCTTCCTGTCAAGCACCGCTCCGCTGGGCCCCTCCTGTCAGGCACCGCTCCGCTGGGCCCTTCATCTAAAGCACCGCTCCGCTGGGCCCTTCATCTCAAGCACCGCTCCGCTGGGCCCCGCCATCTCTGCACCGCTCCGCTGGGCCCTTCCTGTCAAGCACCGCTCCGCTGGGCCCTTCATCTCAAGCTCCGCTGGCCCATTGGCAGGGCCGGATCTGTGTCGGGCAGGGCTTCACGAAGCACTCTGGGCACCATGCCTCCTCCATAACCAGTGGAGTCTGTAATCCACCAGATGGACTGTGGCTTTGCACTCCCCAGGATGGTACAGTGGGCAACCCACCCACTGTAGAGACTTGAGAGACTGTGGCTTTGCACTCCCCAGGATGGTACAGTGGGCATGGAGGCCCCTCGTGGATCTGGCGTCGTGGACTCATGTGGCTGAGGTGCCCCCCTTCCCTTCCCCCTGAGGTGCCTGTGGTTTTATTATCTGATGCCCCAGCAGTGTTCTCTCCAATGGAATCGGTTCTCGTGTGTGGGCTTTGCCCATGTGTTAATGCACATTGGCCCACGAACAATGGCATGTAGCCAATATGTGCCGGACTTTTGGACTATGTATACATTGTTCATGTTGTGATTTATTTATTTTAAAAATCTCATATTTCACTTAAGTTCAAATATGCTTTAATATACTTCTATTTTAATGATCATTTTATTTTGTCTTTGAATTATTCCGGGGAGTTTGGGGGGTGTAAATCTGACTTGATGCTCTGCATTGGTGTGTGGGGATTGGGGGGGGGGAGGTGTTGCGTATGTGTGTGCCCGTAATCTTTTCTCCTCCCCCCTCCCCTGTGTCGTAGGTGCAGTACTCACCGTTGTCTCCTGCGGCGGCGTTCGTGCTCAGACAATCGCTGGTAGGATGTTTAATTCGGGTTCCATGCTGTCCGGATTCCTCGTGGAGTGTATAGAGGTGAGCGTTTTCCCGTTCGTGGTCTGTTTCCGCCGCGTTTTTATCGGTGGGGCTCCCGCCCCAGAAAAGGTGGCGGATTGGTGGGTCGTGATAGGGTGGGCGGTACATTGTCTGCCGCCTGTCTGTTGGCGGTGACCGCCGCGCTGTTTGTTTGCCCCACCGTGGCGGTCGGAGTGTTAAAGTGGCGGCCTGTGTTGGCGGTTCCCGCCAGGGTCAGAATTCAATTTTTTTTACTGCCTGCCTGTTGACGGGTTGGCCGCCACTTTAACACCGACCGCCAGGGTTGGAATGACCCCCATAATCTCTGACCAGCCAGCACCCATTGAATGGATACACTCTGATCATGTTTTTCGCAGTTTTCAGTTCTCTTCAGATTGGCCAGTTAACGTCCAAATATTCGCACACTGCGGGCTTGCTCAGTTGTAGTGAATATATATATTTAAAAGACGTTTATGAAACCATTGAATATGCAGCCAAGCTGATATTATTTTCCCTACTTAAAATGTTACCTCAGACTCTCAAGCCACACATCCACGTTCATATTTGGAGCTGAAAATATAAAAAATACACCACTGCTTGGAAAAGTGGTTGCCATCTTTGTGTGTCTTCAGTCTACAGAATAATCTCCCTCTGATTATGCTCTTGTTGGTCCACACGCCCGAGCTCTGTATTATTCAGTTGCAGGCTTTTGGCTTTGATGTAGAGCTCTTAACGCGAGACAATGCAAATTACATTTCCCAGCATTTTTTTCATTAATGAACAGTACTTCAGGGAGCGTAAAGGCAAGAGGCATATAATTTCTGAACTATTTAAATTGCTAATTAGATCTGTACAGGAGGTGTATTCCTAATGCAGACAATTACTACGGCTCCTAAGTGTTTGCCTTACAGTTGCTAATTACTGCAGAAGCCAATTAATTGCTGTTGACTTTTTGTATTCTCTGGCATAACTCCAGTTAATATTTACATGTATAATGAAGACAAAATTGGCAAACACTGTGTCATTTTGTAATGAACAACTCCTGTGTCTAAACAATGAGTACATTATCTCATTTGTGCCTGAAGAGCGTCTCTGATTAGCATATGTTCTCTGCACACAACAAAGGCGTTACTTCAAAAGTGCAAAAACATTATTTACAGAACAGTAGGTAGACCGGTAGAGGTAGCCGTACTCGAGTCTTCGAGAAATACATTTATTCACAAGTAAATTTAAAGGGAAGCAAACAAATGAATAACACGTACTCTCACTCATAGAAATTAAGAGATATGAGAAGGAGCAGTTTATGAAATGTGTGATTTTGCTTCCAACAAATTAACAACTCTTAGCAGGAATTGATATGCTTGTCACTGCTTTGAACAAGGAATACTATCCATAGCATGTGTGAGCATTCAGAAACTGCTAACCCTCATTTCTTCCTATCCAACGCATCACTAGATCCAGGAAATCAAAACCCTCCCATAGCTGCAAACAAGCTTCTTATACATACATTGAAACCCAACCGCTTGTCTCCTGTCCTTTGACTCTCATACTCATATGTACACTCCCACAGATTCCTCCACCTGGTCTGATCTTGTCACATGCAACATCAACGACACATTCCTCATCATGCAGCTCTGGATCAAGCCAGGATTGAATGGGGAATTTTTGGGGCCCTGAGCTAAAATTATTTAGGGGCTCCCATTCAGAACAGCCTTAAATTGTATTGCCTAATTTCTTTAATCAATCCTGCATGACGAAACCAATATAGAACAAATGACAAAGGTGAGATTGAGTGATAGTTCACATTATCACAGGGACCCCTTGGAGGTGGGGGCCTTGGGCATTTTGCCCAGTTTGTTCATGCCTTAAAATGTCTCTGAATCAAACTTCCACACATACAAACATTATATGTACACATCACAAATGGCGACAACCCAATAAATCTGCAACAAAAATCAGACAGTGGTATCATCATCTTCATTCATGAGATATCTCTCACAGTTGCCAATCTTTCCCATTCTATACAATAAATATATTTTAGCTTACCCACTGTCTCTTTCGCAATAACAGACATGTGTTGAATGACTTCAACTACACATCTGTTCCTACCTTCATCTCTACAACACATACCGTAGAAAGTTCAGACTTCTTGACTGGCAATATCAAGGTCATCAGTCATCCCTCAAGAAATTCTCTTCCTTCTTCAGTGCCACAAGACACATCCCCAAATCCGCTGACCACCTTGGAAATTATGTGGGCCTCCTTCTATCCTTTTCCTCACTGGCCAGTGACTCCCAACCTTTCCCATTAGACTGTGTGACCCCAACCCTTCCATAGTGCTTTCAAAATCCTACACAAAGAACAACTCATTACTTCAACAATACATTTCTCTTCACATCAATCAAACATTAAACATTGACTCTTGATTCAACAATATTAATTCTAGTCTTTAACTGACTCATCGTGTCCCACCAAACAGGCCATGCACAAACAAAATACCCTCTGGTATTCACACAATCAGAAATCTCAAAAGAAGTAGCACTCCACCATCTCTCCCAAAAACATGTTAACCCTGAAAGCCACATACATTGCCCACAAACTCTCAATCCACATCTATCCACGCAGCCACTTGTGCATACTACGCCAAAGCAGTCTCTCACAATGATAGCTAAGGGTGGGCAGAGCTGTGAAATCAGTTTTCAACTTCACTTTTTCTAAAACTGCATCAGCATCACCAAATTTGAAATTTACAGAGTTTTTAATACAAGGACAGCATTAGAAGCCCCTGCTTGGAGAAGAAACCATTTCAACTGACAAAATGAGTTGGAAGTACTAATGTGCAGACTGCTGCACCTGTCAGAAAAACCCATACACACCTTTTTCTAGAGTCTGAGACATATCCCTTCTTCCTCTCAACTTCCTCTACTCCGCAAACCTAATTCTTTGCCTCAATCACACCTGCCCCCACATTGCCCCTTCTCTCAATTTACATGGTCTAACAATAAAGAAGCACAAAATGTAGACTGATCACAGTGTGTCAGTCAATAGCTAGAAATTAGCTCAGTGGGTTAAAGTTCACCTTGTAAAGCCAAGAGACTTTGCATACTATGGTGGAGAACAAAAATGCTCAACTTCACAAGCAAAGGCATAATTCTACCCCATCGCCAATAATAACAAATATAAAGTCCTAGTCAAAGAAATTAAACACTGCTGAAAATCCATTAATGCTTCCAATCACCCTTTACTGCAAATTAAAACCCAACCCTTTTCCCTAAGAAATGCAAAAGTTCTCCCTTGTTCTCCCTTACATCAATTAATTCATTTTGGCTCCAATTATCTGACTAGCTATCGCCCTACTACCCACCAGCACCTTTTGGCAGGGTCCTCCATATAGATGCAGTACTGAAACTTCAAGGCAGCATAAAGGTCACAGATTTCTACAAGCATGTCAATCGATCTTCTAGGCTCATCACAGCTCTGAAACACTCAAAAGGTAGCACTAGAGGTTGTTGTGATGTCATACAAACCATGGGCAATCTGAACACTGTGGGCTATAAAGGATTAAGGCCCATATTTATACTTTTTTAGTGCCGCATTTGCTGTTGCAAATTGTGCACTGAATTTTTTACAAATGAAAGAGTTGCACAAATTGGTTGCTTTACAAAATCACGATTTTTAGTGGCTCGTATTTTGATTAGCTTGGTCAATATTCAAGTGGTAGGTTGCAAACTGCAGCTAAGGATTTCATCCCAGGAATGGTGACCTGGTGGGGTCACCCAAGCACAATATTGGTGAATGCATCTCAAGATTGTTTTTGAAAAAAATGCTGCTTGGTTCCATTGAAGGAGGCGGGTCTGCATTAAACAAAAAAAAATCTTTTTTCAAAGGGACTGATTACGAGTTTGGCGGTCGGAAAAACCTGACCACCAAACTTCCAATGTGGAGGCCGCTCCTCATTGGAAGCTCCCCATCTGCCCCAATATGAGTTTTCCACTGGGCTGACCGGCAGCAACCAAGGTTTCCATGGTCAACCCAGTGGAAAATATGAGGCTGCATTGGCCTCAACATCATATGGAGCCTAGTCCAATGCCGTTGTATGGGGGGTCCCTAGCAGCCTCGAAATGCACACTGTCTGCTGAGCAGACAGTGCATATTCTGACAGTGCTGGGGGGGACTGTACTGTCCATGACAATGTTTGTGCAGTGCAGGGGCTCCCCTGTTGACTCCAGCAATTATTCTCTGTCAGCTTTTTTATGGCGATTGTACCGCCATGAAAAGGCTGATGGAGAACATGGTAGTAATCAGCACGGCAGCGCTGACTTCAGCACCATAGTTGTTTGACTGCCAGGGTTGCAATGTGGCAATAAGCAGTAAGACCGTGACAGCCGCAGCAGTCCAACCTCCACCGAGAATCTGGCCGTCTTCGGACCAGACCCGTTATAGAGCCCAAAGTTTGTTTACGAGTTGGCAATGGTATCCTTGACCACCATCTTCTCCCAAACAAACTTTTTTTTTCCTTCACAAAGTGAGTGGGATTCCAATGTTCCCAATCCACTTTGTGAATAGGGCAAAACCTCCCTTGAAGAACCAGTACTTTGCAACAGAAATTGTGGTCATAAATTCTTGATTAATAGTAGTGTGAATTGGAATTTGGACGGGACGCCACAAACAGTCTCCTTTCAAATTGCCATTTGTAATGCTTTTCTAAACCAATTTTGTGATCCAGTAATCTGTTTCCCAATCATAAAATGGTTTGGTAGATTTCTAATAGCCATTTAGTGGTTGCAAACTCTGTGCTTTACCAAATGGCTTCATTAAGGTGCCCTCCCATACCTCAACATCATAGTAACCATTTATCTGGTCTTGCTAATATGTCTTCTAGTGTGCCTCTCTATGGTCTACCAACCCTCTGTGCATCCCTAATGCTATTTATAACAGCTTTCCAATAATCTTATCTGCATCCACTGTGATTGGTACAGCCATGGTGCACAGAAAAAAAACAGTGGTACCCAAATGTAGAAAGGAAATTTGCTGTACACCAGAAGCAGTGAATTTTTCATGTTGCAGAAATATCCCCCTGCTGTGGTAGTCTGTTTCTTCAAAACTTAAAAAGATAATGTCCACCAGCTGCATGAGATTGCAAGCAGTAGCTATGTCAGTTTTACAGAAAGTGCCTAGGCCTCACCAATGGAATACCTGAGGCAAAACAATGCCCGATCACACACCGGAAATCTTCATGTGGCCATGTAACAAAAGTGGGTCAACCAGGCTTATGCCACTTACAAGCAATGAAACAGATATTTCCTCTGCTTTCATCCATGGTAGATTTCAGTAAATCAGTTAATGCTCAATTAATCTACTTGAAGGGACTGCAGAATATAGTACCTGGGATTTTTTGGGGGGGGGCATTCACAGGCAGTGAGATACACCTAGCCAAACCTCGACCCTCAACCTATTTAAATCTTCTTGTCACTCCACATGAGAGGAAAGTAATTGCTCTAAGCAGTGATTTCTCATTCAAAGTCTCCATATGCACAGACTGGGCTCTCTCTAGACCTGAAAATATTCAAACCTCTTAACCTTAAAATAAACTTTTTAAAACCATTACTATTTTCACTGAATGTACAGATTAGAATAGTATCTAGCGTTGTTAAAGATGAAAATATCCATTACAGATTTCCAGGCTATCCACTTAAGATACATTTCTATATGAAGAATCGAAAAACAAATTAATTCAGTTGTACTGGAAATCTGGTATGGATTCTGTATCCTGGCCCAATGCTGGACACTGATGATCCGAAAGATAATGTATGGAGAGCAGTATAACTGTGTTCATGACATATGTACAGACTTTCCAGTGCCAAGAGGACCTGCTTAGGACATAAGGGACCTAATTACAAGTTTGGCAGGCTCAGGTCCACCATGTTGATGGTAGTGGTCATACCACCAACAGGCTGGTGGAGAAGACCATCAAGTTATGACCATGGCGGTATTCCCAACTGGATACAGCCAAAGCACTGCTGCCACTGCCACTGCAGTAAGACCGCAACGGATGACAGAAGGCACCTACAGGGCAGCAGAGACCCTGTCGCTGCTGGATAGATTATGAGACAGCACACCACCAAGGTTTGCTCCACAGTAGCACCAACACGGAAACCCAGGCAGAAACAAACTGCATAAAAGGAGACAGTCACCTTTAGGAAGCCATACTGGTCCGGAGCCGCCATAGAACCAGAACTAGACGTCATCCCACTGCTCCTGCTCGCAAAAAGGCTACGGAATCTTCACCGCTGATAACGACGGCAACCGTCAGTACACACACTCACCTGTAACTGTTGTATATTGCTCACACAATATACCATCTGGAAGGTGGTGCGAGGGCGACAAGCACACACGCTACACACTGAGGCACACTCACATACAGCCACACACTCACCCACACATACACAGTACACACACTACTGCCAATACACACACATCAAAAACACATACTTATGCACGGAAACACAGCAGAGGCCCAGTCACACACAATACTACACAACACCACAATACATCACAACAATACCACAACCACACCATTGTCAATACATTGGCAAACACTTACAATAAACACTACCCAGGCACACATCACACATACAACACAACCCACAACCAACAGGAAATGAACAAACACCTTCACACAACCCTACATCTTACCAATCGACATACACATCACACAAAGAACATCGTATCTATCATACCATGCACTAAACACGCACATGCACACCGTCAAAGTGACAAAGCCACACAACACAGCAACAAACACATGCCAACAAAAACATCACTCAGTAGCAGGACAAGAAAATGTTTTGAACAGACACATGCCCATGACACAACACAAATCTTATCACTGTGGACAAAGGCACTGCACACAACCTCACATATGGCCCAAACAATACAAGTAGCACAAGCACCACACACACACAAATACTGACACACAACCAACATCAGCCAGGACTAACTCTACACTAGGAAAAGAAATGCATGACACAGATGTAACTTCAAAACCATCAACAGGTTGGTTAACACATATTAACAATTTCGGAATGGTAAAGTCAAAGGCCATAGGCCAGTCCATAGTCAAAAGTCTATTTGCACATAATGCACAATGGGTGCCTCAAACATGACTCCTGACTGCCATGTAACGTCCACAGGTAGGGGCATCAAGGGGCAGGCAGGCACCTCAGGGGTTATCTAGGTGGTAGCAGAGGGGGGTTTGGGCTTAGATTTGGGAGAGGGCCTTTGGGATGTGGCTTGGGAGGGGGCTTTTAGGTTTAGACTTAGGGGAGGGTTGGCTTTTTTTAGGAGGCTTAGACTTCTTGGCGGGGGCATGGGTACTTGCAGGTGGTGAGGGGAGGCCTTGGAGGTGGAATGGACAGGCTTTGGCAAGGAAAACAGAGGGGCATATTTATACTCCGTTTGCGCCAAATTTGCGTCATTTTTTTCGACGCAAATTCAGTGCAAAATTAACGCCATATTTATACTTTGGCGTTAGACGCGTCTAGCGCCAAAGTAGGAGTAAAGAGCGTCATTTTTTTGCGTGAACGCCTTCCTTGCGTTAATGAGATGCAAGGTAGGCGTTCCCGTCCAAAAAAATGACTGCGACGCAAATGCGTCGTATTTATACTCCCGGGCAAAAATCACGCCCGGGAGTGGGCGGGTCAAAAAAACCCGCATTTGCACCGCTTTTTAACGCCTGGGTCAGGGCAGGCGTTATGGGACCTGTGGGCTCAAAATGAGCCCACAGCTGCCCTCCCATGCCCCCAGGGACCCCCCCTGCCACCCTTGCCCACCCCAGGAGGACACCCAAGGATGGAGGGACCCACCCCAGGGACATTCAGGTAAGTTCAGGTAAGTATAAATATTTTTATTTTTATATTTTTTGTGTGGCATAGGGGGGCCTGATTTGTGCCCCCCTACATGCCACAATGCCCAATGACCATGCCCAGGGGACATAAGTCCCCTGGGCATGGCCATTGGGCAAGGGGGCATGACTCCTGTCTTTACTAAGACAGGAGTCATGTAAATGGTGTCTGGGCGTCGTTAAAAATGGCGCAAATCGGGTGGAGGCGATTTTTTAGCGTCAACCTGACTTGCACCATTTTTAAGACGCCCTAACGCCATTTTTCCCTACGCCGGCGCTGCCTGGTGTACGTGTTTTTTTTCCACGCACACCAGGCAGCGCCAGTCTGCTTGCGCCGGCTAACGCCATTCAATAAATACGGCGCCCGCATGGCGCTTCAGAATGGCGTTGGCCGGCGGCAACATTTTTGACGCTAAACTGCGTTAGCGCAGTTTAGCGTCAAAAAGTATAAATACGGGCCAGAATATTTAGGGGGCTCACAGGGGACAGGAGTAGGGGAAAGGGCAAACTCTGAAAGGAAAGCTTTTTTAGAGACACGGGCAGGTCATAGAAAAAAGGGTTTTGATGTGGAGAGAGAGGGAGTGGTTGTGTGAGGTATTGGTGTGAATATCTTGGGTTCATGTTTGTGGGAGGTATGCATGTGGGCGCTGGGTGTCTGTTGGGTGGGTGAGTAAGGGCGTTTATGTGTATTGGGATGAGGGGGGTGCAAGTGTTGGGGGATGCTGTCGTGGGTGGGGGATTGTCTGTTGGGGTGGTGACTGCAGGTATGGTGGATGTGCTGCATGTAGGAGTGTCAGTGGTTGTGGTATCTGCGGGTGTGGTGACTAGGGCGGATGTCTAAGGGTCAGCTGTGGTGCTGTCTGTGGGTAGGATAGGTGTAGTAGATGGATCTGTGAATGTTGGTGTGGTGTCTGCAGGTGTATCAGGTGTGCTGTCTATGATGTTGGAGGTGGTGGGGTGACTATTCCTGTGTGTGCATCAGAATGTTTCTTGTGTGCATGCCAGTGGTGTGTCTTGTGGTGCTTATGTCTGTCTGAGCTACCCTTGGATGTTGAGGTGGATGAATGCCTGTCTGTTTGTGTGCTTTGGCTAGGTCTGGGAAGAGGGGTTTGGGATTGGCAAGGGAAAGGCAGACAAAGGGTGACTGGCTGCCATCTGTGTAAAGGCCAGAACCTGAAAGGATCTCTGTAAGCCAGCCAGTGCACTGTGAATGCCCTTCAGGATCGCATTACTCTGTTGGACTTGAGTTGCCAGTCCCTGGAAGGCATTCATGATGGTCGACTGACCCACAGAGATGGACATCAGAAGGTCAATAGCCTCCTTACTGAGGACAGCAGGACTAACAGGGGCTTAGAAAGAGGTCCCTCTTGCAAAGGAGATGCCCACCCTCTTGGATGAGCGGGCACGGCCAGCTGGGTGGGGAGCTACAGGGAGGGCAGTGGTAGAAAGGGGGGCGGTGGACAGAGATGGTACTGGAGTGGTCTGAGATGGATCCGCCGCCACCTGGGATTAGCCACTGGTGGAGGATTCCGAAGATGATGACGTGGATCCTGTCTCCCCCGTGTCACTCCCCTCGCTCTACGGGACACTGGGTCCCTCGGTGTTGTTGGTATCATGACTTGAGGTTCCGTGACCAGCAACTTCCCCACTCAGCTGTGCCCTGTCTCTTTTGCCTGCTGATGCTGATGCTGATGCTGATGCTGGAAAACAGAAAGGGAGGTAGGGTTATCATATTCTTTTCAAATACTACCTTAAAATTGTACACATCAATCACATTACAACCACTTGTACTACACCCCAGGTAGCACCAGGTTAGTACCAGCATCATGGTATTCATGATGGTCGACTGACCCACAGAGATGGAGCTCAGGAGGTCAACAGCCTCTTCACTGAGGACAGCAGGGGTAACAGGGGCTTGGAAAGAGGTGTCTCTTGCAAAGGAGATGGCCTCTTGGGTGAGTGGGCACGGCCAACTGGGTGGGGAGCTACAGGGAGGGCAGTGGTAGAAAGAGGGTGGTGGACAGAGATGGTACTGGGGTGGTCCGAGATGGGTCAGCCACCACCAGGGAGTATCCACTGGAGGAGGATTCCAAAGATGATGACGTGGATCCTGTCTCCCCATGGAACTCCCCTCTCTCCGGGCCACTGGGTCCCTCGGTGTTGGTGGTATCATGACTTGAGGTTCCGTAGCCAGCAGCTTCACCACTCGGCTGTGCCCTGTCTCCTTTGCCAGTTGATGCTGATGCTAGAAAACAGAAAGGGGGGTAGGGTCATCATATTATTTTCAAATACTGACATCACACTGTACACATCAATCACATTACAACCACTTATACTACACCCCAGGTAGAACCATGTTAGTATCAACATCATGTCACAACTTGATACCATCTACACCCCTACATTACAACAATGTCCCACATCTGGTAAGCCACCTATCGCACTCCTCCTATACCATTATATCAGAAGATTTATCACAATGACCAGTCCATGACAACCTGACTTGCAAACATGATTCTGAGTCCCTATCCACAGCAACATAGTTACCCAGCAACCAATCAATGGGAAATAGTGGTAACATTCATTTCAACATATCACATACACAAAATCCACACATACCTACATTATTAGTTAATGTAATGTACCAGGAAAGGAACCTTATCATATGCCACAAGACAGCATGTTGCATAAAAGCCAAAACCATTTCATGTCACAAAGTCCACAACCTTCACAACAGACATTTGCAAACATGCAACAACTATATTTGCCTCTTCATAAATTGGAATATGATAGAGTCTAAACACATGCCATCAACACATGCCCCAATAGTCATGTAGGAAAGGATGATACATACTTTGTTGCACTACTCATCTTAGTCACTCTCCACCTGTAAACAAAGTCATGTACACTTATAAGGGCCTACCTAGCCCACAGAATTTACCAACAGACAACCCCAGGTACCAAACCAACACCTTAAATACAATGAACACCTGTCATGTGCATGAAGGTCACATACAGTACAACTAATCATGATAGGTGGCACCATCAATAGCCCATTATCTAAGTGCAACATCACTATCCACAACTAAGACATCAGCAATCTTACATTTGAATATGAATATTGCAATGCCATAACACACTTCTGAGCTTAACATGATAGAGATATACACCTTGTAGAAAGCCAAATGACTGACTACACATAACATTCCAACAACACGTGAAGGTGAAATTTCACACCTGCAAGACAATTAATCAGTACAAACAATAGGATTCCATGCAAAAAGCCTTCAAAACATATACACAATAGAAACATTAGTATGTTTAAGTTGCATCACAATGTTGATATTTGGCAAAACCTAACAATATGCACATGATGCTGGCAAAAACTAGTGTAGATTGTACCTATTAATAAGATGTCATGGCCTATTTAGTATACCCACAGCATATTGGAAGAGGAAATTACTGTGAAGCCATTTAACATCCAAAAAACATGTACATGCTACTACTGATCACCTACCGCCATGTTAACACCCACCGAGGGAGTCAGATCACTTCACTATGTCCTGTAAAGTAGGTCGGGTAGCTACCATTATAAGGCTCATATGTATGATGAAGTAATGCAAGTCACATCATTTACTGAAAACACATATCTATGATAATGTGTTAAGTGGTGGCTTATTGTTTACAAGTATCAATGTGCATGTCATTAGTAGAGGGAGTGAAATGAGGTATTTTGGGTTATGTACATGAAACAGTGTTGTCACCATACTAATGACAATCTGAAGATAATATAGGTGCAACAAATATGTGTTACATGTCAACTATGTTGATTTAACTTTTACTGTCAGTGACATATATCTCCAGTTAAAGAACATGTGAAGGTCTAAGGGGATTTGAATGCAGCATTCTTTCATACATTGCATAGCTATGTGCTTAATACTACATATTCACTGTTTCATGTGACATGACTTAGATAGATGTGTGATGTTGGTGTGATCATACTTATGATATATAGATTGAGTCATTCACATACATTCTGGTGTTGTCCCACATAGTTACATTAGCCTGAGGAGAGCAAGAAAACCTCCAGTGTACCATCCACTAGCAGACCTGCAGACCATGGAGGAGCAACATGTAATCCAAATATAACACTTTGATAGGCATACAATTAATGATCTATGTTGTCAGTTGGAGCCAGATCTGATGCCTGCCATTCCCAATTTCAGTAGCATACCTCCCATCATTCAAGTCATGTCAGTGCTGCACTTCATGGTCACTAGGTCCTTTTAGAATACAGTAGCCCTAACAGCAAGGATGTCTCAGCACATGTTCAGTCTAGCTTCGAAGGCTGTACTGTCTGCATTGTTAAAACATCTGGACAGCTACATCAGATTTCCCCAACGTGAGGATTTGTCCTATATGAAGGCAGATTTCTATGTTTTCAGACATATTTCACATGTGGTTAGAGCCATAGATGGCACTCATGTACCCCTGGTGCTAATGAACAGGTATACATTTCAAATGTTTGTGCAAGGTATCCAGGATCAGTCCATGACTCCTTCATCATGTGGAACAGCAATATCCCACTGCTGATGACACAGCTATACATAGAGAGGGCCTGGCTGGTTGGTAAGTCATATATGTCATGTGTGTTTGTAACTTTGTCCTGCAACCATGTATATGGGGATGTCCAAGATCAAAGTTTGGATTGGTGTAACTATACCTTACAGGGGACTCTGACTACCCAAACCATCCTTGGTTATTGACACCAGTGAGGTACCCAATCACACCAGGGGAAGTCCACTTCAATGAGGCTCACGGAGGGACAAGGCCTGTTGTGGAGCGGACCTTTGGGCTCCTGAAGGCAGGATTTCACAGCATAGACAAGACTGGAGAAGCCCTCCCCTACTACTCACCCTACTAGTATGTCAAATAATTGTTGCCTGCTGCATGCTCCACAACCTTGCCTTGAGAAGTCAGATATCATTCATTTCAGATGAGGGGGAGATAGCATATCCCGTGGGTGGAAATGCAGATTTGCCCTACTGAGGATGAGAATGATGAGGATGAATCTCAAGACATCAGGGCAGATGTCATCAATTAGTACTTCAATTGACTCAAGGTCTGCAATGTGATGTTACAAATATGATTCCTTGGGGTATTGTTTAAGTTATGCATACCAGGTAATGTTCTATTTTACCAGCATCAGGGAGGTCTTAAGAGGCTCCAAAGCCCATGGCTCAGATATACATGCAGATTGTTACTTGGAGTTACGTGTATATAACTGTTATATATATATGCTATTGTTTTGTAAATGCACAAATGCACATTTGTAGTTATGCTCACAATGTGATTTATGTGTTCTACTCTGGCCTATACCTAATCTTTGTCAATCACAGATTTGCAGATTGCCTGTTTGGCTGCTCCTCATTTGGCAATCTCAGACAGTGTCACAGGCAGATGGTATTCAATGGCAAGGGTTATTTGGAAGCTAGGGTATGTGCATGTGATAAGGCTTTAGCTGATGGTACATGGAGCCAATCTGTCTGCCTCCTGGGATGGTGAAAGACTGGCATGTCCCTAACGTTTGTATTCTGTGTGTTGGTAGAGAATGACACCTAAGTAGAAACACTGAAGTCCACAGCAGTACTTCGCTATGTGCTGATTGCCATTCTCCAAATAAATGTGTGAAGATGTACAATACAGGTGATTTGTGTCATGT
This sequence comes from Pleurodeles waltl, assembly GCF_031143425.1. Classification (NCBI taxonomy): domain Eukaryota; kingdom Metazoa; phylum Chordata; class Amphibia; order Caudata; family Salamandridae; genus Pleurodeles; species Pleurodeles waltl. The sequence goes on from NC_090436.1 coordinate 881,581,581, forward strand.
TAATGTTGCAGTTCCAATGCAAGATGTATCCTGGTCATCCAGTACCCGTGTGATGACCATGACAAAAGTTTAACATTGGAGGGTATCATTTTGCTACAATAGTTATAACGTGACAGTTGTATATGGCTGATACATAACACTCACGCAGGATCTGTGGTTAAGTGGTATTTATTGGGGAGTGTACAACAAAATGAGTGATTCTAAACAGAATTCATACAAAGTTAACAGTGAAGGGTTCAGTCATGGTAGATCAAAATCATCAGGGTACCTGCTACACCATTTGGACACATAAGTCCAGTGTCCTTGCACCATAGGAAAATTGAGTTGGTGTCAGACAGTCAACAGGGTGTATCAGTCACACAAGGGGAACCAACCAGGAGAGGTTCACTTCCTGGCAGTGGGTTTGGTCTTGGCATCTGCTCCTCCTGGATGCCAGGGTGGATGTCAACAATTGCGGGGTGGTTCTTCTGCTTCAGAAGGTAGGGAGTCTGAGTCTTTCCCTTCTCCTGGCAGGGCCTCAATTCCACTAGAAACCACAGATGTAGAAGGGCCTGATGTCTCATTTCTAGTGGAAGAGGCCTGATGTTGGGTGCCAAGCCTACTCAGGGCAGTGGTCATGTCCCTCAGCACCCCAGCAACAGAAGCCAGTATGGCATTTTGGGCCTGCCACTGCTGCATGGCTTCCTGTTGGTTGTCCCTTTGCAGCTGTTAGATCTCCTCCATCATGGTCAGTACCTGGCCCATCATGCCTTAGGAATTCTGGTGAGCTCCCAAGACTTGGGAGATAGTCTCCTAGTCAGTTGTGGCCCTTGCAGCCCCCCTCTTCTGACCCACACCATCCCTCTAATGCACCCTACCCCCACATACCTATGCCCAAGGCACTGTAGGCCCACTCCAACTGGTGGTGGGACCATCATTGTCAAGGGTGACATTAGGAGATTCAGGTGCCTGTACTGGGGGACACACAATGGAAGAGACTGTCCTTGGGACATCTGTTTGGGGCACATGGTTGCCTGTGATGTGGTTGCAACATGGTTGGGAGGAGTCATTGTGGGCAGGGTGAGGTTGACAGTTGCTGACTGACCAGGTGTCCCTAATAGGCCAGATTTGTCCTCAGTGTCCAAACATGCAGGGCTGTTTTCCTCACTGTGGTCTTCATCTTGAGGGGGTAGTGTCTCTGGTATCCTCTCCATGTTGTGGATGGCAAGGTTGCCTGTAGGAGAAGTACAGTTGCATTATGTGATGCAAAAAGTGATGTATAAATTAGACAACTAAACATGGTATGTGAGATGCACACAAGGCCTTTCCATGATCCTCTGAAATGACAATGACAGCTACTACTAAATCAGGGTTAGTGCATTGTGGGACACAGAGATTTTCAATTGTATACAGCATGCTCCAAGCTCTTGGAGTATGTTGTTGTTTAGATGACTGCTGATACCCTCATATCTTGTCTGAGTAAAGCCATGACAATGTACATTTCTCTCCTAGTAAGGTGTATGGCATCATTGAGTCAACTAGAAGGTGAACAATACACAATGGTGTCAGAGCTGGCACACAATATAGGAGTTACAATTTGACCTGGGTCTCTGTCTGGATATACTGCAAGTATATTCAGTTTGCTATTTAGTTGTCCTCCCAGGTGAGTATATGACATTATTAGGGAGCTTTTCTCAGAGCCCAGTTTGGAATGGAACACAGCTGTAGCTGTGATTAACTTGTAATGGGACTGGTAGTAGACATTGCATAGCTGGCATTGCCATGAACTGTTAAATGGTGGACCATTCAGGGTGGATTACTTTGATTGATAGTTTCACATGCAAGACATTTCAAATTTACTGCACTGTTCTGTTTTCTTTATGGTGGAATAGTACCTTCTGGGAGTTGTAGCACCCTTAGTTTCCAGTACTTCACATGTGTTTCCCATACACTGTGGCCTAAGGTGAGTTTACTTGATGTTTACTTGATATGTGGCATGTCAGAGAGGATGTTTGGAGATTTGGACAGAGGGGTGGTGGGTGGTTTGGTCACTGGGGTGGGGAAAGCTGATCAGTGACCATGCAAGACAAAACTGTTTGGTAACATGAATGTTGTTGTCACTTACCCAACTCCACTCCCCCAGGAATTCCTATGGGGCCCTCAGATGCAGGATGTCAAAGACCTTCTCCTCACATGATGTGAACAGTGTGGGAGGAGGTGGTGGTCCACCGTCAGTCTTGAGGACCACCAGCTGGTGCCTGGATGCCATGGAACATACCTTCCCCTTGAGGTCGTTCCATGCCTTCATGATGTCCTCCCTTGTGCGTGGGGTAATTGCCTACAGCTTTCACCCTGTCAACTATCCTTTACCACAATTCCATTTTCATGGCTACTGATGTTTGCTGGACCTGTGATCCAAATAGATATGTCTCTACCCTGACAAGTTTGTCCACCATGACCCTCATCTCATCATCAGTGAAACATGGATGTTCTTGTGGGCACATGGTAGTGGTGGTAAAGACAGTGAGGTAGTGAAAAAAGGGTGAGAAAATGCTAGTGATGAGGTGTGGGTGTTGTGATGAATGTGGGTTACGGTTGTTGTGTATTGTATGGATTGGAAGATTGTGTTATGTGTGTTGTGCAACTGTGGGATGAGTGCTGAGTGAAATGTGTAGGGGTGCCTACTGTTTGTTTAGCTATCTGTTTTTTTGGGCTGTGGGTGGCATTCAGGTTACAAAGTATTGTGGGTTGTGTAGGGGTGTGCTTTATTGTGCAGTGTGTAGGTGTGTGAGGTGTGTGAATGTGTGTCAGGTGTGGGGTATTCAAACTATCCAATGTGGTGTACTGTTCTGACTGATGTGAGTTCAGACCACCCCCGGTCACACCACCAATGATTGTCCACCATAGAAGAACCACTCTCGCAATTTGTGGATCGTAGTTAAAGTGGTTGATTTTGTCGGGCTGACAGTGCTGGTGGTCAAACCGCCTTTTTCCATCCGTCAGAGTCCTGGTGGCTTCAGGAAATTGGCTGTTTCTTGGCAGTCTGAGCTGTGTACCTCTTAATACGGGGGTTGGATGATCACCAACATGGTGGTCATTTGGGGGCCACAACCATGGAGGTCTTACCATCAGACTGCCAAAGTCGTAATGAGGCCCAAGGTGTGCTTCACAAAAATCATTCATCAGCAAGCATAATGAGAGTTCTAAGAAGACATTTGAACACTGTAGCCTTATTCGCAAATTTAAACTCACACTTTTAGTGCATGTTTACTGTTATTTTGCTATTCACAAACTCTGAGTGTAGTTTTGTGAGTAGTATCTTTACGACTGTGGATAACTCCGCACATAAAATAATAGGACAGTCTCCGCAGCTGTAAAGATATTACACATAAAACTTCACTTATAGTTTGTAAATAGCAAAAAAAAATAACATCAACATTGTTAGTTTACCTTTGTGAATAGACCTACTCATCTAGCATGCTGTAGCACCACCTGCCAAGGACCTCACAGAAAACTGTCCAGACCACTGCTAACTCCCAGAACCAATTGGTAGAAGGAGTAAAAGTGACATTTTGATGGACATATTCCGAACAAAGGGCCAGATGTACGTACGTTTTGAATTGCGATTTCCTATTGCGATTCTATGCAAGTAGTAAATCACAATTTCAAATGTTCGAAACTTGTTTGAGTTTCATTTGTGATTCCCAGAGGGTCGCAAATAGACCTACCTCATTAATATTCATGGCGTAGGTCTCACTTTGTGAACCACTGGGAATCGCAAAATGTCACAGGGATAAAGGCCTTCTGGGTTCAACAGACCATCGTGTCTGTGATTGCCTTTAAATAAAGTAATATTTCTTTTAAACGCAGCCCGTTTTTCTGAAAGGAAAACAGTATGCATTTAAAAAAGAAAATGGAAAGTTTTATTTTTATTTTTTAAGAGAAGGCATTGGCCTGTGGGACCACTGCCTGCTCTAAAACAAATACTTTTACAGACATTCACAAAGGGGGAGGGGTCCCTCGGGGGTCCCTTCCCATTTGGGAATGGGCTACCACCAATTTGGAATTGGTGGTAACTTGCAAATGTTTTGCTACCTCATTTTGGTCGCAAAACATTCAAACATACCACTGCGATTCGGATTTTGTAAGGTACAGGCCAGATATACGTATGTTTTGATTTGCGAGTTCTTAATTGCGATTCTATGCGAATCGCAATTAGGAAATCACAATTTCAAATGGTAAAAACTTGTTTGAGTTTCTTATGCAATTCCTAGTGGGTCGAAAATAGGCATAACTCATTAATATTCATGAGGTAGGTTTCGCTTTGCGACCACATGGGAATCGTAAAAAATCACTGGGATGGTGGTCTGCTGGGGCCAGCAGACCACCTTGTCTGTGATTGCTTGTAAATAAAACAATCTTTTTTTTTTCAATGCAGCCCATTTTTCCTTGGAAAAAATGGACTATGTTTAAAAAACAGAAAATGAAAAGTTTTCTTTTCATTTTTTAAGAGTAGGCAGTTGTCCGTAGGACCTCTGCCTGCTTTTAAAAATGCTTTTACAGACATTCATGAAGGGGAAGGGGTCCCTTTGGGGACCCCTTCCCATTTGGCAATCAGTTACCACCAATTTGGAATTAGTAATAGCCTGTGAATGTTTTGCGATCGCATTTCAGTCGCAAAACATAAAAAAATACCACTGTGATTTGGATTTAGGAAGGGGCGCCCTGAACATGGGTCTTCCAAATACCGAATGGCAATGCCAAATTGTAATTCAGTAACAAGTTACTGAATCACAATTTTGCATCGGAACGTGCCAAACAGATTTTTAGCAGTTGCAAAGGACCTGATTCTGCGAACCAACCCACTTATGACTGCTAAAAAGCTTTGATTATCTATGCCTAATAACTTTTGCAAAGGACGCCTCATGCATTTTGTTCTGTGCCAAAAGTAATCCACACTTTTGAAATAGTAATTCCTGCCAATTATATACCATGGCCCTGATTCTAAGCTTGGCGGGCGGCGGGAGCCGCCCGCCAAGCGGGAACCGCCAGAAGACCGTACCGCGGTCAAAAGACCGCGGCGGTCATTCTGGGTTTCCCACTGGGCTGGCGGGCGACCGCCAAAAGGCCGCCCGCCAGCCCAGCGGGAAACACCCTTCCCACGAGGAAGCCGGATCAGAATGGAGCCGCCGGAGTGGGAAGGTGCGACGGGTGCAGTTTCACCCGTCGCGAATTTCAGTGTCTGCAAAGCAGACACTGAAATTCTTTGTGGGGCCCTCTTACGGGGGCCCCTGCAGTGCCCATGCCATTGGCATGGGCACTGCAGGGGCCCCCAGGGGCCCCACGACACCCCATACCGCCATCCTGTTCCTTGCAGGGTGAACTGCCAGGAACTGGATGGCGGTATGGGGTGCCAGAATCCCCATGGCGGCGCAGCAAGCTGCGCCGCCATGGCGGATTCCCATGGGCAGCGGAAAGTCGGCGGTACACCGCCGGCTTTCCGCTTCTGGCCGCGGCTGTACCGCCGCGGTCAGAATGCCCGGCGGAGCACCGCCAGCCTGTTGGCGGTGCTACCGCCGACCCCGGCCCTGGCGGTATTTACCGCCAGGGTCAGAATGACCCCCCATATGTCTTTCAGCCAGGGTTGGCCATTGGCCAGAATAATAGAGCTTATTCACATAGGTCTTTTTCAAATTTCCGTGGTATAATCCCAATGGGTAACTCTACAGACAGGGCCATATCTATGTATGGTAAAGAATGGGGAAAGGTTCTCTATACTTTCCCATTCAGAGATGGACACTCCAAACTCAAAGCGCTCTGTACTGTAAAGAATAAGGAAAAGCAAAACAGTTTATTCAACTTGGAAAAAGTTTGCTAAACGTTTTTATGTTTAATATGAATGTCAATTAATTTTACATATTTCTTTATAATGTAGAAATAAAGAAACAAGCTACAGCCTTCTTACTACTTAACTTTAGCATTATAAATGAAATTATTTGAAATATATTATATAGCATTAAAGTTATTTTTTCCCAAGGTTCAATTAAATATACATTTCCTCCTAAAGTAAAAAAATATGTATTTGCTAAGCATTAATTATTATTAAAAGTGATGTATTGAATAAGTAAAGGCCATTATTTACATTTAATACAATGTATTGTTACATTCTTATTAAATGCAAAAGCTTATTATAATATTTATATTTGAAACAAAAACATGTATTTTTTTATGTTATGTTAACATTAAGGGCCAGATTACGGGCTGGTGGTCCAAAGAGTGCTAGCCTCGTGGTGGCTGTCAGACCGCCGCCGCTGTGGCGGTCCAACTGCCACATTACGAGGTCGGCAGACAGACCTGCCAACTTCCTGCCATCCCCACCAGGATCAGTGATCTCGACGGGCTGGCGGTGGTGCAGAATGCAATCAGCCAAGGCGGCACTGAAGGTAGCACCGCCCTTCTGATTACAACCTTGTTCTCCTCTAGCCTCTTCATGGTGGTACCACCGCCATGAAAAGGCTGGCATAGAAAAAGTGCAGGGGGCCACAGGGGGGCCCTACACTCCCCATGTCTGTGGCATGGGCAGTGCAGGGGTCCTCCTGCCCAGCACCCTCAAAATGCACACTGTTTGCTGTGCAGACAGTGCACATTTTGAGGGTGCTGGTACCCCCTTAGTGCGGCAGCATTGCTGCAGGATCTTTTATGAGCCGGCGACAATGCTGCTGCCCCTTGCCCACTGGGGTGACCGGCAGAAACCTTGGTTTTCGCCGGTCTGCCAAGTGGAAAAGTCATAATGGGGCCAGCAGGGAAGTTGACAGCATGGCGGTGACCACCACATCGGGACTTTGACAGACGGTTGTTTCTGTCCCCAAACACTAAATCAGCCCCTAAATATTATTTAGTTATATTTTTATCTATTTAAAAAATAATCATTTAATTTAACATTAATTCCTATTGCTCTTAGGGATCTGCCTCCATTATTCTCTATGGGAGACATGGTCATGTGTGGTGCTAGACTTGCTAGACTTGCTACAGTTCTTTTCAATAGTAATGAAAGGTAATAAAGTTTCTTAAAAGTGTTAGGCTAAATTTACATGTTCACCTTACCCACAAGTCTAACTTGCCCTTGTAAATAGACCCTTTTGTCTTTTTACTACAATATTTGCCACAATATCAGTCTTTTAATGCCAGCATTGTCCTTTGAAAGACACACATACTTAATCACAACCTATTCAGTTGGTCCTCAGGACTGTTACTGAATTTCTCATCAGTCTAAAGTCTGGTCTATCATTAAATTCTTTTTGAATGCACAAAACATACTTGTTCTTACTAGGACACTGCAGAGAGCATGTTCTAGAAGTTCTCTTTTAAATTAATGACATTACTACTAAACTTACCTTGATACTCTGGACATTTTGCATATCTGCTTCAATGTATTACTTTGAAAACTGTGGTGTCATAATATTTATTTAACAACAATATTTATTACTCTGAGTCTAAACTTCTGTACCATGAAATTATACTTCAGCAGAGAGTCAGGGTTAACAAATTAAAAAGAGGAAAGGTAACTGCCTATCTCCTGGTTGAGAACTCACTTCATGCACTAGGGCTGTGACAGATAAATTCAGACTCAGAGTGATGAAAGTGACTGAGAAGTATGGGAGGGCACACTCTTAATAAGGTCAAAGAATTTTGTTATCTAGGCATGTACATGAGTTCTTCTTTGTCCTGGAAGACACACATTAATTTTAAGCTCCAACAGTTGATAAGGAATAACGAAGCAATCTTTCGCTTTTCAAATAAACTAGGTCACAGACCCCCTGCACAGATGAAAACTCTTTACAATTCTAAATGCACTGCATCAGTCCTTTATGGGGCAGGCGTCTGGGGCTATAATAAAATACCGTCTCTCCAGAGTGTTGAAAATAAATTCCTGCGCAGATTATTGTTGGTCCCAAAATGCACCGCAAACATAATCTGCCATGAAGAACTTGGTCAGTGCTTTTTGGAGGATAGGGTCTTTATGGCTCCCCTACTGCTCTGGATTAGATGTTGGTCAAACCCTATGGCAAGTTTGGTCCAAGACTGTATCTCTGATTGTCTACAATTGGAAAATTCAAATAGGATTCCCTGGCTTATGTTTCTGCAAAACTCTTTTGAGAATCTAGGGCTTAGATACATGTTTGATGATCCCCATTTGTTAACCACAAACTCTAGGTCTGTCTTGAAGTCTACTTACTCCAAGCATATATCAGAGCTGATATTTTATAGTTCCCTGAAATTGAAATCTTTTGATTCCTACTCTCGGATTGTGACTGTTCCATGCCTTGAACCCTATTTGACTTGGTTTTCAAGTTTTAGAATAATTTCTTTTTTAACACTTTTTAGACTTAGGGGGTGATTATGACCTTGGCGGACGGCAGAGGCCGTCCGCCAAGGTACCGCCGCCAAATGACCGCACCGCGGTCAAAAGACCGCGGCGGCCATTCAAACATTTCCTCTGGGCCGGCAGGTGCTCTCCAAAAGAGCGCCCGCCGGCCCAGAGGAAATGCCCCTGCAACGAGGACGCCGGCTCAGAATTGAGCCGGCCTAGTTGCAGGGGTGCGACGGGTGCAGTTTGCACCCGTCGCGTATTTCAGTGTCTGCATTGCAGACACTGAAATACACAGTGGGGCCCTCTTACGGGGGCCCCTGCAGTGCCCATGCCATTGGCATGGGCACTGCAGGGGCCCCCAGGGGCCCCGCGGCACCCCCTACCGCCATCCTGTTCCTGGCAGGAGACCCGCCAGGAACAGGATGGCGGTAGAGGGTGTCAGAATCCACATGGCGGCGGAGCGCGCTCCGCCGCCATGGAGGATTCCCCCGAGCAGCGGGAAGTCGGCGGGAGACCGCCGACTTTCCGCTTCTGACCGCGGCTGAACCGCCGCGGTCAGAATGCTCGTGGGAGCACCGCCAGCCTGTTGGCGGTGCTCCCGTGGTCGGTGGCACGCCAGGGTCAGAATGACCCCCTTAATCTAATTCATTTTAAGGTAGCTTTCCCCGAACCATGTTTTTGGAAAAAGGACTTACCACTTTGTCCCTGTGACTCCAAATCAACTCAGAGCACTTTTTTCTTTTTTCTTTTTTGCCCTTTATATGCTGCTCCTAGAGGGGCTTTTATTTTTCCCACGATACGTCTTCTTAGACCCATTCACTATAAGGAAGCCCTACTATATCTTCAGAGATTGCCAGATATCCAAATTTGTCACCATGTATTAGACTTTGTTACAGCTTCTTTAAGTATTAGGAAAAGGCCTACTCCTTTTAAAAAAAAAAAAAAATTATGTACGTATAGTATATCATTTTAAAGCTAATATTTGTACTTTTCTGATTTTGTGATTTTTAATCATGTCTAGTATATTGATCTGTGCATGTCAAGGGGTTTCAGATTGGATGCTCATGCGGTGTTTTAGTAATGGTTTTAAGTTTTATTTTATTTTATATTATTTATAGATCGGTAAATGTGTCTTGGTTTGCACTTTTATGGCAATTGCCGAATAAAGCTATTTGACTGACTGACTGACTGACTGAGAAGTACTCTGGAAAAACTTAACATTAAACTTTGTTTTTGTGGATAAGATTCAGCACAAGCTGGTAAAGAAATTTGAGAAAAATGTTATTGGTAATTTTATGATTTGGGTGGTATTTTTCAATCATAGATGAATGCTTTATCTTTTTTCTACTTTACAATCCTTGAAAAGTTTACAACTTTTGCATTGTTTTTAAAAACAAAATTGTGGATTTTGGGCTTGCAAAGCCTCATAATGTAGCACATGACTTAGGGTATGATTTATAGTTTGGCAGTCAAGGTACTCTGCCACATGCAACAGAGTATTCTGGCAAAATGACAATATGTCAACCATGCGTAAAGTTGGGAGGGCCAACAGCTTTCTATCAATGAAGCTTCCATTTTCTCTGTTGAAGGAAAGCACCCTCTGTAGGCCTGACAGCTGAGAGGCAGTTTGAAGAAGGGCATTACACTACCCGCCCTAATAAGGGTGGACTTTGCAATGTCCTTTTTTCAATCTGTATCTGCTAGTGAAAACCTAGTGGTGAGGGACAGGAAAAAATGAATAATGACCCCCCCCATAACTATAGGAAAAGCTCCCTGAGTGTGGGGGGCATTTACTTTCATTTTTCAATAACTCCCACTTCGGAAGTTTGTTTTTGAAAATTCAACAAAAAAAAATACAATTTGGTGGATGGCCATCAAATGTTTTTTTGTACCATGCACGTTACTGTCAAAGAACACAGATCACAGCTCTCTAGATTTGGCAACAGTAGCCTGTGAGGGTAGCAAACTTAATATCACACATGATACCATCCCCCAAACTCTGGATCTGGCCATAAGTGCCACATTCCTTATATTTTACTATCAACATGAATTTGGAAGAGATGAAAGACAGGCCTGACATTTCCCGTCTCCTGAAGTTGCTGCTAAAATCTGGCTAAGGCTGACATTTTCAATAATTCCCTATTGGCAGTATAAGAGGGTCTTGGTTCCGGGAGGGATACTCCAGCTCAATGTGATTACTCCTGAATGGTTGTTGAAGGAGAGATAGTTGGTCTCCTTACTAGAGCTTTTCATCTCTATATTTGGTAGGATACTAAGTCGCCCACACTTGAGATTGAGATGTGAGATTGTCGGCTACCACAGATAGGCTGATTACATAAGGCGAAACATGGCGAGGTAGAATTGTTAGGGCTGTAATCACTGATTCTGGATTGTATTTCCTTAACAGATTCACATTATTCTGAGCTTCTTTATCCAGGACGCTAACTACCATCTAGGGATTGGCATTGTATGCCCGTTTTCACATGTTAATTCTTGAACAGGAATTTCTCCTGAAGTGAAAAATATAAATTCCTGAGTGAAAACAAAGGAGGAGACACCACATGCAATTTCACACCTGGTTTACCTATAATTTGGAGCAATGGTAAACCTCAGAATCACAACTGCACCCACAGTGGACTCGGTACATCAATTGACAATACAGGTTGAAATGAGCAATTTTACATAAAATCACTCTGCTGGCACCATTCTGTGAATCATAGCTAAGTTAGGCAGTATAGTCATCTGCACCTGAACTATATAAATCACACTCCCAAGCAACTTCTATTTATGGCTCTGAACTCAGTGGATGTGAGAAGTATCCATGTTGGCTTCTGATGAAAATCAATTTATGAAAACTCTTCTCAAACACCCAATTAACACAACAGGCATTTTATATTATTTAGATCTATACTTTAAAACATTTAAGTCCATGGGGCTTTTTAGACCTATGCTTCTGATGTGATCAAATTACTTTAGGATATAAAATGTGATGTTTGAGTCAGGAACGTCTTGATTTTAGCGTGTCAAAACCTCGCTGGAATCTTTGGGTTTGTCACATCTTTAGAGGGACCCTTTAAAATATTGGGTTAAACTGCAACTCTTGTCAAAATAATTTCAGATTGGCAGTATTGCCAAAAAAGATTGGAAACTTCTTCTTGGAAATTAGAATTTCTAATGTTCAGTGCTTGTTGAATCACCATCTGAAAAATCTATGCAATTGAAGTTTAGGTTTGGCATTTAACCTTTTTACATTCATTTGGTGTTAGCCCATTATTCAGTCTAAAAATGAGTCCCATTCCAATAATAAGGAAGGAACTAAGGGCCAGATGTATGAAATTGTTTTGCACTCGCAAACGGTGCGAATCGCAAAATTCAGCCGTTTGCGAGTGCAAAACTGTGGTCTGCAATGCATGAAAGGCATTCGCAGACCACAAAGTAGAAATCGCTAAAATCGCGATTTCTTGCGTTGCAACCTGGATTTTTGAGTCGCAATTTGCGATACGCAGAAATTCCAGGTCGCAAGGCGATGCTGCAAAAAATCGCAAATTGCGATTTTTCGCAGAATGGCATTTTGCACATGCAAAATACCATGATATGCAACCAGGTGGTACCCTGGTGCAAAATTAAAAAATGCAGTTAAACTGCATTTTTAAATTGAAGATGTAAAGCACACATGCCCTTTTGGCATGTGTGTACCTTACATGTTGCAGAAAATGATTTTGGGGTGCAGCAGAGGGGGCCTTAGGCCCCAGCACCCTGGGATTTTGCATTTCCAAAATTGCGATTTCTGGTTGAGAAATCGCAATTTTGGAAATGCAAAAAATGTGCAGCTATGGCCCAACAGGCCCATAGCTGCGAATGGGGCCGGTATCGCAATTTTCTATTCATTAATAGCATTTGCGATTTTTGAGAAATCGCTATTACCGAATCGCAAATGTGATACATGGAACTTTGCGAGTCGGAAATAGCGATTTCTTAAAAATCGCAATTTCCAATTTGCAAAGGGCCGTGATGATACATCTGGCCCTAAAATCCTCTATTAGTTTATTGCTCCTATGTATCAAGTATATAATTGATGATTGGTGCAAGTGCTGAGAAACCTGGGTATAATAAAGTGTCACTGAGTATTTTAAATATTCAATAGTGATATTTTGCTTCCTATAGTCTAGGAAATGCTGGGAATTGAGCGCTCAATTTCCTGGAATTCATTTTTCACTTTCCACGTCCTCCTCTGGACTAACTGCTATAAGTGCCCTTACACCTTCTAGCAATTGTTTCCACTCTAAAATATTTTTCATTTCATGTCATTTCGTAGTCTAGTCTTATCGAACGAGCAGCTTGTGAGCTACTAGTAGTTCTACAGCTATCTTTAACTAGCTTTCCCATTGCAACCCAGTGAACGCAATTAGAAACTTTTGCTTAATTGAATTAATATGTAATACCAAAACTAAAAAGTGTATATTCAAGATGGAAATATGTGTGTTTCAGGAACTCATAAGCTTATGTCTAGGAGAAAATTATTAACCTTCCAATATACATTTATAGCTGTTATTTGAGTGATAAAAATCAAACTGCATTGGGGAGATTTCTTACTAATTTTATTAACTTGGTCTTATGGGCAGTGGAGCTATGGCTGTTATCCATTACCCATGTTGAGACATTTGTTATTGACAAAGCATTTTTTACAGTACTGCTGACAACCATGCCTGATGCACTGAGGTGATCACTGTTGATAATCTTGGATATGGTTGTCACAAATGTAACCTTGTCTTATGTATTTACTATTATATCTCTAATAAGATTAGTTACTCTGAAGGATTTCATTGAAAATAAGTAGCTCCTATTAAAGAAAAGATTTGAGATCCCTGGTTTAGTCATTTCCAAAGTACATATTATCAACATATCATGCTTGAAGTAAATACCGATAATAATGCCATAACAACTTTGTTAGGCCTGTGAGTTTTTACTGTCTCATTGGTGTTTCTTACCAATCTTGTAAATAGGATTGATTTAGGCATGCATTTATGATGAGAGTGATCAGTGTTGACCTGTTATTTGTATGAGGGTTCTATTATTGAGTGTGGAATTTGTCTTACTGTGTGAGCACTCTATACATTTTGAATAATTGGAGATGCAATTTTAAAACTAAGCACTTTATTTAGATATCTTTAAGATACAGTGATAAATATGCCAATTTTTATATTCAATGATTGAGTTGTATTTGACGTATTTTGTGGGTTTTTTTGTAATGTAATATGCATGGTTTGAAAATAAACATAAGAATAATATTTTTAAATACCCCTTAGGGAAACCTGACTTTAGCAGCTTCTTTGGCTACTCCAATAGTTGTTTGGTTAGCAGGTTTCAGGAATCAAACCAGGCAGCAATGCAGATTGGTCTAGAAACAAATGTCTTTTAAAAATGAAATGTAAAATGCCCTTTTAACAATAACATTAGACATGCCTAATTTTAACCATCAAACTTTTCCTTGTTTGACAATGCTGGAAAAGGACAAGAAAGTAGACAGATGATTGCCACATTTTAAGCAGGCAACATGTGAAGGCATTTTAATTTGAAAGTGGAAAAAAATCATAGCAGCATAGGTCTGATCTATACATCTTGAAAAGATGATTGAAGGGAATGTAATGGCTACTAGTGATAGTTTCTTTAACCTACAATGATTGAACTACATATAGTGATTTCTTTAACCTAGAACCACTGACCAAACTTTGTATAACTGTTTCTCTGAATTGTGCAATGAATTGGCCACCACCAATAGGACAATTACCAGAAAGCTAACTTAGGGCAATGGAATGAGTTTAAATAGAAGAACCCAGGAGGTAACAAACCAGAATTTGTGCAAGGTTTCATTTGTGGTTTCAAGATATGTGACATGAACTTGAGGCTCCAAAAAGAAGAAACATAGCAGAACTCAGGCATCTGGTCTAGAGTTAAATTATGGTTTAGGACAGTTGTGATATGTGTCACCACATATTAAGTCATTCCACACAAAAATATAATGATGAGTGCTCCACTTTCCCATGGTAACCGTACCAAAAACCCAAAGGCAAACAAAACAAATCAAACAAAACTAACAAAAAGGGCACACCAAGTGTTCAATTACAAATTGTTATGATTTATTTGTAAAATTCAACAACGTTATTCCAAAGCGTCATTAGTCCAGAGGACTCAGTATGTTTCTAAAAAGAAATTCTTTATTTCATAATCATAACAGGATAAAAGATACAGCTTACAGATTTTTATATCAACAAGCTGAAGGGACTTCTTCAGGTCTAAATAAGACAATTCACATCCCATCAATTCAAATGCCCTCTACTATGCTAGATAGCATTTAGCAAACATACAGTTCTCTGTTTCTTTTTTCAAACAATAGTGTCCACATTTATTAGGAAATTTTGAAAGACAGTCCTTTTCGATGATCACTTTCAACAAAATGAATCCCTGTATTCGAGGCTAAGATGGCATGCTACTTCATCAATATGGCATTTCTTAAAAGGGGTCTAGGGTTTCTAGCAGATGTCCTACTGTGAACTAAAAATGTGAGTTGCATCGTACCTTTGTGGAGTCTGCTAGGTGGTTGTGTGCCCAATTATCAGAGTCTGTTGAGATCCAACTATCAGGATATTGTAAGTGCTAAGACTGGTGAATTGAAGGCAAAACTGAAGGCAGTGCAAAATTAATTACCTCCAAACTGACTGACTGGTTAATGGTTATTTGAGAGTTAGAATCCAGCTTTTTTCCTTTAATTTCCAACCTGTCGTCTGTACCAGCAAGGAATTCTGACGTACAGAGATGGGGTTTCCATTCACTTTTCACAGAATTTACTCTGTTTTGAGCCCTATGTTGCTAACAGTGCTTTATCAAACCCACAGCCAAACTGTAAAACTGAGAAGGTTCTTGATACTTATATTAAATACATTGCAGCTTGTTTATTATATGTAGATCTCAGGTTTTATTGATATGTTTATTCACCCTATAAGTGTTGTTTTCATTCTCTCTTTTTTGTTTTTCTGTCCCTTTGGTTTGAGGGTACATATATATTAATTATATTCTCTGTTTTAAATTGTGAATTGTGTTTCAATATTAAACATGTTCTTCAAAGAATTCATAATCTTTAAATGGAGAAGATATTTCCCAAAGAAATTTCCGATTGCAATATAAAAATATTTGATTTGTCCAAACAGCATGACTCCTGGAGCACAGCTGAATATGACATTTTAAAAATAAAGGACATTAGTACATTTGTCATACATTTAAAACTAACGGACAATGAAGACGGTGGTGTAACGTAAAATGATGGGGCTCTCAAGCAGAAAGTGAAGGGGAGCCCATGAGTTGCCCATATATGACAGATATTTAGTAGCTTTGGGGTTGAATGAGGCCCCCATGAAGGATTGGAGTCCTCCAAAAGGGTTGTGGGCCCTGTGTGCCACCTGGGCTGTAGAGGCTTGCATTACACCCCTGAATGAAGGGTAGCTACATAAAGATTATTTACAATCTACAGAGCATTAACATTTCCAATCACGGTCTCTAATCACTGGTATAAAACTTTTATAATGTATAACTATTATCAGGGGTTACTTTCCATTCTTTGTGCCAATATTTCATTCAGCATGACAGTATCTGAAAATTTGGCAATCAAATTTTTAAAAAACTGCATTTTCAATTTATAATTACCATCTTGCTGCAGGTTAATATAAAGATACTATTTGTGTACAATTGTTTACAAGAGCATTGAGCAGCCAGAAACTATACAAGTTGTTAAAGGATCACATATCACATTTTATCGTCTGTTTGCCACTCTTGGGGGTAATGCTTACTTGTGCTTTTACTCTTTGTAATGGATTCATTTAGGGGTTTGGCACATGGAGTGGTGATTCCCTTCTAGGAAATGAGATGTCTGGACACTTAGCTAATCTATCCAGGCTTCAGACATGCCAATCCTTCAGAACCTTTGCATTCTGTTAACTTGCTTCATTCTCAAAGGTTTCAAAAGACATTGAACTTGTTCTGGTTCTTTGTTGGTCTCTGAACAACTATCCATTGTCCCACACTTCATTTGGGGTTTTGTATCCTTAAATGATAGAAAGGTGAAATACCTGGCACAGTATGTTTTGTGGCATGGTAGGACCACAGCAAATTGCTTACAGTATTTTCAAAAGCGTCCCCAACTGCATGATTCATTTGAATGGACTCTTTTATCTTTTATCTCCCTGTTCTTTCACTGTGGCCATTGACATTGGAGTGAACAGACAATTTTTCTAGAAACTTTTTCATCTCAGCAGATACAAATTGCACACCATTGGCAGAGATAATGGTGCAGGATGCCTTATGCAGAAAATGTGTCATTCAGGAAGTCTAAAAGTGTCTTCATATTAATGTTGCTTATCAGCCTGGTAGGGACCCAGTGAGAGTCATAATCCACCAATATGAACATGTACTTTTTGGGAATGTTTGGTGAACTAATAGGGCCTGTTAGACTTTTGAATGTATGCAGGATCATCCCCAATCTTCTTGCCTGCTGCCTCCTATTTTTTCTGACCTGTTGCTGTTGGCTTTTGAACTCTGAGCACTTTACCACTGGTAACCAGTGCTAAAGTGCATATACTCTCTGTGTAAATTTTATTGTTGATTGGTTTATCCATGATTGGCATATTTGATTTACTAGTAAGTCCCTAGTAAGGTGCACTAGATGTGCCAGGGCCTGTAAATCAAATGCTACTAGTGGGCCTGCAGCACTGGTTGTGCCACCCACATTAGTAGCTCTGTAATCATGTCTCAGACCTGCCACTGCAGTGTCTGTGTGTGCAGTATTAATTGTAAATTCGACTTGACAAGTATACCCACTTGCCAGGCCTAAAATTTCCCTTTTCTTACATGTAAGGCACCCCTAAGGCAGGCCCTAGGTATCCCCAAGGGCAGGGTGCAGTATATGGTTAAGGTAGGATATATAGCAAGGTGTCTTATATGTCCTGACAGTGAAATATTGCTAAATTTGTTTTTCACTCTTGCAAGGCCTGTCCCTCTCATAGGTTAACATGGGGGCTACCTTTAAATATGATTAAAGTATAGATTCCATTTGGGAGCAGATAGACATCTGGAGTTTGGGGTCTCTGAGCTCACAATTTAAAAATACATCTTTTAGTAAAGTTGATTTTAAGATTGTGTGTTCGAAAATGCCACTTTTAGAAAGTGGGCATTTTCTTGCTTAAACCATTTCTGTGACTCTGTCTGTTTGTGGATTTCCTGTCTGAGTCAGTTTGACAGTTGGGCTGGTTTCACCTCACACTAGACAGTGACACAAAGGGAGCTGGGGTGTAGCCTGCATATCCTGATGAGCCATCTGTGCTAGGAGGGGGGAGGAATGGTCACTCACACCTGAAAGGGCTGTGCCTGCCCTCCCACAATGTCTCCAACCCCCTGGTGAGTGTATGGGGCCTGGCCTGGGCAAGGCAGGATTTCACAATCAAGAGAGACTTTACTTTGAAGTAGGCCTACTTCAAAGAGAAATTGGGTATAAGAAGGGCACCCAAAACCACGGACTTCAGAACACTTCTGGAAACCAAGAGGATCCTCTGCCTGGAGAGCAGCTGAATAACTGTGGAAGAAAAGCTGCCCTGCTTGTGACTGTGCTTTGTGGAGCTATCCTGCAGTTGCTGCTTCTGCCAGAGTAAGAGGGCAAAGACTGGACTTTGTGTGCCTTCCATCTTGTGAAGATCTCCAAGGGCTTTATTTAGAGCTTGCCTCCTGTTGTTTGAAGTCTCAGGGACAGCAAAGACGTCTCTCTGCCAGCACCTTCAGTCTCTGGAGAGACTCCTACTCTGCCCTGTGGTGCCCATCCAGTTCCTGAGACCCTGAAAGGAGAAGCTGGCAGGCTAAGAGGAAGAAAGCCACACACAGAATGCCATGCAGGGAAAAGATCAACGCAACTCCGATCTGCGGCTGAAAAATCAATGTGCCGCCAGCTTCGTGGCTGAAAATTGATGCTCGTCTGCAACGTGACCAAAGAATCGACGGATGCTGGTGAGATCGCAACCTGTGCTGTGTTGTTTTTGGATCATCGTGCAGCTGGATTTCCGACGCAAGTACCACTGGGTGTGTAAAAACAACGCATGGCCTGCCCGGACCCGAGAGTGCTGACCAGATCTACGCATCGCTCTCCTGCAGAGAGAAGAAACGACGCACCCGGCCTGACGAAACGAGAAACGACGCAAGGTCTCGCTCGTGAGTGGAATCGAAGCATCGCAAGCCCTTTTTGATGCACACTCGCCCATGCGGGGTTATTTTTGACGCACCCAAGGTACATTTTCATGCTAACAGTGTTAGTGTGTTGTTTAAAACTACATGAAGACTATTTTTGCTTTTAATTGATAACTTGACTTGTGTATTGTGAATTTTTGTCATTTTGGTGTTGTTTTGTTTAGATAAATATTCTCTATTTTTCTAAACCTGTGGTGTGTCATTTTGTAGTGTTTTCATTAACCCCTTCGCTGCCACGCCTTTTCCCCCTCCTGTGCCGAGCCTTTTTTTGGCTATTTGGAGCAGTTCGCGCTTAGGCCCTCATAACTTTTTGTTCACATAAGCTACCCACGCCAAATTTGCGTCCTTTTTTTCCAACATCCTAGGGATTCTAGAAGTACCCAGACTTTGTAGGTTCCCCAGAAGGAGGCCAAGAAATTAGCCAAAAAACAGTGAAAATTTCGTTTTTTTCAAAAAAATTGGAAAAATGGGCTGCAGAAGAAGGCTTGTGGTTTTTCCCCTGAAAAGGGCATCAACAAAGGGTTTGCGGTGATAAAATCACCAGCTTCCCAGCTTTCAGGAACAGGCAGACTTGAATCAGAAAACCCAATTTGTCAACACAATTGTGGCATTTTACGGGGACATACCCCATTTTTACGATTTTTTGGGCTTTCAGCCTCCTTCCAGTCATTGACAGAAATGGGCATGAAACCAACGCTGGATCCCAGAAACCGCAACATTTTTTAAAAGTAGATAAAAATCTGAATTCAGCAAGGGGTAATTTGTGTAGATCCTACAAGGGTTTCCTACAGAAAATAACAACTGAAAAAGAAAAATATTGAAATTGAGGTGAAAAAAACATTATTTTTTCTCTACGTTTTACTCTGTAACTTTTTCCAGCAATGTCAGGTTTTCGAAAGCAATATACCGTTACGTCTGCTGGACTCTTCTGGTTGCGGGGATATATAGGGCTTATAGGTTCATCAAGAACTCTAGGTACCCAGAGCCAATAAATGACCTGCACCCTGCAGTGGGTTTTCTATCTATGCCGGGTATACAGCAATTCATTAGCTGAAATATAAAGAGTAAAAGATAGCTATCAAGAAAACCTTTGTATTACCAAAATGGGCACAAGATAAGGTGTTGAGAAGCAGTGGTTATTTGCACATCTCTGAATTCCGGGGTGCCCATACTAGCATGTGAATTACAGGGCATTTCTCAAATAGACGTCTTTTTTACACACTGTCTTACATTTGGAAGGAAAAAATGTAGAGAAAGACAAGGGGCAATAACACTTGTTTTGCTATTCTATGTTCCCCCAAGTCTCCCGATAAAAATGATACCTCACTTGTGTGGGTAGGCCTAGCGCCCGCGACAGGATATGCCCCAAAACACAACGTGGACACATCACAGAAAACAGAGGTGTTTTTAGCAAAGTGACTACCTGTAGATTTTGGCCTGTAGCTCAGCCGCCACCTAGGTAAACCTACCAAACCTGTGCATTTCTGAAAACTAGAGACCTAGGGGAATCCAAGATGGGGTGGCTTGTGTGGCTCGGACCAGGTTCTGTTACCCAGAATCCTTTGCAAACCTCAAAATTTGGCTAAAAAAACACATGTTCCTCATATTTCTGTGGCAGAAAGTTCTGGAATCTGAGAGGAGCCACAAATTTCCTTCCACCCAGCGTTCCCCCACGTCTCCCGATAAAAATGATACCTCACTTGTGTGGGTAGGCCTAGCGCCGGCGACAGAAAACGCCCCAAAGCGCAACGTGGACACATCCAAATTTGTGAAGGAAATCAGAGGTGTTTTTTGCAAAGTGCCTACCTGCAGATTTTGGCCTGTAGCTCAGCCGCCACCTAGGGAAACCTACCAAACCTGTGCATTTCTGAAAACTAGAGACCTAGGGGAATCCAAGATGGGGTTACTTGTGTGGCTCGGACCAGGTTCTGTTACCCAGAATCCTTTGCAAACCTCAAAATTTGGCTAAAAAAACACATGTTCCTCACATTTCTGTGGCAGAAAGTTCTGGAATCTGAGAGGAGCCACGAATTTCCTTCCACCCAGCGTTCCCCCACGTCTCCCGATAAAAATGATACCTCACTTGTGTGGGTAGGCCTAGCGCCCGTGACAGGAAACGCCCCAAAGCGCAACGTGGACACAGCCAAATTGGTGAAGGAAAACAGAGGTGTTTTTTGCAAAGTGCCTACCAGTAGATTTTGGCCTGTAGCTCAGCCGCCACATAGGGAAACCTACCAAATCTGTGCATTTCTGAAAACTAGAGACCTAGGGGAATCCAAGATGGGGTGACTTGTGTGGCTCGGACCAGGTTCTGTTACCCAGAATCCTTTGCAAACCTTAAAATGTGGCTAAAAAAACACATGTTCCTCACATTTCTCTGGCAGAAAGTTCTGGAATCTGAGAGGAGCCACGAATTTCCTTCCACCCAGCGTTCCCCCACGTCTCCCGATACAAATGATACCTCACTTGTGTGAGTAGGCCTAGCGCCCGTGACAGGAAATGCCCCAAAGCGCAACGTGGACACAGCCAAATTGGTGAAGGAAAACAGAGGTGTTTTTTGCAAAGTGCCTACCTGTAGATTTTGGCCTGTAGGTCAGCCGCCACCTAGGGAAACCTACCAAACCTGTGCATTTCTGAAAACTAGAGACCTAGGGGAATCCAAGATGGGGTGACTTGTGTGGCTCGGACCAGGTTCTGTTACCCAGAATCCTTTGCAAACCTCAAAATTTGGCTAAAAAAACACATATTCCTCACATTTCTGTGGCAGAAAGTTCTGGAATCTGAGAGGAGCCACGAATTTCCTTCCACCCAGCGTTCCCCCACGTCTCCCGATAAAAATGATACCTCACTTGTGTGGGTAGGCCTAGCGCCCGTGACAGGAAATGCCCCAAAGCGCAACGTGGACACATCACAGAAAACAGACCTGTTTTTAGCAAAGTGCCAACCTGCAGATTTTGGCCTGTAGCTCAGCCGCCACCTAGGGAAACCTACCAAACCTGTGCATTTCTGAAAACTAGAGACCTAGGGGAATCCAAGATGGGGTGACTTGTGTGGCTCGGACCAGGTTCTGTTACCCAAAATCCTTTGCAAACCTCAAAATTTGGCTAAAAAAACACATGTTCCTCACAGTTCTGTGGCAGAAAGTTCTGGAATCTGAGAGGAGCCACAAATTTCCTTCCATCCAGCGTTCCCCCACGTCTCCCGATAAAAATGATACCTCACTTGTGTGGGTAGGCCTAGCGCCCGTGACAGGAAATGCCCCAAAGCGCAACGTGGACACAGCCAAATTGGTGAAGGAAAACAGAGGTGTTTTTTGCAAAGTGCCTACCTGTAGATTTTGGCCTGTAGCTCAGCCGCCACATAGGGAAACCTACCAAACCTGTGCATTTCTGAAAACTAGAGACTTAGGGGAATCCAAGATGGGGTGACTTGTGTGGCTCGGACCAGGTTCTGTTACCCAGAATCCTTTGCAAACCTCAAAATGTGGCTAAAAAAACACATGTTCCTCACATTTCTGTGGCAGAAAGTTCTGCAATCTGAGAGGAGCCACAAATTTCCTTCCATCCAGCGTTTCCCCACGTCTCCCGATAAAAATGATACCTCACTTGTGTGGGTAGGCCTAGCGCCCGTGACAGGAAACGCACCAAAGCGCAACGTGGACACAGCCAAATTGGTGGATGAAAACAGAGGTGTTTTTTGCAAAGTGCCTACCTGTAGATTTTGGCCTGTAGCTCAGCCGCCACATAGGGAAACCTACCAAACCTGTGCATTTCAGAAAACTAGAGACCTAGGGGAATCCAAGATGGGGTGACTTGTGTGGCTCGGACCAGGTTCTGTTACCCAGAATCCTTTGCAAACCTCAAAATTTGGCTAAAAAAACACATGTTCCTCACATTTCTGTGGCAGAAAGTTCTGGAATCTGAGAGGAGCCACGAATTTCCTTCCACCCAGCATTCCCCCACGTCTCCCGATAAAAATGATACCTCACTTGTGTGGGTAGGCCTAGCGCCCGTGACAGGAAATGCCCCAAAGCGCAACGTGGACACATCACAGAAAACAGACCTGTTTTTAGCAAAGTGCCTACCTGCAGATTTTGGCCTGTAGCTCAGCCGCCACCTAGGGAAACCTACCAAACCTGTGCATTTCTGAAAACTAGAGACCTAGGGGAATCCAAGATGGGGTGACTTGTGTGGCTCGGACCAGGTTCTGTTACCCAGAATCCTTTGCAAACCTCAAAATTTGGCTAAAAAAACACATGTTCCTCACATTTCTGTGGCAGAAAGTTCTG
Source organism: Pleurodeles waltl (assembly GCF_031143425.1). Classification (NCBI taxonomy): domain Eukaryota; kingdom Metazoa; phylum Chordata; class Amphibia; order Caudata; family Salamandridae; genus Pleurodeles; species Pleurodeles waltl. The sequence continues at coordinate 881,604,500 of NC_090436.1, forward strand.
GAATCTGAGAGGAGCCACGAATTTCCTTCCACCCAGCGTTCCCCCACGTCTCCCGATAAAAATGATACCTCACTTGTGTGGGTAGGCCTAGCGCCCGTGACAGGAAATGCCCCAAAGCGCAACGTGGACACATCACAGAAAACAGACCTGTTTTTAGCAAAGTGCCTACCTGCAGGTTTTGGCCTGTAGCTCAGCTGCCACCTAGGGAAAGCTACCAAACCTGTGCATTTCTGAAAACTAGAGACCTAGGGGAATCCAAGATGGGGTGACTTGTGTGGCTCGGACTAGGTTCTGTTACCCAGAATCCTTTGCAAACCTCAAAATGTGGCTAAAAAAACACATGTTCCTCACATTTCTGTGGCAGAAAGTTCTGGAATCTGAGAGGAGCCACGAATTTCCTTCCACCCAGCATTCCCCCACGTCTCCCGATAAAAATGATACCTCACTTGTGTGGGTAGGCCTAGCGCCCGTGACAGGAAATGCCCCAAAGCGCAACGTGGACACATCACAGAAAACAGACCTGTTTTTGCAAAGTGCCTACCTGCAGATTTTGGCCTGTAGCTCAGCCGCCACCTAGGGAAAGCTACCAAACCTGTGCATTTCTGAAAACTAGAGACCTAGGGGAATCCAAGATGGGGTGACTTGTGTGGCTCGGACCAGGTTCTGTTACCCAGAATCCTTTGCAAACCTCAAAATTTGGCTAAAAAAACACATGTTCCTCACATTTCTGTGGCAGAAAGTTCTGGAATCTGAGAGGAGCCACGAATTTCCTTCCACCCAGCGTTCCCCCACGTCTCTCGATAAAAATGATACCTCACTTGTGTGGGTAGGCCTAGCGCCCGTGACAGGAAATGCCCCAAAGCGCAACGTGGACACATCACAGAAAACAGACCTGTTTTTAGCAAAGTGCCTACCTGCAGATTTTGGCCTGTAGCTCAGCCGCCACCTAGGGAAAGCTACCAAACCTGTGCATTTCTGAAAACTAGAGACCTAGGGGAATCCAAGATGGGGTGACTTGTGTGGCTCGGACCAGGTTCTGTTACCCAGAATCCTTTGCAAACCTCAAAATTTGGCTAAAAAAACACATGTTCCTCACATTTCTGTGGCAGAAAGTTCTGGAATCTGAGAGGAGCCACGAATTTCCTTCCACCCAGCGTTCCCCCACGTCTCCCGATAAAAATGATACCTCACTTGTGTGGGTAGGCCTAGCGCCCGTGACAGGAAATGCCCCAAAGCGCAACGTGGACACAGCCAAATTGGTGAAGGAAAACTGAGGTGTTTTTTGCAAAGTGCCTACCTGTAGATTTTGGCCTGTAGCTCAGCTGCCACCTAGGGTAACCTACCAAACCTGTGCATTTCTGAAAACTAGAGACCTAGGGGAATTTAAGATGGGGTGACTTGTGTGGATCGGACCAGGTTCTGTTACCCAGAATCCTTTGCAAACCTCAAAATTTGGCTAAAAAAACACATGTTCCTCACATTTCTGTGGCAGAAAGTTCTGGAATCTGAGAGGAGGCACGAATTTCCTTCCACCCAGCGTTCCCCCACGTCTCCCGATAAAAATGATACCTCACTTGTGTGGGTAGGCCTAGCGCCCGTGACAGGAAATGCCCCAAAGCGCAACGTGGACACAGCCAAATTGGTGAAGGAAAACAGAGGTGTTTTTTGCAAAGTGCCTACCTGTAGATTTTGGCCTGTAGCTCAGCCGCCACCTAGGGAAACCTACCAAACCTGTGCATTTCTGAAATCTAGAGACCTAGGCGAATCCAAGATGGGGTGACTTGTGTGGCTCGGACCAGGTTCTGTTACCCAGAATCCTTTGCAAACCTCAAAATTTGGCTAAAAAAACACATGTTCCTCACATTTCTGTGGCAGAAAGTTCTGGAATCTGAGAGGAGCCACGAATTTCCTTCCACCCAGCGTTCCACCACGTCTCCCGATAAAAATGATACCTCACTTGTGTGGGTAGGCCTAGCGCCCGTGACAGGAAATGCCCCAAAGCGCAACGTGGACACAGCCAAATTGGTGAAGGAAAACAGAGGTGTTTTTTGCAAAGTGCCTACCTGTAGATTTTGGCCTGTAGCTCAGCCGCCACCTAGAGAAACCTACCAAACCTGTGCATTTCTGAAAACTAGATACCTAGGGGAATCCAAGATGGGGTGGCTTGTGTGGCTCGGACCAGGTTCTGTTACCCAGAATCCTTTGCAAACCTCAAAATGTGGCTAAAAAAACACATGTTCCTCACATTTCTGTGGCAGAAAGTTCTGGAATCTGAGAGGAGCCACGAATTTCCTTCCACCCAGCATTCCCCCACGTCTCCCGATAAAAATGATACCTCACTTGTGTGGGTAGGCCTAGCGCCCGTGACAGGAAATGCCCCAAAGCACAACGTGGACACATCACAGAAAACAGACCTGTTTTTAGCAAAGTGCCTACCTGCAGATTTTGGCCTGTAGCTCAGCCGCCACATAGGGAAACCTACCAAACCTGTGCATTTCTGAAAACTAGAGACCTAGGGGAATCCAAGATGGGGTGGCTTGTGTGGCTCGGACCAGGTTCTGTTACCCAGAATCCTTTGCAAACCTCAAAATGTGGCTAAAAAAACACATGTTCCTCACATTTCTGTGGCAGAAAGTTCTGGAATCTGAGAGGAGCCACGAATTTCCTTCCACCCAGCATTCCCCCACGTCTCCCGATAAAAATGATACCTCACTTGTGTGGGTAGGCCTAGCGCCCGTGACAGGAAATGCCCCAAAGCGCAACGTGGACACATCACAGAAAACAGACCTGTTTTTAGCAAAGTGCCTACCTGCAGATTTTGGCCTGTAGCTCAGCCGCCACTTAGGGAAACCTACCAAACCTGTGCATTTCTGAAAACTAGAGACCTAGGGGAATCCAAGATGGGGTGGCTTGTGTGGCTTGGACCAGGTTCTGTTACCCAGAATCCTTTGCAAACCTCAAAATTTGGCTAAAAAAACACATGTTCCTCACATTTCTGTGGCAGAAAGTTCTGGAATCTGAGAGGAGCCACGAATTTCCTTCCACCCAGCATTCCCCCACGTCTCCCGATAAAAATGATACCTCACTTGTGTGGGTAGGCCTAGCGCCCGTGACAGGAAATGCCCCAAAGCGCAACGTGGACATATTCCAGAAAACAGACCTGTTTTTAGCAAAGTGCCTACCTGCAGATTTTGGCCTGTAGCTCAGCCGCCACCTAGGGAAACCTACCAAACCTGTGCATTTCTGAAAACTAGAGACCTAGGGGAATCCAAGATGGGGTGACTTGTGTGGCTCGGACAAGGTTCTGTTACCCAGAATCCTTTGCAAACCTCAAAATTTGGCTAAAAAAACACATGTTCCTCACATTTCTGTGGCAGAAAGTTCTGGAATCTGAGAGGAGCCACGAATTTCCTTCCACCCAGCGTTCCCCCATGTCTCCCGATAAAAATGATACCTCACTTGTGTGGGTAGGCCTAGCGCCCGTGACAGGAAATGCCCCAAAGCGCAACGTGGACACATCACAGAAAACAGACCTGTTTTTAGCAAAGTGCCTACCTGCAGGTTTTGGCCTGTAGCTCAGCTGCCACCTAGGGAAAGCTACCAAACCTGTGCATTTCTGAAAACTAGAGACATAGGGGAATCCAAGATGGAGTGACTTGTGTGGCTCGGACCAGGTTCTGTTACCCAGAATCCTTTGCAAACCTCAAAATGTGGCTAAAAAAACACATGTTCCTCACATTTCTGTGGCAGAAAGTTCTGGAATCTGAGAGGAGCCACGAATTTCCTTCCACCCAGCGTTCCCCCACGTCTCCCGATAAAAATGATACCTCACTTGTGTGGGTAGGCCTAGCGCCCGTGACAGGAAATGCCCCAAAGCGCAACTTGGACACAGCCAAATTGGTGAAGGAAAACTGAGGTGTTTTTTGCAAAGTGCCTACCTGTAGATTTTGGCCTGTAGCTCAGCCGCCACCTAGGGAAACCTACCAAACCTGTGCATTTCTGAAAACTAGAGACCTAGGGGAATCCAAGATGGGGTGACTTGTGTGGATCGGACCAGGTTCTGTTACCCAGAATCCTTTGCAAACCTCAAAATTTGGCTAAAAAAAGACATGTTCCTCACATTTCTGTGGCAGAAAGTTCTGGAATCTGAGAGGAGCCACGAATTTCCTTCCACCCAGCGTTCCCCCACGTCTCCCGATAAAAATGATACCTCACTTGTGTGGGTAGGCCTAGCGCCCGTGACAGGAAATGCCCCAAAGCGCAACGTGGACACATCACAGAAAACAGACCTGTTTTTAGCAAAGTGCCTACCTGCAGGTTTTGGCCTGTAGCTCAGCTGCCACCTAGGGAAAGCTACCAAACCTGTGCATTTCTGAAAACTAGAGACCTAGGGGAATCCAAGATGGGGTGACTTGTGTGGCTCGGACCAGGTTCTGTTACCCAGAATCCTTTGCAAACCTCAAAATGTGGCTAAAAAAACACGTGTTCCTCACATTTCTGTGGCAGAAAGTTCTGGAATCTGAGAGGAGCCACGAATTTCCTTCCACCCAGCATTCCCCCACGTCTCCCGATAAAAATGATACCTCACTTGTGTGGGTAGGCCTAGCGCCCGTGACAGGAAATGCCCCAAAGCGCAACGTGGACACATCACAGAAAACAGACCTGTTTTTGCAAAGTGCCTACCTGCAGATTTTGGCCTGTAGCTCAGCCGCCACCTAGGGAAAGCTACCAAACCTGTGCATTTCTGAAAACTAGAGACCTAGGGGAATCCAAGATGGGGTGACTTGTGTGGCTCGGACCAGGTTCTGTTACCCAGAATCCTTTGCAAACCTCAAAATTTGGCTAAAAAAACACATGTTCCTCACATTTCTGTGGCAGAAAGTTCTGGAATCTGAGAGGAGCCACGAATTTCCTTCCACCCAGCGTTCCCCCATGTCTCCCGATAAAAATGATACCTCACTTGTGTGGGTAGGCCTAGCGCCCGTGACAGGAAATGCCCCAAAGCGCAACGTGGACACATCACAGAAAACAGACCTGTTTTTAGCAAAGTGCCTACCTGCAGGTTTTGGCCTGTAGCTCAGCTGCCACCTAGGGAAAGCTACCAAACCTGTGCATTTCTGAAAACTAGAGACATAGGGGAATCCAAGATGGAGTGACTTGTGTGGCTCGGACCAGGTTCTGTTACCCAGAATCCTTTGCAAACCTCAAAATGTGGCTAAAAAAACACATGTTCCTCACATTTCTGTGGCAGAAAGTTCTGGAATCTGAGAGGAGCCACGAATTTCCTTCCACCCAGCGTTCCCCCACGTCTCCCGATAAAAATGATACCTCACTTGTGTGGGTAGGCCTAGCGCCCGTGACAGGAAATGCCCCAAAGCGCAACTTGGACACAGCCAAATTGGTGAAGGAAAACTGAGGTGTTTTTTGCAAAGTGCCTACCTGTAGATTTTGGCCTGTAGCTCAGCCGCCACCTAGGGAAACCTACCAAACCTGTGCATTTCTGAAAACTAGAGACCTAGGGGAATCCAAGATGGGGTGACTTGTGTGGATCGGACCAGGTTCTGTTACCCAGAATCCTTTGCAAACCTCAAAATTTGGCTAAAAAAAGACATGTTCCTCACATTTCTGTGGCAGAAAGTTCTGGAATCTGAGAGGAGCCACGAATTTCCTTCCACCCAGCGTTCCCCCACGTCTCCCGATAAAAATGATACCTCACTTGTGTGGGTAGGCCTAGCGCCCGTGACAGGAAATGCCCCAAAGCGCAACGTGGACACATCACAGAAAACAGACCTGTTTTTAGCAAAGTGCCTACCTGCAGGTTTTGGCCTGTAGCTCAGCTGCCACCTAGGGAAAGCTACCAAACCTGTGCATTTCTGAAAACTAGAGACCTAGGGGAATCCAAGATGGGGTGACTTGTGTGGCTCGGACCAGGTTCTGTTACCCAGAATCCTTTGCAAACCTCAAAATGTGGCTAAAAAAACACGTGTTCCTCACATTTCTGTGGCAGAAAGTTCTGGAATCTGAGAGGAGCCACGAATTTCCTTCCACCCAGCATTCCCCCACGTCTCCCGATAAAAATGATACCTCACTTGTGTGGGTAGGCCTAGCGCCCGTGACAGGAAATGCCCCAAAGCGCAACGTGGACACATCACAGAAAACAGACCTGTTTTTGCAAAGTGCCTACCTGCAGATTTTGGCCTGTAGCTCAGCCGCCACCTAGGGAAAGCTACCAAACCTGTGCATTTCTGAAAACTAGAGACCTAGGGGAATCCAAGATGGGGTGACTTGTGTGGCTCGGACCAGGTTCTGTTACCCAGAATCCTTTGCAAACCTCAAAATTTGGCTAAAAAAACACATGTTCCTCACATTTCTGTGGCAGAAAGTTCTGGAATCTGAGAGGAGCCACGAATTTCCTTCCACCCAGCGTTCCCCCACGTCTCTCGATAAAAATGATACCTCACTTGTGTGGGTAGGCCTAGCGCCCGTGACAGGAAATGCCCCAAAGCGCAACGTGGACACATCACAGAAAACAGACCTGTTTTTAGCAAAGTGCCTACCTGCAGATTTTGGCCTGTAGCTCAGCCGCCACCTAGGGAAAGCTACCAAACCTGTGCATTTCTGAAAACTAGAGACCTAGGGGAATCCAAGATGGGGTGACTTGTGTGGCTCGGACCAGGTTCTGTTACCCAGAATCCTTTGCAAACCTCAAAATTTGGCTAAAAAAACACATGTTCCTCACATTTCTGTGGCAGAAAGTTCTGGAATCTGAGAGGAGCCACGAATTTCCTTCCACCCAGCGTTCCCCCACGTCTCCCGATAAAAATGATACCTCACTTGTGTGGGTAGGCCTAGCGCCCGTGACAGGAAATGCCCCAAAGCGCAACGTGGACACAGCCAAATTGGTGAAGGAAAACTGAGGTGTTTTTTGCAAAGTGCCTACCTGTAGATTTTGGCCTGTAGCTCAGCCGCCACCTAGGGTAACCTACCAAACCTGTGCATTTCTGAAAACTAGAGACCTAGGGGAATTTAAGATGGGGTGACTTGTGTGGATCGGACCAGGTTCTGTTACCCAGAATCCTTTGCAAACCTCAAAATTTGGCTAAAAAAACACATGTTCCTCACATTTCTGTGGCAGAAAGTTCTGGAATCTGAGAGGAGGCACGAATTTCCTTCCACCCAGCGTTCCCCCACGTCTCCCGATAAAAATGATACCTCACTTGTGTGGGTAGGCCTAGCGCCCGTGACAGGAAATGCCCCAAAGCGCAACGTGGACACAGCCAAATTGGTGAAGGAAAACAGAGGTGTTTTTTGCAAAGTGCCTACCTGTAGATTTTGGCCTGTAGCTCAGCCGCCACCTAGGGAAACCTACCAAACCTGTGCATTTCTGAAATCTAGAGACCTAGGCGAATCCAAGATGGGGTGACTTGTGTGGCTCGGACCAGGTTCTGTTACCCAGAATCCTTTGCAAACCTCAAAATTTGGCTAAAAAAACACATGTTCCTCACATTTCTGTGGCAGAAAGTTCTGGAATCTGAGAGGAGCCACGAATTTCCTTCCACCCAGCGTTCCACCACGTCTCCCGATAAAAATGATACCTCACTTGTGTGGGTAGGCCTAGCGCCCGTGACAGGAAATGCCCCAAAGCGCAACGTGGACACAGCCAAATTGGTGAAGGAAAACAGAGGTGTTTTTTGCAAAGTGCCTACCTGTAGATTTTGGCCTGTAGCTCAGCCGCCACCTAGAGAAACCTACCAAACCTGTGCATTTCTGAAAACTAGATACCTAGGGGAATCCAAGATGGGGTGGCTTGTGTGGCTCGGACCAGGTTCTGTTACCCAGAATCCTTTGCAAACCTCAAAATGTGGCTAAAAAAACACATGTTCCTCACATTTCTGTGGCAGAAAGTTCTGGAATCTGAGAGGAGCCACGAATTTCCTTCCACCCAGCATTCCCCCACGTCTCCCGATAAAAATGATACCTCACTTGTGTGGGTAGGCCTAGCGCCCGTGACAGGAAATGCCCCAAAGCACAACGTGGACACATCACAGAAAACAGACCTGTTTTTAGCAAAGTGCCTACCTGCAGATTTTGGCCTGTAGCTCAGCCGCCACATAGGGAAACCTACCAAACCTGTGCATTTCTGAAAACTAGAGACCTAGGGGAATCCAAGATGGGGTGGCTTGTGTGGCTCGGACCAGGTTCTGTTACCCAGAATCCTTTGCAAACCTCAAAATGTGGCTAAAAAAACACATGTTCCTCACATTTCTGTGGCAGAAAGTTCTGGAATCTGAGAGGAGCCACGAATTTCCTTCCACCCAGCATTCCCCCACGTCTCCCGATAAAAATGATACCTCACTTGTGTGGGTAGGCCTAGCGCCCGTGACAGGAAATGCCCCAAAGCGCAACGTGGACACATCACAGAAAACAGACCTGTTTTTAGCAAAGTGCCTACCTGCAGATTTTGGCCTGTAGCTCAGCCGCCACTTAGGGAAACCTACCAAACCTGTGCATTTCTGAAAACTAGAGACCTAGGGGAATCCAAGATGGGGTGGCTTGTGTGGCTTGGACCAGGTTCTGTTACCCAGAATCCTTTGCAAACCTCAAAATTTGGCTAAAAAAACACATGTTCCTCACATTTCTGTGGCAGAAAGTTCTGGAATCTGAGAGGAGCCACGAATTTCCTTCCACCCAGCATTCCCCCACGTCTCCCGATAAAAATGATACCTCACTTGTGTGGGTAAGCCTAGCGCCCGTGACAGGAAATGCCCCAAAGCGCAACGTGGACATATTCCAGAAAACAGACCTGTTTTTAGCAAAGTGCCTACCTGCAGATTTTGGCCTGTAGCTCAGCCGCCACCTAGGGAAACCTACCAAACCTGTGCATTTCTGAAAACTAGAGACCTAGGGGAATCCAAGATGGGGTGACTTGTGTGGCTCGGACAAGGTTCTGTTACCCAGAATCCTTTGCAAACCTCAAAATTTGGCTAAAAAAACACATGTTCCTCACATTTCTGTGGCAGAAAGTTCTGGAATCTGAGAGGAGCCACGAATTTCCTTCCACCCAGCGTTCCCCCATGTCTCCCGATAAAAATGATACCTCACTTGTGTGGGTAGGCCTAGCGCCCGTGACAGGAAATGCCCCAAAGCGCAACGTGGACACATCACAGAAAACAGACCTGTTTTTAGCAAAGTGCCTACCTGCAGGTTTTGGCCTGTAGCTCAGCTGCCACCTAGGGAAAGCTACCAAACCTGTGCATTTCTGAAAACTAGAGACATAGGGGAATCCAAGATGGGGTGACTTGTGTGGCTCGGACCAGGTTCTGTTACCCAGAATCCTTTGCAAACCTCAAAATGTGGCTAAAAAAACACATGTTCCTCACATTTCTGTGGCAGAAAGTTCTGGAATCTGAGAGGAGCCACGAATTTCCTTCCACCCAGCGTTCCCCCACGTCTCCCGATAAAAATGATACCTCACTTGTGTGGGTAGGCCTAGCGCCCGTGACAGGAAATGCCCCAAAGCGCAACTTGGACACAGCCAAATTGGTGAAGGAAAACTGAGGTGTTTTTTGCAAAGTGCCTACCTGTAGATTTTGGCCTGTAGCTCAGCCGCCACCTAGGGAAACCTACCAAACCTGTGCATTTCTGAAAACTAGAGACCTAGGGGAATCCAAGATGGGGTGACTTGTGTGGATCGGACCAGGTTCTGTTACCCAGAATCCTTTGCAAACCTCAAAATTTGGCTAAAAAAACACATGTTCCTCACATTTCTGTGGCAGAAAGTTCTGGAATCTGAGAGGAGCCACGAATTTCCTTCCACCCAGCGTTCCCCCACGTCTCCCGATAAAAATGATACCTCACTTGTGTGGGTAGGCCTAGCGCCCGTGACAGGAAATGCCCCAAAGCGCAACGTGGACACAGCCAAATTGGTGAAGGAAAACAGAGGTGTTTTTTGCAAAGTGCCTACCTGTAGATTTTGGCCTGTAGCTCAGCCGCCACCTAGGGAAACCTACCAAACCTGTGCATTTCTGAAATCTAGAGACCTAGGGGAATCCAAGATGGGGTGACTTGTGTGGCTCGGACCAGGTTCTGTTACCCAGAATCCTTTGCAAACCTCAAAATTTGGCTAAAAAAACACGTGTTCCTCACATTTCTGTGGCAGAAAGTTCTGGAATCTGAGAGGAGCCACGAATTTCCTTCCACCCAGCGTTCCCCCACGTGTCCCGATAAAAATGATACCTCACTTGTGTGGGTAGGCCTAGCGCCCGTGACAGGAAATGCCCCAAAGCGCAACGTGGACACATCACAGAAAAAAGACCTGTTTTTAGCAAAGTGCCTACCTGCAGATTTTGGCCTGTAGCTCAGCCGCCACCTAGGGAAACCTACCAAACCTGTGCATTTCTGAAAACTAGAGACCTAGGGGAATCCAAGATGGGGTGACTTGTGTGGCTCGGACCAGGTTCTGTTACCCAGAATCCTTTGCAAACCTCAAAATTTGGCTAAAAAAACACATGTTCCTCACATTTCTGTGGCAGAAAGTTCTGGAATCTGAGAGGAGCCACGAATTTCCTTCCACCCAGCGTTCCCCCACGTCTCCCGATAAAAATGATACCTCACTTGTGTGGGTAGGCCTAGCGCCCGTGACAGGAAATGCCCCAAAGCGCAACGTGGACACAGCCAAATTGGTGAAGGAAAACAGAGGTGTTTTTTGCAAAGTGCCTACCTGTAGATTTTGGCCTGTAGCTCAGCCGCCACCTAGAGAAACCTACCAAACCTGTGCATTTCTGAAAACTAGATACCTAGGGGAATCCAAGATGGGGTGGCTTGTGTGGCTCGGACCAGGTTCTGTTACCCAGAATCCTTTGCAAACCTCAAAATGTGGCTAAAAAAACACATGTTCCTCACATTTCTGTGGCAGAAAGTTCTGGAATCTGAGAGGAGCCACGAATTTCCTTCCACCCAGCATTCCCCCACGTCTCCCGATAAAAATGATACCTCACTTGTGTGGGTAGGCCTAGCGCCCGTGACAGGAAATGCCCCAAAGCACAACGTGGACACATCACAGAAAACAGACCTGTTTTTAGCAAAGTGCCTACCTGCAGATTTTGGCCTGTAGCTCAGCCGCCACATAGGGAAACCTACCAAACCTGTGCATTTCTGAAAACTAGAGACCTAGGGGAATCCAAGATGGGGTGGCTTGTGTGGCTCGGACCAGGTTCTGTTACCCAGAATCCTTTGCAAACCTCAAAATGTGGCTAAAAAAACACATGTTCCTCACATTTCTGTGGCAGAAAGTTCTGGAATCTGAGAGGAGCCACGAATTTCCTTCCACCCAGCATTCCCCCACGTCTCCCGATAAAAATGATACCTCACTTGTGTGGGTAGGCCTAGCGCCCGTGACAGGAAATGCCCCAAAGCGCAACGTGGACACATCACAGAAAACAGACCTGTTTTTAGCAAAGTGCCTACCTGCAGATTTTGGCCTGTAGCTCAGCCGCCACTTAGGGAAACCTACCAAACCTGTGCATTTCTGAAAACTAGAGACCTAGGGGAATCCAAGATGGGGTGGCTTGTGTGGCTTGGACCAGGTTCTGTTACCCAGAATCCTTTGCAAACCTCAAAATTTGGCTAAAAAAACACATGTTCCTCACATTTCTGTGGCAGAAAGTTCTGGAATCTGAGAGGAGCCACGAATTTCCTTCCACCCAGCATTCCCCCACGTCTCCCGATAAAAATGATACCTCACTTGTGTGGGTAAGCCTAGCGCCCGTGACAGGAAATGCCCCAAAGCGCAACGTGGACATATTCCAGAAAACAGACCTGTTTTTAGCAAAGTGCCTACCTGCAGATTTTGGCCTGTAGCTCAGCCGCCACCTAGGGAAACCTACCAAACCTGTGCATTTCTGAAAACTAGAGACCTAGGGGAATCCAAGATGGGGTGACTTGTGTGGCTCGGACAAGGTTCTGTTACCCAGAATCCTTTGCAAACCTCAAAATTTGGCTAAAAAAACACATGTTCCTCACATTTCTGTGGCAGAAAGTTCTGGAATCTGAGAGGAGCCACGAATTTCCTTCCACCCAGCGTTCCCCCATGTCTCCCGATAAAAATGATACCTCACTTGTGTGGGTAGGCCTAGCGCCCGTGACAGGAAATGCCCCAAAGCGCAACGTGGACACATCACAGAAAACAGACCTGTTTTTAGCAAAGTGCCTACCTGCAGGTTTTGGCCTGTAGCTCAGCTGCCACCTAGGGAAAGCTACCAAACCTGTGCATTTCTGAAAACTAGAGACATAGGGGAATCCAAGATGGGGTGACTTGTGTGGCTCGGACCAGGTTCTGTTACCCAGAATCCTTTGCAAACCTCAAAATGTGGCTAAAAAAACACATGTTCCTCACATTTCTGTGGCAGAAAGTTCTGGAATCTGAGAGGAGCCACGAATTTCCTTCCACCCAGCGTTCCCCCACGTCTCCCGATAAAAATGATACCTCACTTGTGTGGGTAGGCCTAGCGCCCGTGACAGGAAATGCCCCAAAGCGCAACTTGGACACAGCCAAATTGGTGAAGGAAAACTGAGGTGTTTTTTGCAAAGTGCCTACCTGTAGATTTTGGCCTGTAGCTCAGCCGCCACCTAGGGAAACCTACCAAACCTGTGCATTTCTGAAAACTAGAGACCTAGGGGAATCCAAGATGGGGTGACTTGTGTGGATCGGACCAGGTTCTGTTACCCAGAATCCTTTGCAAACCTCAAAATTTGGCTAAAAAAACACATGTTCCTCACATTTCTGTGGCAGAAAGTTCTGGAATCTGAGAGGAGCCACGAATTTCCTTCCACCCAGCGTTCCCCCACGTCTCCCGATAAAAATGATACCTCACTTGTGTGGGTAGGCCTAGCGCCCGTGACAGGAAATGCCCCAAAGCGCAACGTGGACACAGCCAAATTGGTGAAGGAAAACAGAGGTGTTTTTTGCAAAGTGCCTACCTGTAGATTTTGGCCTGTAGCTCAGCCGCCACCTAGGGAAACCTACCAAACCTGTGCATTTCTGAAATCTAGAGACCTAGGGGAATCCAAGATGGGGTGACTTGTGTGGCTCGGACCAGGTTCTGTTACCCAGAATCCTTTGCAAACCTCAAAATTTGGCTAAAAAAACACGTGTTCCTCACATTTCTGTGGCAGAAAGTTCTGGAATCTGAGAGGAGCCACGAATTTCCTTCCACCCAGCGTTCCCCCACGTGTCCCGATAAAAATGATACCTCACTTGTGTGGGTAGGCCTAGCGCCCGTGACAGGAAATGCCCCAAAGCGCAACGTGGACACATCACAGAAAAAAGACCTGTTTTTAGCAAAGTGCCTACCTGCAGATTTTGGCCTGTAGCTCAGCCGCCACCTAGGGAAACCTACCAAACCTGTGCATTTCTGAAAACTAGAGACCTAGGGGAATCCAAGATGGGGTGACTTGTGTGGCTCGGACCAGGTTCTGTTACCCAGAATCCTTTGCAAACCTCAAAATTTGGCTAAAAAAACACATGTTCCTCACATTTCTGTGGCAGAAAGTTCTGGAATCTGAGAGGAGCCACGAATTTCCTTCCACCCAGCGTTCCCCCACGTCTCCCGATAAAAATGATACCTCACTTGTGTGGGTAGGCCTAGCGCCCGTGACAGGAAATGCCCCAAAGCGCAACGTGGACACAGCCAAATTGGTGAAGGAAAACAGAGGTGTTTTTTGCAAAGTGCCTACCTGTAGATTTTGGCCTGTAGCTCAGCCGCCACCTAGGGAAACCTACCAAACCTGTGCATTTCTGAAAACTAGAGACCTAGGGGAATCCAAGATGGGGTGGCTTGTGTGGCTCGGACCAGGTTCTGTTACCCAGAATCCTTTGCAAACCTCAAAATGTGGCTAAAAAAACACATGTTCCTCATATTTCTGTGGCAGAAAGTTCTGGAATCTGAGAGGAGCCACGAATTTCCTTCCACCCAGCATTCCCCCACGTCTCCCGATAAAAATGATACCTCACTTGTGTGGGTAGGCCTAGCGCCCGTGACAGGAAATGCCCCAAAGCGCAACGTGGACACATCACAGAAAACAGACCTGTTTTTAGCAAAGTGCCTACCTGCAGATTTTGGCCTGTAGCTCAGCCGCCACCTAGGGAAACCTACCAAACCTGTGCATTTCTGAAAACTAGAGACCTAGGGGAATCCAAGATGGGGTGACTTGTGTGGCTCGGACCAGGTTCTGTTACCCAGAATCCTTTGCAAACCTCAAAATTTGGCTAAAAAAACACATGTTCCTCACATTTCTGTGGCAGAAAGTTCTGGAATCTGAGAGGAGCCACGAATTTCCTTCCACCCAGCGTTCCCCCACGTCTCCCGATAAAAATGATACCTCACTTGTGTGGGTAGGCCTAGCGCCCGTGACAGGAAATGCCCCAAAGCGCAACGTGGACACAGCCAAATTGGTGAAGGAAAACAGAGGTGTTTTTTGCAAAGTGCCTACCTGTAGATTTTGGCCTGTAGCTCAGCCGCCACCTAGGGAAACCTACCAAACCTGTGCATTTCTGAAATCTAGAGACCTAGGGGAATCCAAGATGGGGTGACTTGTGTGGCTCGGACCAGGTTCTGTTACCCAGAATCCTTTGCAAACCTCAAAATTTGGCTAAAAAAACACGTGTTCCTCACATTTCTGTGGCAGAAAGTTCTGGAATCTGAGAGGAGCCACGAATTTCCTTCCACCCAGCGTTCCCCCACGTGTCCCGATAAAAATGATACCTCACTTGTGTGGGTAGGCCTAGCGCCCGTGACAGGAAATGCCCCAAAGCGCAACGTGGACACATCACAGAAAAAAGACCTGTTTTTAGCAAAGTGCCTACCTGCAGATTTTGGCCTGTAGCTCAGCCGCCACCTAGGGAAACCTACCAAACCTGTGCATTTCTGAAAACTAGAGACCTAGGGGAATCCAAGATGGGGTGCCTTGTGTGGCTCGGACCAGGTTCTGTTACCCAGAATCCTTTGCAAACCTCAAAATTTGGCTAAAAAAACACATGTTCCTCACATTTCTGTGGCAGAAAGTTCTGGAATCTGAGAGGAGCCACGAATTTCCTTCCACCCAGCGTTCCCCCACGTCTCCCGATAAAAATGATACCTCACTTGTGTGGGTAGGCCTAGCGCCCGTGACAGGAAATGCCCCAAAGCGCAACGTGGACACAGCCAAATTGGTGAAGGAAAACAGAGGTGTTTTTTGCAAAGTGCCTACCTGTAGATTTTGGCCTGTAGCTCAGCCGCCACCTAGGGAAACCTACCAAACCTGTGCATTTCTGAAAACTAGAGACCTAGGGGAATCCAAGATGGGGTGGCTTGTGTGGCTCGGACCAGGTTCTGTTACCCAGAATCCTTTGCAAAACTCAAAATGTGGCTAAAAAAACACATGTTCCTCATATTTCTGTGGCAGAAAGTTCTGGAATCTGAGAGGAGCCACGAATTTCCTTCCACCCAGCATTCCCCCACGTCTCCCGATAAAAATGATACCTCACTTGTGTGGGTAGGCCTAGCGCCCGTGACAGGAAATGCCCCAAAGCGCAACGTGGACACATCACAGAAAACAGACCTGTTTTTAGCAAAGTGCCTACCTGCAGATTTTGGCCTGTAGCTCAGCCGCCACCTAGGGAAACCTACCAAACCTGTGCATTTCTGAAAACTAGAGACCTAGGGGAATCCAAGATGGGGTGGCTTGTGTGGCTCGGACCAGGTTCTGTTACCCAGAATCCTTTGCAAACCTCAAAATGTGGCTAAAAAAACACATGTTCCTCACATTTCTGTGGCAGAAAGTTCTGGAATCTGAGAGGAGCAACGAATTTCCTTCCACCCAGCATTCCCCCACGTCTCCCGATAAAAATGATACCTCACTTGTGTGGGTAGGCCTAGCGCCCGTGACAGGAAATGCCCCAAAGCGCAACGTGGACACATCACAGAAAACAGACCTGTTTTTAGCAAAGTGCCTACCTGCAGATTTTGGCCTGTAGCTCAGCCGCCACCTAGGGAAACCTACCAAACCTGTGCATTTCTGAAAACTAGAGACCTAGGGGAATCCATGATGGGGTGGCTTGTGTGGCTCGGACCAGGTTCTGTTACCCAGAATCCTTTGCAAACCTCAAAATGTGGCTAAAAAAACACATGTTCCTCACATTTCTGTGGCAGAAAGTTCTGGAATCTGAGAGGAGCCACGAATTTCCTTCCACCCAGCATTCCCCCACGTCTCCCGATAAAAATGATACCTCACTTGTGTGGGTAGGCCTAGCGCCCGTGACAGGAAATGCCCCAAAGCGCAATGTGGACACATCACAGAAAACAGACCTGTTTTTAGCAAAGTGCCTACCTGCAGATTTTGGCCTGTAGCTCAGCCGCCACCTAGGGAAACCTACCAAACCTGTGCATTTCTGAAAACTAGAGACCTAGGGGAATCCAAGATAGGGTGACTTGTGTGGCTCGGACCAGGTTCTGTTACCCAGAATCCTTTGCAAACCACAAAATTTGGCTAAAAAAACACATGTTCCTCACATTTCTGTGGCAGAAAGTTCTGGAATTTGAGAGGAGCCACAAATTTCCTTCCACCCAGTGTTCCGCCACGTCTCCCGATAAAAATGATACCTCACTTGTGTGGGTAGGCCTAGCGCCCGTGACAGGATGTGCCCCAAAACGCAACGTGGACACATCACATTTTTTCATTGAAAACAGTGCCTACCTGTAGATTTTGGCCTCTAGCTCAGCCGGCACCTAGGGAAACCTACCAAACCTGTGCATTTCTGAAATCTAGAGACCTAGGGGAATCCAGGATGGGGTGACTTGTGTGGCTCGGACCAGGTTCTGTTACCCAGAATCCTTTGCAAACCTCAAAATGTGGCTAAAAAAACACATGTTCCTAACATTTCTGTGGCAGAAAGTTCTGGAATCTGAGAGGAGCCACGAATTTCCTTCCACCCAGCGTTTCCCCACGTCTCCCGATAAAAATGATACCTCACTTGTGTGGGTAGGCCTAGAGCCCGCGACAGGAAACGCCCCAAACCGCAACGTGGACACATCCAAATTTGTGAAGGAAAACAGTGGTGTTTTTTGCAAAGTGCCTACCTGTAGATTTTGGCCTGTAGCTCAGCCGCCACCTATGGAAATCTACCAAACCTGTGCATTTCTGAAAACTAGAGACCTAGGGGAATCCAAGATGGGGTGACTTGTGTGGCTCGGACCAGGTTCTGTTACCCAGAATCCTTTGCAAACCTCAAAATGTGGCTAAAAAAACACATGTTCCTCACATTTCTGTGGCAGAAAGTTCTGGAATCTGAGAGGAGCAACGAATTTCCTTCCACCCAGCATTCCCCCACGTCTCCCGATAAAAATGATACCTCACTTGTGTGGGTAGGCCTAGCGCCCGTGACAGGAAATGCCCCAAAGCGCAACGTGGACACATCACAGAAAACAGACCTGTTTTTAGCAAAGTGCCTACCTGCAGATTTTGGCCTGTAGCTCAGCCGCCACCTAGGGAAACCTACCAAACCTGTGCATTTCTGAAAACTAGAGACCTAGGGGAATCCAAGATGGGGTGGCTTGTGTGGCTCGGACCAGGTTCTGTTACCCAGAATCCTTTGCAAACCTCAAAATGTGGCTAAAAAAACACATGTTCCTCACATTTCTGTGGCAGAAAGTTCTGGAATCTGAGAGGAGCCACGAATTTCCTTCCACCCAGCATTCCCCCACGTCTCCCGATAAAAATGATACCTCACTTGTGTGGGTAGGCCTAGCGCCCGTGACAGGAAATGCCCCAAAGCGCAATGTGGACACATCACAGAAAACAGACCTGTTTTTAGCAAAGTGCCTACCTGCAGATTTTGGCCTGTAGCTCAGCCGCCACCTAGGGAAACCTACCAAACCTGTGCATTTCTGAAAACTAGAGACCTAGGGGAATCCAAGATAGGGTGACTTGTGTGGCTCGGACCAGGTTCTGTTACCCAGAATCCTTTGCAAACCTCAAAATTTGGCTAAAAAAACACATGTTCCTCACATTTCTGTGGCAGAAAGTTCTGGAATTTGAGAGGAGCCACAAATTTCCTTCCACCCAGTGTTCCGCCACGTCTCCCGATAAAAATGATACCTCACTTGTGTGGGTAGGCCTAGCGCCCGTGACAGGATATGCCCCAAAACGCAACGTGGACACATCACATTTTTTCATTGAAAACAGTGCCTACCTGTAGATTTTGGCCTCTAGCTCAGCCGGCACCTAGGGAAACCTACCAAACCTGTGCATTTCTGAAATCTAGAGACCTAGGGGAATCCAGGATGGGGTGACTTGTGTGGCTCGGACCAGGTTCTGTTACCCAGAATCCTTTGCAAACCTCAAAATGTGGCTAAAAAAACACATGTTCCTAACATTTCTGTGGCAGAAAGTTCTGGAATCTGAGAGGAGCCACGAATTTCCTTCCACCCAGCGTTTCCCCACGTCTCCCGATAAAAATGATACCTCACTTGTGTGGGTAGGCCTAGAGCCCGCGACAGGAAACGCCCCAAACCGCAACGTGGACACATCCAAATTTGTGAAGGAAAACAGTGGTGTTTTTTGCAAAGTGCCTACCTGTAGATTTTGGCCTGTAGCTCAGCCGCCACCTAGGGAAATCTACCAAACCTGTGCATTTCTGAAAACTAGAGACCTAGGGGAATCCAAGATGGGGTGACTTGTGTGGCTCGGACCAGGTTCTGTTACCCAGAATCCTTTGCAAACCTTAAATTCTGTCTAAAAAAACAAATTTTCCACACATTTCGGTGACAGAAAGTTCTGGAATCTGAGTGGAGCCACAAATTTCCTTCCACCCAGCGTTCCCCCAAGTCTCCCGATAAAAATGATACCTCACTTGTGTGGGTGGGCCAGGTGCCTGCAACAGAATAAGGCCCAAAACTTGTAGAGATAGAGGGGATAGCACAGCAAGTTTATAAGGACATATTCTTTTATACATCTTTAGACTGACTCTGCTTTGGGGACCCACATAAGTGAGGTGTCATTTTACTTGGGAGGCTGAGGGGAACACTGGGGAGTAGGAATTTTGTGCTGGAGTGGTGATCCTACGAAGAAAAGTAAGGAAAATATGCTTTTTTAAGCACATTTTGAGGTTTACAGAGGAGTCTGGGTAAGAAAATGTTGGGGGATCCATGCAAGCCACACCTCCCTGGACTCCTTGGGGTGTCTAGTTTTATAAAATGTCTGGGTTTGGTAGGTTTCCCTAGATGAAGTCCGCACACAGGACCAAAAACATAGGTGCCCTCTCTCCCCCAAACACAGGTAGTTTTGTAATATATCGTTTTGATGTGCCCACATACGTCCGTGATGTGCCAAACACTAAAATTTTGAAAAGAAACACAGTTAGGTTATGTGAAAAAGACCCCTCACCCACCAACCAAGTTGGTGGCATGCATCATCATTGGGGTCCCACCTGAGGCACCTAGCGTGTCACAGGTGTGCTGCGACGCCTGATTACAGCGGAGCAGGTTTTGTCATTTTTACCACACATACTGGTTGGATTTGGCACGAGGGTGAGTGATGGTTCAGTGGATCAAATTTAATAACAAGAGCTTTCACAAAAATGAAATGCACTGTTAGTAACTGAAAGGCAAAAAACTGAACCAATGACTCACAGCTCGTGAGCTGTAAAGCCGCGACAAGGCACCAACCGCTTTACAGTCCATTCACACAACTTTCATACATGACACACACAAGGCCATTCACACCGCCAGCCACGGGCCCAGCACATTACAACACTCACATCGACAGACAGCGCCACTCAAGGGCCCATCACTTACATACGCCCACATGCCTGATACAACAATCACACCAGCTGATGGGAGTGTGTGGACTGGTGTTTGGCTGGCAGTGTGTTGCAGTAGCCAACAGCAAGTCAATATGTACACTCTCAGCCAAGCCCCACTCCACCCACAATGGCATCATTTTTTTTTTTTTTTTTAACAGAGGAACCCCTAACTAAGTAGAAAGAATTACAAAACTACAAACACAAAAGCTCTAATTAAGAACATGACAGAAATGCTAACCATGAAACTAAACACATGAAAATACAAAACAGACATGAGTTTACACTCATGGTTGTTCCCAGAAATTCTTCTGGGTGTGGTAATTCTTAAAACAAGCACCGACACACAGCCCAGGCTTTGAAGGACAATCTGGGCAGTACATTCGAGTCTCCCTCCGGATACCTCTTCGAAAACACACTCTACATTTCTTAGCTGGAAAGTCTTTTTTGGGTGTGGGAGGAATGTGCTCAGCAAAGTGGCGATCTTTCAATCTAGCCACATCCTCCACCACTGCTCCTCTAGGAAATCTGGCCTGTTCCACCACAATAAGGCTCTCTATCACTGACTCCTGAAATTTCACAAATGTCATCTTTGACTCTGGAGACCTATCCCTAAACACAATAAAAGCATTGAAGGTTGCTAAGTGGAAGAGGTGAAGTGCTAACTTCTTATACCAAACGTAAGACTTACGAATAGCAGTATAAGGTTCCAACCTCTGGTCAACTCTATCTACACCTCCCATGTGCTTATTATAATCTAAAATGCACACAGGTTTGCGCACTTCAGCAACCTGGCCCCAAACAGTCACAGGGGAAGTACTCTCATCATGGATGGTACTTAGCATGTAGACATCCCTCTTGTCTGAAAATTTCAAAGCTAGCAGCTCCTCGTTCCGCAAGGCAGAGCACTGTCCTCTCTCAAGTTTTTTACAGACAAGCTCCCTTGGATAGCCTTTCCGGTTAGAACGGATTGTGCCACAAGCAACTGTGTCCACTCTAAACAATTCCTTGAACAATTGCACACCAGTGTAGAAGTTATCTACATACAAATGGTGACCTTTGTTGAACAGTCGTCTACCAAGATCCCACACAATTTTCTCAGTAACTCCAAAAGTGGGAGGACAACCAGGAGGGTCAATATTGGAATCCCTACCAGTGTACACACGGAAACTATACACATATCCTGTCCTACTTTCAGACAGCATATACAATTTAATTCCATATTGTGCCCTTTTGCTAGGAATGTACTGCCTAAAAACCAAACGACCCTTGAAGAGGACCAAAGACTCGTCCACACTTAACTCTTTGCCTGGAACATAGACCTCCGAAAACCGATCTACAAAATGATCAAGGACAGGCCTAATCTTAAAAAGACGGTCAGAATCTGGGTGATCTCGTGGCAAGGCTAAAGCATTGTCAACAAAATGCAGCATCCTAAGAAGAAGCAAATACCGATTACGACTCATGGTCGCTGGAAATATAGCTGTTGCCATCAAGGGACTAGTAGACCAATAAGAAGCCAGTGACGGCTTCCTTATCAACCCCATCAAAAAAGTCAAACCCAAAAACTTTTTTAACTCTTCCAAATTTGTGGGAATCCACTGGGCAGCTCTAGAGTGTGGCCTAAGTCTAGCAGCGTTGTCCCTCAAATGCTGCTCCGCATACAAATTAGTCTGCTCAACAATCTCTTCCAAAAACACATCATCCATGAATAACTCAAAGAAATTGATAGGCATAAAGTTCTCTGTATTGGCGTTACACCCCGGGAGACCAGTAAAGGCAGGCAACTCTGGCTGCTCCATGTTTGGGGCAACCCAGACATCAGGTCTTATAACGGGAAACCTTTCAGCCCCAGGTTGCTGCACTATTGGCACATCAATGTCCTCCTCTAAAACAGGCCCTTCATCTGCACTGAGTGTGCCTTCATCATCAGAAGATTCCCCTCCAAGAGAAACATCACTGCCAGAATCTCTGACTTCCTCCTCTGCCTCAGATGCAGAGTCCGTCTCATAGTCATGATCAGACTGTGACTCAAAAAGCATACCAACCACCTGCTGAGCGGTCATCCTGCGGCTAGCCATGATCTCTCCTGCTAAAATTAACTGGACAAATTCACCACCAACAACCAGCACTGTGTAAGACAAGTAACAAAGTGTAGCTTTGTTAGTAAGAGTTATAAACTCAAAAACTATACCGCTCACTTGCCTGAAAAAGCTTGATTCACCAGCTACTACACAGCAATCACCAATGATATCCCACTAAAAATAAAGAAAGAAAGGCAAATTAGAAATAAGACAAAACAAATATCATTGTGCACAAACCTAAGGACAATTTCACACACAATCCTGCATTTAGTACACCCCCTACAAACATGTCATTCATGCATGGCAACAATACTCCTTTGGAGAAAATTGTTTTTACTTACCTAAAACATGCAACTGTGCAAACTGCAGGTCAACCACCGCCAAAACCGCAAGGAGCCACAGCAAATAAAGCAAAAGCTTTGAACAAGAACAAAAAGGAGGAAAACATTTTTTATCACAAATGCAAAGACTTCTTCAGTTGACAAACACCCCACCATCAAACATTTAGAAATTGGTGCCTAAGTGGATTCTGCCATAGGGGCAGATGGGCCTACTAATAAAATAGGCCTGTCTACCCCAAGGAAGCCAGAAAATACCTTTAGTAGTGTGTCCCCATGGAGAGCGACCCTTGCCAAAGGGGACAGCCCTCAAAAAAAAAAAAAAAAACACACACAACACTATCCCTGGTGCCTAAGTGGCTTCTACCCGCCTTGGGGGCAGGTGGGCCTAACAAAATAGGCCCATCTGCCCCCAGGGGGTGTAGAAATGGGCAAAAGGTCAATGCCCCCCTTGGGGGGGGGCGCCCCGTGACCAAGGGGACGCCCCCCCACAAAAATAAACAAATAAAAAAAATCCCTGGCGTTCTAGTGGTTTCTGCCCCCCTTGGGGGCAGACCAGCCTAAAAATAATAGGCTGATCTGTCTCCAAGGGGTGCAGAAATGGCCTGGGTACATGTGCCCCCAAAGTGGGGGGCGACCCTTGCCCAAGGCCCCCCCCATCCACTAACACACACACACACACACACACACTATCCCTGGTGTCTAAGTGACTTCTGCCCGCCTTGGGGGCAGGTGGGCCTAACATAATAGGCCCATCTGCCCCAGGGGGTGTAGAAATGGCCAACAGGTCAATGCCCCCCTTGGGGAGGCGCCCCGTGACCAAGGGGACGCCCCCCCCACAAAAATAAACACATAAAAAAAAATCCTTGGTGTTCTAGTGGTTTCTGCCCACCTTGGGGCAGATCAGCCTAAAAATAATAGGCTGATCTGCCCTCAAGGGGGCAGAAATGGCCCTAACAGACATGCCCCCCAAAGGGGAGCGACCCTTGCCCAAGGGGGCACCCCCCCATCCACTACACACACAATCCCTGGTGCCTAAGTGGCTTCTGCCCCCCTTGGGGGCAGATGGACCTAAAAAAAATAGGCCGATCTGCCCCCAAGGGGGGCAGAAAAGGCCAACAGTTCTCTGCCCCCTTGGGGGGGGCGCCCCTTGCCCAAGGGGGCACCCCCCACACATAAATGCACATACCAATATAAATCCCTGGTGATCTAGTGTTTTCTGCCCCCCTTGGGGGCAGACCAGCCTAAAAATAATAGGCTGATCTGTCTCCAAGGGGTGCAGAAATGGCCTGGGTACATGTGCCCCCAAAGTGGGGGGTGACCCTTGCCCAAGGCCCCCCCCCCATCCACTAACACACACACACACTATCCCTGGTGTCTATGTGGCTTCTGCCCCCCTTGGGGGCAGGTGGGCCTAACAAAATAGGCCCATCTGCCCCCAAGGGGTGTAGAAATGGCCAACAGCTCAATGCCCCCCTTGGGGGGGGGGCGCCCTGTGACCAAGGGGACCCCCCCCCACAAAAATAAACAAATTTAAAAAAAACCCTGCCGTTCTAGTGGTTTCTGCCCCCCTTGGGGGCAGACCAGCCTAAAAATAATAGGCTGATCTGTCTCCAAGGGGTGCAGAAATGGCCTGGGTACATGTGCCCCCAAAGTGGGGGGGCGACCCTTGCCCAAGGCCCCCCCCCATCCACTAACACACACACACACACACTATCCCTGGTGTCTACATGGCTTCTGCCCCCCTTGGGGGCAGGTGGGTCTAAAAAAATAGGCCCATCTGCCCCCAGGGGGTGTAGAAATGGCCAACAGGTCAATGCCCCCCTTGGGGGGGCGCCCCGTGACCAAGGGGACGCCCCCCCACAAAAATAAACAAATTAAAAAAAATCCCTGGCGTTCTAGTGGTTTCTGCCCCCTTTGGGGGCAGACCAGCCTAAAAATAATAGGCTGATCTGTCTCCAAGGGGTGCAGAAATGGCCTGGGTACATGTGCCCCCAAAGTGGGGGGGGGACCCTTGCCCAAGGCCCTCTCCCATCCACTAACACACACACACACACACTATCCCTGGTGTCTACATGGCTTCTGCCCCCCTTGGGGGCAGGTGGGTCTAAAAAAATAGGCCCATCTGCCCCCAGGGGGTGTAGAAATGGCCAACAGGTCAATGCCCCCCTTGGGGGGGGCGCCACGTGACCAAGGGGACGCCCCCCCACAAAAATAAACAAATTTAAAAAAATCCCTGGCGTTCTATGGGTTTCTGCCCCCCTTGGGGGCAGACCAGCCTAAAAATAATAGGCTGATCTGTCTCCAAGGGGTGCAGAAATGGCCTGGGTACATGTGCCCCCAAAGTGGGGGGGCGACCCTTGCCCAAGGCCCCCCCCCATCCACTAACACACACACACTATCCCTGGTGTCTACATGGCTTCTGCCCCCCTTGGGGGCAGGTGGGTCTAAAGAAATAGGCCCATCTGCCCCCAGGGGGTGTAGAAATGGCCAACAGGTCAATGGCCCCCTTGGGGGGGGCGCCCCGTGACCAAGGGGACGCCCCCCCACAAAAATAAACAAATAAAAAAAAATCCCTGGCGTTCTAGTGGTTTCTGCCCCCCTTGGGGGCAGACCAGCCTAAAAATAATAGGCTGATCTGTCTCCAAGGGGTGCAGAAATGGCCTGGGTACATGTGCCCCCAAAGTGGGGGGGCGACCCTTGCCCAAGGCCCCCCCCCCATCCACTAACACACACACACACACACTATCCCTGGTGTCTACATGGCTTCTGCCCCCCTTGGGGGCAGGTGGGTCTAAAAAAATAGGCCCATCTGCCCCCAGGGGGTGTAGAAATGGCCAACAGGTCAATGGCCCCCTTGGGGGGGTGCCCCGTGACCAATGGGACGCCCCCCCACAAAAATAAACAAATAAACAAAAATCCCTGGCGTTCTAGTGGTTTCTGCCCCCTTGGGGCAGATCAGCCTAAAAATAATAGGCTGATCTGCCCTCAAGGGGGGCAGAAATGGCCCTAAAAGACATGCCCCCCAAAGGGGAGCGACCCTTGCCCAAGGGGGCGCCCCCCCCATCCACTACACACACAATCCCTGGTGCCTAAGTGGCTTCTGCCCCCCTTGGGGGCAGATGGACCTAAAAAAAATAGGCCAATTTGCCCCCAAGGGGGGCAGGAAAGGCCAACAGTTCTCTGCCCCCTTGGAGGGGGTGCCCCTTGCCCAAGGGGGCACCCCCCCCACATAAATACACATAAAAATAAAAAACCTGGTGATCTAGTGTTTTCTGCCCCCCTTGGGGGCAGATCTGGCTAAAAAGTAGCCAGTCTGCCCTCAAGGGAGGCAGAAATGGCCCTAAAATACATGCCCCCCAAAGGGGAGCGACCCTTGCCCAAGGGGGCGCCCCCCCATCCACTACACACACAATCCCTGGTGCCTAAGTGGCTTCTGCCCCCCTTGGGGGCAGATGGACCTAAAAAAAATAGGCCGATCTGCCCCCAAGGGGGGCAGAAAAGGCCAACAGTTCTCTGCCCCCTTGGGGGGGCGCCCCTTGCCCAAGGGGGCACCCCCCAACACATAAATGCAAAAAAAAAAAAATCCCTGGTGATCTAGTGTTTTCTGCCCCCCTTGGGGGCAGATCTGGCTGAAAAGTAGCCAATCTGCCCCCAAGGGGGGCAGAAATGGCCGTAGAAATTGCCCCCTAAAGGGGAGCGACCCTTGCCCAAGGGGCCGCTCCCCGTGTGCCAAAAACAGGTAACAACAATAAAAAAATACAAATCCCTGGTGTCTAGTGGGCATTCCTGCTGCCCGATCGCAATGCGATCGGGCAGCATGAATGCTCAAAGAGACACCGGGGAAAAGTAAAAGCCTTTCCTTTTCCCCGGTGCCTCTTTAGCCCCAACCCCCCACCCACCGGGAAGAGGAACTCACCTCTTCTATCGTCGCCGCACAGGAAGCAAATGGCTTCCTGTGCGGCGAGGATCCCATAATGAAGTCAGCGCGCGATCGCGCGCTGACGTCATTATGGGGGGGTCGGGGGTGGAAGGGGAAGGGCTTCCCCTTCCATCCCTGACTTTGGGGGGTGGGGGGGAAGCACACAGAGGGAGCGAGAGCGCTCCCTCTGGGCTGTGTGCCGAGGACGTAGTGGTTACGTCCTCGGCACAGCAGCACTGTGCCGCGGGACGTAACCACTACGTCCTCGGCACAGAAGGGGTTAAGTTACTGTGTGTGTGGGTATAAACACTTTACACCTAGCACTCTGAAGTTAAGCCTTCTGCTTGTGCCAAGCTACCAAGGGGGTAAGCAGGGGTTACCTGAGGGTGATTCTCTTTTACCTTGACTAGAGTGAGGGTCCTCGCTTCGACAGGGGGTAACCTGACTGCCAACCAAAGACCCCATTTCTAACAGGGCCTAAAATATTCAG
Source organism: Pleurodeles waltl (assembly GCF_031143425.1). Classification (NCBI taxonomy): domain Eukaryota; kingdom Metazoa; phylum Chordata; class Amphibia; order Caudata; family Salamandridae; genus Pleurodeles; species Pleurodeles waltl. The sequence goes on from NC_090436.1 coordinate 881,631,168, forward strand.
ACCCAATTCATCCCAAGGTTTGTGGTGTTCTTCCAACTGATTCAGTTCTGTCACCCACAACACAAGCATAGACACCTCTCACCTTATTCTCTAGGATGAAGTGTCATCATTCAAATACCTTGCCTAGTTTTCATCAATAATTCCAGGAATACACACAGATATTACCGACGCTTTTGGCATCATCATTTCTTGAACACAATTCTCAAAAGACATTTGGGCCTTGTAGTCAGCTGTATGATTTCTAGCACTAGGAGCATATGTCATTTTAATAGTGTATTCATGTATTCCTTAAAACTCATTTTGCATTCCAGGGAGTGGTTTCTTTAATCTCTTTGGTAGAGAACAGTAATACTAATAGCTTTTGGTAGATTCGCAAGGTGATTGGTAAACCTCCATAGGTAAAATTAGTCTAGAAGCAAACTAGTGTTTCTTTTTGTATGATTGAACAGTAGCAGTCAACATCTTTGAAAGACTTAGATGTGAAAGCTACTATTTGTTTCCCTTTTACGTTTAGGGATAAGGTAGTTCCAAGTCCTTTGTTTCTTTCATTGGTGGTGATTATAGTTTTGAATTTAACATTGAAATTAAGAGTGTTGAAGGCATTGACATTGGTTCCTTGATTCTGGTGAAGGTCTTTTGGTTCTCTAGGTTCCATTCAAGTAAAGGACCTGATTAGGAGTTGGGCGGTTGAACCGCCACAACTCCAATTGGACAATGGTGAGGCGGCTGTGAAGCAGGCGGCCTCATCATCATCATATTATGATGTCTCCACCGGGGTGTGCAGCAGAAACTCCATATTATGAGGTTTTCTGCAAATCAGCCAAGTGAAAACAGTGTGGCAGCATTGGCCTTAGTTTCCTTAGGGAGCCGAGGCCAAAGCCGTTGCATACAGCACCTTTGGAATGCACACTTTCTGCAACAGCAGACAATATGCATTCTGAGGGTGCTTTCAGGGGGACCTTGCACCACCCACAACATGGTTGTGGGCAGTGCAGTGCCCGTTGTGGCACACAGCACTGCCTTTCGCCAGCCTTTTCATTGTTGAGACCCTACCATGAAAAAGCTCTTAGAAAGCAAATTTGTGATCACCACAGTGATGCCAAACTCGACACCACCGTGGCTGATCATGACTTTGACCACTGCCAACCTATCAGGATCCCTAATCCCAGTGGAGGATGCAGTCTCCTGGCAGAATGACTGACAGGATCATAATCAGGCATTCGGATCTCCAGGAGTGTGGCGGTCTGACCGCCACCACAAGTTTAGACACAAAATTTCCTTCTCTAGGAAATGCCTTTTCGGATGGACATAGACTGTCTGGACATATTCCCAAAAACAATTTAGGTTTATCTTAGCTGGAGGGAGACATAGCTTTTTAACATAGTCAACCATGTTGCATTTGGCCTGCTTTTACGCCAAGGCATGTGCTACTATTCTCAGCCTTTATGACAATTAATATTGGGGCTAACAACTCTGAGCTCTCAATTTGATTTATTACCTCTTATGTTTCCAATGTATCCAAATCTTTTTTCACAGGTTCCCTCATTAGTATGGAATTAGTGCATGCTTTGTACACTACAAGAGTGGCATTAAACTTCCACTTCATTTTGAATGAAAACTTTTTTAATAATCCCATGTTTTCAAAGAAAACATCTTGGAACTCATTGCGCATATTTATCATCTGCAATTTGCTATTCATCGTTGAGGTCATTGAGGTCAAATTACATTTCTGAGGCTGTTTGGTGTTTCCAGCCCACTAAATTGCACCCTTGTTTGGTTGAATAAACAGTACCATGATAGAATAGTGTGGAAACCAATATTGACTCACCAAAATATTGTCAAAATAATATTTTGATATCCCATACTTAACCAAAAAACACAAATATCGATGACAAAAATGTCACAGTAAAAAATAGCTATATTTGACAATATCAAACACACAAATATCGAAACACTAAATATTACCTACTATACGAAAATGTCTGCAATATCAAAAATATCAAAACATGATATCAACAGCAATAATACCATGGAAAAAGGAAAACTATGATGAACATTTTAAAAATAATATAAGTATACAAAATATCAATAAGTAAGCAAAGCGTACAGAAACTTTAGTAAGACATTAAAAACCTATAAAATTATACATATATAAAACCAGATCTATTCACAATACATACACCACAACAATAAACATATCACACTTAAAACATATTTAAAATAAATTTAACAGTAACAGAGATGCACTTCAAGATTTAAAAAAGGATGAACTAGTTTTCAAGAGCCAACCACTAAAATTTTAAAAAGATAGTGCCCAATGTAGTCAAGCATGTAGAAATGTGGAGAAGTGCGTCACAGTGGTTAGAGTGGCAGACCCCGATGTCACGATTTTGGCCCAGGACCAGGGTTCAATTCCCGCCTCTGTGGGTTTTGGGCTCAATTCCCTTGGACCAGATCATTCTTGCCTAGGTGCCTAATCTAATTAATGGGTCCCACTCTGTAACTCTGGGCAATAGCTTGCTTAATCTCCACAACAGCCCTCACAGCACTTGGATGCCTGGCTTCACCCTGGGGCTGTCTAGGAGTGGGTGCCTCACAGGGAAAAGCCAGGAGGGGTTCCACAGCGGTATGCGTACAGTGCCTTGAGACCCTAACGGGTGAGTAGTGCGCTATACAAGTGCGAAGTTTACAGTTTAAGCATAGTACAAGTTAGCTACCAGCTAGTCCAACTTTAAAATGACAAAAAAATATACTAAAGAAGCCACAAGTCATACCGTGCAATTCCTAGACAATACTAATATGCACATAATTCAGCACACCTAAGCACTACACATAAAGATGAACCTTTCCTCATACACAGCAATCCCAAGCACAACAGAGAAATAATCATGTTTGAAACTAAAAATAACCTTTTTCTACTAAGACTATGTTAATTGTGGATAATACACAGAAATGTGCCTCCGCAATTCACACATAAATACACCATACATGGTAAATATAAAAATGCTAACATACCCCTCATTTATGCACTGCTGCCTAACAAACAAGGTGCAACCTATTATGAACCTTTAAACAACATCAAAGTAAAATCTAATAACTACTCCACACAAATTATAATAGAGTTTGAAAAGGCAATATTGCAAACAATAAGTACAGTATAAATACACAGAGCAATTCACGGCTGCTAATAAAACGTCAACACAAGCATTTGGATTGGCAACAATCTACACTGCAAAATGTAGAATACAAAACAAACAGCCAGTATATTTTTTTTAATTGAAAAGCGTTTAGCCCCAGCAGATGTACATGTAACAGGCATAGCTACCCACTACAACATGCTAATAGAATCCACATTTTACCAAAGAAATGAACAAAAATAAGGTCCACTGATGGATTACTTCAAAGAGCCTTGGCTTAGCTGACTGTACCACGCTGGGCACAGACACAATCAAAATTAAAATATCATGGTGGAATATTACAACAGCACCATGGCTTAAGAAGCCAAAACCAGCAACATCGTAGCAGGATGGCACAAAGCCCTCCAAATCACACTAGGAAAAAATTACCAACATTTTACAAATTCATAAAAGCTCTCATGAATTATAAGGTTACCACCAACTTATCATAGAATAGTTGAGAAACAAAATCAAACTTAATGTATCTATACACACCAGGAAAGTGTACAAATGCTGTCAATTAAAGTCAGACTCTTTGTAGATAACAAAGAGTAAGTTACCTAAAAATAATAGCCAAATCGCTATCATAAACCATCTAACAATATACTCAGAACTAAAATGCATAATTTACATATTTATTTTTATAAATCAGTCAATAGTGAAAATATATAAAGTACAAACTAAGAATTATAAATAAAAATAGAGCATTTTAATATTTAATTCACAGAAACTCAGAACTGTGAACAAGAGCTGCAGCCAGCAATAGCAGTTCCTCCTGAAGTAGGAGCACATCAAGATGTTGAGCTTTATGCAGAGGAAGCTGAAGAAGCCCCTCTTTTACAAGATCCACGGCCTTCCAGATCTCCACCATCTTCTACCTCGAGACCCCCTTCTGATGATCAAGACTCCACTTGGATGCCACCTCAGTTTGAGGCACACCAGGAGAAGCAAGGAGTGAAAAGAAAGGTTCCTAAAAGCCTTAGACTTATGGATGAAGAAGAGAATGATGACGAGTCTGACGATGAGCCAGTCATCATGGATGTTAGCCCCAGTGGAGTCAAACATGACCCCATCTTCTCAACCTGCTCTGAGGGATGTGGCAGCAATATCATCACCAGCTTCCACATTTACAAGGCCCCGGGTGTGACCTTCATCCACACTTGCTTCAGTAGAAGAAGGCACCGCAGAGAGGCAAACATCATCAAAACTACATCCACCTACCGTCTGTTCTTCAGACATTGGCAGAGGCACCAGTGTTAGAAAGTTGACATCCTCAGTTATGGTTAGTGAAAAGGAGCCAAACATTGCCATATATTTCATTTGCCGAGCAACTGTTAGTCGGGGTTAGCTTGGTACAAACTATGGGACCGGACATTACTATCCAATATGTGTTTTATTTCCTGAATCAAAGAGGATCCGCAATGTGCCACTATGCTTGATTAAAACAGGTAAGTAATGCTATAAATGCCACAATGATTGGTAAGAGGGATACTTGTTTCTAAGTTGATAATTGAGATGGTTGGTGTGACTCATTATGTCTAGCGGTGAGAGATAGTGAGAGTGGCATTTTACATTGTTTAAATATATTACGCTGGCTTGTGTTTGTGTCGTGATCGATTTCCAACGTTAGTAGCCTAAAAATAATAATCAGTGATATTTTTTTTCCTGAAGGTGATTTCTTTTTCCCCTTCCTCTTTCACACTTACCCAAATTTGTTTGCTAGTGGTTTCACACTGCTTTGTTTTTTTCCTGGCGCTCTGCTTTCTGTTGTACATTTGCCAAAGAAGACCCGACCAGTCCACTTAGCTAACAAACAAAATTCCAGTCCAGAAAAAAAAATACTCAATGTTTCCTTTGTTGTTAAACAGTTACAGGTCGCTGTATCTCAATTGGGTCATGAGACTGTAACTCTTGGGAGCAGTTGGTATGGAGTTGGACATAATAATCTTTAATCAGAGTCTGGAGGATGATGGAAGGAATCAGAGTGTGATTTGACAACTTAAACAACTGTCAGAAGAAGGAAGTTATCAGCTTCATTGGAAATCAACAGGAGTGATGTGAGAAGGAGTCTAAGAGGCCTATTCCAATCTGTGGACTGGTGGTGAGAGGTGCGTCAAATACTTGATTTGGGAAAAGCAAAGTTGGTGTGTGTATCTGCTGGCTGGCTTAAACTTGGAACTATGTAGGGGGTGGGGGCCTGTTGGAGGAAACTGGAGGAGACAGACGTGATGGATGATAATAATGTCACATTATGCAGTGCTATAGGCTAATTGTTATGTTGAGCATTAAGGTTGTGAGTTAGATCATCCTGATACACGCTGACAGCTATCTGTGATTGTTGCTGGTTGATTGCAAAGGTATTTCTTATGCTCTGCCACCTCTAAGTCTTCTTGGTACACTACTCCTCAGGAAGCTGACCTTCCATACTTCTTTATTCTACAATATAATGATGATAATCATTTCTGTTTTACAATCCACAGGCATTCTGTTCTCCTGCACTACAACACTCATGCCTATCTTATCGGACTGCTTCAGGCAGGCACCCATGAAGTTTGACCGGGCAATCCCAGAAGATTGCAGATGCACCATCCAATTTGGCAATATAGACTAGTATCATTTTTCATTCATTTTTTTTTTTAGAACTGTGTGTGTTACCTTCACCCCAAAATTAATTATTATATTATGTACTATTTTGCAAAAGTAGCTGACTGAACATTTTTTAGATATATACAACTTGGGTCTCACTCAGGTGGGCAGAATGTTAAGTTATCTGTGTCATACATATTCATGTTTTTCTATTTCTCCCACAACAGGCTGATAATGATTTCCCTGGTGAATTGAGTGTTTGTGTTGTGTTTGTCTTTTTGTCACACCTTTCCCAAAATTCCTTCCCCATCCATTCATCAAATCCCTAAACCTCTTCCCTCAGAGTGTGTGATGATTGATGTGTTACTTCATAATTTACACCATTGATTAATATCACACTTGGTGGGGCAGATGTGGTAGAAGCTACCTAAAGTCAGTGTGTAGGATCTTCAATTCAGATCACCTAAGTGGAGTGGGACCTTGCTTCCGATGCCTTTACTGTTAGTGCACAAGCATGCTTCTGCTACACCACCATGGTACCTTAAGAAACCATGCAGCCCTCGATTCATCTATTCAGGTAAGATAATGGAGCATTGTTGTACTTTTAGTTTAGGCAATATAATTGGCAATGGAAAATCTCTCCATCCCACTCCTATGGGTCAAATTTTAAAGAATGCACTGCAGAGACTATTGGGACAAGGTCACCTAAGTGCATAAATAATTCTAATTCACTATCAGCAGATTTGTAAAACATGCTGCGCTAAAAGGAATATGCTATCAGTAGATTTAGAAAACACTCTATGTAAAGGCAGCAGTGCGAAGGTAAAGACCCCCAAAAAAGATTTTACTCATAAAAAACTGTACATAACTATGTATTTAACCTCGTCCCTAACAAAAATAATAATAAATAAATCCTGCAAAAACCCATTCCTATCCTCTCCACCCACAAAAAATCCGACCACCAAAATAAAAGGTTAAAAAAGGGGCAGAGGATGGCACTACAGGCGGGCCAGGAATTTCCTGAGGAGCCCCTCCAGGCATGCCTGACAGGCCTCTAGCTGTGCCAGCCCCCTGCAGAACACAGCATTAGAAGATGGTCTCAGAGGAGGGGGCAGCAGGGATGATGTGATGGCGGACGGCTGCCCTGGCATTGAGGAGTAGGTGTTGATGGGCTGGAGGTACTGGGGCTTGGTTGGGACCCTGAGTACCGCCAACAGCAACTGCTGCTCTCTCCTCCTCCTATTCCTCGAGGACCACTGGCCTCTGGTACTTGGCCCATATGGCCTCCAGTTTTGTCCGCTGGAGTCGGGCTGCTATTTCCTGCTGTGATGGTGGACCAGTAGGAATAGCCATATCAAGAAAGAAAAAAGAGAGATTGTAAACAATGCTTTAAGCACAACACTTGTTTAAAATCATGTGGTATAGTGGCACAATAGCAGTACATTTGGTGGTCACTTCAGGCCATTCACTTTTAAGGTGATAACTGTCACAGTCATAATATGCACTATGGAGTACAAGTATTCTTCTCTCTACTGTTGTGCTAAATTAATGGTGGCAGTGCTAGCTCAGCTGATGCTATAGTTGTACTCATTACTGTCTATAGCTGGGGCAGCTGTACTAGAAACTTATTTTATTCCAATGGCCCTGTTCTTCTTCATCCATGGACTACAAGGCCAATTAATACTAAGAAGAAACATGCCACATAATATAATCAATCATGCAGCTATCCTGTCTGCCATAAGTAGACAGTGGTAGAAGTGATGCACTGCAGTAGAGGGAAAGGATTAAGGAATGGGATTTAGATTGTATGTGGCCATTTGCATCATCACAGACTATCCCATATAGGAAAATCAAGGCACTTACTTTTGGACCACTTTACACAATGTCCTCAGGCCCCTCCTCCACCAGACATTATGATTACTACTTTTTTGCAAAAAGATAAACATTTGCTTAGCAGTAACAAAAGGAATCTTCTTAACGTACTCAACTCAGAGTAAAGTAGAGTTGATTAGTATGGGTAGGTAGAGTACACACTTTACTGATCAATCAATTCCTTATCATCATCATGTGCCTAAGGTTTGGCTAGTAGAGTGACTCACTGTGGTTGGCAAATGTAGAAAGGGAAAAATTAGAACAGAAGTAAATCCATTGAAGTCATAATAAATTAGATTTATCACTTGGCTTGAAAAATGTGGCACAACCAAAGATTGATTTTCCCAAATTATTCTGGAGTCTGGAACAGAATTAAAAAAAGATTAATAGAGTGAAGTACTAGGAAGTGACTGACACAGTGTACACTAGAAGAAAACTGGGAAACACAACTTTGTTTTAGCATTGCCATGCATTGACAAGTGTTTGACACATTAATTTAGCTTAAGCTGACAGACGCATGTCGCACAGCTAACATCGCAGTGCTGATTCTGCCAAATTGAACTATGCAGCTGTTAGGCCATCATGGGTGGCACTAATGAAAGGCCACAACAAAGGAGGCAGGCTTTGCTTAATGGATGCTGGGATATATATATATTGTTACCTGCCTCACTTGAAAAACACTGTGAGTCAAGGGAATATTCTGAAATACCATCCAAACCTTTGCATCAAACCTTTGATAAAAACCATTCCAAGCAAGTAATGTGGGTGAGCACAATGCCCCTATCTAGAACAGCTCCCTTGTTTCTTCATTCCAAGAATTTATCTATTCATCATCATTGCAAATGTTTTCTTCTAGTACTCTTATTCTTCTTCACCCTTGGCTTTGATACACACCATTTCAGCTAAGCTTTACATTCTCTCATCCAGTCCTTTGCCATTTTCCAAATTCCAAACATGGCTCTCTACTAATCTGTCACCAACATACATTTAGCCAATACCCACCCATTCATAATTTCACCCATTTACCCATCCAAGAGATCTAACCCACACAAGTAGTCCGTTCACCCATCCTTCTTAATGAGCCCAAGCAAGCACCAAAAATAAGTACAATTAGGTAGAGCTGAGCATCTGTCTAGATGACCATCACACAATATTATATTTGCAACATAAAATTAACTTACCTCTGTGTTACTGAGCAGCATGCTTGCTATTTGGGAAGAAACTATTAGCATAGAGCACAACTAATAATCCATTTTTTTTACTCACCGGGCCCCGCAACCTCAACGCCTAGCACGTCAAGCAGGTCAGTCTCCCGATCCAGGATATCAACCCACCTGTGCGTCAGCTGTTGCTGGGTGCGCCAGACGTCAGAGCTGCGGGGCACAGCCCGGTACACCCTCTCTAAGCGCTGCTGGCACTCCCGAAGGCCATATCCAGAACCGGGCCTGCCACCTGCTACTAAGGTAGAGGGGAGGTGGTGCTGCACATGAAAGACTAAGGCAGCCACCTCCGAAAATATGGTGAGGAACTGCACCCTTTGAGGTCACAGCCTTCCGCAAGGAAGGCTTTTGTCAGATAGGAGCCCGGCACTCCCCTGCTGTGCCATGGTGCTGAGGAGTTGGGGGAATGGGGGAAGAGATAAGGAAAGAAAGAAGGATTAAGAAAAAGGAAGGAAAAAAGTAAAGAAAAAGATAAAAGTTGCAAAAAACACAAAAAAGTTAGGAGAAAAGTTTAAATATAAAAAGAGAAAGAGAAAAGGTATTATAATAAAAAGAAACTATGTGAAAAAAGGTTTTAAAAGTGGAGGATGGGAGAGATATATAGAGGATTATAAAAGTAGGCCCGAGCACCATCACAAGCAAAAAAACAAGATGGCTGAACCAATGCGAACAGCGTGATGCCGTTTGCATGAGAATTCCAACGCGAGATACAACTTCGCATTGCCAGTGACATTAAACATCACGCAAACGGGTGCAGCAAGAAACTCCGCCCTCTAGGGGAACTCCTCGTAGCACGGCAGAGTTCTTTTTCTCCGCACAGCTCTGTCTGTTGAGTGTTTGCCTGCTTGTGTGTCTTCTGATGTTTGGGTTTATGTGTGCTGATTGTGACTGTTGAGGTGTGTGTGTGTGTCTGTGTGATTATGCTTAGGACAGGTATGGGAACAGGGCAATTGGATTGGGAAGAGGAAGGGGGAGGATTGTGGGAGGTAGAAGGCTTCCTTGAGAGTGGAAGCCAGATCCTGGAAATATCTCTGTAGGCCATACATATCACTGTGCATGCCTTCCAGGTAAGCAACCATCTATTTGAGCTGTGTGCCCTGTACCTATTGATATTCAGAATGGCAGTCTGACCCATAGAGATGCTCCTCAGGAGGTCACAAGCCACCTCACTCCGGGCAGCAGGGTTAGCAGGGGGAGGGGGTGACGTGCCTGGTGTGAAGGAGATGGCTACCATCTTGGGAGAGTGGGCCTGCCAACTGGGTGGGGAGCACTAGGGAGGTTGGAGAGGGAACTGGGGGTGGCAGGAAAGGATGAAACAGGTGTAGGTCCTGAGAGTTCTGCCACCTCTATGGAGTGTCCATTGGAGGTCAACTCTGAAGAAGACGATGTCAAGCCGATGTCCTCTGTGACACTCTCCTCACCCTCTGGGCCACTGGGTCCATCCGTGTCTGACATATTGTGACTGGAGATACCTTGACCAGCAGCTTCCACACTGATCTTGGCTATGTCTCCTCCACTTGCCTATGAAGATGCTGAAATGACAAAGACAAATAGTGTCATTCCATGTGCCTGAACACACTTGAGCAACAGCTTTGATTGCAAAACATTGCCATAATAAACAGTAGCCCCCAGCCACAAGGTCCTCCAAAGTGGCTTCAACATTGGAAACACCACATGCATGTATGCTACATGAACTGCAAAGAATTGCCCACAGGAAAATCAGATTCACAAAGTCAATTGCATGAGTGAAGTAGTCCGATCACAAAACCCATTGATCAAGTAGGAGACCTTGTCACCTTGAATTATTTGGCTCTTGTAGCACCCCTCAGTAACCTGTTGGCATCAAATCTTATGGCAATACCAAGTTCAGACTCACAGATTCCACAAAATGTCTTGCAATCAGAAAATGTTCATACACACAATACCACATCATGATGAAATGATGGATAAATAATCCAGTCATGTTGCAGTAAGAAGTACAGTCACGTAAGAAGGTGACATGGAGGCACCCATGTCACAATGTAAACACTCACCAATGATCACTCCACAATATGTCCATTGTCTAAATAGTCTCATGGAAGTTCCACTAATGTTGCTTTTCTAGATAACACACCTTGCACATAAAAATACACTGGAGACAATCAGGTCAAACTGTGAGATTTGTCTGCAAATATCCAGAGCACAATGAATCAGCTAGGCCTAGGGAAATCACCTGTCTTGATTGGTACTGCTGAGAACACCTTTCTAACATTGCATAACTAAAAGACAATAGTCCATTAAATGTTGTTGTGGCTCAGGAAATCTCCATTATCTGAAAAGGGCTTTTCTCAATAAGACAGCACACCACTGTACCTTTTGTGTGATGCAAACACAGATTCCATTGGATTACTGAGTATGCACACTCACATATGATTCCAACAATTCAGCATGTCACTCCCTGATGCATGGCAACAGTCAGGTAATGCACCTTCACCAATTAACTTGCGCAAAGCACTTAGCCAAATGATTCAACATCAGTGGCATGAAAATGTACATTGTGAGTAATTACTGTTGGTCTACCTGCCATGTCCTTCATTGTTTCTGGAATTGTTCATGATAAATGAAATGGAGTACAAGATTAGGGTATGTGAGACCCAACAAACAATTTTGACATTTCTGCCTGTGGTACCACATGAACTGTATACCCATCAGATAAAATGATTATCCAAACAATTTTGGCATGCACACATATGTGATGGAATCAAACATCCTCTCCTGAGGACAGGTAGATCATGTATGAAAAAGTAGTGGAAATGATATTACAAAATTACAAGGTATACATGCTGACATGAAGCACAAATACTGATGGCAACAGTCAAGTTTCTCAGATCATGTAACTGGTCATTACCTACTAGCCAAGGGCAAGTAATGATTAGTGACTATACACAAAGGACAACGCATACTATGCCACATGTATGATGGCCACCATCACATGAGAAACAGTAGTGATGCATCAGCACACACTGAGGACAGGTGGCCTGTGGCACACATGCCAATATACTCTTTAGAGCAGACACATGGCTGAGTACAGTGATCTCTTACCTCATGTTGTTTGATGTTGGGGCTGGCACACTGAAGACAAGTGGACTGTTGGGTAGAAATGACACCCAAAACATGAAAACAAATTAGATGATTGACCACTGTAGTAAGCCATGTGTCTGCCCAATAGAGTCTAATGGTAGTGGACTGTACTTTGTTCTGTCTCTGGTCACTAGGAAAATAGGCATGGCCCATCAGCATGCACCAACTACCATACCTACACAAATGATAACACATCTTGTGTATCACACATGGGCCATCTCCAATATTCATGGAGAGATGCCTGCCCCTAACACATCAACCAATGTCACAGGTAGTAATCTAACAAGGACTCACCCCCTTGTAGCTGCTGTGTTTCCCTCAAACTCCCATCAAGCTCGGGGTAGGCCACTGTCAGTATACGAGCCATGAGGAGGGCCAGGGTCTGGCGTGAGCCTCGCCTGCATTGGGAGGACAGTCCCAGCTGGACCTCTGTGATTTTCTGGGACCACCGTCTCAGGTTCTGTCACATTTTAAGACAGTGGACACTCCACCTTTGATAGACCCCCAGGGTCCACACCTTTGGGTGTATGGCTCACCAAATCCCTTGCTTCTGATGGGCATTGAACTGTATGGATGCAATAGATAAATGAAGAGGTCACAATTGCACTTGTTTAGGGTAACTGGTTGATTAAAACACATTTTGGAAACACCTAGCACAAACATTTTGCAAGTGTCTATACACTACATGTGTAAAGCACACACAGTGATAAGTACAGAGACATAAATGCATACTTTTGAAGGCATCTGCTGACAATGCACAAACCTGATCATGGCCTACACTGATTAAGCAAGCTCACTGACATGTAGCCCATGGCTGGGCACATTGTGCTGTGATGTGAGCCACTATGAAGCACAACAAACCCTTGTGACCTTCTGAAGGGTAAACTACTTGTGCATGTCTGTACAGACACCTTTATATCTAGGCACATTGGCTTACTGCATATGGTCAATACAGGCAACTACCATGGTATAGACTACACCCTAAGACGTAGGTGACAATGAAAGGGCTGTCATGGGTGTCAATGAAAGCTTCTTCTGTTTGGATGTGTGGACATGTGGTCTACCTAAAGGATTCTCAAACCAATTTTGAGGGGGTTTGTATGGTATGTACTGGTATTGCGGGAGACACCTTTTACCATATGTGGCACTCCTACAGAGATTAAATTCAACATACCAAGGTATGTCTGGTCTGTGGGTTGCATATAACCAAGCTAGTGATTCACATGTCATGATCTCGATTAAATTAACCAATCATCTGCACTGTGGGTTTCTCATTCATGAAATAGTCCTGTACTGTACATGCAAGACTTATGGAAAGGTGACAACAGACCTGTTGGAGTAAGGGGCCTGTAATAAGTCAATATAACACATTGACAATGAGGGTCCATGGAAATAAGTACCAGGTCAGGTGGTTACCTCAGTTCCCATTCCTAATGTAGTCAATGTAAAAGCATTCAGGCCAAACCTTGCTTCTGAAGAATCATTTTGGCCACACCCAAGGATCTGCAAGTCTACAGGGAGTTGGCCCAGTGCCTCATTTCCATAGCCACATTTACTGTGCACCAACCTTGGCTATGTTCTATACCGTGAAAAGGCTTTGACAGGCCTTGCCCTCTGCAGGCTGAACATACAAAACCTACATGGACATCACATTTCCATCACTTCCATTTGTGACAGTACCTCCTGTGTCCTTTCTATATGTGAGTTCAGGGTTGTGTGTCACTCTTAAGGGCTCAGTGAGTTTTACATTGTTCTCATACAACAGTTTGCCAAGGCCTGATCTGGGTTGAGTGATCTGTGGGACTTTACACATTGCTGACAACATCTTCAACTGACTCAAAAAGTATACATACATAGCACTTGCAGTAATGAAAATATATGTACTGTGTCATTTACCATCGTCAGATCAACAGATATATTTTATTTAGCTGTAAAGTTCACTTGCATAGAAATATGCATGCAACTAGTGGAGGATCTGGGGCTTAACACACATCACACAGTACAGTGGTCATTTAAAATACACAGAGTAGAGGGCTCCACAATCTACAATGTGTACATCCTATGCATGGACCACAGATTGTGACAACAGGCACCCAAATAAGTCACTGGGACTCAGACACAAAATGTAGCCTGTGAGGAAGAAAAGGATGGTGTCAAACAGAGTCTAATGTGCCAATGAGGTAGTTACCTGTTTCTCTGGTAAGCCATCGAGCTGCCCATACAGGGGAAGGACCTATTCCACAAGCCTCTCCCAATCTTCTGGAGAGAAGACAGGAACCCTTTCAGCTACTTGGCCTGACATGATTGTTCCCAGAGTCAGCACACAGCAGCTGATGTGGTGGAGATGTTGATTGCAGCAGTGTCACAAGGCAAGTGAGTTATTTTCCATACTGTGTCGTACATATACACCATGTAGGTGTTCATCCTCATCGATGGGCACAGCCATTGGACCCTGACTGTCACAGTCAACAATGTTAGCCTGTGGCTGTGTCTACCACGGTTGAAACCACCCACAAAGTGCTTGACTTCTGCCAGCGGCAGGAGGTTCTTTAAGTCCAATGAACGAGCTCAGGCATCCACCATTTTAGCAGTTGAAACTACAGTTTTGGTGACTGTTGAATATATCACTATTAAATGTAAAGCTGCCTTGATGGGTAGATTCTCCTAAACAATCATCAGTGCAGTGTGTTGCTGGTCACAGGTGCTATATAACTGTGGTGCACTGTACCCCACCAGCGACTGTATTTTTGGCGGCCTGAGCATACTTTACAATCTCAAGGGGTACAAGAGGAGCTCATATGTGTGTTATGTGCACATATATGTTGTAGACACATGTCTAGGCAACCATGGGGATAATAGTTGTACCTTGAATAATAGACTGTTTTAATGTTTAATAGGTGTCATTTATTTTCAGTCAGTAATGTTTTGTCACATCACTTTGGTTTTACCCATCAGACATGTTGGTCTGGGCACAGTGACTAATGCTCCAACCCATTTAATTCCACAAAAAGTTACATGGGAAAGGAAAGATGTGACAACCTCCAGTCTACCATCCATTTCCAGACCTCCAGACCATGGAAGAACGTGATGTAATAAAGCAGTTCCATCTGAAGAGGCAAACAATCTAAAATCTATGTCATCAGTTGGAGCCAGGTCTCATGCCTCAAAACAATAATTTAACACGTATACCATCCATTGTGAGGCTCATGGCAATATTGCACTTCCTGGCCACAAGGTCATATCAATATACAGTGGCTATATCTGGTGGTTTGTTACAACCTATGTTCAGTGGCTTTAAAAGATGTGCTATTGGCAATGATGAAACACATCGGCAGCTAAATCAGGTTTCCCAGAAGCAGGGATGTAGCCAATGTGAATGTTGACTTCTATGGATTTGGTCACCTCCCACATGTTGTGGGCGCCATAATGGCACCCATATCGCATTAGTACCACTGCAGGCAAGTGAACAAGTCTATAACAATAGGAAGCACTTCCATTCTATCAAAGTGCAAGTTGGTTGCTTATCAGATCTGTACATTTCAAGCGTCTGTGCCTGGTTCCCAGTTTCAGCCCATAATTCCTTTATTATGCCAAATAGCACCATACCCCTGCTGGAAAAGTTCAGAAGTGAAGCTCTGGCAAATACTGGCAAAGTGTGTCTGATGATGAAGCTTTTGACACAATCATATCTTGGAGATGTTTTGTTTGTGTGAGATTTATAACATGGACTATGTTCTCCAGACATTTGCTATGGGAACTATGTCATATGTATGGTTTTACCATGACATCTACATGTGGACATTTCCGAGTTTTGACATTGGCAGGTATATGATGCTGTTTGGACATACAAAGTGGACATGGATTGTTTCTGGGAATGTAGGTCACAGGCTTTAGTGTACATGACCTGTGCCAAGACAGCTTGCTCAGTGATAGGATGGAAGTTTAGAAGAATCCATTGGACTTGTACTGTGTCATGTCGTGGCCCTGCCTCATGTGCATCATCATGTGGTCAGAAAATATGTAGTCTTGGGCCAAATTCAATTTAGTTTCCCTTCACATTGGCTAAACACTCTTTTTGTATGCTATATGTAGCTGTTGATGTGCTTCATCATTATCTGCCAAAGTGTCTGTGGTATATCACTGACATTTGTTTGCGTCATACCACCAGATGCAAAAGCACTGGATTGTTATGACCCTATGATTAGAAGCTATTGATCTGCAATCTGTCTGAGTCTTGCATTATGTGATGCTGGATTCTTTTTGAGGGCTAGGCGATTTGGCTCCAGCTGATGACATCAACCAATTTCATGTTTGCCTATCCCACAGGACAATGTCTCCTATATTCCTTCCTTCCATGGTCTGGAGGTCTGTACCTGTAAATTTGATCATTTACCCGGCATGATTCAATCATGTATGGTTTGCTATGATTCAGACATATTGACAGCCTGTGAGCCAAACATTGTAATAAAATATCTTCTTTGACAAGGCACTTGTATGTATGTGTTTGTGTGGAATGGTTGTGATCCTGAGCTGAACTTTCTGTAAACACAACTAATCCCTGTCTCTACAAGTAGCTTGTTTCTGTATTGTATGGTTCACATGTTCTTATTTATCTACATTGCTAGATTGAAATTTAAGACAGCAGACAATGAGTTTGTGACTGGTGAGTTTATTGCAGTGCTAAGGGTGAAAACAAACTTATGGCACAAAATAACATAAATGAAAAGTGAAGGGTCAGTCATGATTAATTAAATCAGGAGTAGACACACCATCAGTGCAGAAAATTCCTCCTTTTTGCCCTGATCATCCCCCAAACGTTTATGGCAGATACTGGTGGTTATTGACTCTTGGCTAGGCCCTGGGTACTGCTTACCAATTTCAGGGCCAGTGCTCTGTGTGAGGTGGATATTCAAATCAGGCTAATTATAATTGGCAGTATCTACCTACAAGTCCCTAGTATATGGTAGGTCATGTAGGTTTAGGGACCCCAGCATAGGTAGTGCATCCATAGGTGCACTTCTGAGATGCGCAGTGTCGTTTTAAAGGCAGTCCTGCCTTGCTGGCTGTTTTTAAACTAAAATTATATGCAAATTCGACTTTGGAATTAAAAGTACTTCCAAAGTCTTAAACTATCTTATTTTGGCATATGTCATCCCTAATGTGTGCCCTGTGTGTCCCTTGGGTTGGGTGCCATGTACCTATAAGCAGGGACCTTATAAAAATTGTTTTATAAGCCCTGGTGAGGTAAATTAGCCAAATTCATTTTTCCCTCACTTTAGTGAATGGCCTCTATTGGCTAAAATAGGGAGACTATATTTTAATTAGCAAAGTTCCCTTAAATGTCAGATACATCGAGTTTGGTATCAAATTAATTGTTATAATAAATCCCAGAACTTACAATTATTGGTTTTAATATAACTGGTTTAGGTAAAGAATTTTTAACTCTACCTGAAAAGTTGCCAACTTCAGCTCTGTAGTGCCCTTCGCTGTTTGGCCAGCCTCTCGCAGCCTGGACAGGCTACCTTCCTGAAGTGTGAAATGGCCTGGGCTGAACACAAAGGATGTGCCTGGGGTAGGAGATCTGCCTCAGCAGATGGGGAAGCAGGAAGGAGGGAGGGCTGCTAAACTGGTCTTCAAAGGCAGGGAAGGAGCAACCCACCACCTCCCTCACACCCTGCAACCCCCGACAATTAGGTGCCC
Source organism: Pleurodeles waltl (assembly GCF_031143425.1). Lineage (NCBI taxonomy): Eukaryota > Metazoa > Chordata > Amphibia > Caudata > Salamandridae > Pleurodeles > Pleurodeles waltl. Next base: position 881,648,842 of record NC_090436.1, read on the forward strand.
TCTTGATTTGATTAGGAGAGGGTAGGAGACAGGTGTGTGTAGGATTTTTGGCCATACCAGTTGGTGGGCTCAGCTCTAACCTCCAAAAATAATTTTCAACCATGATGGATTTTTAAAGAATGTTGCTCCCAGGGATTGATTTTTGCCACACTTCCCAGGAAGTGGTCATCACAGGGGGAAGAACCCTGCCTCTGATTTGAGAAACTGGACCCCCCTGTTTTTCACACTGGAGCAAGATAAATATGGCAGAGCTGCACCCACACTTAGGATCCCTATAAGGAAGTACATCAGGAGAAGAAGGACTGCCCTGCTGGACCCCTGACATGCACCTGGACACTGCACTCTGAAAGACTGCACCAGCTGCAGAATTGAGCTTCACCACAAGAAGGACTTTGCATGGCTTCAGCTGGTTCAAGGAGGGACTCCCTGTTTGCTACAGGTAAAAAAATGCTAGTCAGAGTCCCCTGTCTCAGATCCTGAAGAAACTGACCAGCTTACCAGTGGCCAACTGGGACTTTGAGCCAGGTGCATTCTGGGAGTTGTAGTCTGCACCCTCAAGGAGAAACTCAGAGCTTCTGGAACCTTGGGGTGAGCTGTGGACTCCTAAAAGACATTAAGAGACCTTCTGGACAAAGATCCATATGTTTGGAGAAGATTGGAGAACTTTTTGGAAAAAGCTCCATGTAAGGACTGACCCACCACAGCGACTTTAGCCGGCATGCCACAACCGTGACCCGGCCTGACTTGCAGGGTCATCCCACTGAAGAAAATCTCTGAAAAAGAGACTAAGGGCCATATTTATACTTTTTGACGCAAACCAGCGCTGGTGTTGGTTTGGGTCAAAAAATTTAACGCCGGCTAACGCCATTCCTACGCGCCACGCGGGCACCATATTTAAGGAGTGACGTTAGCCGGCTTAGGGGAAAATGGGGGTTGCGCGTAAAAAAATGGGTCAAGTCAGGTTTGAGTAAAAAACCATGGCTCAAACCTGACTTGCGCCATTGTTTGGCGCACAACCCCCATTGAAATGACTCCTGTCTTAGCAAAGACAGGAGTCATGCCCCCTTGCCCAATGGCCATGCCCAGGGGACTTCTGTCCCCTGGGCATGGCCATTGGGCACAGTGGCATGTATGGGGGCCCAAATTAGGCCCCCAATGCCACTTTTAAAAAAAATATTATACTTACCTGAACTTACCTGTACTTACCTGGGATGGGTCCCCCATCCATGAGTGTCCGCCAGGGGTGGGCGAGGGTGGCAGGGGGTGTCCCTGGGGGCAGCGAAGGGCACCTGTGGGCTGCTTCCATGGTCAGAGACCATGGAAGTGAGCCCACAGGTCCCTTAACGTCTGCCCTGACCCAGGCGTTAAAAAATGACTCTAAACGGGTTTAGAGTAATTTTTTAAAGCCCTCCCCCTCCCGTGCGCTATTTTCACCCAGATGGATTATTATGGCACACTGGTGTTTGAGTCATTTTTTGGACGGGAACGCCTACCTTGCATTTCATTAGCGCAAGGTAGTTTCCCGCATCCCAAAAATTACTCTAACTCCATATTTTTTGAGCTAGACGGGTCTAGTGCCAAAGTATAAATATGGAGTTAAGTTTGCACTGGATTTGCACCAAAAAAATGCCGCAAATCCGGCGCAAACAGAGTATAAATATGCCCCTAAGGACCTCATTACGACCGTGGCGGCCGGCGGTACGTGGCGGTAACACTGCCAACAGGCTGGCGGTATTCCGCCAGCTATTATGACCGTGGCGCAATAGCCACGGCCATACCGCCGGCCCCTCCAACATACCGCCAGGTGACCCCAGGGCAGCAGTGCAAGCACTGCTGCCCTGGGGATTATGAGTCCCCAACGCCAGCCTGTCCATGGCGGGAAACACCGCAATGGAAAGGTTGGTGGTAAGGGGGGTTTGAGGCCCCCAGGCACAGCCCCGTCGTGCATTTCACTGCCCGAATTTTGGGCAGTGAAATGCGTGACGGGTGCTACTGCACCCGCTGCACATCACATTGCCGCCGGTTCTATTACTGCACTGGCGGTATACTGGCGCCCGCAGCTTCGGTGGTCTTGGAGAAAGACCGCTGAAGTTGTAATGAGGGCATAAGTCAGAACGCAAAAAGTTGACCGGAATCTCCGGCGCAGTTTATCCAAAGTGGGCTCCAGGGATGTCAGATCAAGATTCAGCCCGGTCAAAGGATTTTCATCTGGAAAAATCGAACGTCCAAACGTAGAAATCTTTACTGAGGTCTCCCTCGACATGTATTGGAGGAAGGGCTCCAGGGAGGTCAGATAGGACTGGCGACTTCGTCCCGGTGAAGAAAATCTTCAAGAAAACGACTAAGTCCAAAGCTAAAGTTTTGACCGAGGCCTCACGCTTGCTGTAGCCGTTCAGAGCTCCATCGTGGTCAGTCTTAAACTTTGACTTTGCCATGGTCTAGGTGCGAACAGATGACCAAATTGACGCTATTCATTTCCATGTGCTAAAAAACATTAATTCTTTAAAAATGTTTATCTCCGGTTCCGTTTATAATATTATATTTGTTTTGGTGTCATTTTAAAGCAATAAATATTTCATATGTTTATAAATTGGATTTTTTAAATGTTTCCTGTGTTTTATTTAATTACTGTTTTGTGATACTTGAATGCTTTACAATTTGTCTCCCGAGTTAACCCTTGTCGCCCGTTGACAAGCTACCAATGGTTGAGCTGGGGTTAATTTATTTAGACTTAACTGAACCTAGTGGGGGTTAGTGGCCTATTGCTAAGTGTAGGTACTTACCTGCCCTTACCAATAATCCACTTTAAAACAATTGGAATTCCAAAGTCCATAGTACTCCTCCCATCAGACATGGAATGGGGTTCAGGATCAGTCCACAGTGAAAGTGTGACACACAAAGGAGGACATTAAGGATGAGGTTTCTTGCTGGCAGTGGTGGGTATCTTGCCATCTGTTCTTCCTGGATTTTAACATGGATTCCCCCACTTACGAGAGTTGGGGGCGTTCAGCTGCTGCAGACGGAGGGGTATCTGAGGGTGGTTGGTTCTCTGGCAGAGCCTCCATTCTTGTGTTTGCCATAGATGTACTTTGGCTTGATGTAGTTGACCCTCAGGAAGGGGTAAATGTTGGGGGAAAAGCCCTGCTCAGGGTTGTATAGATGTCCCTCAGCACCCCTGTTAGGGTGGTCACTACTGCTGCTTGCTTTCCCGAAAGTTGGTAAGCACATGGCCCATCACAGCCTGGGACTCCTGATAGACCTCCAACACTTAGCTGATTTTATCCTAGTATAGTGGCCCCCATGGCCTCACTCTTCTGGCCACAGCATCCCTCCCACAGACCCCACCCCTCAAGCCTTTGCCATTGGCACAGGGTTCACTCTCCAAAGAGGTCCTGGACCCTCAGTGTCAGGATTGCTGATTTGCACCTCAGGATCTAGGACTGGTGGGCACAAGATGGTAGCAACAATGCTAGGGTCACAGGTTTGGGGACACGTTGTTGTCTGTGATGTAGAAGAAACTGGGATGAGGGTGTTGTTGTGGGCACAGTGAGACTCACTGTTGCCATCTGACCAGGCTGCCCCTAGGGGCCAGGACCATCATCCGCATGTCCAGGAATGTCATCCTCACAGAGGACTTCATCCAAAGGTGGGTTGGTAGTCTGCTCAGTGGACAATGCCTGCCGAACAATGTCTGGCCAGGTGCTGTGCCAGCTTCACCTGTTGAGAAATAAAGTACATTGCTATTGGATGAAGTGTGTAATCTACATTAACCAGCTTTGGGTCACTGTAATTAGAGACCGTGGACAAACTTAAGTGGTAGGTTTGCTGATTGTGCTTTGGTAACATGGTATTGATTTTGATGACATGACAGGTGTGAAGCTTACAGAAACTGTTAGATAAGCAGCTCATTAGATTGGTGATCAGTTGCACTTTAGATGAGAAAATGAACATGACATCTTACAAACAGGTAAGCCAACACAGTGACGATGAAACTTGTATTTGACCATTCCAAGGCCTAGTTGTCTGAGATACAGGTGAACATAAAACTTTGTGGTACATGTTACTGTAGCCATCATATGAGCAGTACTGACTCAATGGGTGTGATTATGAGTTTGGCAGTCCTAGGACCACCATGTTGGTGGTCTGACCGCCGACTGTCTGGTGGAGTGGATTGCCATATTATGAGTATGGTGGTCATAGAAACAGAAGACCGCCAGCGGTACTCCAGCACCACTAGCCTGCACAGACCACCACGGTCACCTGGAAGCATAAACAGGCTGATGGAGCCTTTTTTTCCATAGGAGTCAATGTGACCATGGCGGTCCAACCACTAGGGAGAAGCTGGTGGAAACCAACAGTAGAAAGGGAGACACTCACCTGCAGACAGTTCTACACATCAGGAGACGCCATGGAGCCCTTAATAAACATCATGCTGCTGCTCATGCTCGTTGAAAAGACAACAAAATCAATGTTGCCATGGACAACAGCAATCGTAAGTACACACACACACCTACCTATCCATTAACCTTAAAAACAGCTTGTAGCACCAGCAAACACATCATAGGGGGGACGCCGTGGGCAGCAGGTACACTTCTCAAACCACACACACTCACTGACATACAGCAACACGGGCACCTACACACTCACAATATACACATTTTGGTTAGCACACTCACACTGCACTGAGACAGCCCTCAAATACACCAGGCCACACAGCTCAGACACAGGGACACTGAAGGCTACTGTTAGAAATGGGGTCTTTGGTTGGCAGCCAGGTTACCCCCTGTCCAAGCAAGGACCCTCACTCTAGTCAGGGTAAGTCACACACAATCCAAATTATCCTGTGCCCACCCTCTGGTAGCTTGGCATTGAGCAGTCAGGCTTAACTTAGAAGGCAATGTGTAAAGTATTTGTGCAATAAATCATACAATAACACCATATAGCACCACAAAAATACACCACACAGTGTTTAGAAAAATATATAATATTTGTCAGGTTAAATGCAGTTCAAAACGATCAAAGATGCATTAAGTAAATGTAGAGATATCACTGAAAAGTGATATAAAGGGGGTCATTACAACCCTGGTGGACGGTGTTAAAGCGGCGGTAAGACCGCCAACAGGCTGGCGGTCTTTTTTTCCGTATTATGACGGTCATCCGCCGCTTCACCGTTCCGCCCGCCAGGGCGGAGACGACCGCTGGCTGGAGACCTGGGTCTCCAGCCCAGCGGCTGTCACAATACCGCCGCCGGTATTTCGACCTGGCTTACCGCCGTGGAGTTCCAGCGGTAGGAACCGCCATGAAATCCATGGCGGTAAGCGGAATTCCTTCCCTGGCACTGATAGGGGTCTCCCCAACCCCCACCCCCACCCGACTCCCTCCCCTACACCCCCCACCACCCCTGCCACCCCCCAAAGGTGGCAGGGCCCCCCTCCCCACCCCGATCCCCAACATCACATAACTCACACACACACGACACGCACGCAGGCACCGCCAGCACACAAACACGCACACACACCAACATACATGTCTACATCCACACACTCAGTCAGACACGCACACCCATATACAGACATACACGCACACATCCATACAGGCATACACGCACTCATTCCCAACACACGCAACACACCTGCAAGCATACACGCACTCACACCCCCCCTCTACATACACAGACGCACACCCCCATGCACCCACACAACACACAACACCCCCTTCAACCCCCCTCCCCTAACGGACGATCGACTTACCTTGCCCGTCGATCCTCCGGGAGGGGACGGGAGCCATGGGGGCTGCTCTGCCGACACCACACAGCCAACAGAACACCGCCGCGCCGAATCACAGGACGTGATTTGCTGGGCGGTGTTCTGTTGGCGTGGCGGTGGAGGTGGAGCAACCTCCACTTCCCCGCCGCCCGCCAGTATGGCTGTTTGCGGCTCTCCGTCGTAAAAAGGGCGGAGAGCAGCCAAAAGTCATAATACGCCGAGCGGCAAACCGCCACTACTGTCCCTCGGCGGTCTTGTTAAAAGACCGCCGAGGTTGTAATGGCCCCCAAAGTGTCTTAATTCTTTTTAAAGCAAACAAAGGCCCTAATTACAACCCTGGCGGTCGGTGCTAAAGTGGCAGTACTACGCCAACAGGCCGGTGGTAAAAAAATGGGATCACGACCACAGCGGAAACCACCAAAACATACAGCCACTTTAACACTCCGACCGCCACGGCGGTAGCAACAAACACCGCAGTGGTAACCGCCAACAGACAGGCGGAAGTCAATGTACCGCCCACCCCATCACAACCCGCCCATCCGCCAGCTTTTCAGGGGCAGTACCAACGCCATCAAAAGCACAGCAGAAACAGTACTTGGAAGTGAAACCACTCACCTCTCGACACTGAACGAAGAACCATGACGCAATGGAGCCCGAGCTGCAGGTCCTCCCCATGCTGGTCTACCTCCTCATCTACCAGGAGTACCAACGGCGGCAGCGATGACCACGGTGAGTACTGCACCTAGTACACAGAGGAGGGGGAGGAAAAAAAGAGTGACACACACACGCAACACGCAACACCCCCACCCTCACCCACAACACCATACACGCAAACACATGCATCAACATTACATTTACACCGTGTAACCCCCTGGAAGAACGCAAGGACAAAAGGAATAGAGTCAAATCAGTGATATTTTAGAAATAGTCAGGTATACGTAAGAATTTTAAAAACAGTATTTACAAAAATATACAATATGTACATAAGGCGGTACATTGTCCACTCAAAATATCCGTGGGCCACTTGGCCAAAACTGACAGGCGAAGCCCACACTTGACTCCTGCCTCAATATGGAAAAAACACTGCAGGGGCATCAGGTCGAAAACACACAGGCACCTGAGGGGGAGGGTGAAGGGAGGGCACCTGAGCCGGAAGATGGTACAACGCTACTGCTCCTGCAGGGGGCTCCATGCCCACAGCAATCTCCTGGGGAGTACAAGGCCACAGTCTCTCAAGTGGATGGTTTACCCACTGCTTGGTCCTGGGAGTGCAAAGCCACAGTCTCTCAAGTGGGTGGTTTGCCCACTGCTTGGTCCTGGGGAGTACAAAACCACATTCTCTCAAGTGGGTGGTTTGCCCACTGCTTGGTCCTGGGGAGTGCAAGACCACAGTCTCTCAAGTGGGTGGTTTCCCACTGCGTGGTCCTGGGGAGTGCAAGGCCACAGACTCTCTAGTGGGTCCAGATTTTCCACTGATTCTGGAGGGGGCTTTGTGCCCAGTGTGCTTCATCCTGCCAAGGATAGGGTGAGTGGATGCATATCTCCAGTGTTTCTGGAGGGGGATTTGTGCCCAGTGTGCTTCATCCTGCCAAGGATAGGGTGAGTGGTTGCCTTCTTCCATTGGTTCTGGAGGGGGCGTTGTGCCCAGTGATGCAACACTTGGGGTGTGGCAGTTCACAGTCCCTCACCTGGGTGTCTGAGGCATGAGATTTGCAGGGACCAGGTTGCATGATAGTCCATGGAGGCAGGGCTAGACTCGATCCAGCGACAGCTACGGCTGAAAACTGGTGGTAGTGCTGGGGCTGGTGGGGGTCCTGCCACTGGAGGAGGGAGGCTCCAGGCCTTCTCCTCCAGCCTCGGACGGCTTCCCACTGGGGCTGCTGCTGCTGGTAGTGGTGCTACTGTCAGTGGTGGCTGCAGTGGTGCTTGCGGCAGTGCCTGCGGCGGTGCTAGCGGCGGTTCAGGTGCCGGTGCTGGCCGTGGTTCAGGTGCCGGTGCTGCCAGTGGTGGAGGGAGGCTCCAGCCCTTCTCCTGCAGCCTCAGATGGCTGGCCACTGGGGCTGCTGCTGCTGATAGTAGCGGTTCTTGCGGTGGTGCAGGTGGTGGGGCTTGCGGCGGTGCTTGCGGAGGTGCTAGCGGCGGGGCTGCTGGCTGTGCTGGCCATGGTGCAGGTGACGGTGCTGGCGGTTGTGCTGGTAGCCACCAGGCCTTTACCTGCAGCCTCAGATGGCTGAAGTATCTTGGCTGGTATTTTCTGCCCCTTCCTCACCTTGGCAGATGGTGGTGTGACCTTGGGTCTGGCAGCTGGAGTCTTTGAGGTGGCGTTGGTGGGTGGTTGTGGCTCCTTCCCCTTGCTGAATCGTGTCCCCCTCTTCACCTTGCCAGGTGGCGGAATGGTTTTGGCCTTGGCAGGGGTTGGTGGCACACTGGCTGGGCTGACGGGTGCCCCCTTTGAGCCTTTGATAGCTGCAGGAACCACAGCGGGTGACGATTTGGTGGCTGAGGTGCTGGGCTGGGTTCTGGCCACCCTGGTCCGAGGCGAAGGACGGGGGGAGAGGGGTAGGGAAGATGTCAAAGTTGGCCAGCAAAAGCTTCTTAGGGACACTGGGGCGGGAAGAGGGAGAGGGTTTGGGAGTGGAGGAAGAAGGAGTGGTTGTAGGAGGTGTCTGTCTGCTGAGTTTGGGTGCAGGTACATGGGCTGGATGCTTTTGTGAGGTAGATGGCTGTTGGGTGGGTGGGTGCTTGCGTTTGTGTACTTTGGTAGGAGGGGTCACAGACACAGTGGGAGAGGACACAGGGGATGCGTGCATGGATGTGGTGGTGGTGATTACCAGTGAGGGGTGTGTTGTGATGGGCGTGCTGGTGATGGAGGTAGTGGATGAGGATGTAGTGCATGCAAGTGTGAGTGGAGATGCTACTGGGAGGGAGGTGAATGGCGAGGAGGAGGTGGACACAGTGGAGGCAGTGGATGTTGGGGTGTCTGCATGGGGATGCTGTTTGTGTGAGTGCCTGTGAGATGAAGTGTGGTGCTTGTTTGCCTGAGCCACTTTTGTGTGTTGATTTGGGTGAATGTTGGTCTAAAGGTGTTCTTGGGATAGGTTGAGGTTGAGGGGATTGGGACTGGAGGAGGGAGGCTAGAGACAGGGACAAGGGCTGCCATCAGTGCTGAGGCCAGAGCCTGAAATGCTCTCTGTTGGGCCGCCACGCCAGAGTGAATGCCCTGCAGGTATGCATTTGTTTGTTGCAAATGCTTCTCAACACCCTGGATGGCATTCAGTATGGTTGGCTGCCCAACAGTGAGGGATCTCAGGAGGTCAATAGCCTCCGCACTGAGGGAAACAGAGCTGACTGGGGCAGGGCCTGAGGTGCCTGGGGCGAAGGAGATGCCCACCCTCCTGGGTAAGCGGGCACGGGAAACACGCTGACGGGCTGCTGGAAGGGCGATGCTGGTAGGGGTGTGGTGGCTGTACCTGTTGTTGGGGTTGGCACAGAGGTGTCCGCCACTGCCAGGGAGCTTCCATCTGAGGAAGGAGTAGCTGTCTGTGGTGTCCCCTCCTGTCCCCGTTGTGGTGCTCCCCTCGCCTTTCGTCCCACTGATGCCCTCACTGTCAGTGGATTCGGCCTTCAGGCCCATGTGGGATGCAGCTCCCTCTGTCGCCGGTACCTCTGCTCCTCCGCAAGATGATGCTAATGCACACAAGGACAGGGTGACAAAACAAAAAAGGGGGGGCGAGACAGAGGAGACACTTGGTCAATGCCAGCAACACTACAGTCGTCATACACAACACACAAGGGACAGCCATATGCACTAGGCCATGCACTACCAGTTAGTAAGATAGTCACCAGTCCATGGGGTACAATGCCTAACTCCATTAGCTGCACACCTGAAAGCCACAGGACCCTGCCCAGTAGTAGATGCCCACTAACACTATTGGGGTTGCTTCAGAGCCTGCCCAACAAGGGACCTATCCTGCCATGTTTGCCCTAGCTTAAGGGCACCCACAGCCCACATCACCCACCCAGGTAAACCTTAATGCACGCACAGTCATTAATCTGAACTGTACTCACCCCCTTGTGGCTGCTGTGATGCCTTCAAGCACCCATCCAACTCCGGATAGGCCACTGCCAGGATGCGGAACATCCAGTGGGTCAGGGTCCGACGGGCACCCCTTCCTCGTTGGGAGGCCAGCCCCAGCTGGGCCTCCGCCGTCTTCCTTGCCCAGAGGCGCAGGTCCTCCCACCATTTGTGGCAGTTGGTGCTCCGCCTGTCAAAGACCCCCAGGGTCCGCACCTCCTTGGCAATGGCATGCCAAATACCCTATTTCTGATTGGCGCTGACCTGCATGGAAAAGACAGCAGAAAAGGGAATTAGTTAACCATCCAGACCGTCACACTCATGGCCCACCAGATCCCTCCCATCCCCTGATGCACATACATTGACCACAATACGTGCAGCACCCTGGCCAGGACACCTGAGCCCCCCCTACATGTGGCTTACACACACAGCACTCCATACATTCATGGCCCACGCATCATGCTTACAGTGTACTCACCTGTTTGTCTGGAGTACCGTAGAGTAACGTGTACTGGGGTAGGGCCCCATCCACCAGTTTCTCCAACTCCTCTGCAGTGAAGGCAGGGGCCTTTTCCCCAGACACATGAGCCATGGTCGGTTCCAGACACAGGTCACAGCAGCACTTGCAATGAAGGTCCTCTCCTGTTAAAGGTCAGGTAGCAAGTGAGTGAATGGCTAGAAAATGGTGGTCATGTCCGTGACAGTGCGTACCATCACCGCCGCCGTACATCACCATTGGCACTTGGAAACCAAAGGGCCGAATGATAACCAATGCGAAGTTGCGCGGCGGTCATCGACTGCCTACCGCAATGGCACACAACGCCAGCGGAATTACCTCATTTCCACTTGTCCCTCCTCACAGGTCAGGCAGCTGCCATTTCAGGGGGGCACAGGCCATGGCACCTAACTGCGTCACAGCAGACATTGGCACAGCAACTGACTCTCAGATTCACATACAGGTTCTGTACAGGAAAAGACGCATCATTATTTCAACTGATGTGTGAATATGACCCTCTGCTCACCGTTTTCCTCCATAGGCTTCAACCGCTGAGGATGAATATGAGATGGCGACATCCTCCGGTGTACAGACCCCTGGTGGACCTTGCGACTATGGAGGACAGGCACATTAGCCTAGCCTACAGACTTGATCGGGCCACAATCCAAGAACTGTGTGCCCAATTGGAGCCTGACCTGATGTCAGCTGTCTGCCGGTCCACAGGTATACCCCATCTAGTGCAGGTCCTGTCAGTGCTCCATTTCCTGGCAAATGGTTCCTTCCAAACAATAGTGGCCATGGCATCAGGGATGTCTCAGCCAATGTTCTCCAATGTGTTGACCAGAGTGTTGTCTGCCCTTCTGAAGCACATGCGCAGCTACATCGTATTCCCCCAGGTGGAGGATTTGGCAACAGTGAAGGCTGACTTTTATGCCCTGGGACATATCCCCAACATCATTGGTGCTATTGATGGTACCCATGTAGCATTTGTCCCCCCACCCAGAGAAATGAACAAGTGTTCAGGAATAGAAAAGGCTATCACTCTATGAATATGCAGATGGAGTGTTTGGTGGACCAGCACATCTCCCATGTGAATGTCAAGTATCCTAGATCTGTGCATGATGCCTTTATCTTGAGGAATAGCAGCATCCCATATGTGATGGTCCAACTCCAGAGGCACCAGGTGTGGCTAATAGGTGAGCCCAAAGTCACCACCCAGTATAAGTTGGTGTATGGGTATGGGGTTGTCCCTAAGGGTTGGTGTGTGTCTAACAGGTATAACTCGATATTTGCAGGTGACTGGTAACTCCAACCTCTCATGGCTACTGACCTCAGTGAGGAATGCCAGGACAAGGGCAGAGGAACATTACAATGAGGCACATGGGCGAACAAGGAGGATAATTGAAATAACCTTTGGCCTCCTGAAGGCCAGGTTCCAGTGCCTCCATCTGACAGGTGGATTCCTGTACTACTCACCCAAGAAGGTGTGCTTGATCATCGTTGCATGTTGCATGCTGCACAACCTGGCCTTAAAACGCCAGGTTCCTTCTCTGCAGGAGGATGAGACTGGAGATCGTCTTGTGGCAGAGGTGGAGCCTGTGGACAGTAAGGAAGAGGAGGCAGAGGAAGTAGATGTGGACAACAGAAGTAATATAATACAGAAGTACTTCCAGTGACACACAGGTAAGACACTGTAACTTCACTTTACCTTTCAGTTTTCTGTTGGACATTGTACATGGCAGCCTGATTTCCCTATGTCTATGGCCATTTACTGTACCCTTTGGCATCTCCATTTTCAGATCTCTGTGGCCCAATCTGGCTCCTGGTATGTTTACTTCTGCCCACTAAAGGTCATACCACTGTATCAATAAATGTAGATATAACTTGCAATGTTTTCAGTATGTTGTTCTAATACATAATTCAATCATTTGACAGACTCCAGATAAGTGTTTGTTCCAAGGGCATTTATTTAAGTGCTCATACGTAGAGGGGGATGTGCAATTGGCTGGGGTGATGGTGGAGGAATGTCCAGTTAGAGTCCAGTCTCTTGGTATCACAGGTGCATTGTCCAATGGGGCACAGGAAGGGGAGTAATGGCAGAGTCCTATTTCCTGGTGGGGATTTTGGCAATGTTCTCTGGCTTCTGCCTGGATTGCAGGGACCGTTTGCTGGGTGGTTCTCCTTCTGCAGGGGGCGGGGTGCTGGTGGCCTGTTGGTCCTGTGGCGGGGCATCCTGTCCATTTACACCGGCAGAGGTAGAGGGCTGTTCTTCGGTGTGGCAAGTGTCAGGGGCCCCTTTGGTGTGCCACTGCCTCCCTCATGGTCGCGCCCATGTCTGCCAGCACCCCTGCAATGGTGACCCGTATGGTGTAGATGTTTTTGAGGTCCTCCCTGATCACCAGGTACTGTCCCTACTGCAGCCGCTGGGTCTCCTGAAATTTGTACAGTATCTGTCCCATGGTCTTCTGGGAATGGTGGTATGCTCCCAGGATGTTGGAGAGTGCCTCCTGGAGAGTGGGTTCCCTGGGCCTGTCCTCCCCCTGTCGCACAGCATTCCTTCCAGTTTCCCTGTTGTCTTGTGCCTCTGTCCCCTGAACCGTGTGCCCACTGCCACTGACCCCAGGCCCCTTATAGTCCTGTGTTTATGGGGTTGCCTGGGGTCCCTGTAGTGGTGGACACACTGCTGATTGACGTGTCCTGGGGACAGTGGCATGGGCCCGCTGGGTGGGTGCTGTGTTGGTGTTTCCTGAGGGGGGGAGGCTCTGTGGTGGGTTGGGACTGTGGCAGGGTTACAGACTGTCCAGAGGTCCCTGATGGGCCAGGTTGGTCATCGTGATCCAGGAGTGCAGAGCTGTTGTCATCACTGTGGGCCTCCTCTTGGGGGGGACTGGATGTTGCTGGCAACTCCTCTCCGGTGACGGTGAGTAGGGGTCCTGTGGGGATGTAAATGCAGTGTTATTGTATCTGTGTGTGCCATCTTGTGCATGGGTTTGTTTCCCTGTATGGTTGGGATAGCCTTGGCAGCTTAGGCTTGTGTGCATTGTGATGTTGTGGGCTAGGTGTTTCTCTCTAATGGGCATGCTGTGGTGATGGGTGTCCATGCAGGTCTGTGATGTGTGTCCATGGATTGGTGTTACATGCAGGGCTTGGTTTTGGGATGGGTGGGTTGGGATAGTGGGGTATGTGTGAGGTGGTGGAGTGATGGGGTGAGGGTAAGGGTAGGAGTTTGTGATGGCATTCAGGTAGGGTGGGGGATATAGTAGTAAAGATTTGACTTACCAGAGTCCAGTTCTCGTGCTACTCATGCGAGGCCCTCAGGATGCATTACTGCCAAGACTTGCTCCTCCCTTGTTAGTTATTAGGGAAGAGGTTGGGGTCCACCGCCAGTCCTCTGTACACCTACCTGGTGTCTTGCAACCACGGAACGCACCTTCCCCCGTAGGTCATTCCACCTCTTCCTGATGTCATCCCTTGTTCTTGGATGCTGTCCCACGGCGATGACCCTGTCCACGATCATTCGCCATAGCTCCATCTTCCTTGCAATGGACATCTGCTGCACCTGTGATCTGAATAGGGATGACTCTACCCGGATGATTTCCTCCACCATGACCCTTAGCTCCTCCTCTGAAAACCTGGGGTGTCTTTGGGGTGCAGTGGATGTGGTATGAGTGATATGTGTGAGAATGTGTGGGGTGATGTGTGGGATGATGTGTTGTGGTGTGTGCTGTGAGGTGCGTCGATGGTGTATTGGTGATGGTGTTCTGTGGCTCGGATTGAGTGGGTTCTCCAGGCTTTTGTCTCTCTCTATTGGCAATCTTTTTTTTTCATTGAAAGGGTTGTGGGTAATGTGCGTGTGTGTTTTATAGCGGTGTGGGTGTATGGGTGTGGTGTGTGCATGTGTGTCAGGTGTGTGTATTTTGAATTGTTCAATGTGGTGTAGTTTTGTGAGTGTGTGTGTATTTTGAGAGCAGCTGTGTGTACCGCCAATGGTTTACCGTGGTTAAAAGACCGCTGCGGTGATTCTTGGGTCCTGATACTGTGGGCGTATTCCTGTTGGCATAACGGTGTGGGTTTTGGTACCGCCAATTTATCACTGACCTTTGGTCTGGTGGACTTGTGTGGGTGTCTGTGTTGTGGTGGATTTCTCAGTTTGGATAATAATACTCATAGCCGAATACCGCCGCGGGCACGGTATGTTGGCGGCCGTCAACACAGCGGTAGGCGGCATTTACTACCAGGGTTGTAATGAGTACCTGGTTTGCATGAAAAATCTCCGCAAAGGGCCGCAGAGGAGGAGAAGTGTGGAAACAAAGGGGTGTGCGTCGATTTCTTGGGCTGCACACGGCGATGCTTTGTTTAGTTTCCACGCAGGGACGACTGTGCATCGATTTCTGGCACTCGGTCGTGGATCCTCTTCAGTTTGTGGGGTTTTCAGACGCCATGTGGACGAGGCATGGATTTTCTGCGCTGGCAGGATGAAGTCAGAGAAGCTGCATCAATCCGGTGGGCGTTTGCTTCTAAATTTCTACCGCACGGCAGGTGCTGCATCGATTCCTCTCTGGAAGTAGGACTGCGTCTTTCTGGCTCGGCTATGCGTCGATCCAGTCAGCTGTGCTTCGAATTTCCGGTCGTTACGCTGGCACTGCATTGACCTTCTTGTTGTGAAGTCGGGCTGCGTCGTTCTGGTTCAGCATGCAGTGAAATTGTCACTGCGGTGCAGGCTGTGCGTCGTTTCTGGTAGGCTGTGTGTCAAATTGCGCCACACAAGGAGTCCTTCTTTAAGAGATGAAGTCTTTTGGGTCCTGAGACTTCAGGGAACAGGAGGCAAGCTCTATCCAAGCCCTTGGAGAGCACTTCTTCACCACAGCCAAAGAGCAGCAAGTGCAAAAGAAAGGCAGCAGTCCTTCACAGAAAGCAGTCAGGTTAGTCCTTTGGGCAGCCAGTCAGTTCTTGGCAGGATGCAAGTTTCTTCTCCAGGAAGTGTCTGAGTTGTAAGGGGCAGAGGCCCTGTTCATATATCCAAAGCTGCCTTTGAAGTGGGGGAGACTTCAAAGAGTGGCTTAGAAATGCACCAGGTCCCCTTTCAGTTCAATCCTGTCTGCCAGGGTCCCAGTAGGGGGTGTGGCAGTCCTTTGTGTGAGAGCAGGCCCTCCACCCTCCCAGCCCAGGAAGACCAATTCAAAATGCAGGTGTATGCAAGTGAGGTTGAGTATCCTGTGTTTGGGGTGTGTCTGAGTGAATGCACAAGGAGCTGTCAACTAAACCCAGCCAAATGTGGATTGTAAGGCACAGAAAGATTTAAGTGCAGAGAAATGCTCACTTTCTAAAAGTGGCATTTCTAAAATAGTAATATTAAATCCAACGTCATCAGTCAGCAGGCTGTTATATCACCATTCTGGCCATACTAAATATGACCTTCCTACTCCTTTCAGATCAGAAGCTACCACTCAAACAATGTATGAGGGCAACCCCAATGTTAGCCTATGAAAAGAGCAGGCCTCACATCAGTGTGACAACACATTTAGGAGTTTTACACTGTCATGACATGTAAACTACATAGGTACATGTCCTGCCTTTTGCCTACACAGCACCCTGCCCTGTGGGTTACCTAAGGCATACCTTAGGGGTATCTTATATGCATAAAAGGGGAGATTTAGGCTTGGCAAGTACTTTTAAATGCCAAGTTGAATTGGCAGTGAAACTGCACACACAGGCCTTGCAATGGCAGGCCTGAGACAAGGTTAAGGGGCTACTTAAGTGGGTGGCACAATCAGTGCTGCAGGCCATCTAGTACCATTTAATCTACAGGCCCTGGGCACAAATAGTGCATTCTATTAGGGAATTATAAGTAAATTAAATAGTCCAATTGGGTATGATCCAATGTTACCATGTTTAAAGGGAGAGAGCATATTCACTTTAGCACTAGTAAGCAGTGGTAAACTGTGCAGAGTCTAAAAACCAGCAAAAACAGTGTCCAAAAAGTGGAGAGAGGCAGGCAAAACGTTAGGGGTGTCCACCCTAAGGCTGTCAGGTTTAACATGTGTCCCCCCGCTGAAAGTGGGGAGAGATACCCAACCTCCTGGGAGCTCTCATCGCTAAGGCAGAGTATCTGGAGAGACCATCAGCATTGGCGTGGTCAATCCCCGGGCAATGCTCCACCGTAAAGTCCATCCCCTGTGGGGAAATGGACCACCTCAAGAGTTTAGAATTCTCACCCCTCTTCTGCATGAGCCATCTGAGGGGCCTGGGGTCTGTCTGATCCCGGAAGTGAGTCCCAAGCAGGTATGGTCTCAGCTTCTTCAGTGCCCAAACCACAGGAAACGCTTCTCTCTCAATAGCACTCTACCCCTGTTCCCGTGGTAATAGCCTCCTTCTAATAAAGGCTACTGGTTGGTGTGAGCCCTCCTCATTTAGCTGTGCTAGAACAGCCCCTATGCCATGCTCTGAAGTGTCTGTCTGCACAATAAATTCCTGGGAGTAGTCAGGGGCCTTGAGCACGGGGCCTTGCACATGGCTTCCTTCAGAGAATGAAAGGCTTTCTGACAAGCCTCTGTCTAATTCACCAACCTAGCTTGCTTTTTGGAAGTGAGTTTCTGTCAAGGGTGACACAATGGTACCATAGACCTTGACAAATCTACAGTAGTATCCAGTGAGGCCTAAAAAGGCTCTTACTTCGGTCTGTGTTCTAGATGGTTGCCAGGCCTTGATAGTTTTAATCTTGGCCTGGAGTGGCAGCACCTTGCCACCACCTACTAGGTTTCCTAAGTACACCACGGAACCCTGCCCAATCTGGCAATTACTAGCCTTGATGGTCAGGCCTGCCTGTTGCAGAGCCTGAAGCACCTCCTTGAGGTGGAGCAGGTGTACCTCCCAGCTGGAACTGTAGACAGCTATGTCTTCCAGGTAGGCTGCACAGAAGGCATCCTTGCCAGCAAGGACCCCGTTAACCAACCATTGGAAGGTAACGGGGGATTTTTCAACCCAAAGGGCATCACCCGGAACTGGTAAGGGCCATCAGGTGTGGAAAATGCAGATCTCTCTTTACCCCCCTCAGTAAGGGCGATTTGGCAGTATCCTGATGTAAGATCAAACGTACTCAGGAACTTGGCAGCGCCTAGCCTGTCAACAAGGTCATCAGCTTGGGGGATGGGGTGAGCATCAGTCCGTGAGACTGAGTTGAGACCCCGGTAGACCACGCAGAACCAGTGTTCTGGCTTCACACCGGGGGCAGCAGCCTGAGGCCCAGAGACTACTGGATTTCTCAATAACCCCTAAAGTCAACATCTTGGAGACCTCCTCCTTGACGCTGGCCTTCACCTTATTTGACTACCTGTAAATGTTGTTCTTCCCAGGGGGGCTGTCGCCTGTGTCAATGTCATGGACATATGAGTGGGTCAGTCCAGGAGTAAGGGAGAACAGACAAGTGAACTGCTCTAACAGCTCATAGCAGTCTCCTCTCTGGTTTAGAGTCAGGGAGTCAGAGAGAATGACACCCTCCACTGACCCATCACCTTCTTTGGCAGAGAGGAGGTTGGGGAGAGGTTCACTCTCCTCTTCCGTGCACTCATCTTTGACCAGGAGCATACTGATCTCAGACCTCTCAAAGTGAGGTATGAGCCGGGTGTGATGGAGGACCCTTAGGGGGTGCCTAGGGGTCTTGAGGTCCACTAGGTAAGTGGCCTCTCCTTTATGCTCCTTAATCTCAAATGGGCCAGTCCAGCAGTCCTGGAGAGCCCTGGGCTCTACTGGTTCCATCACCCAAACCTTGTCTCCAGGTGAGAACTCAACCAGAGAGGTCTTCCGGTCATACCACTCCTTCATCACCTCTTGACTGCCTCAAGGTTACTCTTGGCCTGCTTCCAGAAGCGTTGGGTTTGGTTGCGGAGGGCCAGCCTGTAGCTGACCACATCCTGTGGAGGTGTCTTGGGAGCTTTCTCACAGCCCTCTTTAACTATGTTCAGTGGTCCCCTGACGGGGTGACCATAGAGAAGCTCAAAGGGGCTGAACCCCACCCCTTTCCGGGGCACCTCCCTGTAGGCAAACCACAGGCTTGGTTAGAGGACGTCCCACTATTGCCTCATGGCTTCCGTCAGGCCATTAATCATGCCTTTCAGGGTCTTGTTGAATCTCTCAACAAGCCCATTGGATTGAGGTGGATAAGGGGTGGTAAACCGGTAGGTCACCCCACACTTATCCCACACGGACTTCATGTACGCAGAAATTAAGTTTGTGCACCTGTCAGACACAACTTCATTAGGGAATCCCACATGGGTAAATATTCCCAACAGGCCCTGGTCACCACTGGTGCAGTCACTGTTCCCAGAGGGATTGCCTCTGGATAGCTGGTGGCATGGTCCACCAAAACTAGGATAAACCTGTTGCCCAAGGTGGTTTTGAGGTCCAAGGGACCAACAATGTCGATGCCCACCCTTTCAAAGGGGGTGCCAATGACGGGGAGTGGGAGCAGGGGAGCTTTCAGCTTTTTCCCTGTCTTACCACTAGCCTGGCAGGTGGGGCAAGCTCTGCAGAAATTATCTGAGGCTAACCTCATTCTGGGCCAATGGAAGTCGGTGACAAGCCTGTCAAAGGTCTTGACTTGGCCCAGATGTCCTGCCAGGGGAATGTCGTGAGCCAGACCCATTAGGAAGGCTCGGTAACACTGGGGGAATACCAGCACATGTGCTGCCCCAGCTCCCGGAACCTTAGGCTCACTGTAAAGGAGATCATTCTCCCAGTAAATATGGTGAGTGCCAGAGGTGTCACCTGCTTCTTGGGCTGTGGCCTGTTGCCGCAGACCCTCAAGGGTGGGGCATTCCTTCTGTGCCTTGCAGAATTCTGCCCTGGGTGGCCCACCCTCTTCTTGCCTGCCAGCAAGTTCAGGCAGGTTACCCAGGTCAGCTATGTCCTCCCCAGTTGGCTCAGGGGCCTCCTCCTCCTCAGGGGCCCCGTCCACCATCGTGGGAACATCTGAGGAGGGTTTCCCGCACTTCTTGCCCTTCCTCTTTGCAGCTGTCTGGGCCATTGTTTCAGGCTCCAGACGCCCTTGACTCCCTTCCCGGGCAGCCATGGACCTTCTGGTCATAGAGACCCACTCAGGCAAACCTAACATCTCCAGGTGGGATCTGAGCTCTACCTCCTTCCAGGCAGTATGCTCAAGATCATTGTCGAACAGACAATCTACAGACATAGCAGGACTCACAGCTACTTTCAGAGTACCAGAGACCCCCCCACTCAAAGGGAACCAGAGCCACCGGTAGGTGACTCTCACGATTGTCAGAGACTATGACCTGGTGGAATGTATTAGGGACTATCTGCTCTGATGACACCAGCTACTCTTGATAGTAGTCATACTGGCTCCTGTGTCACACAGAGCCTCCACCCTTTGCCCATCAATGGTGACCTACTGCCTATACTTTGAAGTATTTTCTGGCATGTAGGCTTCAGGCACCATCTGTCTCTCTCCCAGGGACACTAGGGAAACCTCTGTCTGTCCCCCAAAGCTAACTGGGACTGTCTCCCCCCGAGCGCTACACTAGCGAACCCAGGTGTCTGTCTAGTAGTGGACTGTGCTCTTTTGGAACACTAGGAGTCGCCCGTGGAGTGTCCATGCTAGGAGTACTCTAAGCATTTGGGGATTAATTTCCCTAATGTTCTATCAAAGTACCCTGGCTTCTTCCCAAATCTAGAAGAGGAATGGTTACCACCCCCCCCCCTTGCGAATTCTTTTGGGGGCCTTTTGAGAACTCCTTATCTTTAAGTTTTTCGCCCCCCTCTTTCTTCTGTTGGGAACCCTGACCACCTTTGTGGGTGTCCCCCCAGATGCCTTCTTGGACACTCTGGTGCTAACCCAGAGGTCCGCCTCTTTAGCA
Source organism: Pleurodeles waltl (assembly GCF_031143425.1). Classification (NCBI taxonomy): domain Eukaryota; kingdom Metazoa; phylum Chordata; class Amphibia; order Caudata; family Salamandridae; genus Pleurodeles; species Pleurodeles waltl. The sequence goes on from NC_090436.1 coordinate 881,669,047, forward strand.
AGCTTCATGGGATCAGTTAGCTTACCATCTAGCAAGTGCTGGCTCAACTCTCTAAAAGAAATACTGAGCATATGCTCTATCAGAATCAAGTTATATAACCCTTTGTAATCATCTACTTTGCTGCCCCGCACCCATCCAGTGCCTTGTTGGAGAAATCATAACAATCTACCCAAGTTTGTTTTGAAAGTTTGGTGCTGTCCCTGAACCTCTGATGGTATTTCTCAGGGGTCAGCCCAAACGTAGCCAGTAAAGGGGCTTTCATATGTGGTCATTTCTATTCTGTGGAGCAAGTGTAAGAAGTGTGTCCCTCCCCACTGCTGGTATATAAACCACATGGCCGCCCCCAGTGCTCCTCAGAGGTCCCATGGGGCCTTAGTGCAACTTCATAGGCAGCCAGCCACTTGTCAATGTCATCTCAAACCGCAAAACTTGCCACCACATTCTTTGGTATACGAACCTTTTTGTCCCCAATAAGTCCTGCACATATGATGCAAGCATCACTGCTGGTCTCAGACTGTATTGCCTTGATCTTCAGCTCCTTGAGACTCAGTTCATGAGCCAATAAAAGTTTTTTTCTCAGCCAAGGCTCTCTCAGCTGCAGCTTCAGCTCTTTCAGATTCAATCTGTTTGGCTGCTCTTTCAGCCTCAGCTTGCTTGGCTTCTCTCTCTGCTCACCTTTCCTCCTGTTGAGCCTCAATTTTTAACTTTGCCATCTGCAACTGAAACTATCTCTCCTCTCTCATTTCCTCTGTGGTCAGGCCTTGATCAGAGACACTGCTCCCTGGTTTTTCAGAGGGCACAATTGCAGCACTAATCTCATCTAATGACGCAAATAAATCATCTGAGGGGCAATCCTCTGGACCCTTCTCCTCAACATCCTCCTCTTTAGGGGCTTCTGCCCAGGCCCTCAGCGCCATTTGGAATTCTTCCTTCCTGGAGGCTTTCTGGGTAGGTACCCCCAAATCCCTGAAGAACGCCCTCAGCTGTTTAACAGTGTAGGTCTCCAGCATAGCCATATCAAAATCTTCATCTCCTGCTTGAGACCCAGCCAGTCCTATCCCCACCGCTGATCACCAATGTTAGAAATGGGGTCTTTGGTTGGCAGTCAGGTTACCCGCTGTCCAAGCAAGGACCCTCACTCTAGTCAGGGTAAGTCACACACAATCCAAATTATCCTGTGCCTCCCCTCTGGTAGCTTGGCACTGAGCAGTAAGGCTTAACTTAGAAGGCAATGTGTAAAGTATTTGTGCAATAAATCATACAATAACACCATAAAGCACCACAAAAATACACCACACAGTGTTTAGAAAAATATATAATATTTATCTGGTTAAATGCAGGCCAAAATGATCAAAGATGCAATAAGTAAATGTAGAGATATCACCGAAAAGTGATATAAAGGCCCTCACTCCAACCCCGGCGGTAAATGCCACCTCCCGCCGTGCTGACGGCCACCAACATACCGTGACTTCGGCACTATACCATTACAGGTATTATGACCCACACAGAGAAATCTGCCACTATACAGACACCCACACAAGTCTGCCAGATCAAAGGTCAGTGATAAACTGGTGGTACCAAAACCCACACCGTTACGCCAACAGAAATACGCCCACAGTATCAGGACCCACAAATCACAGGCGGTCTTTCAACCGCGGTAAACCATTGGCGGTACACACCACCGCGTTCAAAATACACACACTGACAAAACAACACCACATTGGACAATTCAAACTACACACACCTGACACACACCCACACACTCAGACCACTATAAAACACACACCCACATTACCCACAACCCTTTCAATGAAAAAAAAGATTGCTAACAGAGAGAGAGAGAGACAAGCCAGGAGCACCCACTCAATCTGAGCCACAGAACACCATCACCCATACACCATCTACGCACCTCACAGCACACACCCCAACACATCACCCCACACACCCTCACACATACCACGCACACCACATCCATGGCACCCCAAAGACACCCCAGGTTTTCAGAGGAGGAGCTAAGGGTCATGGTGGTGGAAATCATCCGGGTAGAGCCACAGATATTCGGATCACAGGTACAGCAGATGTCATTGCTAGGAAGATGGAGCTATGGTGGAGAGTCGTGGACAGGGTCAACACCGTGGGACAGCACCCCAGAACAAGGGATGACATCAGGAAGAGGTGGAACGACCTACGGGGGAAGGTGGGTTCCATGGTTTCAAGACACCAGGTAGCCGTACAGAGGACTGGCAGTGGACCCCCACCTCCTCCCCCACAGCTAACAACATGGGAGGAACAAGTCTTGGCACTAATGCATCCTGAGGGCCTCACAAGAGTAGCAGTAGGACTGGACTCTGGTAAGTCAAATCTTTACTATTATATCCCCCACGCTACCTGCATGCCATCACAAAATCCTACCCTACCCTCACCCCATCACTCCACCACCTCACATATACCCAACTATCACAACCCACCCATCCCAAAACCAAGCCCTGCATGCCACACCAATGCATGGACACCCATCACAGACCTGCATGGACACCCATCACTAAAGCATGCACATTAGAGAGAATCACCTAGCCCACAAAATCACCACTCACACAAGGCAAAGCTGACAGGGTAATCACAACCATACAGGGAAACACACCAATGCGCAAGATCGCACATACAATAACACTGCATTTACATCTCCATAGGACCCCCACTCAACGTCACTGGAGGAGAGGTGCCACCAACATCCAATCCCCCCCAGAAGAGGCCCACGGTGATGACAGCAGCTCTGCACGCCTGGATCATGATGACCAACCTGGCTCATCAGGGACCTCTGGACAGTCGGTTACCCTGCGACAGTCCCAAACCACCACAGAGCCTCCCCCCTCAGGAAACATCATCATAGCACCCACCCAGCGGGACCATCCCTCTGTCCCAAGGACACGTCAATCAGCAGTGTGTCCACCACTACAGGGACCCCAGGCAACCCCACAAACCCAAGACAATCAGGGAGTTGGGGTAAGTGGCAGTGGGCACACAGTTCAGGGGATAAAGCCACAGGACAACAGGGAAACTGGGAGGACTGTTGTTCGACAGGTGGAGGACAGGGCCCAGGGAACACACTCTCCACGAGGCACTTGCAGGGATCCTGGGAGCATACCACTGTTCCCAAGAGACCTTGGGCCAGATACTGGCCAAGTTGCAGGAGACCCAGCAGCTGCAGGGGGGACAGTACCTGGGGATCAGTGAGGACCTCAAACACATCCACACCATCCTGGTCACCATTGCAGGAGTGCTGGCTGACATGTCCAACACCATGAGGGAGGCTGTGGCACACCAATGGGCCCCAGACTATAGCCACACCGCCGGCGCTAGTGGACAGGAGGACCCGCCACAGGAACAACAGGCCACCAGCACCCCACCCACTGCAGAAGGAGAACCACCCTGCAAACGGTCCCTGCAATCCAGGCAGAAGCCAGAGAACATTGCCAAGACCCCCACCAGGAAATAAGACTCTCCTGATTGTCACCCTTCTGTCCCACTCTGTCACCCTGTCCACCTTGAACTGCCATTGCTCCACTTCCTATGCACCCTTGGACAATGCACCTGTGATACAAACAGCCTGGACTCTATCTGGACATCTCTCCACCATCACCCCAGCCCACTGCACATCTGCCTCCACCTCTTAGCGCTTAAATAAACACCCTTGGAACAAATACAACTATGGAGTCTGTCAATTGATTGAAATATGTATCACGTCAACAAGTTGTAAACATTTCAAATCCTATGTACAGTTATATATACATTTGTATGACCTGTAGTGGGCAGCAATAAACACATCAGGAGCCAGAGTGGACCACAGAGATCGGAAAATAGAGATGCCAAAGGGTACAGTAAGTGGCCATAGACATAGGGAAACAAGGCTGCCATGTCCAATGTCTAACATAAAACTGCAATAGAAAGTGAAGTTACAGTGTTTTACCTGTGTGTCACTGCAAGTACTGTTGTATGAGTGAGCTTCTGTTGTCCCAATCTTCTTCCTCTGCCTCCTCTTCCTCACTGTCTACAGGCTCTACTGCTGCCACAAGACCATCTCCAGGCTCATCTTCCTGCAGAAAAGGCACCTAGGGGGTGATTCTAACCCCGGCGGTCTTAGACCGCTGGGGCCAGGGTCGGCGGGAGCACCGCCAACAGACCGGCGGTGCCCCGCAGGGCATTCTGACCGCGGCGCTTTGGCCGCGGTCAGTGCAGGAAAACCGGCGGTCTCCCGCCGGTTTTCCGCTGCCCCTTGGAATCCTCCAAGGCGGCGCAGCTTGCTTCGCCGCCGAGGGGATTCCGACCCCCCCTACCGCCATCCAGTTCCCGGCGGTCCGCCCGCCGGGAACCGGATGGCGGTAGGGGGGGTCGCGGGGCCCCTGGGGGCCCCTGCAGTGCCCATGCCACTGGCATGGGCACTGCAGGGGCCCCCGTAAGAGGGCCCCTAAATGTATTTCACTGTCTGCTGCGCAGACAGTGAAATACGCGACGGGTGCAACTGCACCCGTCGCACAGCTTCCACTCCGCCGGCTCGATTCCGAGCCGGCTTCATCGTGGAAGCCTCTTTCCCGCTGGGCTGGCGGGCGGCCTGAAGGCGGCCGCCCGCCAGCCCAGCGGGAATGTCAGAATTACCGCCGCGGTCTTTCGACCGCGGAACGGTAACCTGACGGCGGGACTTTGGCGGGCGGCCTCCGCCGCCCGCCAAGGTCAGGATGAGGGCCCTAGTGTCTCAAGGCCAGGTTGTGCAACATGCAACATGCAACGATGATCTGGCACACCTTCTTGGGTGAGTAGTAAAGGGATCCACCTGTCAGATGGAGGCACCGGAACCTGGTCTTCAGGAGGCCAAAGGTTCTTTCAATGATCCTCCTTGTTCGCCCATGTGCCTCATCGTAAAGTTCTTCTGCCCTTGTCCTGGCATTCCTCACTGGGGTCAGTAGCCATGAGAGGTTGGGGTAACCAGAGTCAACTGCAAATATTCGAGGGATACCTGTTTGACATACACTCACCCTTAGGGACAACCCCACACCCCCATATACCTACATCAACTAGGTGGGGACCATGGGCTCACCTATTAGCCACACCCAGTGCCTTTGGAGTTGAGACATCATATATGGAATGCTGCTATTCCTCAAGAAAAAGGCATCACGCACAAAGCCAGGATACTTAGCATCCACATAGGAGATGCACTGGTCCGCCAAACACACCATCTGCACATTCAGAGAGTGATAGCTTTTTCTATTCCTGACCACTTGTTTATTCCTCCGGGGGGGCACAAATGCTACATGTGTACCATCAATGTGGCACCAATGATGTTGGGGATATGTCCCACGGCATAGAAGTCAGCTTCCACTGTGGCCAAATCCTCCACTTGGGGGAATACGATGTAGCTGCACATGTGTTTCAGCAGGAAAGACAACACTTTGGTCAACACGTTTGAGGAACATAGGCTGTGACATCCCTGATGCCATGGCCACTGTTGCTTGGAAGGAACCACTTGCCAGGAAATGTAGCACTGACAGGACCTGCACTAGAGGGGGATACCTGTGGTCTGGCGGATAGCTAAAATCAGGTCTGGCTCCAATAGGGCACACAGTTCTTGGATTGTGGCCCTATCAAGTCTGTAGGTTAGGATAATGTGTCTGTCCTCCATTGTCGCCAGGTCCACCAGGGGTCTGTACACTGGAGAATGTCTCCATCTCATAGTAATCCTCAGCGGTTGAAGTCTAGGGAAAAGAACGGTCAGCAGAGGGTTATATTCACACATCTATTGAAATAATGATGCATCTCTTCCTTTACAGAAACAGTATGTGAATTTGAGAGTCAGTTGAGGTGCCAATGTCCGCTGTGATGCAGTTAGGTGCCATGACCTGTGGCCCCCTGAAATGGTGGCAGCCTGACCTCTGTGGAGAGACAAGTGGAAATTAGATAATTCCGCTGGCGTTCGCATTGGTTAACGTTGGGCCCTATGGGCTCCAGGAGCTAATGGTGATGTACCCCGGAGGTGACGGTATGCCCGCCGTGGACGTGACTGTCATTTTCTATCTGTTCACTCACTTGCTACCTGACCTTCAACAGGAGAGGACCTACACTGCAAGTGCTGCTGTGACCTGTGTCTGGAAGCAACAATGGCTCAAGTGTTTGGGGAAAGGGCCCTTGACTTCACTTCGTAGGAGTTGGAGAGACTGGTGGATGGGGTCCTAACCCAGTACACTTTACTCTATGGTCCTCCAGACAAACAGGTGAGTACACTGTGAGCATGATGTGTGGGCCATGAACGTATGCAGTGCTGTGTGTGTCAGCCTCATGTAGGGGGGGCTCAGGGGTCCAGGGCAGAGTGCTGCATGTATGGTGGTCAATGTATGTGCATAAGGGGATGGGAGGGATATGGTGGGCCATGAGTATGACAGTCCGGACGGTATGACTAATCCTTTTTCTGCTGTCTTTTCCCTGTAGGTCAGCACCCATCAGAAAAAGGGTATGTGGCATGCAATCGCCAAGGAGGTGTGGACCCTGGAGGTCTTTGACAGGCGGAGCACCCACTGCCACAAATGGTGGGCGGACCTGCGCCACTGGGCAAGGAAGACTGTGGAGGCCCAGCTGGGGCTGACCTCCCAACGAGGAAGGGGTGCCCGTCGTACCCTGACTCCTCTGATGTTCCGCATCCTGGTGATGGCCTATCCGGAGTTGGATGGGCGCTTGAAGGCATCACAGCAGCCACAAGGAGCTGAGTACAGATTCAGATTCCTGACTTTGCGTGCGTTAAGGTTTTACCTGGGTGCGGGATGTGGGCTGTGGGTGCCCCTTGGCCAGGTGCGAACATGGCAGAGTAGGCCCCTTGTTGGGCAGGCTTTGAAGCACTCCAACTCCAATAGTGTTAGCGGCCATCTACTACTGGGCAGGGTCCAGTGGGTTTCAGGTGTGCAGCTAATGGCGTTCGTCATTGTACCCCATGGGCTGGTGACTAGCTGTGTAACTGGTAGTGCATGGCCTAGTGCATAGGGCTGCTCCCTGTGTGTTGTGTACACCAACAGTAGTGGTGTTGCTGGCATTGACAAAGTGTATCCTCTGTCTCTCCCCCCCTTTTTGTTTTGTCACCCCTGTCCATGTGTGCAGTAGCATCATCTGATGGAGGAGCAGAGGCATAGGCGATGGAGGGAGCTATATCCCACATGGGCCTGGAGGCCGAATCCACCAATGGTGAGGGCACCAGTGGGATGGAGGGCGAAGGGAGCACCCTGACAGACACAGGAGGGGACACCACAGACAGCGACTCCTCCTCCGATGGAAGCTCCCTGGTGGTGGCGGACACCTCTGTGCCCTCCCCAACAACAGGTACAGCCGCCACCCTCCCTACCAGCACCGCCCTCTCAGTAGCCCCTCAGTGTGTTTCCCATGCCCGCTCGCCCAGGAGGGTGGACATCTCCTTCGCCCCAGGCACCTAAGGCCCTGCTCCAGTCAGCCCTGTTGCCCTCAGTGAGGAGGCTATTGACCTCCTGAGATCCCTCACTGTTGGGCAGTCAACCATTCTGAATGCCATCCAGGGTGTCGAGAGGCATTTGCAACAAACAAATGCATACCTGGAGGGCATTCACTCTGGCGTGGCGGCCCAACAGAGAGCATTTCAGGCTCTGGCCTCCGCACTGATGGCAGCCATTGTCCCTGTCTCTAGCCTCCCCCTCCAACTTCCTCCACCCAGACCCAAACCCCTGTACCTCAGCCTATCCCAAGCACACCATCAGACCAGCATGCACACACGTCAACACACAAGGGAAGCTCAGGCAAACATAAGCACCACACATCCCACAGGCACTCATGCAAGCAACATACACATGCAGACATACCAACATCCACTGCCTCCACTGTGTCCCCCTCCTCCTCATCTCCCTCCTCCCTCCCTGTATCGTCTCCACTCACACCTGCATGCACTACATCATCAGCCACTACCTCCATCACCAGCACACCCACCACCACACGTGCAGTCACCACACCCACTACCATTCACACATCCCCTGTGTCCTCTCACAGTGTGTCTGTGAGCCCACCTCCCAAGGTACATAAACGCAGCCACACACCCACCCAACAGCCATCCACCTCACGAAAGCCTCCAGCCCATGCACCTTCACCCAAAGTCAGCAAACATACACCTCCTACAACCACTACCTCTTCCTCCACTCCCAAACCCCCTCCATCTACCCGTCCCAGTGTGCCCCAAAAACTTTTCCTGTCCAACCTTGACCTCTTTCCCTCACCTCCCCCACTCCTTCAGTCTCCTAGGGCCCGCCTCTCCAGGTCCCAACCCAGCGCCTCAGCCACAACATCTGCGGGAACAGTGGTGCCAGTAGTAACCGGCTTCTGGAGTGCACCAGGCAGCAGAGCAGCCAGTGTGGCAAGGAGCCAGAGCACGGACAGTCCCCCACCTCAAAAGCATAAAAAGTAGGCCAGTGCCCGGCGGGAGAGAGAAAAACAATCTTCCACCAAAGCCGCTCCCAGGGGTACAGTATGGAGTGTGGAGACAGCTGCGCCACCATCCAAGGTGGGGAAGGGGCACAGTAAAACCGGAAAGTCTGGGAAAACCTGCACGGCGGACAAGATCGCAACAAGCACCGCTGACAAGGACACCGCCGCCACCAGCACCGCTGCCAAGGACACTGCCACCACCAGCACCGCTGAACAGGACATCGCCGCCACCAGCACCGCTGCCAAGGACACCCCCGCCACCAGCACCGCTGCCAAGGACACCGCCGCCACCGGCAACACTGCCAAGGACACCACCGCTACCAGCACCACTGAACAGGATACCGCCGCCACCAGCACTGCTGAACAGGACTCCCCCACCACCAGCACCACTGCCAAGGACACCACCGCCACCAGCACCGCTGAACAGGACACTGCCACCACCAGCACCGCTGCCAAGGACACCGCAGCCACCAGTACCGCTGAACAGGACACCGCCGCAACAAGCACCACAGGCCAGTGAGCGCCAAAGATTCCTACGCTACTGAGGCCGCCACGAGCAGGATGAAGCACTCTGGGCACAAAGCCCCCTCCAGAACCATTGGAGAAAGGCATCCACTACCTCAGTCCTTGGCAGGATGAAGCACTCTGGGCACAAAGCCCCCTCCAGAACCAGTGGAGAGATGCATCCTCTACCTCAGTCCTTGGCAGGATGAAGCACTCTGGGCACAAAGCCCCCTCCAGAACCAGTGGAGAAAAGCATCCACTACCTCAGTCCTTGGCAGGATGAAGCAATCTGGGCATAAAGCCCCCTACAGAACCAGTGGAGAGATCCATCCACTACCTCAGTCCTTGGCAGGATGAAGCACTCTTGGCACAAAGCCCCCTCCAGAACCAGTGGAGAAAGGCATCCACTACCTCAGTCCTTGGCAGGATGAAGCACTCTGGGCAAAAAGCCCCCTCCAGAACCAGTGGAGAGATCCATCCACTACCTCAGTCCTTGGCAGGATGAAGTACTCTGGGCACAAAGCCCCCTCCAGAACCAGTGGAGACTGTTATCCACTTGAGAGACTGTGGCTTTGCACTCCCCAGGATAAAGCAGTGGGCAACCCACCCACTGGAGAGACTTGAGAGACTGTGGCTTTGCACTCCCCCTGGATAAAGCAGTGGGCAACCCACCCACTGTAGAGACTTTAGAGACTGTGGCTTTGAACTCCCCAGGATAAAGCAGTGGGCAACCCACCCACTGGAGAGACTTCAGACACTGTGGCCTTGCACTCCCCTGGATAAAGCAGTGGGCAAACCACCCACTGGAGAGACTTGAGAGACTGTGGCTTTGCACTCCCCAGGATAAAGCAGTGGGTAACTCACCCACTGGAGAGACTTGAGAGACTGTGGCTTTGCACTCCCCAGGATGAAGCAGTGGGCATGGAGCCCCCTCGTGGATCTGGCATCGTGCACTCATCCGGCTGAGGTGCCCCCCTTCCATTCCCCCTGAGGTGCCTGTTTCATTTCTATCTGATGCCCCAGCAGTGTTCTCTCCGTTTTGTTCGGGTATTGAGTGTGGGCCTCTCCCATGCATTTTGGGCCCCGTGGTCCACGGACTATGATGATGAAATCCCTTGGACTTGTATTCTTGGTGTATATATTTGTTTATAGTGTGAATATCTTTATATATGTATATATTTTTGATTCATGTATTTGAATATATCACAATCATTCGACTCATTTCCTTTTGTCCTTGCATTTTTCCAGGGCGGGTTGGGGGGTGTAACTGTAATGTATCATGATGTATTAGTGTGTGGGTTGTTGTGGGTGAGGGTGGGGGTGTTGCGCGTTGCGTGTGTGTGTCACTCTCTTTTCCCTCCCCCCTCCCCGTGCCATGGTCTTCGCCGCCGTGTTTGTTGTTCCTGGTAGAGAAGCAGGAAGATAAAGGCTGGCAGTATCTGGAGCTCGGGTTCCATAGTGTCCTGATTCCTCGTGGGGTGTGTAGAGGTGAGCGTTTTCCCTTCCAAGTCCTGTTTCTGCTGTCTTTTTGTTCACGGTGAATCCACCCCGGAAAAGGTGGCGGATTGGACTGTTGTAATTCTGTGGTCGGTACATTGTCCTCCGCCTGTCTGTTGGTGGTTACCGCCGCGGTGTTTGTTTGTACCGCCTTGGTCGTCGGAGTGTTAAAGTGGCTGTCTATGTTGGCGGTTTCCGCCACGGTCGTGATTCCAATTTCTTTTCCACCGGCCTTTTGGCGGTTTTACCGCCGCTTTAACACCGACCGCCAGGGTTGTAATGACCACCTAAGTCTTTTTGGTCCTGAGACTTCAGGGAACAGGAAGCAAGCTCTATCCAAGCCCTTGGAGAGCACTTGTTCACCACAGCCAGAGAGCAGCAAGGCAGCAGGGCCACAGCAAGGCAGCAGTCCTTCACAGAAAACAGTCATGTGAGTCCTTTGAGCAGCCAGACAGTTCTTCTCGGCAGTATGCAGGTTCTGGTTACAAGTTTCTTCTCCAGGAAGTGTCTGAGTTGGAAGGGGCAGAGGCCTTGTTTATATGCCCAAATGTGCAGTCAGCAGGATTTTATATCATCATTCTGGCCATACTAAATATGACCTTCCTACTCCTTTCAGATCAGCAGCTACCACTCAAACAATGTATGAGGGCAGCCCCAATGTCAGCCTATGAAGGGAGCAGGCCTCACATCAGTGTAAAAACACATTTAGGAGTTTTACACTACCAGGACATGTAAACTACATAGGTACATGCCCTGTCTTTTGCCCTTACAGCACCCTGCCCTTTGGGTTACTTAGGGCATGCCTTAGGGGTGTCTTATAAGCAGAAAAAGGGGAGTTTTAGGCTTGGCAAGTACTTTTAAATGCCATGTTGAATTGGCAGTGAAGCTGCACACACAGGCCTTGCAATGGCAGGCCTGAGACAAGGTTAATGGGCTACTTAAGTGGGTGGCACAATCAGTGCTGCAGGCCCACTAGTAGCATTTAATCTACAGGCCCTGGGCACATATAGTGCCCTCTACTAGTGACTTATAGGTAAATTAAATAGTCCAGTTGGGCATGATCCAATGTTACCATGTTTAAAGGGAGAGAGCATATGCACTTTATGACTGGTTAGCAGTGGTAAAGTGTGCAGAGTCTAAAAACCAGCCAAAACAGTGTCCAAAAAGTGGAGGGAGGCAGGCAAAAAGTAAGGGGTGACCACCCTAAGGCTGTCAGGTCTAACAGCTACACAACATAGTCACACACAACAACACACCTACAACACATATACTGTACAAATGCAAATTACACACTCACATTCAACACTGGCCATGGACTATCCACACATACAATACACATATCGATCGTTGTTGCATGCAATACATACAACACCACCAAGTAACAACCCTGCAATGGACACACATCACTCCACAATAGAAGCACAATGGTATCCACAATAGAAAGACAAATAGATAAAACAGACAGCATTCCTCATATCAACAAAACCTGCACTTTTGGGATGGGAGCATCAGGAGTATACAAAGGAAGGAGGCTGCATTGGGACACGTAAAGTTGAACAGTCCCCTCTACAAAAACTAGCTGCAGGGGACACACACCTAACTGGATACATGCACACACAAATGCTAAGCACCCTAGCACAACTTAACATACTTTATATCTGCAATAACAAAACTCAAAACTAAACACATCACATGTCTACAACAGCCATATCAGAGGGACAGGTCCAACACCATACATGCCCTCATTGGACAACATAAAAGTAAATACCATACCAAACAGTGGGGGCAATAGCAGTGCACACAAACTCACATACTACAGACAACAGCACACAGAGCAGCAAGCAGGCACAAACACACATAACTGGAATCACACAACCAAAGTGACTCAGGAACACTATCAACCTAGGAAAGGAATTGTAGGACAAAGGTATGCCCAACAAATTCAACTCTTTGACTTTAATGCCAACTACAATTATGTCTAAGCAATGTCCAAAGGCCATTGGCCAGTCCATTAAAAGTCCAAATCATGGCACAGTGCTGTGCCCCTAATTGACTCCTGATTGCCATGAAACCTTCACGGTAAGGGGCATCAAGGGTGCAGGCAGGCACCTCAGGGATTATCTGAGGATCAGGAAGGATCAGATTTGAGAGGGGGTTTGGGAGTAGGGGCTCTTTTCTGGGAGGGAGGGGCTTCTCCTTGGGGAAAGGGGAGGTGTAAGGGATGGCCTTGGGGATGGATGAGGACCTTTTGGGTGTGGTACTGAGGGAGGAAAGGGGTAAGACCAAGGTCACAAGGGAAAGGTTTATGGGATACAAATGGATGGTCATCAGAAGGGGGTTGGGATTTGGAGGTTGAGGGAGTGGTTCTCTGAGGTGTAGTTGATGTCTTAGGTGAGTGCTTATGGGAGCTATGTGTGTGGTGGGTATCTGTTGGGTGGGTGAGTGTAAGCGTTTATATGTCTTGACCTTGGGGGTGTGAGGTGATAGGGAATGCCGGGTTGCCTGTTGGAGTGGTGACCACAGGTATGATGGATTTACTGGATGTGGGTGTGTCAGTAGCTGTGGTGTCTGTGGGTGTGGTGCTTGAGATGGATGTGTGTGGGTCTGCTGGGGTGGTGTCTGTGGATAGGGTAGTTGTGGTGGCAGTGTCTGTAACTGTTGTGGTGGTGTCTGCAGGTAGGCTTGATGTTGTGTGTGTGATGTTTGATGTTGTGTGTGATGCTGGGGCTGGTGGGGATGTCAGGGAAAGTAGAGACTGTTGCTGTGTATGCAGGTGGATATTGTTTGTGTGCATGCCAGTGGTGTCTCTTGTGGTGCTTGTATTTGTGTGCTCTACCTTTGTCTATTGAGGTGGATGTCTGAGGATTTCTTTGTGTGCTTTGCGTAGGTAGAGGAAGTGGGGATTTGGACTGGGAAGAGGGAGGTAGAGGGGGGGGTTAAAGGTAAAGGATGATTGTCTGCCATCAGTGTGGAGGCCAGAGTCTGAAAAGATCTCTGTAGGGCAGCTGTTGCACCATGAATGCCTTCCAGGATTGCATTGGTCTGTTGGAGTTCACCTGCTAATCCCTTGATGGCATTCACAATGGTGGACTGACCCACAGAGATACATCTCAGGAGATCAATAGCCTCCTCACAGAGGGCAGCAGGGCTGACAGGGGCTGGGGCAGATGTGCCTGTGGCAAAGGAGACGTTCACCCTCTTGGGTTAGTGGCCACGGGCAACTTGGTGGGGAGCAACAGGGAGGACGGTGATAGAACAGGTGGTGGCAGACAATGATGGTACAGGGGATCCCCGATGGGTCCGCCACCACTAGGAAGCAGCCACTGGAGGAGGAATCCGATGATCATGAATAATGTTCGGTCCCCCCCGTGGCACTCCCCTCGCTCTTCAAACCACTGGGTCCCCCAGTGTTTGTGATATCTTGACCCGATATCCATGGCCAGATGTTCCACCACTCCGCTGTGCCCCATCTCCCTCACTTACCAGTGATGATGCTGCAAAAATAAAGAGAAATAGGGTTACAACATGTACCTGATAACACACAACTCTCAGCGACAAAGAAAACAAACAGGTCATGTAGGCCTCAGCAAAAACGTATGCCCAAATAGCACATTCATTTTCCATAGCATATGCTTGCATGCTATCTGGATTTCCCAAAGTTAGCCACAAGAAAATCAGGATGTCAGACTAATTGCATGGATGAAGTCTGGCGAACCCCACAACAATACTACACGTAGGTGATCTCTCCATCCCCAGTGCTGTGCGACATACTGCAGGCTCCAGTTACCCTGTAGCCAACAAAAGTATCCTCATGTAAAGCACCCACCCATTTTTAACACACAGGTCTGTCTACGCATTAATTTTTTCACTTTCATGATGTAACAACAATTTGGGATGAAGCCAATGACACCCAGCTGACTCTGATACAAAAGTGCTATTTCCTAGAGTATTTGAAATGAAAATGCCCATGTCCTAATGAACACATATCAACAATGTGTGATTCTACAAGTGACACCTGCCACAACAGAGCCAATGAGGTACCATCAGCGTCACACAGAGAGAACTTACATGTGTAAATGAAAGAAGCATCATTGAAATCAGGTTCAATATGCCGAGAGTAATGTCTCAAGGATATACACAACAAAGAATCAGTAAGCCCCAGGATAGTCACCACTATTGTCTGACACCCATGACAATGACAACATCTGAGTGTGTTTTAGAGACAAAGAACTCACAGTCACAAATAGGACTCCAACCTGTTGTTCAATGAGAAGCAACATCACTGCCCACATCTGGGACATGCCAAATATGGTAGCTATCTGTGGATGAATACATGAACCTGAACACATGTGATGTCAATATCAATGCAAGACACTTCATGATGCATGACAACAGTCAGGGGACAATCCTAAATCCATAGACATGTGCAGTGAATGCTTCAACATAATGCCACATCAAGAGCATAAACCAGATTAGTTCCACAATCTTGGGCCACATGTCATATCCCTCATTGCTACTGCAGTTCTACATGCCAAATGACATATTATGATGCGTGAAGGTATCTGTCAGACAACACACAATATCAACACACGCCTGTCTGTGACACAACATGGAATGAACCATCATTGTAAATGTACAATTCCACTAAAGCCCTCATTATGACCTTGGCGATCTGACCGCCGGGCTGCCGCCAATGCAGCCGCACTCCCGCCGTGTTCATTATGAGATCCCCGCTGGGCGGGCGGAAACCTGATTTCCGCCTGCCGGCCCAGCACGGATCTCAGCCGCAACACAGGAGCCGGCTCCAAATGGAGCCGGCGTTGTTGCGGCCGTGCGACGGGTGCAGTTGCCCCCGTCGCGCAAAAGCTGCATGGGGCCCTGTCAGGGGGCCCCTGCACTGCCCACGCCAGTGGCACGGGGAGTGCAGGGGCCCCCAGGGTCCCTGCGACTCCCCGTACCACCAGCCTTTTCCTGGCAGTTCAAACCGCCAGGAAAAGGCTGGCGGTCGGGTACTCATAATCCCCTGGGCAGCGCTGCAAGCAGCTCTGCCCAGGACGATTATCACCGCCGGGGCAAATGTTGCGGGAAACCGCCGGCCCCGGCAGTGTGACCGTAGCGCTTCCGCCGCTGTCATAATTCCCTGGATTGCACTGCCAGCCTGTTGGCGGTGCAATCGCCACAACAGCCCTGGCGGTCTTTGACCGCCAGGGTTGTAATGACCCCCTAAGTCTTCCTAGCACATGTACGTGAGGGAATACAGACATCATACCATCAACATAGCTAGGACATGCCTGAAATTTCAAATAATGAAAGTTTCATAAAGGGAAAAGGACACTTGCTGACATGTAGGCACATTGAAAGTTGCCAACATTCTTGGGACATGATTCATGTCAATGGGCATTTCACACTTACAAAGGGAATATGTTTTGCTACATCTGCAAACAATTATCCAGGTAAGCCATGTCACATATATGATGGGCACCAACACAGTACAGACTGCAGTGAGGCACCAGCTCCCATCATATACTGAGGACACTTTGCTTTTGGGTGTCAGATGGCTGCATACATATATGTCCAGAGACATGGCAGAGGACAGTGATCCATAATACAATTATCTTTTGTCTGTGACATTCAGGGGTTGTGATTATCGGCTCACAAATAACACCCACTACAACAACAAATAGTATATAAATGAGGAGTAGACACAGACATATTTGACCTTGCAGAGTAAGTGGTTTGCAAAGTTCTGCCAAGGTTTGTACTAAGTCCCAGGTTCAGAAGGCAAAGCACACCAGTTAGATACACAAGACATGTCAAAACAATCTCCCAAATAATGTGTGACATAAGGCTCATCCCTGATTATCAGGGGAAGCAGTCAGTACCCCACATAATTACCTGGCAAGCAGGAATGTTCTGTGTACTCACCCCCTTGTGGCTGCTGTGCTGCCCTCAAATGCCCAACCAGCTCAGGGTAGGTTACCACCAGAATGCGGGTCATTACGGGGGTCATGGTCCGACGGGAACCCCGCCCACATTGGGAGGTCAGCCCCAGCTGGGCCTCTGCAATTTTCCGGGCCCAGCGTCTCACGTCCTCCCACCACTTTTTGCAGTGGGCGCTCCAATGGCTGTGAACCCGTCGGGGTCCACACCTTCTTGGCAATGGCTCTCTAAATCGCTTTCTTTTGATGGATGTTGACCTGCATGGATGCACAAGCACAAGACAGGAAATTATGCCTCCAGATCACATTCAACATGAAAGAGTCACATGCATGTCAGTACACATTGCAATGAACAAGGTACAAAGGTGTGCCCAGGTGGGGCACATACAAGTCACTGTGTACATGGCCAAGACTACAAATATTTTCCAATCTGCAGACCAAACTACCACCCTGCTTAGGCCCTCAACTAACTAGGTTGGTCAACTGACATCTTGTGGGATATGCCCTGGCATTCTGATGGGGATTTTAAAAAGTGTGGGACACAACACAACTCTGTGGCTTCCTAAGCCACAGCGACTATAGCTCCATGGGTTTTACTATAAATGTTTGTGCACATGGGCACAACCTAGCCTATGAGGAGGGAATATATGCTGAAGTACAAGGGGAAAAGTGAACATGAGGCACCTGCCTGCTCCTCTGGTGCACCATAGAGCTGTTTATACAGGGGTAGGACCTCCTCCACCAGCTTCTCCAGCTCCTCCAGGGAGAAGGCAGGGGGGCTATCACCTGTTGGATGTGCATGATTGCTCCCAGAAGCTCAGATCATGGAGGTCTTGCTGGCAGCAGTGTCAGGAATCCAGTGAGGGATTATTCAGAAGATGACGGTCACGCAGACACAACCATTTGCCCAAAGACCGCCACTGGCAACAACGTTAGCTTATGGCTGTTTCCACCATGGTTGCAACTACCCACCGCCATGACGACTTCCGCAGATGGAGGTGGGCAGTTCCTAGTGTCCAGTGGAGTAGGTCAGGCACCTGCCATTTTAAAAGCATTTTATGTGGTATTTGGCTAATAGTAAATACGTCACAAATCTGAATATTTGTCTAAACAACTGATAGTACTGGTCTTGTCCTGTCATGTATGTCCCACTACTTTGACAGCGTTTTTACACATTGCCAGGCACATAAGGCAAGATTGTTTTGGCCACAGACACCCCCACTAACCGGTCATTCAAAATTCGGAAACTTATGTCAAATTCCCTGCAGCATGTTTTATGGAAAAATGTGTTGTTGTCCAGATAGATGATATAGACATTTGTGGTAAAGCAATGGGGAAACATGTCACTTCTGTGGGATTGACACTGGTAACATTTTGAGCATCATGTAATCAAATCATGGCATGCTTTGTCACAGTATGTCAATAACTTGCATTATGTATGTTGCAAGAAAAAAACAGACACTGGCTGTACTCATTTTGTGTCCCACATAGGTACCCAGAGAAGCGAAGGATCAGACAGCCTCCTGTCTACGGTCCACTGTCAAACTTTCAGGCCATGGAAAACAGACACATTGTCCAGATTTACCATCTGAATAGGCAAACAATTGTGGATCTCTGTTATCAGTTGGAGCCAGATCTACTGCCTATCATTTCCTATCCAAATAGCAGTACACCCATTGTACAAGTTATGCAGTGTTGCACTTCCTGGTCACAGGCCCCTTCCAAAATATAGTGGCCCTATCTGCTGAGATGTCCCAGCCTATGTTCAGTCTATTATTGAATGATGTACTCTCAGCAATGTTGAAATACCTGAACAGCTATGTTTGGTTTCCTCAACGTGAGGATTTTGCACATGTGAAGGCTGACTTCTGTGGTTTGGCAGACATTCCACATGTGGTAGGGGCCGTTGATGGTACACATGTTGCCTTGGTTCCACCGCCTGGCAATTAATAAGTCTATTGGACCAGGAAGACCTTCCATTTCATCAATGTCTAAGTTGTTTGATTGGCAGACCTCTATATTTCACAGGTATGTGCCTGTTATCTGGGTTCAGTCTGTGATGCCTTCATCACGCGGAACACCTCAGTTCCACAGCTGATATCACAACTGTACTTCGAAAGGGCCTGGCTGGTTGGTAAGTTACATATGTCATGTGTGTTTATATCAAATGAGTGCTGTTGAAGAAACAATATGAGGGATTAATTGTTGTACTGTCTCCCATTCCATTATAGGGGGCTCTGCATACCCAAACCGTCCATGGTTGTTGTCACCTGTGAGGAACCCAACTACTCCTTGGAAAATCTGCTTCAACAATGCCCATGGAAGAAAACAGCATATCATGGAGCAGACTTTTGGGCTCCTGAAAGCCAGAATTAGGAGCATAGACAAGACTGGTGGAGCCCTCCTCTACTCAACCAAAAAATATGTATAATCATTATGGCCTGCTGCATGCTCGCAAGATTGCACTGAGGAGGAACATCCCATATATACCAGATAAGGGGAGCTGGCAGTGCCAACAGGTGAGAATCCTGAAATGCCAAGTGAGGATGACAGTGAAGAGGAGGAAGGTGAAGACTTGCGGGCAGATTTCATCAGTCAATACTTTACTTGAGTATAAGTGTGTGGTAATATGTGATTTTGGAGATTGCATGGCAAACTGTAGTTGACAGGATGTGTTGAGTAGTGTATGTTTTTCACAAAGGGCAGGGGATCTCATATCATGCAGTGTACACCTGAGGTGTGATTGCGAAATCAGACTGAAAACAAGCCAAGACAATCATTATCTTCGTTGTTTGTGTCAGACTCATGGGAATGTGAATGGATCTACTAAAGTCTAATATGAGGTTATGGTCATATGTATAGATTTGTCCTGCCTAAACTCCTTGCATTGTGGTTCATTCAGATCTTTTCATCATGCCATCCTCATGTGGGAATTTCAGAGTTGTGACATTGGCATGTAGCTGTTGCTCTCCTGACATATGAAGTGGACATGGATTGATTCAGGTATTGTTGGTCTCAGATTTAGGGGTGTATAAGTCTTTCCAAAAGCAGCTAGGATGGTGGATGGGTGGAATTCTGAATTTGCAATACATTTGTTTGATGTGGTGTATTGATCCAATTGTCTCATGTGTGAGATCATCTAACATTCAAATTCTCACAATGATAACAAATTACTAGTAGGCATTGTTTTAGTGTTAGGTGTGTTTATTTACATATGCACACGAAATAAAGGTAAAACTCTAAAAAAGAAATCGACAGTGAAGGAATCAGTAATAGTGGATGTAATCATTATGGTAGATACCACAAAATATGAAGTCCAAAGTCCAGTGTCCTACTAATGTGGAAAATGGAAAGTCGTTAGAGAACAAATAACAGAGTGAATCAGTGGCACACAAAGGAGTTTCATCAGGAAGGGCTCACTTCCTGGCAGTGGTTTGTATCTTGCCATCCTCACATCCTGGATACGTGGGTAGACACCCCTGCTTCCGGGGTGGGATCTTCAGCTACAGAGCCAGGGATGTCTGAAGCAGATCCTTTCCCTGGCAGGGCCTCCCTTCCAGAGGCTGCCACGGATGTAGAAGGTGCTGGAATAGACTGCCCAATAGAAGGGGTCTGGTGTTGTTGACAATCCCTGCTCAGAGTGGTGTTGATGTTTCTTAGCACCCCTGTTAGGGAGGCCATGTTGGTATTGTGGGCCTCCCGCTTTTTATGAACTTCTTGATGTAAGTCCCTTTGTAGCTCCTTGATCTCCCTGAGTTCAGCAAGTACCTGGTCCATCACGCCTTGGGATTGTTGGTATGCTCCCAAGTGATAGTGTCCTTGCCAGAACCATCCCCAACAGTCACATGCCACTGGCCAACATCATCCCTCCCATGCACCCTACCCCCATGTGCCTGCACCCTTGGCGCAGCTTGACCCCTACTACTGGTTCCAGGACCATCATTGTCGGAGATGTCTTGCCGTGACTCAGGATCCTGGACTGGGGGGCACAAAATTGTTGTCACTGTCCTTGGGAAACAGGTTTGATGGTGACTGGTTGCCTTAAATGTTGACACAACCAGGATGGGAGGAGTCGATGGGGCCACAGTGAGGGTGACAGGTGTTGCATGACCAAGTTGCTCAGACGCGCCAAAACCATCCGCAACGTCCACATATCCAGGAGTGTTGTCCTCACTGAGGGCTTTATCCATGGGGGCAGTGGCAGTCTCTTGAGTGGTCTCTGTGTTTCAAGTGTCAGGTAGACCTGTGATGCCTTGTGTGACAGGCGCACATGCTATCAACTGTGTTGACCTGACATTTTGGTAACATACCAATTACAATTCAGTCAACTAGCTTCAGGATGTCTGTTTATTAGCACTTGCATAGATGTTCATAGACTTATATCTTACTAGCAGCGCAGTGAAAACAGTGGCTGGGCAGGATGTGGTTAGGGTCAGCTTAAGACCAGGTTTACTGTCATGCAGGCAGATCCAGAATATTGCTGTATATGTTTGGGAATATGTCTACTGCCAATGCTATTCAGATGATGCATTTTGGTGCTTTGAGCTGTCTTTAATGTTTTTTGGCACACGGTTTGAGCTGTTCTTCCTGTCCACATTTGTGGCATCTTGGCATAGATGCTCAAGATGGATTTGGGTGGTTAGTCACATCACAGAATGTACCATGATCTGTCTCTTGGTCCCTCCCAGGTGGGTAAACTTCATCTGTGAGTTCACAGGCAGATGAACATTGTAATATGGACACTGGCCTGGTTTTTGGAGTTACAGGGACAGGTCCTTCTTGTATATACAATTGTGTTACTTCAAGATGTATGCACAATATAAATGAGTCATCCTCTCAGGTTAGTAGAGGTCCATTGCAGGTTCATGTACAGGGATACTTGAACAGATGCACAGTGGGCTGATGTTTGGCATTGACTATACAGTGCCACTTGGCCTTAGCATTGCTGTCAGTGCCTGTGCCACACACAGCCTATACTGATGCCATTCTCTTAGGCGTGTCTAGTTTAATGGTAGAGTAGAGGGAGAAGGATAATAGTGTCAGAGGACAGTGTTGTGGCTAAGTAGAGTGAGAGCAGCAGGGCCTCCTGGCCTTAGCATTGCTGTCAGTGCCTGTCCTACCTGTAGACTATACAGATGCCATCCCCTCAGGTAAGTATACTCCAATATGGAGTTTTTACTAATTTTTAAATTTGAGTAGGCTACACTGTTATGGTTTTAGAAATGTTAAACAGTGTCTGCAAGAATATGTAGTGCTGTCAATCCCTGCACTACACCCACTATACACGGAGGTAGTTCCCCCAGGTGAGTCTAGTTCACATGTTGAAGGCAAGGCAGGGGTCTGTGGATAGGTTGACACTGGACTGTTGAGTGGGGCAAAAGTGAGGGTAGCAAAAGGTGAGCAGTGAGCATGCATGTCAATACAGTTTGGTGCCATTTTTAGTGATGTGACTTACTGAACTCCAATCCCCCAGGTATTTCTGTCAAGCTCTCAGGATGCATGATTGCCAAGACCTTTTCCTCCCACAATGTGAGTTGCAAGGGAGGAGGTGGGGGCCCAGCACCAGTGTTCTAGACATGCAGCTGGTGCCTGGATGCGATATAACAGGCCTTCCCTTTGAGATTGTTCCACCTCTTCCTGATGTTATCCCTTGTGCGCGGGGCAGGGCCTACAGATTTCACTCTGTCGACAATCCTTTGCCACATTTCCATTTTCCTAGCAACAGTAGTGTGCTGGACCTAGGCTCCAAATAGATTTGAATCTACTCTAATGATTTCATCTACCATGACTCTTAACTCATCTTTGTTGAAACGAGGATTTTTCTGGGGTGACATGGTGATGTAATGTAATAATCAATTATAAAAATAGGTTTTGGGAATTGAGAAGGTGACGGGTAGTAAATGAGTGGAGGGGTGCAAATGGGTATGATGTGGGTGTGTTGAGGTTGTGGGATATTTGATCTCTGAGAGATGGAGGGGTACCAATTAAATTGGAATTTTTCTTTTTTTGGGCGCTCTGAATGGTGTATTTTGCGTGGGATGTGCAAAGGATTGTGGTGTGTGATGGAGTGTGTTTTATAGTGTGGTTTGTAGGTGTGTCGGGTGTGAATGTGTGTCTGCTGTGTTGTTTTTATAATCATCCAATGTGGTGGTGTGTATTACTGTGGTGACCACGAACCACAGTTGTTCAGATCGCCATTGGAGGACTGCCACATCATGACTGCCACTGCAATTTTGAACTTGTAATAAGTTTGGTGGTTGGTTGATGTGCTATCACTGCTGGTGGTTGGAATGCCTATTTCCCACCCTCCAACATACTGCAGTATTTTTTTTTTGGCTGGGATTTGTTGGTCCTTCCTGTGTAACTCGTAATAGGGCGGTCCGTTTGACAGCCAACATGGCGGTCTTTTGGCACCTGCCACTATGACTGTCTCGCAAAAAATGGTCAGGTTTGCAGCGTACTCCAATGAGCCAGTGCAGGTGTCAGAGCCCGACCTTGCTCCGTATTTGTAATTTCTTCAACCAGAATGGCACACTCCAGGGTGATGGCCTTCTCAACGCTTATATATATTTAATAAGAATATTAAGAAGAAAAACAATATACATATATGTATATATATTTTTTTTTTCTATAATGTCATTCCACAATTGCCTTCCAGTCTTCCCTAGGTCAACGGACAAAAATAACGATGGCAGCACCAAGTCGAAAGTATGAAGATATATATATATATACACTTTCTCCTCACATCAACTTTAACGAGGAGAGCACTCCGGATGCAAAAATAAAGCTTTTATTCCGAGAGCAATATACAGGAATGCATTTTCCGATTTATGAATTCTGTTAACACAGAGATGATTGGTGGAGATTGTAAACTTGGGTAAAATAAAGGGGAGAGGCAATATGGCGCCTCACAGGTTGAGGAAGACATTTAGGGCCATATTTATACTTTTTGATGCAAAACTGCGCTAACGCAGTTTTGCGCCAAAAAAATTAGCTCCGGCTAACGCCATTCTGAAGCGCCATGCGGGCGCCGTATTTATTGAATGACATTAGCTGGCGTTAGCCGACCGGCGCTGCCAGGTGTGCGTGAAAAAAAACGACGTACACCAGGCAGCGCCGGCGTAGGGAAAAATGGTGTTTGGGTGTCCCAAAATGGGGCAAGTCAGGCTGAGGCAAAAAAATCGTCTTAACCCGATTTGCGCCATTTATTTGGGGCGCCCAGACGCCATTAACATGACTCCTGTCTTAGCAAAGACAGGAGTCATGCCCCCTTGCCCAATGGCCATGCCCAGGTGACTTATGTCCCCTGGGCATGGTCATTGGGCATAGTGGCATGTAGGGGGGCACAAATCAGGCCCCCCTATGCCACAAAAAAAATAAAAAAAAATACTTACCACAACTTACCTTTTCTTCCCTGGGATGGATCCCTCCATTCTTGGGTGTCCTCCTGGGGTGGGCAAGAGTGGCAGGGGGTGTCCCTGGGGGCAGGGGAGGGCACCTCTGGGCTCATTCTGAGCCCACAGGTCCCTTAACGCCTGCCCTGACCCAGGCGTTAAAAAGAGGCGCAAATGCGGGGTTTTTTGCCCCGCCCACTCCTGGGCGTCATTTTTGCCCGGGAGTATAAATACCACGCATATGCATCGCAGTCATTTTTTAAGACGGGAACGCCTACCTTGCATCTCATTAACGCAAGGAAGGTGTTCACGCCAAAAAATGACGCTAACTCCATGAACTTTGGCGCTAGACGTGTCTAACGCCAAAGTATAAATATGGAGTTAGTTTTGCGTCGAATTTGCGTCGAAAAAAACGACGCAAATTCGGCGCAAACCGAGTATAAATATGCCCCTTAGGCCCTCATTATGACATTGGTGGTAAATCCCACTTACCACCACGCTGACGGCTGCCAACTTACCACCACAGTGGCAGATACCCGTATACCATATTGTGACACATACACACCAATCCGACAGAATTCAGCCCCACACAAATCCGCCAGACCAAAGGTCAGTGATAAACTGGCGGTATCAAAACCCACACCGTTATGCCAACAGAACTACGCCCACCACATTATGATCCACGAATCACCTCGGCGGACATTCAACGGCGGTAAACCATTGGTGGTACATATCGCCGCGCTCACAATGGACACCCACATATAAAACAACACCACATTGGACAATTCAAACAACACACACCTGACACCCATACACACACCACACCCACACCACCATAAAACACACACCCACCTTACCCACAACCCTTTACAAATACAATTCATTGCCAACAGAGAGACACCAAGACCACTGACACAACTAGAGCCAGACACTACTCACACTTATACACCACTCACGCACTCCACATAACACATCCCAACACATTACCCAACACACCCTCACCAACACACCTCACATTACATCCATGGCACCACAAAGACACCCCCGTTTCACAGAGGAGGAGCTAAGGGTCATGGTGGAATAAATTGTCAGGGTAGAGCCATAGCTATTTGGAGCATAGGTGCAGCAGATATTCATAGCTAGGAAGATGGAGCTATGGCGGAGAATCATGGACAGGGTCAACGCCGTGGGACAGCACCCAAGAACTAGGGATGACATCAGGAAGAGGTGAACGACCTATGGGGGAAGGTACATTCCATAGCAGCAAGACGCCAGCTCGCTATAAAGAGGACTGGCGGTGGACCCCCACCTCCTCCCACACAACTCACAGCATGGGAGGAGCAAGTCTGGGCAATACTGCAGCCTGAGGACCTGGCCGGAGTTGGAGGAGGACTGGACTTTTGCAAGTCACATCTCTACTATTATCACCCCCATACCTGCATGCCATCTTACTCCCTCACCCTCACTCCAATCACTCCACTACATCTCACTCCACTCCACCCTCACATCGGACTCATCCCAATGCCAAGCCCTACATGCTCTACCAATGAATGGACACCCCTCACAGCCCTGCATGGACACTCATCACTAAAGCATGCACACCATAGAGAACTAACAATCCCACCATACACTAACCTACACAAGTGAAAGCTGGCAGGGCAAATCCAACCATAGAGGGGAAGCCACTGATGTGCAATATGTCAGACACATTAACCATTACACATCATTTACATCCCCCCAGGTACCCCAGCCAATGTCACCGGAGAGGAGGTGCCAGCAATAGTCCCCCAACAGAAGAAGCCCATAGTGATGACAGTAACTCTGGTCTTCAGGATCTGGACGACCTACCTGTCCCATCAGGGACCACTGGACAGCCGGTTATCCAAGCCCACTCACAGACCACCACAAAGTCTCCCCCATTAGGATCCAACATCACAACACCCACCAAGTGTACCCACACCTCTGTCCCCAGGACACGTCAATCAGCAGTGTGCCCACCTCTACAGGGACCCCAGGCCACACCTCACACACAAGACAATCAGGGACCTGGGGTCTGTGGCAGTGGGCACACGGTCAAGGGGACAGAGGCACAGGCCAACAGAGAAACTGGGAGGAGTGCTGTGCACCAGTGGGAGGACAGGCCCAGGGAACCAACTCTCAAGGAGGCACTCTCCGAGATCCTGGGAGCCTATCAACATTCCCAGGACACGATGGGCCAGATCCTCCATCATCACCCCATCCCATTGCACTTTCCCCCTATATGTTAGCACTTTAATAAACCCCCTTTGACAAAAATCGATTTTGAGTATGTCATGTATGTCAAATATGTATTGTTTGAAACAGGTACAAACATTGAAAATTAACTGTACATAGAATTAGCATAGATAAATGACCTGTAGCTGGCTGTAGTGATCACACCAGGAGTATATGTGAAGTCACCAATATCTGCAAAATGAATTGCCAGAGGGAACAGTAAGTGGGCATAGAGGTGGGAAATATCAGCATGACATTGCCACACAGATTACAACCAAAGTCATTTAAATGAAAGTTACACTGTCCTACCTGTGTGCCATTGAAAGTATTTTAGTATAACTGATGTTCTGTTGTCCTCATCCTCATCCTCTGCCTCCTCATCCTCACTGTCCACAGGGTCTACTGCTGCTACACTGGCATCTTCAGTCTCCTCCTCCTGCATAAAAGGGACATGGCGTCTTAGGGCCAGGTTGTGCAACATGCAGCATGCCACTACTATCTGGAACACCTTCTTGTGTGAGTAGCACAGGGATCCACCTGTTAAATGGAGGCACAGGAACCTGGCTTGCAGTAGGCCAAAGGTCATTTCAATGATCCTTCTGGTTCACCCATATGCCTCATTATAACAATCTTCTGCCCTTGTCCTAGCATTCCTCACAGGGGTCAGCCATGATAGGTTTGGGTAACCAGAGTCACCTGCAAATATTGAGGGACAACTTTTATCCACACACTATCCTATATGGCCCACACCATACCCATACACCAACATCTACTGGGTGGGAACCAGGGCTAACCTATTAGCCACACCCTGTTCCTCTGTAGCTGGCCCATCACATTTGGGATTATGTTATTCCTTAGGACAAAGGCATCATGCACATCCCAGGATACTCAGCATTGACGTGGGAGATATACCGGTCAGCCAAGCACAACATCTGAACATTCATGGAGTGGAAACTCTTACGATTCCTGGACAACTGTTGATTCTGCCGGCGGGGGGGGGGGACAAATGCTATATGTGTACCATCAATCGCCCTAATTATGTTGGGGATATGTCCTATTGCATAAAAAACGGCCTTCACTGTGGCAAAAATCCTCAACCTGGGGGAAAACAATGTAGCTGCACATTAGTTTTATCATGGCAGACAACACTCTTGTCAGCACTGTTGAGAACATTGGCTGTGACATTCCTGCTGCCAAGCCCATTGTCACTTGGAAAGAACCAGTTGCCAGGAAATGGAGTACAGATAGCACTTGCACAAGAGGGGGGATCCCAGTGAGGTGACAGATAGCAGATATCAGGTCATGCTCTAATTGGGCACCCAGCTCTGTGATTGTGGCCCTGTCAAGTCTATAGATGAAGATAATGTGCCTGTCCTCCAGTGTTGCCAAGTCCACCAGGGGTCTGAACATGGGTTTATGTCTCCATCTCCTTTTTATCCACAGCAGTAGGTATCTAAGGGACACAAGAGTGAGGAGGCTGTCACAAACTGATCATTGGGGCCACAACAGGAGTTTTCAATCTTTAAACTTGTAATGGCTCAGTGTTAATTATCCAGTATGTGCCTATTTCTCCTGAGATGCAGCATGAATCTATAAAGCTGCCCCCCCCCCGAAATGGCATCCGCCTGTCCTGTGTGGAGGGTCAGGTGGAAGTGAAGTAATTCCGCCGATGCTGTGTGCCTTGGGGGGAGGCGGTCGGGAACCGCCCTGCAACTCCTCATGGGTTAATATTGCCCCCCATGGGGTACAGTGGCCAATGGTGATCTACGTCGAAGGTGATGGTATGCACCGCTGCAGACGTTACCGCCATTTTCTATCATATTCCTCACTTGCTACCTGACCTTCCATAGGAGAGGACCTACACTGCATGTGCTGCTGTGACCTGTGTCTGGAACCTACCATGGCCTGTGTGACTGGGGAAAGGGACCCAGCCTTCACTTCGGAGGAGTTGGAGAGACTGGTGGATGTGGTCCTACCCCAGTATGAACTGCTGTGTGGGCCTCCAGACCAACAGGTGAGTACACTGTGGGCACAATGCATGTGGCATGTATGGAGTTGCATGTGTGAAGTCCTTGGTGTAAGGGGGGGTGGATGTCTTCTTTGCGGAGTACACGCTGTGGTGTGCTGGGCTATATGTGTACCAATGGTGATGGGTATGGTGGGCCATATGTGTAACAAGCTGGACTGTTTGTCTAATGGTGTTTTCCTGTGTGTATTGCCTCTGCAGGTCAGTGCCCATCAAAAGAAGGGTATATGGTGTGCCATCGCCAAGGAGGTGCGGACCCTGAGGGTCTATGGCAGGCGGAGCACCCACTGTCAGAAATGGTAGGAGGACCTGAGACGCTGGACACCGAAGACGGAGGAGGCCCAGCTGGGGATGGCCTCCCAATGAGGAAGGGGTGCCCGTCGAACCCTGACCCCCTGATGGCCCGCATATTGACGGTGGCCTATCCAGAGCTGGATGGGTGTTTGAGGGCATCAGAGCAACCACAAGGGGGTGAGCACAGTGGCTATCATTACAACCTATGGCTGTTAGGATGGTATCCGGATGGTGGATGTGTATCAGTGGGTGCCCCTGGGCCAGGCCTGGCATAGCAGCGTAGGTCCGTTGGTGGCTAGGGTTCTGAAGGGATAATCCTGCCTGCCTAGCTTGTAAGCATCCACTACTGGTCAGGGCTTCATGGGTCCCAGGTGTGTGCATTTGGCGGTGTGTGCCCCTCCTCATGCCTTGGTGGCTAGCAATATCAGTGGTGGTGCAATGCCTGTTCCCTGTGTGTGAGGGTGCTGTGCACATCAACGGTGGTGTTGGTGCAGCCATTGACCCAGTGTATCCTTTGTCTTTCTCCCCCCCTTTCTTGTGTTGTCATCCTGTCCTTATGTGCATTAGCATCATCTGGTGGAGGAGCAGAGGCACCAGCAATGGAGGGAGCTGCATCCCACAGGACCAAGGAGGCAGAGCCCACCAATGCTGAGGGCACCAGTGGGACAAAGGGCGAGGGGAGCACTATGGCGGAGACTGGTGGGGACAATTCAGACGCAGATCCCTCCTCCATGGAAGCTCCCTGGTAGTGGTGGGGACTGCTGTGACCACCCCAGCTACAAGTACAGCTGCCACCCCGTATTAGCAATGCCCTCCCAGCAGTCCCTCATCGAGTTGCCCGTGCCCGCTCACTCTGGAGGGTGGGCATCTCTTTTGCCCCAGGCACCTCAGGCCCTGCCCCAGTTAGCCCTGCTGCCCTGAGTAAGGAGGCTATTGACCTCCTGAGATCCATCTCTGAAGGGCAGTCAACCATTGTGAATGCCATCCAGGGGCTGACAGCCCAGATGCAACAATCTAATGCATTCCTCAAGGGCATTCACACTGGATTGCCAGCCAATCCAGGCTCTGGCCTCCTCTCTGATGGCATCCATTGTCCCTGTTTCTACCGTCCCCCCTCCAACTTCCTCTTCCCAGTCCCATTCTCCTCTACCTCAACCCATCCCAAGCACACAGCCAGATGAGCATGAACACAGGAAAACACCCAAGAGTGTCACAGGCAAACACAAGCACCACACTTCACCTCACAAGCACACACACAAACAACATGCAGTTGCAGACACTCCAACATCCCCCTCCTCCCCCTCCACCACCTCCCTCCCTATGACGTCCACACTCACACCAGCATGCACTACATCATCATCCACTACCAGCATCTTCACCACACCAAGCAGACCACACACCTCATTGACAGGCACCTCCACAACATCTATGCACACGTCCCCTGTGTCGTCTTCGAATGTGTCTGTCCCCCTCCTAAAGTACACAAATGCAAGCACTAAGACACCCAACAGCCATCCACCTCACAACAGCATACAACCCATGCACCCAAATCCAGCAGACAGACAACTCCAACAACCACTCCCTCATCCTCCGCTCCCATTCCTTCTCCGTCTTCCCGCCCCAATTTCCCTATTAAACGTTTTCTATCCACCATTGACCTCTTCCCTACTCCTCCCCCCTCCGTCCTGCAAGTATGGCCAGGCTATCACAAACCCATCCAAGCACCTCAGCCACACAGTCCACGGCCCCAGTTCCATCCACACCTACTTGTGGTGGAAAATATTCCAGGCCACATATACTGAAGGGGAAGGAGCCTGCACCAGCAGGCAAGAAGGACCAGGAGCATGCACCAGCAGCTGTCACGGAGCCTCCACCACCAAGCATTGTTGTGCATCCATCCAAAGGTGCAGGGGATGTGTAGGAGATTCCCACCACCACCGCCACCAGCACCCGCACCACCACAGTGCATTCATCTGAGGGTGCAAGGGATGTGCAGGAACCTCCCACCACCACCACAGTGGCGCTGTCACCACCGGCAGATGCAATGTGATACTGCCTCCATGGCCTGCTGTGTGGGCTGCCCCCTCTAGAACCAGTGTGGGAGACACCAACTAGAAAAACGGTGGCCTTGCACTCCCCAGGACCAAGCAAATAGCATGTTGCCCCCTCCAGAACCAGTGGGCAAGTCACCCACTTGAGAGACTGTGGCCCATCACTCCCCAGGACAAAGCACAGGGCATGTTGCCCCATCCAGAACCAGTGGGCAAGTCACCCACTTGCGAGACTGTGTCCCATCACTCCCCAGGACAAAGCACAGGGCATGTTGCCCCCTCCAGCACCAGTGTGGGAGACACCCACCTGAGAGACTGTGGCCTTGCACTCCCTAGGATCAAGCATAGGGCTTGTTGCCCCCTTCAGGACCAGTGTGGGAGACACCCACTTGAGAGACTGGGGCCTTGCACTCCCCAGGACAAAGCACAGGGCATGTTGCCCCCTCCAGAACCAGTGTGGGAGACACCCACTCGAGAGACTGTGGCCTTGTACTCCCCAGGACCAAGCACAGGGCATGTCGCCCCCTCGAGAACCAGTGGTCTTGTTTCCATGTCCGGCTGAGGTCCCCCCTC
Source organism: Pleurodeles waltl (assembly GCF_031143425.1). Taxonomy (NCBI): domain Eukaryota; kingdom Metazoa; phylum Chordata; class Amphibia; order Caudata; family Salamandridae; genus Pleurodeles; species Pleurodeles waltl. Next base: position 881,700,059 of record NC_090436.1, read on the forward strand.
CCCCTGAGGTGCCTGCCTATTTGCCAACTGATGCCCCTGCAGCGTTCTCTCTGTATTGATGCAGGTGACAAGTGGGGTCTTGGACTTTGCCCTGTGGCCATGTGGCCCACGCGACCCGAGGACTGGGCAGTGTCCCTTCTTCTGTACATTTGTAGATATCTGTAACATTAGCTAAGTTATTTTTATACTGTGTTGATATTATTACACTCACTTTAGTGAATTATTTTTGTCCTTGCATTACTCAGCCGATTTAGGGGGAGTAACTTGCTTTCTTGTGCATCTGGTTGTGTGTATGGGGTGTGTGTGGTGCGTGTGTGTGTCACTCTCGTTTTCATCCCCCTCTCCCATGTGTGCTAGGCGGCTGTACTCACCGTTGTCGTCTTCGCCAGCGTTGGTGTTCGTGGTGGAGCAGAACGTAGGATATCATCAGAAATACATGCAGTTCTAGTTCCATGGTGGCATGGGTGTTCCCTGTGTCTCCAATGGTGAGTCCTTCAACTTCAAAGCTCTCTTTCCGCCAGGCTTTTGATGTCATTGGTACCGCCCCGGAAAAGGTGGCGGTTTGCAGCGTCTTAACATGGTCGGCGAAACATTGACTTCCACCTAGCTGTAGGCGGCTACCGCTGTGGTGGCTGTTGTTTCCACCCTGGCGGTGGGTGTGGTACATTGGCTGTCTTTCAGAGATCTTTCCACTATGTTCATAATTTGGAAGTAATTGCAGCCGGCCTGTTGGCGGTATTACCGCCACTTTATCACCGACAGCCAGAGTCGTAATGAGAGCCTTAGTGCTGAAAAGCGTTTATGTACATTGCTCTTGGAATAAAAGCTTTTTTTTGCATCCAGAGTGCTGTCCTCCTTAAAACTGATGTGAGGAGAAAGTGGAGATAAAGTTTGCAGTGGCGAAGCGACACAACAGAACCACCAGTGATTTGGTGCTTCACAGCATCGCCGATATGCAGCAGCAAGAATATATATATATATACATATATATATATATATATATATATATATATATATATATATATTCACTTGAAAATCCAAAGGTTCCAGGGACATTGTAGTTCGGATCACATTTTAAACATACAAAACTATAGAAATTCCCCAGTTATAGTTAGAGTTACCTTAAGTAACTATAACTTGTGCCCCAATGTAACTATAACTTGCGCTTTCTGGAGCTATGAGTGGGTACACGAGGCTCTGAGTGAGTCTGCGAGTGGGTGTGTGAGTGTCTGTGTGGGTCTGTGAGTGGGTGCGTAAGTAAGAGATTGCAAGAGAGAGAGAAAATGAGAGGGAGAAAAAGTTTTTTAGGCATAGATGTATGATATACTTAGCATGAGATATTTCTGCACAATTTGAAAAGTTAAATGTATTTGTTATTTAAAAAGAGTAAGATCACCTTTCAGTATGATCCTTAAACATTTTTACTTAAAAAAAAAAAAAATAGGGTAACAAGTCTGGCTGACCTCGAACCCTGAACACTCATAATGATAGTCAAAGACCTCTATATTGAGATATTGAATTTCTTTTTTTAACACAAACATTTAAGGCCTTCATGGGCTAGCTGGGATCACAAGGGAGCCTGAAAAGGCTCCCCAACAGTCCCTCCGTTTTGAAAATGTATTTTTATAAGAAGCCCTTTACAGGCTATCTGGGACCGCGGGGGAAGCCTCAAGGTCTCCCCCGCAAGCATACTGCTCCAGCAAGCAGGCAGCTGCTTTTAACACAGCTGCCTGCTTGCGGCAGCAAACATTTCATGTTTGTCCTCTCCATGCATACCTGCGTGCAGAAGACAGAGATGAAAGCTTTGGTTTTTGACAGCGGGACCTGTTTGACAGCTCTCGCTGTCAAAAACCACAGTGTTTGCTGTGGTTTGGCTGCAGCTGCAAAGATGTAGCCAAGCCCCTGCAAACAGCTATGTTCAGAGCATGGGCAACACAGGACATAGCCGGACCCCGGCCTGTGGGGTGAGGGTTCCCAGGACCATCAGTGGCTCCTTGAGAAGGGCCGAGTGGCCCCTCTCTATCAATCATAGCCACAGGGAGTTTGTGATCCCACTGGCTAAAGGGGGTCCAAAATGGACCCCAGTAATAATTTTTATTACAGACCCTGGATGGTGGTGATCCCCAGGGCTGCGGGGGGGGGGACGAGCAAACCCTGCATCAAATTTGTTGAATGCTCCAGGGTTGGGGGTCCCAGTGCTGTGTGGGGGGGCAGAGCAGCCCCCGAAACCTAATATCTTAAATGCCCTGGGGGTGGTGGTATTCGGTGCACGGGGGCACCCCGCTCATATTTCAGTATAGCCCTGGGGAAATGGTGATGCCTCGGGCTGTGGGGGAGGCCATTGGGCCTCCCCACTTATTAACAGCATTTTTGTCCGGGGCTGGTGGTCCGCAGGGCACAGGGGCCACGTGCCCTCCCACTCAAATTCTACAATTCACCCCAAGGAGGTGGTCGTTCCCGGGGCTGTGAAGGGGGGCAATAGGCCCCCCTAATTAAAAAGAAAAAAGTGTCCCGGGGACCTGGCCCAACCGGGGGCTTATTTCAAGACAAGCGTGGGAGCCAATAATGCTTTTTATACCTGGGGGTACCCCTTGGGACTTCAGCACCAGAGTTAAAGGATCTGATTCTTTGTACCATGGCCACTTTTGTTTTTTAATTATTTTTTCTGGGACTCAGCTGAAGTCGAGTCCTAGATGGCTGACAACACTTCAACGCCTTTGTTTTGTTGAAGTGTTTTCTGTCAATCAGTTCTCAGCACAAGATCAGAAGGGGTCACAAATCCCTTGCGTCCCCATATGTAGAAATGTGGATTTTCTTTAGTTTCTCTAAATCTACTGAATGGATTTACACCAAACAAAAGAAAGGTCACTTTCTTGGCCAGGTACTACCTTTCTGACAAAGTTGGTTTAATTTCGTCCAGTAGTTTGGGTGCTATCCTATGGAGAAATGAATGAAGTCTTATATATATATACATATATATATATATATATATATATATATATATATATATATATATATATATATATATATATATATATATATATATATATATATTACCTACTGGAGGTTGCCAGTAGGTAGTTATAATTAGGACCTACTTTCAATAATTTCTATTGTTTTGCTCGAATAAATTCAGAACCTAACTATAAAGTTGCTGGAGCCTTTTTTGTTTTAATTGAATTTCTGTTTTTTTATTTTATTTCGTAACTATCACGTCCCCGTTTTTTTCAGTGAATATATATATATATATATCTCTATATATATATATATGTATAATAAATATATATATGTACTTAATACTCATCTGAAAAATACTACAAATACATGTACATTTTTTCTCATGAATCTGCCTTTACCATTCATGCCTTTATAAGGAATTTTGTTTTAAAGACATACATGGACTAAAGGCATGGTCATGGTAAAATATTTTGTTGTTAACCACTGTAAAGCCTTCCTTGTAAAGGCTTCCCTGGTTCCATTTTTGTAAATAATGCTGTCTCCTGGCTGCTGTTTCAAAACTCCCACTGGGTGGAAGAAAACTTCCTTTTCTTGCCCGCACTCCTGAGAGCAGGTAAATCACTGTGTTCTTATTGTGGGCCCCCTGTGGCACAGTGTAAGAGCTGAACCGGGGAGGTGGTGTTCCCATGCCGAAGGCATTTATAACGAATGCCTTTAAAAAGAATTTTGAACAACACAGTCTTTACAACACCAGTCTTTGCAACATTTTTTTTTATGAGTATGCCTTTACAATCAATGCCTTTACCATGAAAATGTAAGGGGCATTTTTATACTCTGTTTGCGCCGGAATTGCGTTGTTTTTTTGGACGCAATTCCGACGCAAAACTAACTCCATATTTATACTTTGGCGTTAGACGCATCTAGCGCCAAAGTCCATGGAGTTTGCGTCATTTTTTAGCGTGGACACCTACTTTGCGTTAATGATATGCAAGGTAGGCGTTCCCGTCTAAAAAATTGACTTAGAGGCATGTGCGCCGTATTTACACTCCCGGGCAAAATTCACGCCCGGGAGTGGGCGGGTCAAAAAAAATGACGTACAGCCGCTTTTGCGCCGTTTTTTAGCACCTGGTCAGGGCAGGCGTTAAGGGACCTGTGGGCTCGGAAGGAGCCCAGAGGTGCCCTCCCAAGCCCCCAGGGACACCCCCTGCCACCCTTGCCCACCCCAGGAGGACAACCAAGGCTGGAGGGACCCATCCCAGGGACATTAAGGTAAGTTCAGGTAAGTTTAAAAAAAAAAAAAAATTGTGGCATAGGGGGGCCTGATTTGTTCCCCCCTACATGCCACTATGCCCAATGACCATGCCCAGGGGACATAAGTCCCCTGGGCATGGCCATTGGGCAAGGGGGCATGACTCCTGTCTTTGCTAAGACAGGAGTCATTTCAATGGGGGTTGGGAGTCGGAAAAAATGGCGCAAATCGGGTTGAGGCGAAAAATTTGCCTCAGCCTGACTTGCCCCATTTTTTGGCACCCAAGCTCCATATCCCCCTACGCCGGCGCTGCCTGGTGTACGTCGTTTTTTTTCACGCACACCAGGCAGCGCCGGCGGCTAACGCCGGCTAACGTCATTGAATAAATACGGCGCCCGCATGGTGCATCAGAATGGCGTTAGCCGGCGCTAATTTTTTTGACGCAAAACTGCGTTAGCGCAGTTTTGCGTCAAAAAGTATAAATATGGCCCTTAGTATTTTACAGGTAAGTATAAACCCTTTTAAAATATACATATTAGTATAATGGTGGGTTTATACTTACATTTCCATTGCAAAAGTATACATGGTAAAGGCATACTCCACAAAAAATGTACAGGTAAGTATGAACACAAATATGTGTATATATACACCATAAACAACTGGTAGATAGTTATATCAGTACACATTGTACATGATGGGAGCAAATGTGCAATGGGAATATTTGAAATAAGAAGGTAAGATGACACTGAGCTATGATTTTTTGTTATGATTAGTTGTGGTACTGTAAAACTATATATGTGATGTGATAGACACACACACACACATATATATATATATATAAATATTGTTGTTGTATCCTGTCTGAGTGCTTATTGTGTACTATTGTCCAGTATTGTATTGTCTTTGTTGTTTTTGGGAGTCTGTTGTGGGTAGTGATAGTTTGGGGATAGTTGGGCTCTTTTAGTTGTTTAGTTTACGTTTTTCTTATTCTACTTTCCCCCTATTCTCCTTTGTTCTCCTTTATCCCCTATTCCCCCTTTTTTTGTGCTAAGATGATGGGTAGGCCACGTCTTGGCAAGATGGGTGAGGAGGAGCTTGGGGGGGTTCATATGACTGGTGTGCCATTTCTTCCCACTTATGATTGAGGCAGGTGGGCGGGTGATACAGGGGTATCACACCGAGGCACGGAGGATCCGGTGGGGAAAGGTTCTGCATCACTTGCAACGTGTATATCGGAGCCAGAGGAATGACCACCAGCTGAAGCACCACTGGGCTGACTTCATCTCCAGGGAGCAAGATCTGCTGGACCACCTGGGAATTGTGATTGGTGACCCTGTTAGTGAGTAAAAATCTTGTAAATGTGCACAATTAAATGCTCTGTAGTGACATCAGATGATTTGTACAATATCTGCTGGCTATGTTGTTGAGTGTGTAGAATGCTTTGGAAACATACAGGGTCATTGATGGACTATGTTAAGGACCACAATTGCTAGCTGTTAGGAAGCAAGTGCTCTGCAAACTTACTGTATACTTTTGCTTAATGTAAGTTGGTGCCGCCTTTGTGTCAAACAGCAACACAAATCAGGAGCCAATTATGTATATATAGGTCACATTTGCCTGTGAGGTGTAGATTTTCAAAATCATTATCGACCTTTGTTGACGCAACAGCTAGACTGACTTTCGAAACACTACATGATGCAGAAAATGAGTGCAGGCTACACGTCAATTGATGATAGCAATGTGGCCCAAACATATGTCTCATGTGTGTCTGGTGAGTGTGTAAGGAACGCGATCACGGAAGTTCTATAAATGTTAGGGATTATTGTGGTCCTTCATCATTTCGGATACATGTCAGATCTGCATTTGGAGACATAGGGAAAAAGTGCAAGGTGCCCTCAGCTAACATCTTACACTGGTATTTGGTGTTTGTTGTTCCACCTTTCGTTTAGGGATGGCTGGCCAAAGGTATGCACATGGGTTCATATCTCTATGGTTGGTGCAACTCATCATAGCTTGGGCCACATCAAATGAAGAAACTGTGACAACATGAGGGCTTACAACTGTCCCAGACCCTCTGTACATTGTACATATGTGTCATAAATTTGTCATGGCCACAATGGCTGGTTGAATGGTAATGCAGTCCTCAAGGAAATTGGCTTGGGATGTATCTCTTGGATACACATGATGAGACGAGTACACTCCATCATTATGTCTACTCACTAATGAAGGAGCATGTTTGCCACCACATGATAGTTAGGGCCACTGCATGTGTGCAGATATGTGTGTAAAGCTCACTGGAGACCTATGGTATGTACATGTTAGCCGTGCTATATCGGATGCAGTATCATCATGTCTGAGTGGATTTACTTACTTATGTAATCTTACAAATAGTGTTTGTGTTTGGAATTGTTGGTCAGTGCACAGAATTTGAGCACATTTCTCACTTCCATGCCATACAGATGGACCCGCACCCTACACTGTGGGCGAGGGGGCTTCATTCGAGGACCCCGACAACTCCAGTAAGTGTTGATATGTCTGTTATGTGTTGTGTTTGCTGGTAATGTGTGATGGACTCCTGTGTGTTTAACAAAATGCAAGGTGTGATACGCTGGCCCATCATTTGTCTTGTTCCATGAGTGGGATTTCATTCTCTCACCATTTTAGAGTTGGCCACTGCTTATCCTATTGTCTTATTTAGGGATTCTAGGTCAGTCCTGTAGGCCCCACAATGTGAATGGGGATGAGTCATGTGGATTACACTTGTATCAGCAAGAGTCGCACTGGACCTAATCTGTGATTTAGTCAGCCTGTCAGACCCACATTCTCCCAGAATGGGGCTGCAAAATGCTTACAAACAGACTTCTGCTTCCCTATTCACTAATGTACCGATTAGACTGTCGGTTGAACTTCCTAGCAGCATGTAGCTCCACATGTAGTGCTACGAGTATGTGGCACTTGAGTGCAATGGCCTTGGTGTGCATGCAAATCATGGCCAGGGGTGTTCTCGCATCTCTGTGTTAGTTGTAAGTCATGGCTTACTGGAAGTATATGATGTGGACAAAGGTCTGCATTACCAGACATGTGTGGCGCTGGGATTGGTCAAGGGTTTGCTGCCTCCTATTTGTAGTTACACCTTTCCAGTGGTGTGTGTGTGTTGGGCCAAACACATGTCCTGCTTTCATAAGCTTCCTGGGTGTCCATGTTGTTTGAAATTGTTAGTTGTTTCTCCACCCCCCCACCCTCAAACACAGGCATGGGTTTGTGAATAGTGTACCTAGGACTGATGATACAAGTTTGGTACACAGACATGTAAATCAATTAATCTTTGGTCTGAACCTAGTATACACACTCAGGTTTGGCACATGAGTACTAAACCTGCAGATTTACAACTGCCGATCCATTTACAACTTGCAGATCATGTGGCCCTAGATTTCCATCCCGTACAATGACATTTGTAGCCCTGGCATTGGCGGAGGATGTGCTGCATGATTGTTAGCTGACAACTGGCAGAACTCTGATGCCAAACCATGCCAGTTGTTACCCATCTTGTAGGGTTTGGATGTGCTATGTGTGATATGACCTTTGTAGGCTGGCCTGCCATGTACTTCCTCAGGGACATTCAATGATCTGTATGATGATATGAGCTGTTACAAGTACAGTAGATGTATTGTCTGATTTACTTCTTGTGCCATTTCACACAATGCAGTTCCTAATGTAATTTTTTTCATTTGACTTCACAGCTGCTAATATGACACCCATCCAGGTGCGTGAATTCCAGAGGCGGGCAATGCGGTACCAGCATATAATGCAGGTAGAGTTGGGGTACCGAAGAATGGCCCGCAGATACAGGAATGAGCGTGCCTCTGGAGCCTGGCGGGCTTTCCCACAGGGTGGCCCTTCTTGCCCACCACCAGCACCACTACCACCCAGCAACAACATCAGGAAGTGCTCCAGGCCCTAGCACTGGACCACCTGCCGGGCAGCCCACAGACATTGACCATACATGGCCCCACACTTCCTCAGCTGGCACACAGACCACCCCAGCTCCAACTATTGACCATGCTGCTTTTGTGGACATGCAGCACAAAATGACCGTGTCCTCAGAAAAATTAGTCGCCTGCGGCAGAATGTTCGCCACTCAACCAGCAGGTGCGGTCCATTAAGCGGACCCTCCGGAGGGCCAACCTCTAGACATTTTAGATGGACATGATTCCCTCCCCTTCCCCCTCTTTCCTTATTCTTATACTTTGTGGGTTTAGGGGGCTTAGTGTTAGGTTAGTATAGGCTGTTAGTTTAGTTAGTGTTAGTGGGTGGGAGGTCCACATTATTTCAAATGTTTCTTTTTGAGTGTGTGGTACTATGTTGGGGTTCTTGCCTGTTTTGAAAAACAATATATATATATAAAATAAAATAAAAATATGCATTTGTTTAGTATAGGATAGTATGTGTTTAGGTTAGTATCTGTTGTCCTCCATGTGTCCCGTCTCATAAGGGGGGTGGGGGTTGATGTTTAGAACGTTTCGTTACATGTGATAAGTACGTTTAGCTTAGGTTAGTTAGGGACAGTTGTGGGTAATGAGTAGTTAGGGTAGATTAGGGTAGGTTTCTCTTCTGTTTTTACCATTTAATAAATATGTAGTAAACCCTTTACAGTATGTGTGAAATGCTTGTAGATCAGGGCCTTGGCATAAGTGTACATGATTTCTTTTGTATTACATTTGTGTCCTGTGCTACAAAAAATCCCAACTGAGCTGTAACATTGGCAGCTAACCCAAAGCTAACTTTGCGAAGATTTCACCATTCATTGCAACCACCAATCACAGTTACTATGGATCCCAATGTGTTTTTTTTTTAATAAGTATGTTTTCAATGTCACATACTGTGCTTCCAGATTTGGTATTGGGGACACTGTGTTATGTCTGACTGCAGTGTGATGTTCAAGGAAACCCTTATTAGCTGATTGGTAGTATCATGATCATGACTCACATAGATCATTTGTGACACTGTTCAGCATGATTACTCATTTGGATGTACACTCAGACACCTTCATTCATGCAGTTTGTTGACTGTTTGCTTAGATTTGTGGGCAATGTTATATGTGTTAGTATTGCATGGTGGCAACATTTTGCTGCCACTATTTAATGGCTTAGATATCCCTCGAGGAAGCATTATTCTGTCCAACACAGCATTATGGTGTATGGTTTATCTTTTCATCAGATATTACCCTCAGGAAGGGCAGAGTATGGTGCATTACAGGCCACTGTGCATAGTTAGCAGACTACATTATTTCAGGACAGTTGTATTGACAAGCTATGTAATTTGACAGGAGGCAAAATTCAGTGATCTACTGCACGTTTGATGTGTCACATTACACAGAGACAAAGTGGTTGTGGAAATGCAATTTATTGAAAAGTGCTCTAGTGCTATATGTACATTGTCCATGATTGTGAGACCATTATAGTGACATCTTCCATTGTGATCCTACACAAGTGCTAAAGGAAAATGCATTTGACATGCTGGGGTGATGTGTCAGACAGTGCAGAGGGACAGGATTTGCCAATGAGTAAGTAAGAGACAATCACTGGGCAGGCTGACAAGACATACAGTGGTTTGCAGAACAGTCATTGAGTACAGTTGTTGCAAGACTGGCATGTTACAAAGCGCTGGACCTTCGTAATAGGTGGCCATGTGGCAGGGACTAGTGCTTCCGGGTACTTTAACGTGTGAAGGTGATCTGTTCAATGTCTTCTTCTTCTGATGTGTGTGTTGCCTCCTCTGTCCTTGGTGGTGGTGGTTGTGAAGGGGCAACACACGCCTCAGTGTTTGAAGACATGGAGTCAGACATCCCGGTCGCTGCTACCTGTGAAGGCCTTAAGGGCAGTACTGCTGCAAGGAGGATCTGCTGGTTCTTGAGAATAGCAGCCACATCACGATGGAAGACTGCCAGGTCGGCCTTGAGGGGGTCATGATTGCATTTGTGCATGCAGTGGAAGGTTTGGGGTGGGAGGTATTGTGGCAACTCCCTTACTGCAGTGGTGAATTCCTTTACAGTTTGTTGTAGTCCTTGCAGGATGGATGTTAGCGCCTGCATGGCTGCTGCCTGATCTGCAGATGACATCATGCACGAACGCACCCCCTCTAGGCTGGCTGCCATAGTTTGCATCCCCACCCGCACCTCCTTGGCCAGCTCCTGCTGTACTCCGACTACAGTTCTCTCAAAGCTGGTGCCTGTGTCATCTGAGTCCTCAGCTGTATTGGAGCTGGCAGGTCTTACAATTGGGGTTGTGGGTGGGTCCTCTGTGATGGCTCCTTGTTCTGTGCTCCTCCTTGTGACTGAAGGTGGGGTCTGGAGAGTTCCAAGGACCTCTTGGAGGGTCTGGTGGCTGATGTTTGTCAGCTCGTCATCGATGTCATCAGGGTAGTCCTGGACAGGCATATCTGCAGGAGATCCATAGTCCTCTGCAATGAAATAGGGTACAATTAGTGTGTCTGTGTTGTGGCATTGGTGATGTGACATGCCTGCCTTGTGATGATTTTCACATTGTGATCTTGTTTTCTGTTCATTGCTCCAGTCTTTCAGATGGGCATTCTCCCAGGCCTATGTCGCACCTGCACGTCATATGTATTGTGGTAAGTTATTAGACTTGTCAGCATCATCTCCTCTAGGTGTTGGTTTAGGCCAGATAGTGATTTGCCACCTTCTTGTCCTACTCAACCCTCCTTCTACATCTATTCTCATGGTGAGACCTTTCACTGGCTGTGCGTGCTCTGATGGCACTAGCAGCACACTTAACAATCTGGACCTGCCCCAGTCTCTGATCTTTCACATCCACTTATATGTAGTTGAAATGTAGCGTATCCTATGCATAGCATTGTTATGGCACGATATGGACGTTAGCATTGGTAATGTGTACAGCTGATGTTGGGGAATGTGTGGACATTGGATTGCCCTGATAGTTGTAGCAGTTGCCTATTTCCTCCTCTGACTGTGCAGGTGTATTTCAGTGACCAGTTACATGTGTCCTCCCCCTCAATGCTGTGCCTGAGCAGTATGACATTTGGGATGTTGCATTGTGACCTAGGCACAGGATGGACCCTGGCATATGCTGCATGGGTGTGACCTTAGTGCTGTGTAGCTCCTACTGTTGATGACATTGGCTGATGTTTGCGGGAACTATGGGAATTCACAATTGACAGGACTGGAACACTTGTCTTGTTTCAGGGGATTGTTAAAGTTGTCATCCTCAACCCACTAATTTAGGTGTGTATGATCCATGGGAACATTACTGCCATTGGCTACTTGACCAGCCCACACAGCAGAGGTGGTAGTGGCAACTGTTGTCACTGTTACATTCCAGTTGTCGGTATGGCTAGAGGTTGTTAATTGGGCCCTAGTTAATGTAGGGGGTATAGTGGCTGACGTGTGACGGGATGTCAGTTTGACGTTGTGCCTTTCCCTCCTTGCGTGGCTTTGCCTTTGCTCCATCTTTGGCATGGCAGCATACCCCCATGGAACTGTTGTTGGTGTTGTGTTATGGTGTGCCCCAGCTTTTCTCTGTACAGGCCATGCCCCCATGCCATACCCTGCATGTGTGTTGTCTCCTGGTAGTCTGCGCTGTCCTGTCCTTGAATCCCTGTGACGATCTCCTCAGGGATGACGACTGCAACCATCTCCTCCATGTGGTCCAGGGCCTCCTGTGGTGCTGGACTCCCACCTCCAGTCTGCAGTGCTGCCTTCCTGTTCCTGGCCATCTTTTCCTTGGTCCTGCGCTTGCAGTCATTCCAGCGTTTCTTGCACTCGATGACTGTTCTGCGTACTTCTGCCACACTGTTAATCTTGTCAACAATTTGTTGCCATATGGGTCTCTCCTACTGATTGGCAACTTTGAGGTGACAAACAGTTGGTGCTGGTGTTCCGTCACCTCTTTAACCAGGATTTCCTGCTCCTCTGCAATGAAGCGACACTTTCTTTTCTTCTTCAAACTGTCCTGGGTCTTGTGTGGGTCCTCCTGGCTGGTTCCTGGTCTGTTGTCATCTTCCTGGGGTCTGTACAGGCATCTGGGATCCATTTTGGCTCTCCTCTGCTGAAATGTCTGTGTTTGCGGGGAATTTTGACGCTATTGCATAAAAAACCGCCACATATCCGTTTTGCGGTGTCGTACATCGACCCACAGTCATTTCCGCCGCGTTAACGTCGTTTTGCTTTACCACTTGACGCTGCAGTGTGCGTCAAAGAAAATGATTTACACCTGTGGTATGCGCTGCCGGCCGTCAAAGTATCAATTTGACGCCTGCACGGCGCACCGAAATGGCGTTAGCTGGCAGTAATGTTTTTGATGCAAAACTGCGCCGGCGCAGTTTTGCGTCAAAAAGTATAAATATGGGCCAATTATATTTTGTATGTTTTCGCCGCTATTGCGTCAAAAAATGACGCAAACATGGCACAAAAAAAGTATAAATATGAGCCTATGTTTTATGATATAACTTTAGTAATATGCATTTCTTTATCCAGTGTCCTTCTGGGAGCCCTAGTGAAACGGAAACATACTACTTTCTAGGTGTACCTCTGGCTTATATGCTGACATGACCCATGACACGTCTCCCTTACAAAACTTCCAACACAAGGTTTCAATGACTTCTACAAAGAGAAAGAGAGGTTCCAGAAACAGACAGACAGAGAAAACGGCAAAAGGTTATCTTCACCAGCTGTTTTCTATTGTCCGTGATATGTGCTGGAAAATGCGTGTACGATGCGGCATCAAGAGACAGATATAACCCCGGAGTTCATCTACTGATTACTGGCCTCCGAGTCCCTGGAGAAAAACTTGTATTCTGGCGTTAAATAGGATGCTTATAGATGCAGGGACAAGGAAGCCTTGGCTAAAGCAATTATTTCTCCTGATATATGGTCAAACCATTTCACCAATTACCTCTTACAACAATCCTGTGATTGTTTTTATTTTACGTGCCTTTTTCAGGATGTGCTTCTGAATAATTTATATATGGGAGACACCTGCTTGGATGCTCTTCCCACTCCTTTGTGCACACTCCATCTTCTCTGCCAGGTTGCAGGCAATGATGGCATTTGCTTCCCCCATATGGCCTATTATAGCTGTGCTGATAGCACGTAGCAGAGGCCTGGGTCATTAATTCTCATCAACCCAGATGGACCACGGGGTGTCATCACATAAATAGACTACTGTAGGGCATCTGATAGTTCAAAAAGCACCTGTCTTCAGTGACAGATGACACTTGAACCATCGGCTATGGTGTATAGGAACAAAGTAATATTTTATTTAAGACAGTGCATCTCAGCTGTACAAAACAGAACATGCTTTCAGTATCACGATTAAACACTGATAAACAGTAGAAGTATTACATTAAAAAACAAAAAAAGAAGAAAGCATAAGCTTGCAATGTACACTGCAAGAAGGAAATCTTTCTTATATGTTATGGTATCATCCACCAACTTTGAATAAAATGTGAAAGTACTTCAGTTTTCCATCTAAAGGTGATTTATCGGACTGTGCTTGTTAAAGTGTTTGCTCCACAATAGGAGTATTTCTGACTATGTGGCAGTGGTGGAAAATGTGGTTTGATTATGATGGGCCTGTTAAGCCCGTTTTGGTTGCAAACTCCTGTCTCGTGTTTGCTCCTAAACAGGATTACTGTTCATCTGCAATTTGTTGGTGTTTACAGCCACAATTTTGCAGGAAAACCTGAAACAAATTGCTGGTGTAAAGAGAGCTAAAAGTCCATTTATGCTATTGGTGTCAGATTACACCATAAAGTCATGCAAAGTAATCGACAGTCTTGATAAATTATTTACTTTAGAGTGCAAAACATTTTGTGCTGAAAACTTGCCCTTAAAGTAGGGTGAGTAGAGGTTTGCTCTACTTTGTGTCAAGAGAACGTTCCATGGAAGGTACGTGGGCATCGTAAAGCTACCAGCATGGATTTTAAAAATAGCAGACAGCAAAACAAAAGATCAAAAGACAATTGCCATTTCAAGTGACCAGGACTTTCACTAGCAATATGTCAGGTGGAGCCGAGAGCTTACAAATTATGCAAAATGGACCTAGCGTATCAGTTTCTCTCAGCAGCTACACCACAGATTTTTACCTTCTTCTTCCTTTCCTTGCTGAACCTGTTTTTGTTTGTTTTTAGGACTCTATGCACTTTCCCATGCTAAGCAGTGCTAAAGTGATTGTACTCTCTCTCCTTTAGACATGATAAAATTGGCCTACACCTGATCTCCACATTTTATTTACTTGTAAATCCCTAGTATATGGTACTACATGTACCCAGGACCTATAAATTAAATGCTGCCAGTGGGAAGCAACTCTCTAATGTAGCCTTTTAAAACAAGTCTTAAGCCTGCCACTGCAGCCTGTAGTGCAGTTTTAAACTGTCATTTCGACCTGGCAAAATAAACTTTTTGCCGGGCCTGAGCCTTCCTTTTCAATACTTATCCATCACATCTAAGGTAGACCCGAAGGCTCAAATGGCAGGGTGCATTGTACTTCAAAAGTAGGGCATGTGGGTTTAAGTTTTCAATATCCGAGCAGTTAAAAATCTCCTCAAGTGATTTTTCATGGTTTTAAGGCTATCTCTCCCACAAATTAACACAGGGTTACCTTTTTACAATAAACAAGTGATAACTTTAGTTTGAGAACAGATAGAGGTATGCTCTTAACACTCATTTGAACCTGTTTTAATAGTAAAGTCCGATTTAAGTTACAATTTTAAATTTTAGAAAGTTGTCATTTTTCTGCCCAAACCAAAAGTGCCTATCTGTCAGTGTCCTTCATCTCATGACTGTAAATGGCTATGCTGTTGTTGGTTATTTACTGCTATTAGACAGCTAGACAAAGGAGACCTAGTTGTAAAGGGAGATAGTCTTTCTGGCACAATGGCTGGGGAAGAGCTGTATCCTGCCCTGATTACACTTCAAATGGTTCTGCTTACAGCACACAAAGGAACCTGACTCCACGTGTGCTCTTGCCCTCGCCACCCTAGACAGTTTGGAGAAAGGGGGAGGAGTTTGGAGAAAGGGAAAGGGGAAAAGATGATCAGAACCAGATTTTGTGGTAAGTCAGGAAATTCTACAGCATAAGGGCTGGCACCAATTAAAAAAGTGGGACCTTCATAACCTCTCACCAGAACACTCCTGGGTCTGTGGAAGATTCAAAAGAAGGACTACCTGCTGTCTTAGGAAGAGGGAATACCCTACTCCTTGAAAAAGGATTGGACCTGCTTGCCTTGAGGGCAGGCTACCCAGAGGGACTCCAAAGAAAAGTTGGTTGACCTGTGAGAGATATTGGGACACAACAAGCTTACAGAGGCCTCCTTACAACTGCTCAGCTGACCAGCAACAACTGGGCCTTCCAGGACCTTCCTGAGCCCTTCTACTGGCCTCAGCTGGAGTGTGTCATGATCCTGAAGAGGTGCCTCCCAGGAACCATTGGCTGGCATCAGCGAGAACTCCTCCTGAGGAAAAGGTGAAGACGTTTTGGGATACTTGTGACCGTGAAATGAGCTCTTTGTGTTGAGAATCAACTGCTCACAATGACCACCAACATGGAGCTCCAGCAGGGCATGCTCTTTGCATGGCACTGACCATCTGCAATGACAACCAACGCGAACCTGCACTTCGCTCCAACAGTGACCATCCACAATGATAAAACAGTGGACATGCTACAGCAGGAGCTGTCCACGATTCTTGACCTACTCCTCACGCAGACAGCCTCCGACTCGCAGCCCTGCCAACGTGAATGGTGCCCTTCACTCTCAACTTGGGAAGGTAACTTTTTACAGAGACTAACCTATTACCAATATCTGGCTTGCACTCCATCGAAGTCGGCCTGAATTTATGACTTTCCCCTGGTCCAGTGCAGCCAGATAACCACCAGTGGTGCTTTGTGCTTCTTGGCACTATTTTCATTTAACACATTAAAAAGTATTGTTCTAAATTGGTTTGTGATTTTTCTTGTGTTTCCACTTTAACATTGTTTTTATGCTGCATAAATACGTTACACATTGCCTCTAAGATAAGCTGGACTGCTACGAGCAAAGATACATGAGTGTTAAGCACTGGTATATTTAGTCACTTTAATGATTTACCCTGCATGAATTGTGTTTATTATTTAAATAGGGTGTCCATCCCTCTCAAATAACAAACCAATTTCTTACCTAACTGATATACAATGGTTCTCATAAAATGCCACTTTTCTTGCCAGGTTAGAGAATGGATCATTATTGCTTCTGGGCCTTCTAATTCCATGAAAGGTTAGTGAATAATACAAAACCATGACAAGTTTCAAGCAAACAGAAAACAACATTTGTATTTGATTAATAGTTGCTATAATTGTGATCACATATATGGTTATCATTTCACTTCATAGGTGTATATGAACAGAATATAGACAGATTTTAAATATGTTCACACCAGGCGTTAACTAAGAGAAATATGTATATTTCTCCTACCATTTTACACCAACAGCATACATCCAATGTCTGATATGTTTTAAAGTTTGTCAAAGCATACCATTGATTTCCTGGCAGGGTATCTTTGCAGCACAAAACCTATTGCAGACATCACCCACATATCTTTGCACTAGGCAAATCTCAAAATTAAGCTATTTTAAAGTATGGCTTGCCAATGGAGATGTCTACAGATGTACTGGTATTCATTTTCATAACATATACACAGTGGACTCTGTCTCTGCTCCACAAAATTATTACCTTCTGGAGCAGCACTATTGGATGTTTGGTGTATCATTTCACCTTTTGGAATGCTTGCATTGCTATGACATTTCAAATGTACAGTGAATCATCACACATTAAGGGACTCATTTACGAGGCCCTAGCGGCACCGGAGCATCACTTTTTGTGACGCTCCGTTGGCTCTGTGCACCATATCTCCAAGGTGGTGTTAAGCCACTTTTCCAGGCTTAATGAAGCCTTGTAGATATAGGCTGGCCCGATGCAGTTTTCTGCAGCTAAGAGGCATGCAATGGGTGTTTCTGTGGATGTACTCATGCAGCATCCATTGCTTTTTGACACTTGACATTTAAAAGAAATCGAGTGGCACAACAAGGAGAAATACTTTTATTTCTCCTTGTTTTTTGCTCGTTCTATGTGTACTGCTTTGCTTAGAAGAAACAAATTACCATTAAAGATTGTTTTCATTTGCAACGCAGCTATCCTTGCATCATGGCGCAGTGGTGGCTGCATTGGCGCTAGGCAGCTATTTTAGCACCAGTGGAGGGGGAAACACAGGGATGTGCCGTATTATTTTAGATACGGCACATTCCTGCATTTTGTAAATGGGGCAGCTCGGCACAGCAAGATTTCTTGCGGCAATGGGCTATGTCCTTTCCTTGTAGATGAGGCCCTCAATATTTTTAACTCATAAATACATAGTACACCAAAAGCAACTATTTTATTTGGAGCTGCATCATACTTTAAAAAAAAATCCAGGGCCCGAAATGCAAGCACAACCTACGGGCTTTGCCAGTGCTTGTTCCCATTAAAATGGTTGTATTTTCACCTAGGCTAAAATGCTGCATGAAAGTCAACGCACCTGATATAACAGGCCATCTCACATATTTAATTTTCCTATTGGCACCCTGTCAGCACCCAAAACAAAATAATGAAAGGCTTGCTGCATATATAGTCAAAAATAGTTCTGTGTGTGTCAATTCCTTTTTCTCAATTTAAAGATTAGACTCCCTTTTATTCGAAGGACTTCTCTACCATGTCAAATGTAGCTCACACCCAGCGCACCAGTAGCATTATAGCATCATTATTTCAACGAGGACTTTCCACCTTTCAAGGCAGGTAGGATAACGTGTACTATATGGCGATTTACTTCACACGTTTGATTGGGCTGGGATGAAGCACATTTTTCATCTTGGTGAGTCAACGCAAAATTGGTAAATATGTATACTACAGTATCTCGAAGTTAGAAATACCTGTAATGTTTATTGTAATTGCACACAGACTTGATGTATTCGACGCTTAACCACATAATCCAGTTTCCATTCTTAGGCAACCTAACCCAGTGCCTCGGTCCAGAAGAGAGTAAACATCTACCTGATCAAGTCAACCAAGTCTTCCAAGAAGAATTCAAGAAAAATAAGAAATAAGTTCATATTCTTAGTATCACCACTCATATATCCGCAATATTGTTAAATCACACAGCAACCATGTTTATGAAACTCCACAAAAAACTAACAAACGATTCACTATAAAAAGGGAGAATTGATAGCAAATGAGTAAATTAAGGGGGTTATTACAACTTTGGAGGACGTGTTAATCCGTCCCAAAAGTGACGGTAAAGTGACGGATATACCACCAGCCGTATTACGAGTCCATTATATCCTATGGAACTCGTAATACGGCTCATGGATATCTGTCACTTTACCGTCACTTTTGAGACGGATTAACACCTCCTCCAAAGTTGTAATAACCCCCTAAATCTTTTATCTGCAAAGCATGTACAAAATGTAATGAAGGGCACGAATAGGCACTGTAAACAATGGAGTGAACTTTTTATATGGAGTGGAAATGTTCAGAGAAATGTCTGCAGTCAAACTGACCAAACAGATTATCAACAGCCTGACAACCCTCTTCCAGCAACTGAACAGTAGGGGCTCGTGGGGTACGAAAGGGGCGGGGTGGCAGGGCCAGATAAATATTAATTTAAATTAAAGAAAAAATAAAACCACTTACCTTCCCTCGCCGCCGCTCCGCTCTTCTCCTCTCCTCTGTCGCTGCACTCAGGTACAGGCTCCCAGCCTGCCCAGTGGCCAATCCTGCCGCTGCACAGAGCAGCGTCAGGATTGGCTGGGAGCCCCTAGCCAGGATGCTCCCAGGCTGACTGGGAGCCTGTGCAGGCTCTCTCCAGTCTTGCAACTGGGTTGTTGGGTTGGAGAGACCCTACTGCGCATGTGTATATAGCCGGCCCAAGACAGCTGGCCAAACATACATGCGCAGTGAGGTGGAGCGCTGAGCACTCCATCTCGCCGTTCTTCACCCCCATGGCCCGCTCCTTTGCCAGAAAATGATAATCAAGACAGTATATTATTGTTTTCTTGCAAAAGTTGAACAGCTGCTGCTGCTGGCGGGGAATAATGCTCCTCCGCCCTAACGGAAGAGCTGCCCCTGCAACTGAAACACGGCTACCACAATGCCATCTGAGATGAACCCATCATAAAGGACTTTCATTGCACTACACTACTTTAGTTATTTTCATTGCAGATAAACTTTTATTGTGCTCAAGCCAGTTCGATTCAAACATGCTTACACCATACAATCTGTCAATGAGTTACTTTCCTCTAACCCAGCTCAAGCGTTGGTGTATAAACACTTTGGATTCCTCATATGTTTGCCTAAAGTTTCTAGTATTTATAAAATATGAAACTTAATCAAACATTTTGCCCCTTGCTATTCAGCCATTTCTCTATATCAAGCGTTCCTCATCCCCACCAGTAATCCTTGATGTTGTCGACGATCTTTAAATATTAAAAAGATTTTAGTGATAAGCATCTTAACGTTTTTCCATTTTTTAACAGTTCTGTACGGCTATCATTTTTTCTGACAATATGCTCCAAGTCTGCTATATTCCCCTCCTGTCTTTTAGTCACCGTTCATCTTATGTTTTCCACTATTTCTAGTCCCACAGTTCTTTTCACTTTTAAACACTGTAGGCAACATTAGAAGCATTGTTCATCCCTGTACTAGTCCTTGTGTTACATCTTATTCCAACTTCCCTGAACATCCACAAGCTTAATTTCAAGTCATTTAAAGCATTTCCCTGGTCAAATATATATTCATGAGGATACTCTTTATCAACTTTCTAGCTTTTTAAACAGGTTCTTTTTCTAAGAATGGTTTTAATTATACTACACTTAATTTCTAAAGCAATATTATCTATCTCTCCAAATTGTTTCTAGCTACAGTTTGGATGATACTTGAACCAGACTGCTGTATGATGTAATTATGTATTAGTTAAGATAATTTCTTACTAGAGCTAATAACTGTTTACATAAAACACGTATGATTGAAATATTATTTCATCCTTTCAGGGTTATAGTGAGTAGGTCTTAATTTTCGTAAAATGGGTAAGATAAAAACATTTCTAGGGGCAGCATAAAGAGAACAAAAAAGAAGAAAATTAGAAGTACTCTGCTTTGAGCTAGCATCACACGGACAGGGTGGTAAATCTTTTTGCCAAATACACTGATTAGGGAAGGCCACCTTAAAATGAATCAAATTCAATCTAAATAGAATTAAAAGAGAATGTATTTTTGGACGTGGGAGCCAAATCAAATAGGGTTCCATGTGTGAGGCCGTGACGATCTGAGCATAAGAATCAAAAGAACTATGGAGTCTTAAATCTAAAATATACTCAGCGTGACGTAATTTCAGCAAAGATCTTGCATTTGTAGTTAACGATTGTGGTTCTTCAAACATATACCTAAGCCCCAGTTTTTCAAAAGATGTTCGCAGATACGAGAGCCAAGGAATCCTATTTGATTTGGCCAACTGTAAACATTCAGTAATACATTCCTGCACAAGACTTGCCGCTGGATTCGACCAACAGCTAATCCACAGCAAGAGAGGGGCAATAGAGACCGTGTCCTCTAAAAATCATTGGCTCACTTCCTCGTGACTAATGATGTTTGCTATACACTTAGGTATCATCAATAACCTACGTATAAATTTATTCTCAACACGTTGGAGAGTGGGTACTTTAGTATAACCCCAGACACCTGCCCCATATAAGGCTGCTGAAACACACATGGTGTTACAATCTGTGGAGAGGGTCTATGGCCCAGTTTGCGGGTAAAACGGAAGATCGCTTCAATATTCCTTACCATTTGCTGGGTCTTAAAATTAAGGTGGGTACTTCATAGCATGGAAGAGCTTACATGTATACCTAAATAACAAAAATTCTTTACCTTATTAATAATATTGCCCCCCATAGTAAATTGTTTAGCCTTAGTATTTCGGGGGCCACATGTCATAACAAATGTCTTAGAATAGTTAACTTTCAAATCAAGATCCAGCATAAAATTTAAAAAAAGATCCAACAGGCCTCGTAAGCCATTTGCAGTACGAGCAATTAGTACGGCATCGTCTGCGCATAAGAAAACTGGGAGCAATCTCTGGCCCATCTTTGGTACATCCTTCCCGTATTTTATCAAAGAGTCGTAGAGCCCATTTATATATATAGCAAAAAGAAAGGGGCTAAAATACATCCCTGTCTTACTCCCCTAGTTGAGGAAATAGGGGAGGTTTTCTGACCAGATGGGCCTAACTGAACTGTCACCTTTAAATCTGTGTGGAGTCGCTTTATAAGCTCCAGCAGGGTCACATCACACCCCAGGGTTTCCATAATTTGCCATAGCTTCTTTCTGTTTACCAGATCAAAAGCGCTAGTTAAATCAATAAATGCCATATGAATGGACTCCTTTTTGGCAGTTACGTATTTACTAAGAATGAGATGCAAGTTTAAGACTTGCTCAACTGTGCCTAGACCTGGTCTAAAACCAAATTTATTTGGAGATAAAATCTGTACCTCTGTCACCCAATCCTCCAGACGAGATAAAATCACACCGCCCAGAATCTTGGCCGTAGAATCAATAAGAGATGTTGGTGTATAGCAAGAAGGATCTTGTCTATAGCCTTTTTTAAATATAGGAATAATAGTTGCCAATTTCCATGAGGAGGGTATATTACTTTTAACAACGCTTCTTAGCAAATTTGTGACTAAGAGGCCCCAAAGATTAGGCATAGACTTAAAGATATCAACAGGAACTCCTTCAGGGCCAGGGGCCTTCCCTTGCCTTGATCAATTAATGGCTCCAATGACCTCATGAAGATCAAATGAAATATCTAAAGCATTTGTATTTGGGTCTACATTAATCTGTTTAGTAATATTATTCTCCTTAATCAAAATATCATTGTCTGGGTAAAATACTTTCCTAAAATGATTCAACCACATATCCTCTGTAATAAGACAATCATCAGCCTTGATATCACTATCTGAAAAATATGAATGATTTACCACCCTCCAAAATGTTGACATGTCCTTCAAGTCAGAGGCAGCCAAAAGCTCTTCCCATGCCTTAGTCCTTATTTCTAATTTCCTTTTTTCCAAAGTGGCCTTATACTCAGCCCTAGATAATTTCATTAAATAACGAGAAGGAGGAACTATTTTAAGGGCTTCTTTTAATTTTTTATGAGCAGCTGAACACGCGGAATCAAACCATCTATGGGCAGCCAGACCCAGGGGAGGCCTATCCACCATCAAAGCATGCGAAATAACATTACTTAAAAGTTTGAATTCTTGGACTATGTGGTCATGGTCTGACTGCTGAGACAAACAGATGTTGATAGAATCTAACCTAGATCTTATAATTTCCTGATTAAATAACATTGGATTTATTTTATTCCATTTCAGGCGTAGGCCAAAATTTGAATGGAAAGTGGTATTTCTAGTCAGGCCCTTATCCTTAAAGGTCTGGTTAATATTTAAGTCTAGTTTGATACATAAGGGATTATGGTCACTAGCACAGTGAGGAATAATCTTAAAATCGCAAATTAAATGATAATCTGGGGAACCAATAAGAATAAAATCAATGATACTCCCCTTCGAGTTCCCTGTAAAAGTAGGGATATTTAAGGCATCTAGTGCCGCTTTCTCCATTACATGAACCAGATCAAACTTACATAGGAAAATATTCAAAGCTTCTCCTTCAATTGAATAAATAAAATGGGTTGACGACTCTCTGCCCTCAGTTGGGATGGCACACAGTTCTGGGAATTCCTGACACATAAGGGAGTATTAAAATCACCAACCCAGAAAACAACTAAATCTTCATCCTGCAATTCGGTGGATGAGTCAATAAAATCTGCAACGTCCTCTAGGTTTCCCTTGAGGAAACCCCGCGGAACATTATCATAAAAATGTAAAATCAAAATGCCTTTACTTCCCCTAATAGATAATAGGACTAGCATAAAGTAGGGTGAAGACCAAATTAATGACACCTTCAATAATGGTAGTCGTAAGGAGACAAGAACTAAGAGACCTCCTCGTGCCCTTCCCATTGAGGAAGTTGCTGCCGGTTGATAGAAAGATGAGTACCCATCAAAGAAGAACGTATCTTTTGACCAAGTCTCCTGTAAACAAATTATGTCAAAAGATGATATGAGACTCATCCAATCCAAGTTATTTATTTTGGACTGAAGCCCCGCAATGTTCCAACTGATCAATGTTATAGGTCATATATATCAATTCACTCTCATATGTCAGATAATCCCTCATTTTAAAAAGAGTTTTAATTAGGGCCTGATTACAAGTTTGTCGGTCGGTCGTGCCCTAAGGTAACTATAACTCACACCATTACAATGCAAATATAATTACTCAACATATTACATCATTACATCATTGATGACAGCTTCTGTGGCATCTTGATAGCATCACTGCAATGTTTGCAATAACTTAATTGATGAGAAAACTGTACATGGCGGGGGCATAAGTTATAGTTACCTTAGGCCGCAAGTTAAAGTTGTTTGAGTTACTTCTGAATATCAATGATTTTGTGAGTGTAAATTCAGAACCTAGCTATTACGACCCTGTAACCTTTGATTTAGAGATATATATATATATATATATATATATATACATATACAAATACACACATATATATAGATATATATAGATATAATTAAATTAAACAACTATTAAATTATATATATATTTGTGTGTGCTTGTTAAAATAAGTATATATTTATATATATATTTTTTAAATAGTGTAAATATATTTTATTTACATTACATTACTGTTATACGTCAATATTTTTATTGTTTACTATTTTTAACTATAAATATATAAAAACAATTATTTTTTGTGCTCAATATTTCTGACATGTTATTTCTGGATCACAATATTTAGAATTTCAACATTTTGTCAGTGAACCAGAAGATGCTTATTAATCTAAAGGGATGCAGAAAGTTGGGGTTGTAAGCAGCAGAAACTGGAAGTTGTCTATGTAATCAACAAGGGTCGTAATCTTTGGCACAGTCTGAATGCTACTGCACCAAAGATGACTTATTTCTTATTTGTGTTCTTGGACAAGCCTCATGAGAGTTGGTGGAAGCTTCTGCAAGACTTGCACAAGGGACTCATGTGGGATACAATTGCCATTATAACCAAGGGAAGTGCTCTGGGGGACAATACGGTGACTGTGCTTGATAGAGGAAAGGAGGGGGCTGGGGCCTTTGGTGATTTAGACATTTTTCAAAGAATCTGCATGCAGAACCAGAAAATGGGTTAAGCACACAAATATCTATGGTGCAACATTTGGTGATCAACATTTGGCTGCGGGCATGGTCGTTTTGGCTTTGTCTTACAGACAGACCGTGACTCTGTTAGCATGAAAATGAGTGAAATAAACTTGGAATTGGGAAGAGAGGGTAGGAACATGGAGAGAGGTGGGAAGTAGGGATGCTGTTTCTCCCACATGACTGCAAGAACATCTACTTAATGTATTGTGTTGGAGAAAGGGGTGGAAGGATTTCTCAGGGGCTATTAAGTGAAACTGTTCTTGACATGCATCCTATCTATCACCTCTTTGTCAATGTCTAAGCTGTATAAAGCTCTGCCCCAGCCCATTCACCCTATTAACGGTCTCTACCCACGTCCTGCTAGCAGCATCATAGATGAAACATTCAGCACTGCTCGGCAGGATGTATTGTTCAATGCATGTAGTGCCTACAACCTATAAAACATATGCATGTATTTAGCGACGTGTAGGGCACCTGTCGTTCAATATCTTCCTCTTATTTTGTAAAGTTCATATCTACAACCTTCAAATCTTTCCATATGAAAAACCTTCGGTCATACCCACAGCAGACAGCATCTACAGAGTAAGAGTGTCATGAACATTGCGCATTGCTGTGTATGTTCTGTGGGGGATTTCATATCAGCTTATTGATTTCTCCTCTTACAAGTAATTTCCGATGCAGAAGACATCCATTATTCGCATATTTTCTACTTAATTTTACTCTGTCATTGAGCTTTCCTGTAAGCAAACATTGCAATATGTATATATGTATTTACATGTGTTTCTGAAATAGGAAAAATGTGCATCTATTTGAAACAAAGCCACAATTTACAAGCAAAAGTCTGTTTTAGTTCTAGAAGTAAAGATACGCCTCTGCACGCGGGCATTCGCTATGGATTTTTAGTAAAGTTCCATGTAATTATAAGCACAGGATGTAATTTTACCATACAAATGAATTAAGAGTAGGTATATAATAACTGAAACCGATACATCGCCTATGAATTTACTGCACTGGTTTTCCTGTCTGATCATGGCTAGGCTTTTACGTTCATTATTTCAGTTTCTCAGTTGTTTCCTGGTCGTGGTGAGCTTGTTTCTGGACGTCCAGCAGCAGAATCAGACTGGGACAGAAAATAGGACATGGCACCAAAATAAATCGACTCCCACTAGTGAATTAGATAGCTAAAAAAGTGGCCCATGTTTGCACACTGGTCAGTGGAAACATTTCCCAGTCATGTATTCAGATACTGGGGTTACCTGAAGGTGAAACGCCAAAAAAGACTACTTCAGGAAGGGAAACATCCTGAACAACTAGGTCTAAACCACTACTTGCCTGAACCACTACTGCTAAACAACTAAAAAGTCTCTACAACTAAGTACTGAACAACTTATGTCTAAACAACAATTGTGCCTGAATACCAATTGCCTGAACAACTAATTTTAAGGTAAGGTTTTCTTTTTGTTTTTTTATGGTTTATTACTTGTTTAGTAATACTAAACCCACAAAAATGAGGTACCATTCTTTTTGAAAGATGTGTGGGAACTTCCATTGGTAGGAAATTCGTGGCAACCCACAGATTCCAGAACTTTCAGTCACAGAAATATAGGGAAAATAGGTTTGTTGCCAAAGGTTAAGGTTTGCAAGAGCTTTAGGATAAAATTACATAGTGAGAGCTGCACAAGTCATACACCCCTGGACTCCACAGCTTGTGTAGTATTCAGAAATGTGTGGGTTGGGGAGGTTTCTCTGGGTGGTGTAACAGCCAAGCCACATAATCCACTGCTACCAACATTGCGAAACAGGGTGGTTTTTACTGGAAAAATGGATGTGTCCATGTTGCTTTTTCATTTTTATGTGGAGACATGCGGGAACACTGGGTGATTGTGTAGTTTGCGGAACAAAATACAAATAAGTGAGTGATCTTAGCCATTTATGCACAATTTCAAGTGGTGCAGGTCATTTTGGGGAAGTGAGTGAGATCAATGCAAGTTATATCACCCTGGACACCGCCGGGTGTTCAGATCTCCCAAAAATAAGGGATTGTTACTCAATTTTCCAAGTGAAAACACCACTAAAACCTGTTAGTTTTGGCACCTCCAGAAGTGATAGCTTCAAAGAGAAAATACTAATCATAGTATTAGAATATTGAAACCATGCTTACTGAACATGAGTCATAAAGCCTCTTCAATGCACTAACCACCATTCACACACCATCCATGCTCCATATACTGCCAGCAATCCATCCAACACATCAGTGCACTCACATCAACATACAGCTGCCATTCAAGGGCCCATCACATTCATATGCCTCTTACCCAGACATCAACCTACTTGCCTACAAACACACCAAAAACAAACCTCTATAAACACATATGGTCAGCCATGTTGATGGTTGGTGCCTCAACAACCTTAAAAAATGAATACATTGTTTGGCTAAGTTTTTACTACCTTCATGTACCCTCCGTTGACATTCTGAGCATTACTGAATGTATACGTACTAAACGTTCACTAATGACTCCCATAGGAGCCACATGAAGCTCAGGAAGAAGTGTATTTCATGCACTTACAGTGCACTTGTGTTTAAACCAACTCCTTCTAGTTTGTGGATGTGAGTTGTGGGCGCTGGAAAATGCATTGATACGTAGGTTCCTCAAACTGAATGAGCATTTCTAAGTTTGTCACTAAGGTAAGCAGGCTGGGGAACACTGTCCTAAGACCCCTAAAATGCACACCCTAAACTGCAAAGGACTTTAGTTTTTGGCACACTAGGTAGCCAGTGAAAACGTATCATATGTCTTGTCCAACGTTATGTGCAGTGCTATGAATGTAATGGTCATGTCATACAGCAAGCTGAACTTCTACTATCTTCTGACGGAGAATGAATATGGCAAGCAGGGCACAAATGTGACACATATGTGTAGTGTTGGGTGCAGAGTTCTCTATAATGTTATGTGTATTTGTGAAATGCATTATTACCTTCGAGAGTATCCTGCCTCTGACGCAGGAGCAATCAGGGCTGATCCATGGACTCACCTAGTTGAAGAGCAAAGTCTTCAGCTCCATATGCAATTCTTCATTTTTAGAGGTGGCACTGATGTGTAGGGACAGGTCATTACATTCTTCAGGCCGGCGGTAAAACAAATGGAATCACGACCATAGCTGAAGAAACTGCCAACATAGACAGCCACTTTAACACTCCGACCGCCACGGCGGTACAAACAAACAGCATGGCGGTCACCACCAACAGACAGGCGGAAGACAATGTACCGCCCACACTATTATGAGAGGCCAATCCACCACCTTTTCCGGGGCGGAACCAACGCGAACAAAAACACGGCGGAAACAGGACTTGGGACACTCACCTCTACACAACCCACGAAGAACCAGGACGCCATGGAGCCAGAACTCCAAATCCTCCCTGCGATAGTCTTCGTACTCCACTACCAGGAGCACAAACGATGGCGGCGACGACCACAGTGAATACTGCACCTACAACACAGGGGAGGGTGGAGGGAAAAGAGAGTGACACACACACGCAACACGCGACATCCCCACCCTTACCCACAACAACACACACACCAATACATGCTGCAACATTAGATTTACACCCCCCAAACCCCCCTGGAAGAACGCAATGACAAAAGGAAATGATTGTAACGATTGTAATCAATAAAAATCCATTAGTCAAAAGTTGAAATACAGTATAAAAATTATGTACACCAACTATACAAGTCCGGACAGTGCACCATTCATAGTCCTTGGACCACTAGGCCCAAAATGCATGGGCGAGGCACACACTCGATACCAGACTCCAAACGGAGAGAACACTGCTGGGGCATCAGATCGAAATGAAACAGGCACCTCAGGGGGAAGGGAAGGGGGGACACCTCAGCCACATGAGTGCACAACGCCAGCTCCTCTAGGGGGCTCCATGCTCATTGATGTATCCTGGGGAGTGCAAAGCCACAGTCTCTCAAGTCTCTCCAGTGGGTGGTTTGCCCACTGCTGCATCCTGGGAAGTGCAAAGCCACAGTCTCTCAAGTCTTTTCAGTGGGTGGGTTGCCCACTGCTTTATCTTGGGGAGTGCAAAGCCACAGTCTCTCAAGTCTCTCCAGTGGGTGGTTTGTCCACTGCTGCATCCTGGGAAGTGCAAAGCCACAGTCTCTCAAGTCTTTTCAGTGGGTGGGTTGCCCACTGCTTTATCCTGGGGAGTGCAAAGCCACAGTCTCTCAAGTCTTTTCAGTGGGTGGTTTGCCCACTGCTGCATCCTGGGGAGTGCAAAGCCACAGTCTCTCAAGTATTTTCAGTGGGTGGTTTGCCCACTGATTCATTCTGGGGAGTGCAAAGCCACAGTCTCTGAAGTCTCTCCAGTGGGTGGGTTGCCCACTGCTTTATCCTGGGGAGTGCAAAGCCACAGTCTCTCAAGTGGATGCCCTTCTCCACTGGTTCTGGAGGGGGCTTTGTGCCCAGAGTGCTTTATCCTGCCAAGAACTGAGGTAGTGGATGTCTTTTTCTACTGGTTCTGAACGGGGCTTTGTGCCCAGAGTGCTTCATCCTGCCAAGGACTGAGGTAGTGGATGTGACACTCCATTGACGGTGGTGCAACATGCAGGCTGGCCAGGCTCCTGGAACTGACCACCAGCCTTGTATGACTGACCACTGGGATGGCAGCCATGACTGCGGTGGTGCCACTTGCTCAGGATATCGCAGGCCGCTGGCGGTGCTGGTGGATGTGTCAGTAGCGGCGTGCTTGCACCGGACTCTGTGGCATCGGTGCTTGCAGTGGACTCTGTGGCATCGGTGCTTGCGACGGGCTCTGTGGCATCGGTGCTGGCGGCGGGCTATGTGGCATTGGTGCTGGCGGCGGGCTCTGGAAACGGTGCTGGTGGCGGTCTTTGTGGTGGCGGTGCTGGTGGCGGGCTCACTGACTGCGGTGCTGGTGGCGGGCTCACTGACTGCGGTGCTGGTGGCGTGCTCAGTGTCTGCGGTGCTGGTGGCGGGCTCAGTGTCTGCGGTGCTGGCGGCGGTGCAGGTGGCGGTGCTGGTGGCGATCTTGTCCACCGTGCAGGTTGGCTTGTGACATATGCCATCTGGGACAGTCTGGACTGGCACCAGAAAAACTCTGTCAAGCCTATTTGCAGTGAGCAGTACTCCAGTTAGGATGTTGTATTGACTATGCATTCACCTATCATTACAAGTCACACTCTTGAGTGGGGTCCTAAGGTCCTGGAGAGTGTCTTTCACTTGTGGTGGGACCTCCACAATGAGAAACTGCAATGCAGAGGTCCCGCCATGAGATGAGTGCGGGTCCCCCACTATGACTGCGAGGCTCTGCTACAAGTGCAGAGGACCTTTGTGAATCAGGCCGCATTGTGTGTTTAAGTCAATGCCCTTACTCATTCCTTGTCATTTAATATGCAGCCAGCATCTGTCTCCCATTTATTTCTAAACTTGTTGAAATAATTACAGTTGTGGATGTTGATTTTTACTGAGACAAGTCTCGGATGATCATCTTCCTTGACTTATCGGCCAATTCCTTACCCTACACCACCAGGTCCTCCACACCACTTTTAGGGCCAGATGTAGGAAGACTTTTGCATGGTGCAAACTGCGAAAATCGCAGTTTGCGCCATGCAAATTGCTCATCGCAGAATGCGGTCGCAAAGCAATTCGCAGTTACCACCAGTGTCACACTGGTGGTAACCCATTCGCAAAAGGGAAGGGGTCCCCATGGAACCCCTTCCCCTTGGTGAATGTTGCCAAAAATGTTTTTTCAGAGCAGGCAGTGGTCCAATGGACCACTGCCTACTCTGAAGAAACAAAACCAAATGGTTTTGTTATTTTTTTGTATTGCAACTTGTTTTCCTTTAAGGAAAACGGGCTGCTATACAAAAAAAAACTGCTTTATTTAAAAAGCAGTCACAGACATGGAGGTCTGCTGTCTCCAGCAGGCCACCATCCCTGTGAGTGCAGGGAATCGCTATGGGGTCGCAAAATGCGACCCACCTCATTAATATTAATGAGGTGGGTCTTTGCGACCCCATAGCGATTCGCAGACAGTGTCTGAGACACCGTTCTGCATCCAAATTTCCGAATCGGAAATTGCAAGTCGCACCGACTCGCAATTTCCGAATCGCCAATTCGGATATTGCTACATCTGGCCCTTAGTGTTTTCGATTGTCCCTCATTGGTTCACCTTCTTACCCTCAGAATCACACAAATGTGTCTAAATGAAATGATCTTCTCCTTATTTTCTCCCCCTGGACTCCCTGTTGCATTAAGCATGCCCTAGTCATTCAGTCTCTCATCAACTATGTTTAATTCACGTCACCTCGTACTGCATCAATAAGAAAGCTCTGGCTTCCACACCTTGTATTCATGCTAATGTACTTTTTAATTTACCAGAAGCAGCACTGCATCACCATCTGAGGCAACGTTTGTATGTATTGATACCTTAAATATAATAAAGCAAAAAACTAGATGGGGACATTAATGCCAAAACGCACAATTTTAGAGCTTGTCAAAAGCAAGGGATTTGGTGGTTCTTCTCCGTGTTGTTCTTGAAAATGCGTCTTTTAGTTGTCTTGTAAAGTGTTCACAAAAAAACTGTAGAATGAAACCTGTGATTTATATTTATGGTGAGGTAAACATGCACCCCTGACCTCCTGCTGTCTTATAAGCCCTGAGCACCAGAAGCAATTTATGAGGGTCATTCTAAATAAATATTAAGTAGTCAAGGCCACAAACTGACAGGGAGGAAAATCAACAGCCGCAGAAATCAGGTACTGGATCAATAAAACAGATTATGGCTCACAAACTAGTGTGAGGCACTCGAAGGTAAATGTAGCTTACACTTCATCTGACAGGGCTCTTTGAACTAGAAAAAAATGCTGTACACACAAAACAGACGTATCTGAGTAGACAGTGGGAGATATTGCGTGTCTGTAAATAGTAACCTTCTACTTCCGAGCGAAAGATTTCTACCTGCTGGGTCTTCGGTATGTTTTATTCTGTGCACCCGCTATCTAGAGTTATTCACCACATATGCAAAAACTGTTTGTTGATTACCTTTTTGTTGTCAATTTAATTGCAATACAGTTCTGTAACATTGTTTTAAGGTGTACACCTCAGTTGCTAGGATGAGTAATCAAAATAGAGTTTCCTCTTGGAAAAATTCTGACCTCTCATCAGCTCTTCTCTATACTCTTTGGAGCATATTTACAGGAAAGAGGTGAATCGGTACTAATGCACCACTTTTTTTGCGTTGCCCCTGCCCCACCTAACAAGACCATGGTTGCCCCATATTTACACTACGGAGCACCATGACTGTCCTTAGAACAATAGCATCAACATGTTTTATGCTATTGTGGCGCCATGCTGCACTAGCGTCAAAAATCTTGACCCTAGTGCAGCAAAGTACAGGGAGGCCCATTGATTAAAATGGGTGCATCATTTTAACACCTCCTCTGAGCAGGCGGTAAAAATGATGGAAAAAATGGCGCAGTGAAATGCAAATTTCACTGGGCCTCCCTGCGTCAGAACGCCCCCCCTTGCATAAATTGTGGCTGGTGCAGACATAATGGGGCGCAAGGGTTTACAAAGTGGTGCAATGCAAGCATTGCACCACTTTGTAAATACGGTGCAGGAGAAAGGCCTCCTTAACCCAACTCCAGGCAGTCTGACTGCCACATTATTACCCTGGCGGGTGGACCCACCAGAGGACTGCCGTCACAGTCAGGAATATCGTTCCCAATGGGCTGACGGCAGTCTGAGTTGTATTCAGCCACAGTGGCGCTCACTTCCGCGCTGCTATGCTGATTACAACTCAGCTTTCTGCCAGTTTTCCCATGGCAGTCACCATGCCATGGAAAGGCTGGCAGAAAGCCAGTCCCGGGGGCTACAGGAGGCAGCCTGTACTGCCCCTTCCTATGGCGTGGACAGTGCTGCCCAGCAGCATCGGAATGTGTATTTTCTGCTTTGCAGATAGTGCACATTCCGATGGTGCTGGTGTGCTTTGGTATTGGCCTCAGTTCCCTTAAGAAAGCTGTGATCAATAGCGTATCACTGGTCCTCCCAAGGGCGTAAAACAATGTTCCCACCAGTCAGCCCGGCAGGAGCATTATAATACATTTTGGGGGGGGAACGCCACCGCCTTGGCAGGTGTGATATCTCCCCCCCCTGCAAGTTTGGTGGACCGCCAAACTTGTAATGAGGCCCTAAATGTCAGGAGTAATTTGGAGGAAATCGCACTTAAAGAGAACATATAGCGAGCATAAGTGGCTTCTCATGCTCTGTAGTCACATTCTGTTGCATTTCGTGCTTTTTCTTATTGCAAAATGCATCATGGGGAATTTTTCTGCTACAAAATAGCACAGAAATACACAAGTTATGCCCACCCCCACATATAGTACCTAGGA
The DNA here is from genome assembly GCF_031143425.1 of Pleurodeles waltl. Lineage (NCBI taxonomy): Eukaryota > Metazoa > Chordata > Amphibia > Caudata > Salamandridae > Pleurodeles > Pleurodeles waltl. The sequence continues at coordinate 881,733,042 of NC_090436.1, forward strand.
ACTATTGAGGCAGGTCCATTGTGCGCTCACTCATGGTAGGAAATAAGGGTAAATTAAATATTTGGGCAAATCTCAAAACATGCAACATTTGCCTAATGTTGTGTACCTGCAGAGTAGAATCAGGGTTGCTGTGTTGCTCCACAGGTGATAAAAAGAAAGGCCAATACAGTTGTTTTCAGGAGCAATGTGAAAGACATGGGCAGTGTTTTCCTTAATGATAATTGTGGCTACTGTGCTGTAAAAAGCAACTTTCCCAGCAGGAAAGCCTGTGTGCTGCGCCTACCTGCTGGCTCCTTCTGGTGCTCTATCAGGCAGTCACCACGTCCAGGCTCCCATGCTGAAAATCTTGCTTTGACGAAGAGTCAGGGGCCGGACTGTGTGATTAACATACTGCAGTTCCTCTAAGGTAAATATGATGCCTGGCCCCTTTCAGTGCTCGATTGTACCAACAATTCCTTATTCCATGCATTCCTCACTCCGCAGAACCAGGAATTGTTGTACTGCAGAGCATTCTGCCTTGTTTTTTAATTCATGAATACAATTAGCACATTGACCATTATACTTGGCCTACTGCTCCCATTGGAGCTGCTTCTGTCCTTGTTGAGGATCAAACGGTGTGTGGTATTGCCAAAATCATTATTCCTTGGTGAGGTATCACTGCATGGCATAATAGGGATCTGGACGAATGTGTCCTCAGAAAAAGTAATTAAACCATTAGTTCACAAGCAGAAATCAATGAGATTGCACTCATTTCTGCATGTTACTGCTCTTTACATAAAGGGGCATATAGGTGATCTACGTGTTACTGCCTTGTAATGTTTAGACTTGGACCTGTAATGGGCCCATAAATAGGAGAAGGGGCGGACGTTGTGGTAGTGTGAAATATCAAAGACCAAATCGTTGACGATATTAGAACATTTGGGGGCATATTTATACTCCGTTTGCGCCAAATTTGCGTCGTTTTTTTCGACGCAAATTCGGCGCAAAATTAACGCCATATTTATACTTTGGCGTTAGACGCGTCTAGCGCCAAAGTAGGAGTAAAGAGCGTCATTTTTTTGCGTGAACGCCTTCCTTGCGTTAATGAGATGCAAGGTAGGCGTTCCCGTCCAAAAAAATGACTGCGACGCAAATGCGTCGTATTTATACTCCCGGGCAAAAATCACGCCCGGGAGTGGGCGGGTCAAAAAAACCCGCATTTGCGCCGCTTTTTAACGCCTGGGTCAGGGCAGGCGTTAAGGGACCTGTGGGCTCAAAATGAGCCCACAGCTGCCCTCCCATGCCCCCAGGGACCCCCCTGCCACCCTTGCCCACCCCAGGAGGACACCCAAGGATGGAGGGACCCACCCCAGGGACATTCAGGTAAGTTCAGGTAAGTATAAATATTTTTATTTGTATATTTTTTTTGTGGCATAGGGGGGCCTGATTTGTGCCCCCCTACATGCCACAATGCCCAATGACCATGCCCAGGGGACAGAAGTCCCCTGGGCATGGCCATTGGGCAAGGGGGCATGACTCCTGTCTTTACTAAGACAGGAGTCATGTAAATGGCGTCTGGGCGTCGTTAAAAATGGCGCAAATCGGGTGGAGGCGATTTTTTAGCGTCAACCTGACTTGCACCATTTTTAAGACGCCCTAACGCCATTTTTCCCTACGCCGGCGCTGCCTGGTGTACGTGGTTTTTTTCCACGCACACCAGGCAGCGCCGGTCTGCTTGCGCCGGCTAACGCCATTCAATAAATACGGCGCCCGCATGGTGCTTCAGAATGGCGTTAGCCGGCGCAAAAATTTTTGACGCTAAACTGCGTTAGCGCAGTTTAGCGTCAAAAAGTATAAATACGGGCCTTGATACTGATACTGATGCTAAAAATAGGTGCAAATACTGTGAGGAATTTCTAATGCTAAAAGAATGGCACCATGCCTGGCCCATCCATTATACGATTTAAGGCAGCTGTCATATAGTGCCACCATTATAAGGTAGTGAAAACGCTCTATTGCATGTGAAAGATGAAAATTTAGCGCTTTTGGTTGAAGACGACTCAGGAGCAAAGAGCATTCGTTCCTGTGTCTCCAATAATGTTGACACTGTTCCGAAATGACACGAACGTCAGAGTTTCCCCCCTTCAAAATTAGGGCCAAGTGAATAAGCTACTCAACAATGCTCAAAACCTATACCCCAGAGCCCCAGAAGACAGAAAGTGTGGCAAGTATGAGAAATCTAGAGAAGGTCCACAAATTGAAGGAACCTACTTTCAGCCCCCTCCCATTTATGTCACCGTCAGCAGGTTCTTTATTAGCACCTACCACTGCTCATTGGCAGTCATAATTTCCGTTCTGCCCTGAAATAGCAATAACAGTCCTATTTTAGCAAGGCCTAACTGTTGTTTCGCCAAAGGTAAAACTGATTCTTATTCACATTGCACAAGTGTATGTAATAGAATAATTTGTGTATGTCATCTCCATCATGGTTGTCAATGACCATCCGACGTGTTCATCTGTTGAGTGGAGCAAATAGTAAATATGCAGTTTTGTGTAATTAATTATATTACACTTGTGCTGTTGCAGAATTCGCCCTATTTACAATACACTGTGCAAATGGACCAATTCTGTTTCTGTGTTTTTGCAAATGTTAGTTGCACCATTCTTTTAATTTTATTTCTTGTACTTGAATTTTAAAAGAGCCTGTTGGTGGACTTCAATTATTGGATTTATTGAGACAATGTATGGTGAATACAGCTGTGAATCAAACACAATGGCGTATGATTAGGCCTCTTGGTGTTATTGAGAAAGTGGGAAAATACATGGCATAGACAGATGAAAACATATCAAAAGCAATCCAAATAACCACCAAACAAAAAAGCAAAAATTCATGAAAATATTTAAATTATACATATTCAATCAGCCTTAACCAAAACCGTATATAAGAAAGGCTGAGTTAGACTCCAAGGAATATGAAGGCGTTTGCTTCACGCTCCGCTAACAGTGCACAAGCTCGCCTTTTACTAGGGAAGATTTAATGTATTCTTGTGTGACAATTGTACATCCTGAACACTGTGGAAACCAGGCGACCCACATCCACGAATGGATGCTTGATTGAATGCTTTTATTATGGAGAAGCTGCTAAGGCTAAAGTGAAAGTACCCAGGTAAAGCTGCATGTTCGACTGCGCCCTCCTAGCTGCGCCATTGTGATGCAGCCGTGAAGTCCACATCGGCCGAGTCGCACGTGAACTGTGAAAGCAGCAGGTAGCCGCATCAGAAACAACTCAGCTTTGTGCTGTGTGTCGATTTTACTCAGTCAGTCTGTCAAAAGGTTTGATTTATTTAGACCATAGTCTGTTAAAAGCATCATAAAAACAATTATCTCCTAATATTATAAACACGTGAAACATTCAAAACCAAATATATCAACCCCCATAAATACACCCTTCTAATGCAAACAGTTGTTACGCAAAAAAAAAAAATGAATAACAAGCATTTGCGACGCAACGGGTCTCGCATTACGTCGAGTTAGAGCTACTAGCGTTGTAAGCTCCTAACAGGACTTTTCTTGGCACATTAAATGAAAAAAAAAAAAAAAACGAGCACGATCTATCGCACTGCGAAATGAAGAAAAAAAGTAGGCAAGAAACCATACGGAAACCCTTGAGCTTCGTATGTTTCCCATTAGCCTACCGGTGCTCTGAAGGAAGGCTAAACATCAAAAAGGCATGACATATGCATGCCTTTCACGAATGAGCACTAATAAAAGCCACCCACCAAAAAAAATTCTGTTAAAAATGTCCATTTAATCCAAAGGCCTAGTCCGCCTCATTAAACCACACAATTTGTAAAAAGTTTTTAACAGCAAATAAAAATCCCCCAACTGCTCAGGAGACATCCAAAAAACTCTCATATCCATCGACAGATTTTGGGAATGTTTAGGAACATCAATTCCATATTTCAAAAACACTGGTTTTAAAAGCATTTTCAAAGCATTTAAGAACGATTGGCAGTGTAATAAAATGTGTGCATGATTGCACTTTAAGTTCATACCAGAAGTATATAATCCCCAAGTTATCTACAATTACTGATTTTACCCTCCTATCCTAATAACAGGGATTTATCCCAGCTCTACATTTAAGTAATGCATGTATTAGCTGGGGTGAGGCAATACCTTAATGTAGGGGAAACTATCATCACCCATCCTTGCCTTTTTTCTGAACACTTTTTTGAAAGCTCTCACAGCTCTGATTTGGAGATCCTCAACTCCAACATTGTCTTATCTGACGTTGATCTCACTTGCTTCACCCATTTCAATTCACTACTGACTACCTCACTTTTACAAAAAAATGAGTTTTTTAAGATTCCATCCTTGGTTAATCCGATAAAAACCTAAGCATAGCTGCACAGATCTAGATATCTCCAAGCCGTAAGCTGCGTTTCCATTCTTAAGGCCTGTATAACAGAAGATGAGGGTAGCACCAGTAGTCTTTTCAGGCACTTACCTTTCTCATAATTCCAATTCAATTTTTCAGACTTAAAAGTTCTATCTACTGGAACTGGGGTCAGACCAATGTGTTATATGCTGATAAAATTGGTCGTAAAGTGGACCCCCAAATTTCTTATTGAATTGTTGTAAGCTTCAGACTGAGGACAGGGCTGTAGCTTTTAGTGCTTCTTTTTAGTGTTTCCAATTTAACTTGACATCGAACCACATATCTACATATTTATACATTTCCACTACATCCAGATTGTTTTCTCCAAATGATCAATTATACTTTACATTTCTTTTCCCTAACACCATGATCTTTGTTTTATCAAAGTTTACTGAAAGTTTTTTCCTTAAACAATATTCATAAAAGACATCCAGTTTCCTGTGAAGGACTAATTCCGTCATGTCCATTATCACCAAGTTGTCAATATATAACAGACACAGGACATGCACACCATTCATCTTGAGACTTATGACTATGGCTTCTATGAGAGTATTTCACAAATCAGATTAATAATATTGAGGCTAACATACAGCCTTGCCGCAGCCGTTTTTAATTTGTATCTTCCTGGTTAAACTGCTTGCCTTATCTATTATCACCTACACCCAATTCTGGCTATGTTATCCCTGGAGGTTCGAAAGTAGATCTTTGTGAACAACTTGCATCAGGATAACATTTTTCTTTAATTCATTAGGCACCCAGGTCTAACACAATAGGACTCATTACAAGTTTGGCAGTCTCAGGACCGCCTTTTGGCATTGACAGTTGTACTGCCAACTGACTGGCGGAGAAGACCGCCAAATGGTATTCCCAACAGAATACAGCCAAAGCACTGCGGCACCGCCATTGCGTTCAGACCACCAAAGACGACAGAAGGCACCTGCAGGGCAGTGGAGACCATGTATCTGCCGGACAGATTATGAGGTAGCACACCAGCAAGGTTTCTGCTGGGGTTGTACAACCACAGAAACCCAGGCAGAAACAAACTGCATCAAAGGAGACACTCACCGTCAGGAAGCCATACTCATCCGGAGCCGCCATGGAACCACAAATTGACGTCATCCCACTGCTCCTGCTCGCCAAAAGACTTCTGAATCTTCAACGACGACAGCAACTGTAAGTACACACACTTACCTGTTACTGTTGTATATTGTCAATGTTTGTACACTCATACAACATACCATGGGAAAGGTTCAGACCAGTTGTGGATTGCATGCACTGAGGTATCAAAACACGGGCTGCACACTCACATACAGCCACCCATACAACCGCAGTACACACACTACACCCAGCACACACGTCAAATACGCACACTTATGCACGGAAACACAGCACAGGCCTAGTCTCACACAATAACCCAGAAGACCATGACATGTCACTACAATACCACAACCACACTATTGACAACAAATTGGCAAGCACTCACAATAGACATTACCCAGGGGCACATCAAACATACAACAAAACGTACAATCAACACGTAACAGATGTTATGGGTCTACTCTAAATTATCTTGAAGAGTTTTACTTGATTAGGATAAGCCATTTATTCATGTTAACACCTTACTTATATTTTGCTCTGAGGAACTCAATGAGATTAATTTCTCAGAGACGAAACACTTGTTGGCTGTTGGATGTTTATGTGTTACATCAGTCTGAAGGTTAGACCCTTCGGCCATGTCACGCCCTCCCCCGCACCATGGGAAGAATGAACACGGCCTCCCTGGGTTCACCTACGATGCACTCGAACCTCTGGTCTGCCCCTCATTACCTCAGGGTTCACCATACTGGTCCAGGAATGAGCTCACTAGCTCAGCATTTGCTACCACACAGTAATGCATGTCTCCTGTGGCCTGTGGCCTGTGTGCACTGCAGCTTCCTCGATGCACCCACAGTTCTGGGTTTGCAGGCGGGCACTAGCACGACAGTGGTGTCAGGAGGACCCCCGCATGCAGCAGCACAGGAGCTCATGCGGCGATGCGTTGTATGAAGCAGCGCCAGGTAGCAGGAGGGAGGAGCTGGTTAGAGAGTCGATTTGACTCCCCACATGCCTGTGCAGAAAAAGAGGAAGCAGCTGATCAGAATACTGGACTCAAAGTGATGGTGGCGACCTACTTGCAGCTCCTTTCCAGTATGTACTCTTCAAGGTACTAGAGTTTCGTGGCCTTTTCAGCCAGCTGTGAGGCAGTGGCTGCTTATAAAACAAAAACCTTCCCTCTCCTTATGAGACTGTAGAGACACCACCAACTCTCTACAACCATACCTAAACCAATTAAGTGTTCTGGGTCGTTCTTAAGACACAATAACTTTGTACCTTAAGGCTTAATCACCCCCTTGCATAAAAACCACTGTTAAGTTAACAGGGGAAAAAGTGAGCATCAAGACACATAAAAATGTAGATGGGGAGACTAAAAATAGACTTGCATTCTTTGTAATGAGACTTTCAGTATCACAGGCTTAAAGCAATGCTCTTTGCACTGATTCCAGGCACTAGGGGGGCTCACAGCACAGAAAGCAATGTGCTGGCCTATTTAGAGTATTACTACTCCACATACTACAACTGACTAGGCCCACACAGAGACCCTGCATGTTAAAACACAAACCTAATAGGCAGCTGCTTTTTTATCAGGCAAACTACATACTATCATACTATACACTAGAATGAGAGAAATGTTGGTAGTCAAATAGTCTGTCAGCTCCTGGAAGACACCACAGCCAATGTAGCCTAATGCAGAGTGACATTGCTTACTTCAAATCATGATTAAGAGCAACAGTGAGCAGTCTGGAATTTGCTGAAAAGAAAATGACAGAATCCAGGGATTGGGAAGGCAATCACTGGATCCTACATAACAAACTAACCAACCTGGAAGACAGGAAAAGAAGGAATAATATAGGACTGCCTGGCTCAGAAAAAACATGGAAGGAGTAGACTTATTTACTTATTATCCAATCTCATGAAATTTAGATTCAAACCTCACACTAAAATTGCACTGAATAAAATTGAAATGCCATCCTAAGTGTGGTCCTGGATGGATCATTGTCTGCTTTCTGCGCATCAGCCAACCCAATAAATAACAGCAATGGACAAGAAATAGTGTGGTACTTTTCTTTGGGGTAAACACAAGTTTATGTCCCAAAAGTTTTTCTGCTGAAACTAACTTGATAAGAAATAAATTACTATCCTGCTGGTCTCACATGAAAAAATTAGACCTGCATATTGCCCTGCTGGACCCTGCAACCATGTTGGTGACCATGTATGGAAAGACGATGCAATTCCATGACCTGATTCTCTGTTGAATTTTTGGAGGCACTCACACCCTCTAAAATGGACACTAGTGATAGCCACCAATTGAATACAACCTAAGCAGAACATTTAACAATGTTAAACACACATCAAGAAGAAAGGGAATGCCAGAAGAGAGTGGTATAAAACTGGACAGCGAATGTAGAATATGGGTCACATAAACAACATGTACCCAGAGGCATGGCTAGCTTGCCTCTTTAGACTCCTTAATACAGTGTGATATGGCAGAAAAGGTACTGCTGATGCTGGAAAGGAAACATAATATAGTCAATCTATACATTGACTAGGTGTTTCCTTAGACACTTGGGGTCTGCTCTTAAATTCATTTTGACAGTATAATTTTTAAATTAACAGCTCCTTACTCCTTAGCTGTAAAACACAAGATACAGTGTCCATATGGTCGTTTTCAGATTTTTCCCACTTGTTTTCATATTGTTCCTGTTTTTGAGGTGAACTGTAGGCTACCACAGACATTTGCAGTTTCACCCAGATACAGTTCATTTGTTCTTTTTAGAGTTATTTTCTTATTTTGCACCTGCTCTTTATAGTAACAATCCAACTCTCCAGCCCAGATCACCCTTCCACTTGCCTTGCTCAAATGATTCCTGTAGTTCAACAATAAACAAATCATGTCACCATCCTCATTTGCAAAGGCATATAACCTGCTACATCCTTATTTGTTCCAATGAGGAATATCAACAATCACACTTCGGAAACTATCCTTGTTCCTGCAGAAAACTAGAATAAAACACATCCTCCAGCCATTAAAATAAATACTGTCTTCTCATGTCAACTGCACAATGCACGGATCTCCCTATCTTGTTCCTTAATGTGAGCAGCCAAACACACTGTATTAAATAAAAAAGGTACTCTCCACCCAGACATAGCATTGGTTCAATACACACATCTCTCCCCAGAGTAATGTGTTAAATTGAAGACAGACTGGCTGGTTAGAGGGTATTTTGTTAGTAAGACTCCATGTTACACCCAACACAGTCAATCATGTGCATTTTTCTCAAAGGGAGGGGAAGCAACTTTAGTTAGGAAATCACTACTGGTAGTTGTCCTCAAAACTTGGACAGACAGTAATAACAATCTAATTTCAGTCAAACATCAGATAAGGGCCCTGGCCATAATCATAGGCTCAAATTATGCATGGTGAGAGACAAATGTGAATTTTTTATAGTTTTACCATAATCCTACACTCAAAAGGACATATGAAAGTTGTTTTGTTGGGTAACTTGAACTTGGTATTGGCTTCATTACTCAGCATTTCTGATAGACTAGACCTATTTACCTAGGAAAGACCTATTTTACAAGAATTTGGGCCTGATTTAGATCTCCGTGGAGAGGTTACTCTGTTACAACGGTTATGAATATCCAATCTATCAAAAAATAAATTCCATTGGATATAATGGTATTTAGATTTCAGAGGACGAGATATACATCACTGTTGTGATGGAGTAACCTATCCGCCGAGATCTAAATCAGAGTCTTCATCTTTGACCTAATGCTGGGTGATCCACAGCAACTGACAAACTCCATAGGGCATGACTATACACAGGACATGGTCTTGTATGGACTATTGTCTCTTTTCCAGTGACCTCTTGCAAAGGGTGACATATTTGTATTTTATTTGAAATGCTATCTCAGATCAGATCATGTCATGGCTAATCAAGGCTTGGACATTGACATGCTGACTCCTCCATCTAACAAATGGTGCATGAACATGCTGTGTTATAGGGTGCCAGTAGACAAGCAGAGCCTCTGTTCATCTTTAAAAACCTATCGCGAAGAGAACAGACTTGATGGCTTCAGCCACAAAGGGGAATTGTGAGGATAATTAATGAGGAATGTTGTGACCATTTTTAAAAACATGGAAACAAACCATGTAAAACTTGAGATTGATATGAAGAGCCTATTAGTGCAATACAAAGTGAAGCCCCAACAGCACACAGTACACTAATTACTGGAGACAAAATTTGAACTGAACAGCATCTATTCCCTCAAAGCTGAGTATGTCCTTCTGAGAATTGTACAAAAACAATATGAACTGTGAAAAAGACAGGCAGGTTTTCAGTGTTACAATTATAAAAGGAACAAACAAAACATGGTAACTTAGCGATTGTAAATGACATTAATATACTCACCAACCTCATTTTATGAAGACTTATTCAGAATATTTGCACTTGCCATAGAAGAGGAGTCTTTGGGACAGATTAATATTTTGGCTGTCAACACTTCCCCTGCCAGGGTGACAGAGTAATTTATTCCATCGCCCTGCCTGAGGTGCAGATAGCCAGATTTAGAAATGTCTACTGGCACAGCAGACATGTCTTGCATTGACAGCAACCGCCGTCATGTGACGAAGCAATACAAAAACTTTCAACTTTTTTTTAAAAAGCCAGAATTTGTTTCGGGAAAAAAAACATGGACCCTTTGCCATGGGAGTTTTCCCCCATGGTGGTGGTGGGGGGGGGGCTTTCAGCACTTTTTAATGTCTGTTACTGCCAGATTTTCCTGGCTGTGATGGACATTGAAAAACAGATATATGTATACCTATATAAATTAGGTGGACAGACAAATTGCCAAACCTCAGATGGCCCTCCCTCTCTATTGGAGGATTTTGACGATGGAGGAGATAGAGTGGTCTCAGATATTGGCAAACTATGGTCCATCTGAATTTAAATTTGTGTGGATGGACCATAGTCTTGGCCGGGAGAGACCTCTGTCCCAAAGTGTTATATCAGGTCCTTTTTTTAACCAGTCTTCCTATCCCTAAGCTGACAAATGAACAAGGTCCTCCACCACCATCCGAGAAGCCTGTGCCACATATTCTGGCAAGTAGAGTTGGCTAAGGAAGATTAATAGGCTGTGACTTTTGACACAGAGAAAGCTTTTGACTTGATTCAGTGCAAACCTTTTGAATATTATGAAGACAATGGGACTCCAAATGAACTTAACAAGTTGAATGGCTTTATAGACAACCAACCTTGATGGTTAGCCAAAACTGCTTCCCATCTTCTTCATCCAGAATAACACGGGGAACACAACAGGGCTGCCATCTTCCCCCATTTTTATTGTTCTTAGCTTTGGAGCTGCTAGCAATATAATTAAGCATAAACATATTTGCAGGAGGAGAAAAGATACTGCTATACTCTGATGATATCCTACTGACGCTATTCCACCGACTACTGTTAATTCCCACACTAATTTCACTAACAAAATGTTCAATATTCTCTGGCTATAACATGAATTGGAGAAAGTGTAAAGCCCTCTTCCCCATGAAATAGACTTATGAGCATTGATAGGTGATTCCACTTTAAGAAGGATGAATCCCTGTATTCTTTTAAAAAGAGATCTAGATAAATTGATGAGCGGCAACTTGTCCCCAGTTAAGGCAAAATTACTCCTCAATCTCCGGTGGTGAAATAGCATGCGGTTCTGTTTCTTGAGGAGAAGCCAAAGTGTTGAAATGAAGGTTGCACCTAAATGTAACTGCATCTTTTGTATGATATCACATTCAATATTCACTGACATTTTACATTCATTAGACCATAGTATTGGTTGATTCGTTTGGAATGGCTCCAAACCCCGGCTGAAAATGGGCAGACTCCATGACACAATTGAAATGTGCAGACTAAGATTTAACATGGATACAATTGATAAATGCAATTATTAAATCATCATCAAGGAATTGTTGTTGTTGATAAAAAATGAAGTGCAAAGAAAAACTAAGAAATAAAAAAATATAAGGATTTTTGGACATTTGTTGATTGTTTAAATTTTGCAGCTCATTTGAAGTGCCTAAAGTCTGTGCACTCTTGAACTTTGCTCACCTGAGTACAGCTAATGAATTTTCAATCCATGTGTTTTTGGTTGGGGAACACACCAAGATACCATGGAAAATATTATAATGTTTTTTTAAAGACAAGTCTAAAATGTTTAATAATGCAAATAGGCATCACTAATCTTTAAAATTGCCGACTGAGATTGCCTCACATGGAGATGTATTGGATTTCCCATCAACTGACCGTCTTCTGGATGGGAAAACCTTTCTGGGTTGGCTAAAACCAACCCGCTAAATATTTCTTGGCATGTGCCTGCCAGCAAACTCATAAAAACCTGGAAATATGTAGTAAACAGCGCAAGGACGCACCACTATGATGTAATGACAGGACTTTATTGATTACCCTCCTCTAGCATGGACACTATAGAGAAACAAAAGCTTATGTACATTGGGAGACCTGATTCAAATGATAACTTTAAAACTTTTGCCAGTTTACAATCCAAATACAATATAATCAGATTCCAATTTTAGAGGCATTATCAACTGAGGCACTGTCAAGAAGTCAAGTTAGGCTCTGCACTAATGCAGTAAGAACACTGTCCTACATGCAATAATGTATATTGGTGAACAACTCTTAAAGGGACAGTGTCAGGTCTCTACAAACTCATTAATCAGTCTTTTCTTAACCTACTAGAATTGCCTTATTTACCTGTTGAGAACACAGGTTAGGACTGGAATTTATGGATGAAGGCTGGAGTAAACGTACTGTAAATTCTGACAGGGGCTTACATGAAGCAAAACTGAAATTAAGCTACTTTAAATACTTCACAGATGGCATTGGTCCCTAGTGCAAAGGGCCAAAATGACTAGCTCCTCCTTACATTGTAGTGCATTGCTGATTACAATCTTAGCTGCGGTGCCACCGAGACTGCCAATATGGCAACGGTGAGGCTGCTGTCAAGTTGGCGGTCTCACCCTCGTCATATTACAATGTTTACACCAGACTGACCAGGGGAAACATCGTATTATGATGTTTCTGCCGGTCAGCCTTGTGGAAACAGTGCAGTGGCATTGCCGTCACACACAGTACTCTTGGAATGTGTGTTGTCTGCAATAGCAGGCAGTGCGCATTCTGAGGGTGCTGGCGGGGGACCCCTGTACTGCCCACAACATGGTCATGGGCAGTGCAGGGCCCCCGGTGACCATCAGCACTAGTTTTTTGCCAGACTTTTCATGGTGGGACTCTGCAATGAAAAGGCTGGTAGAGAGTGAAGTTGTGATCAGCACAGCAATGCTGAACTCTGCACCGCTGTGGCTGACCACGACTTCGAACCCACCAGCCCATCAGGATCAATTCTCCTGCTGATGGCAGTGGTCATAATCTGGTGGTAGGACCGCCAGGAGTGCAGCAGTCTGACCAACACTGCCAGTTCGGCGATCCGTGGACCACCAAAATCGTAATTGGGTCCTAAGTCTCTTGATTCATACTGGACAAAATTTGGAACAGGTTAAAATCAAAGTCATGAGTAAGGGGAGACCACATCCAACACCAAATTTGCCAACACTCTCTCAAAAATGACAGATTTGGTTCTCTAGTGCTAGTTAAAATTTGGATTCTGAAATATTGGAAGACAGATATTTTGCCAAAATATGAAACAAGGCCACAGGACATGTACCAAATGATCAAAAAACTATTAGCATACTTAATGATCAAATTAATACATTTGAACTCATTTGGGGTGGTTTCCTAAGAGACTGAATTATTATAATGCCGGAAATTGCAATAGAAACTCTATCTGTATTCCCTTCTATTTCATTTCAGTGGTAGGCCTTCACAAGTCTTTGTCCTTGCGAAGAGCTGCAGATGGAGCTTTGTCTTTGGGAGGGGGCTGCAAGGAGTTCACTGTCTGCATGAGGAGCAGGTCGGGCATCACTGACGGTCACTGTTTTGGCACAAAGAGCCAGGCATCACTGGAGCTTTGCATTGGCAATCGACATGGACTGTCACGGCTATCAGGTTCTGTTGTGGCTGACATAATGAGCAGTCATCATGGTAGATTTGCGTGGGTAGATGTCATGGACAGGCACTATTCACTACATTGAGTACATTTGCAATCATGAACAGCATAAATGTACTGAATTTCACTTGGAGGTCTGTTTGGAGTAGGAGGAGTACTGATTCCAGGCAAGGGTCCAGGACTTGGTGGGGCACCTCTTGGGGATCAGGACTCACTCCATCAGAGAGTCATACCCTGGACTGCCCTGGAGTTGAGAAGGTTTAATGTTCTATGCAACTTTTCATTGTTTTGTAGTTGGGCAGGTGCCATGTACATTGCTATGAACTTTTTTTACTGTTTTCTAGTTGGGCAGGTGCCATGTACTCTGCTGTGTACTTTAAGCATTCTATGTACTTTAGTGTGAGTGCACTGTTTCAATATCTGTTTAACTAAGTGCAAATGCTTGATACTGTTTTTTGAACAAACATATGGTGCAAATTAGTTAAAAACCTATGTTTTCTACTGACCTCATGGTTGCCTGATAAACTTGCTTGTTGTTTATTTATTCACCTACCTTGCCATCTATATAAATTCCTTGCCCTAGACTCCTGCTAGATAAATCTTCCAACTTACAGGAACCACTTGGGTATCTTCAGAAAGGCTTAAACACCTAATGGGTTTTGCTGGGAAAGGCCCTTTTTGCAGGGTTATCCCAAAACATTTTTCTTCTGACCTCTTGTTTTAGATCCTGTGCTGTATTTTGCTTTTGGTAGCTTTTGGGCTCTGGGCACTTTTCTACTTCTGACTAGTGCTAAAGTGCAAGTGTTCTCTGTCTAAATGGTATTGGTGATTGGTGTATCCATGATTGACATATTTGATTTACTAGTAAGTCCCTATTATAGTGCACCACATAAGTCCAAGCCCTGCAAATCAAATGCTACTAGTGGGCCTGCAGCTCTTATTATGCCACCTACATGAGTAGCCCTGAAAACATGCCTCAGGCCTGCCACTACAGTGCCTGTGTGTACAGTTTTAAACTGCCATTTCGACCTGGCAAGCGTGCCCGCTTCCCAGGTCCAAATCTTCTCTTTTATTACATGTAAGTCACCCCTAAGGTAGTCCCAAGGTAACCCATGGGCAGTGTGCAGTTTATTTAAAAGGTATGGCATGTTCTGGTGTGTTTAACATGTCCTGATAATTAAATACTGCAAAATGTGGCTATCACTATAGCAAGGACTATCTCTCCCATAGGTAGATGGGGATTGGCTTGAAATATATTTTAAGGGTAATTTCCCATTCGGAGCAGATGGGGATTTAGAGTTTGGGGTCTCTGAACTCATAATTTAAAAATACATATGTTGGTAAAGTTGTTTTAAACTGTAAGTTTGAAAATGACACTTTTAGAAAGTGAGCATGTTCTTGCTTACCCATTCTGTGCCTCTGCCTGTCTATGGAATACACATCTGGATCAGGATGACAGTTGGGCTTTTTCTGAATTCACTCTAGACAGTCACACAAAGGGAGCTGAGGTGTGCTCTGCATATCCTGATGGGTCTTTCTGAGCTAGAGTGGTGGGAAGAGCTTCCATTTGCACCTGAATAGGGCTATGCCTGTCCTTGAACAAAACAGTCTCCAACCCCCTGCAGTGTTCCTGGGGTCAGGGCAGAAAAGCCAGGGTCTTGTGCAACGCAAATACTTTTCTTTGAAGTTTGCCTACTTCAGAGGCAGAAATGGGCGTAAGTACTGGACCTCTGACCCCACAAAGTTAGAATCCTTCTGGACTGAGGACATTCTACCAGGATGGAGAGCTGGATGCTGTAGGAGGGACTGCCACTCTGTCTGTTGATTTGCTGTGCTGGCCTGCTGGTTCCTGCTTCTGTCCTGAGAGTGAAAAGACTTGAGTTTGTATTCTATATCCTGCTTCCAAAGGTTCTCCAAGGGCTTGGACTGAGCTTGCCTCTCAGGGACATCAAAAAGTTCATCTGCCAGTACCTGGGCTCTCTTGATGAGAGTCTTGACTTGCCAACTGTTGCCAAATCCAGTACCTGGGCCCTTGCGAGTGAGTTTTGGTGCAACCAAGAAGAAACCAAGTACATCGACTCCAGAGCAACTTTGGAACTGGCGCTGTTGTCTGACTTCGGTCTGCTATCTGCACTCAAGCTGTGATCCCCACGAGTACAATGACTGCAAGCGACACCTCAGGCCTGACTCCACCACAGCACCTTTGAAGTCCCACCACAGCATGAGTCCCGAGTGCCATGTCAATGTGAGCCTCAGTATCATGTTTGATTTCACTAATCCATTTTGATAGAGACCTGTGCATCCCATCAGTGCCGTCCTCTGCTTCCGAATCTTACCACCTGCAACATGATTAACCAGAAACCGCTCTTATAACTTGGTTCCTTTCGGAACTCTTCCAACAATCTTATACCCTTGAACCTAGTTGATCAGCTGTCACCGCTTTGCCCCCATCACCGTAGCTACAACCATATTTTTGCTGTTTAACACTGCACCTAACCAACCCATTAGAAAGGCCTCAGGTTAGTGCATTAACCACATGATTCTAGTTTTGTTATTCACTTTTTCTTCAAAAACACCCTAGCAATTTGATTTTGAATAAGAAAGCCTTGACTAAAGCAAAAGGATTAGTTGTCTGAAGTAACACAACGTTAAGGACAGACCAAGATTTCAGATTAATCTAATCAGAGGCTAAAGGGTATACACCCAGGGGTCAGTGCTTCAGGGTCTTACACAGAAAATGGAATTTCTAATAGTAATTCCTATTTGGTATGTTTCATTAAGGGCTCACACCTCAGGCTGACTCTAAAGCATTCATGTAAGGTTGTCTGAAATTATTACGTTCTTATTGTAGAGTATGTCTCCTCACTATAGGAATATACCTTGCCACTGGAGCTTGAGGGGTCCCGCTCAGAAGGATTAACACCGACCCACCATCCTTTCATGAGAGCTCCACGTACAGCAGAACCGATGCTATCTCTCTCTCTCTCTTTCTCTCCAACCACTCTTTCCCCAAGGTTAATCATCGGTATCTGTCATCTTGTCTGATACTAAAGATTTACCACAAGAGGAAGCAGTAGAAGATCATAGCTTCTGCAGAAGCCCTTGGAATTCAGGTGAGTGGCCCTTGGTGTGACACAGAGGTCAGGCATGTACAGTTAGTGCTGGTCAGCTGGGCAGTTGCAGAGACATCCTCTGGAAGCTTGTTGTGTCCCCGTAGCTCAAACAGGAGGTCATCTAGCTTACATTTGGAGTCACTTGTGGGAGCCTGGATTTGAGGCAAGCATGTCCAATCTTCTTTCTTCAGACAGTAAGGCAGTCCTTCTGAATGTTCCACAGGTCTGAGAGTGTTGTGATGGAAGGTTCTGATTGTGCCACTTTTATCCCCTGGGTCAGCCTGTGGAAGGGGTTGCCTTTGAATAACCTTCCCCCTTTCCTGGGATTCTAGGGCAGGCTGGCTTTGGGGAGAACTGAATAGCAAAGCAGGCAGCCCCCAGAAGTCTCTCAGAAGGCAGGAAGGAGTGGACAAGTCTGAGGCTACCCTTTAAAGCTCAGGAAGGCTAAGTACATTCTGCTCAGGAGAGCAACACTGTGCCCCAAACCCAAGGCCCTTCTGACTCTATACCTGAAATAAATACACAAAACACCACAGGAGAGCCATTCACAGTCACATGGCCCTGGAAAGTGGCAGAAAGACACATTTGGTTTAGGCAGTTAAAAGGCAACTTTCCAAAAGCGACATTTTTGAACGCATAACTTAAAATCCAGCTTTACCATTTATGTGACTTTTGTAATGCAATTAATTTGAGTGGAAGACACATTTCTCGATCTTCTCTCAAACTGAAGTTTTCACTTTTTAAGTGCAATAGGGTAAGCCAGTGGTAGATAATGAGAGAGATAGCCTTACAACAGTGAAAATTTACCTTAGGAGCTTTTTACTATCAGCACATGTAAAACTTAAACAAACATGTTGTACTGTTTAAATATCATGTACCTGGCCCTGTGGGCCTTAGGCTACATTAGAGGTGTCTTATAAGTAATACAAAAAGTTTTAAACATGGCAAAAGGTTTATTTGGTCAAGTTGTAATGGCAGTTTAAAACTGCAATGAAGGCTACAGTGGCAGTCTTGAGGCATGTTTTACAGAGCCAGGTTAGCGGGTGGTGCAATATGTGCTGCTACTTGCTAGCAACATTTATTATACAGGCCCAGGATACATGTAGCAGGGACACATAAGCAAATTAAATGTATCAATCAGGTGTAGGTGAACTTTACTTTTTTTTCAAGAGAGAACACAAACA
This sequence comes from Pleurodeles waltl, assembly GCF_031143425.1. Classification (NCBI taxonomy): domain Eukaryota; kingdom Metazoa; phylum Chordata; class Amphibia; order Caudata; family Salamandridae; genus Pleurodeles; species Pleurodeles waltl. The sequence goes on from NC_090436.1 coordinate 881,750,924, forward strand.
CTTTATCACTACTTAGCAGGAGTAAAGTGCACAGAGATCTAAAAACCAACAAAAAGAGTTCAGAAAGGAAGGTAAAAGTCTAGGGTGACTCAGCACAGAGGATCAAGCCCAACACCCACAGGCTATATGACACGATATCGACCACAAAAGTATCATGATACAAAAATATTGTGACTTAAATATTAACTACAAAAATATCAACTTTCTCTACACCCTATGTAGCTCAGATTAACACAATAACGGTATTGCTAAAAATTCAAATGAAAAATGTGATCTTCAAAATCTGAAATATGGGAATAAAAAATATCACTGATATTAAAAACCAAACGAAATTAACTAAATATCGACATCAAAAATATTGGCAACAAAAGTATGAAAAAACTAGTTGACTTAAAACATACAAAAATCTAAACCCCAAAAATATAAAAAAAATTGTATCAAAATTAAAAAGTCCCAACTTAAAAAATATGTTAATTAAAAAAAATCACCCTACAACCCAAAGTAAAAATACAAACAAATTGAAAAAATGTTACCTAATAAAATTAATAAAAATAAAAATAAAATAATCATAACTATGACATTTTCATGAAAATATATAAAAGAACATTCCCTATGAATAAATAAAGCATTACGCACATTTCCTTACAAACTTATTAAGTTTACAACTTGTAAATGTATACATAACACTTTAAACATACATTCCTGAGAATACATTTTATTGCTAAACACACAAACCTTACTACAAAATATATAAACTGAATGAAAGTACTCAGAGGAATGATGCTGTTGAAAATCCAAGCATACCGTTCCTCTACGACACATAATCTAAAAGGTTTGTCTTACAAACATTAGAAAATGTTAAAATATTCAAGAAACTGTTTCCATAACAAATCTACTTATACCTTCTAAAAAACAAAAAAAAGATTAAAAAAGTACATGAGAAATTGAAAAAAAGAGATAAAAATATTTGTAAAACATGAAATTCCAGCATGTTTTCCTTAGGAAATATAAAAGATATTGATTGATAAGGACAACTCCAGAATGAAAGATCTTTACTATCTGTAACATGCAATACATAAAACTAGCTAAACGTTCTCAAATATTGTATCACTACACCATCTGACCACATTATAGACTTCATAATACACAATAATTATTGAATAATCACCCCATTTACGTCCTACACTAATTGAACTAAGTATGCTTCAACTTACTATGAGTATAGACTAATTGCTAAATGTATAACAAAATACACTTAAAATTACCAAACCTAGCTTAACTATTTATGTCAAGTACATGTAAATTGAAGTTTTCTTACCAGAACCTAATGAGATGGGAAGCTAAAGTCACATCCCTCAAAGTCCACTGGGCAATGACATAATGAAAAATCTTTACAGAAAAGATATTTACAAAAATTGTGCTGTAATAAAAATTACAATAGGACAGCAAGTACATTGTAGTCAATGTAAAAATGTTTTTCCAATTTATGTTTTTTATAAGTATGATGATAATGATCATTACAAGTCCTTTAAAATGGAGGGGGGGGGGGCCCGCACCACAAACATTCATGTCACATTCAATTAACATTCTCGTCTTCAGCTCCAATATGGGTCACCAACCTTACTCTTTTGTGCAACAGAAAATGCCACCCCACCTTGGCCTATACCTACCTGAATGCTGAGTGCTGTTAAAGTGTCTTTAAATTACATGGAGAGGATGCAAAGTGAATGATGGATTTGAGGCCTGAAAGAGAAGAGTTGGGAGCCACGAAATGAAGCTCAGCATTTGGCAAATATTAAAAGAGCCACTAGGGTGGGCGCAGTGCCATGGCAGACACTAGAGCCTGTGAGTAGTAGCAGCATTCCCTCTCCTTTCTTTACCTCAATGTCTTCCCACAGGAGAGTGGGATGGCAAGCAAGTCAGGAGGGGTGAGGCCCATTAATCAAAGCTGCTGACATGATTGAGGGTAAGGGATGAGGTGCTGCCTGGAAAGAATAACAGCCAAGGTTTGTAGGACTGCCGCTGGCACTCGCATGACTAACATACCAGAGGAAGTTTTAGATTCACCTACAGGTGATAAAACTTGGCATCACTGTCCTGAACTGACCAATGAGGTCAGATGGTAGGTGTGGTAACGGAACCAGATGCAAGAAAGCCCCTATTTGCTACTATAAATTTAGGCCTGGCAAAGACTACTTCAAATCAGAACTCCTACATTGCTTCGATATGCTAATGAAGATAGCTTTTTCATTGAAGCACAAGAAATAGACTGTGAAACACCTTTCTTGTCTTGAGAAATAAGGATGGGGCGGATGGAGAGAGGTAGAAATGAGAAATATGATTTGTGAATCTTTGCTTATCTAACCCTTCTCTGAGCAAAGATCCTCCACTGGAGGCAAGCTCTAATAAGGACACTGACTGTCCCTTGGTGGTGTTAAATGCAGAGCAACAAACACATATATTGCTCTAAGGATGAGGGAAGCAAGCAAAGTATGTTGGGACTGTGATATGACTGTGATATGAGGATTGCAGTCGTGGAAGAAGAAGACAATCAGCCACAGGGCAAAACTGGTAAACATTTTGAATTGCTTCCCACATCATAAACCACAATTGTGTCAGCTGCTGGCCCTGGTCTCTCTGGGGTGCACACCTCTGGGCCTCTCTTCCTCTACAGACCCACTTCTACAAACTATCCAAGGTTCTAGATTACTACACTAATCAGAAAAGTGGGAACAGATATAACACTTTTGGGGCAAGACCTAAGGAATGAGATTGAAAGGGTCTAAGAGATGGAAGGACATATATCAGAATTGAACTGTTGTGAACCACTCACTCTTTTGTGCACTTGCAGATATATCTCCTTATCCTAGCTAGGGAATATACATATCATATCCTCTTCGTAGAAAAAGAGCACTGGTATTTACCTCTCACTCCTCTTGCTAACAAGGTATCCCTAAAACATTAGATGCGATGATTAGTGTTTATCAGTGATTGCTTATTTGTTACATGCAAAGATATACATGCTTCAGAATTATGGTAATTACTACTATAATATCAGTATTCCACACTAAAATATTAGATTACCTAAGGAAAGCCCCAAACATCTCATTGCACATCCTCATTCCTATTAGTCTGAAATCCCTTCTATATTATTCAGATGTATTTTCAGCCATATAATTACTGGGATGTATCATCAATGTACTAATTTACACAATGGAAAGTCATGTTAGTTTTCCTGCATTCCTTACTTCACTGCTGGACCTGCAGTCTGGATACAACTTTACTTTCTTTCAACCAAATTCTGTGAAGGTGAGATGGCCTAGTGGCTTCAATACTCTCACACAGCGTACAGAAATTAACACTTTATTCTCTGTCTTGTTTAGTGAACCTGCCAAAATGGACTTTCAAAAATAAAAGCATGATGATTGCACACACATTTGCTCACTTTGCCAGCCAAACAGTTAGCTAGTTTTCTCTGACCTATGCCTAATACACAAATACACTAATATATCAGTGTGCCCCTGTTGGCATAAAATTTGAACTACCTTGTATGTAAAATATGTGTATTACAAGGAAAGCCCTGATACAACAGGAGAACAGAGCTGAAGAACTTCAGACAATAGTTGTCCAGTTATCCACATTCTACTATAGTGTGTTGAAGATGCAGAAGTGCACTTCTGACAGAATATCTTGTATTTCATGAGGTTTCCTGAAGGAGTAGAAGAAAAAGACCCTAAGCATCTCCTAAAAGTGGGTTTCCACATGCTTTGCGATTGACAGGGCACAATGAGCCCTAAGCTCTACACCGCCATGAGGGCTCCAGCATTACCTCCTATATCTTGCTTCTTATGGTACAGGGAGAGAAACCTAATCCTGAAAGCAGCTAGGACAAAGAAAGAAGTCACATTACCGTCACCAAGAAAAAAAAAATTCTGGACTAAACAAGAGCAGTCCAGCTTCAATAGAAAACATATGAGCAAGTCAAGTAAAGACTGAGGGCCATGGGGCTCAAGTACAAGTGACTATATACAGACAAATGCAAGGTGATTTTCTAAGCAAATTAATTCTCCTTTGAGACAACAGATCAAGCTTAGAACTGACAGAAGACGCACCCATGTAGGAAAAGGATTACTAACCCTAAGTAATCTAGGTCATCTGTGTTTGTCATGCTAAAGGAACAAAACCCTGCACAAGGACACAGATCAAGACTCTGAATGAGTATCAGAGAGACAAAGGTGCACCGGAGCCAAGGAGATGACACTCCAATGCTAAATACCTTTATGTACTGAGCGCCCATGCAAGAAGGACTGAACAAATGACTAAGTTGCCTAGGAAGTAACTGCACCCTCCCAAACAAAGACATGTAGACAGCTCTACAGAAAGAGCAATAAAGAAAAGAAACACAACAGGTGGGACGAGTGATCCAAGGGTACACAGTACAGTGAGACAATGCCCTAGAGGGGTGGTGCAAGGGAGATTGCAATGCTGGAATATGTACCACGAGGATCAATGAAGAGTAATTAGAGACGTACACGGTATATGAGATTGGGCAATATTGTTACTATGTTAGAGTTTTGGGAAACTATAAGTACGGATCTGTGTAAGATACCTTTTAGGTGTTGGGAGCCGGGAGCAGAAAAAAGCACCTGTTCTAGGACAAGAAGAGAGACTCTTTTGAGAAGTATGGTTGGGGAATAATGTTTTAGGGCAGTTGAGCAATGTACTTAGGAGTAATTTTGCAAGTAGCACATTAGACACATGATTGTAGAACATGAAACACATACTAGAACAATACTTCTACACAAGGGACAATAGATAACACAACTATTCAGATATATTGATGCTTAAAGAGACCCACCTACTGGGAAACAGATGGTTTCTCCGGGCTAGTCTCAGATTCAGTTGAATACAACATGCCAGATTTACAAAAGGCTCTAGAAAGATAGTGACATTGGTTAGAAATCAGTTCCATTTTGACATAACTTAAACATGGTTTGACAGGCAGGGTAGAAATGTAACGGTGACTAGCATTGTACAGGGTAGTCCATTGATCCATCTAAACATTTACAAACCAATCCTGTTGATGACGGTCTACCTTCAAGAGTTAGGTAAGGTACTAATGGAAACCCTGCCAGAACTGGTTTTTATAGGTGAAGTCTTTAATGGAGAAATAGACTGAAAAGAGGATATGCAAAGTAAAAACAAGCAAGGGACCGAAGGGCTGACACACCTTCACCCGCACACAAGACAGGGGCTTCACTTTTTTTTCAGTAATACATAGATCATTCCTCTGCATTAATTACTGACAGGCCCTATCAATTACTGTATATAGACTCACTTGTGCACATATACATGCAAAGGGGCTTTTTTGACCATACACCTATAAGAATGACAATATGCAGGAATATCAAAAGGGTGTCAGGGATGTGGCACCTAAGTGGGTGTTGATTGCTCAATCCAAAGTTTAGGGAGGTCCTAATGGAAAAATGGAACCATACATAGTGGGCAAAAAAATGATGGACTGACATGCAACCCAAACTAATTACCAGTGGCTCAGAATATTTCAAGCATTTCACCTATCACTTTTTTGTTGTAGTTTAGTTCACTGACTATTAAATGGGCACGTGACCATGCACTGAGTTTCTGACTGTTTGTAAAACTTGTGTCTTAACTTTCACTTTGGCGACGATGTTATGATAATCTAGCATGTGAGCAAATAGGTAGTGTTATCCATGGTAATGTAAGATGCAATACTTGTTCTGTGAACTCGAGAAATACACGTAGGACCTTATTGTGAGTCTGGCAGAACCACCATGCTTGTGGCAGTCCAACCACCACATCATGAGGTTGTCACCTTGCTGTCCTGCCCTACATCAAAAGAAAAGGGAAGCAATGCACAGTATTCCTGTCTTTTTCCCAAGTGCTGGAGCTGTTTTGGCAGACTAGCACCAATGCAGGCACCCTTGCACCATGGTACATAGGTGCCTGTGTTTTGCATGCAGGATTATTTTTGTTTTCGGAAGGGGCACCTTCCTGCACATAAACAATCCTGGGTGTCTTTTTCCTCCTTCTATGTGTGGAGCAGAATGCAGCATGCATAGAAAGAGGAAAACACAAGTAGATATAAAGACATTTATCCTCATTGCACCTCCCGTGTGGAGGCATAAGGTTTTGGGGCATCCCCAGGTTTACAAGGTCTGGTAAATCTGGGGGTGAATCAAAATCCATGGGTGTTTCATCGGAACACCTACCACAGTGCCCATGAATGGCTCCCTAGTGCAGAGTAAGGCAATGTGGTGATTTCAGCTGTTTTGCCTTACTCCAAGTTTATGAGGCCATTCAAAGCCACACAAAGGCCCTCATTATGACATTGGCGGTAACTGCTGCTTACCGTCAAGCTGACTGCCGCCAACATACCGCCGCTGCAGTGAATTACCGCTACCCATATTATGACACACACATAGCAATGCTTCACTATACAGCCACACACACAAGTCCGCCAACCCAAAGGTCGGTGATAAACTGGCGGTATCCAGACCCACACAGTTATGCCAACAGAACTACGCCCACAACCTTATGACCCACGAATCACCACAGCCGACATTCAATGGCTGTGAACCATTGGCGCTACATACAGCTGAGCTCAAAATACATACACACATACAAAACAACACCACATTGGATAAATCAAACTAAACATACCTGACACCCATACACATAGCACACACCCACACCACTATAAAACACCCACCCACATTACCCACAACCCTTTACAACTAAAAACAAGTGCCACAAGAGAGATAGCGAGACCACAGACAAGACCACAGCCACACACCACCATCACCTATACACCATCCACGCACCTTACATCACACACCCCAACACATCACCCTACACACCCTCACCCACACCACTCACACTACACCCATGGCACCACAACGACACCCCAGGTGCTCAGAGGAGGAGCTAAGGGTCATTTAGGAGGAAATCATCCAGGTAGGCCACAGCTATTCAGATCACATGTGCAGCAGACATCCATTGCTAAGAAGATGGAGATATGGCGGAGAATCGTGGACAGGGTCAACGCCGTGGGACAGTGCCCCAGAACAATGTATGACATCAGAAAGAGGTGGAACGACCTATGGGGGAAGGTACGTTCTGTGGCAGCAGGACACCAAATAATTGTACAGAGGACTGGCGGTGGACCCCCACCTCCTCCTCCACAACTAACAACATGGGAGGAGCAAGTCTTGGCAATCATGCATTCTGAGGGCCTGGCAGGAGTAAGAGGAGGACTCGACTCTGGTAAGTCAACTCTTTACTACTTTCACCCCCCTACCTGCATGCCATCACATACCCACACCCTTACCCTCACTCCCATCACTCCACCACCTCCCACACACCCCTACATCACAACCCACCCATCCCAATACCAAGCCCTGCATGCAACACCAATGCATGGACACCCATCACAGACCTGCATGGACACCTATCACTAAAGCATGCACACTAGAGGGAAACAGCTAGCCCACAAAATACCAACTCACAGAAGGCAAAGCTGCCAGGGCAATAACAACCATAGAGGGCAACACACCCATGCACAAGATGTCACACTTGCATTTACATCCCCACAGGAACCCCAGCCAACATTACAGGAGAGGAGGACCCAGCAACATCCAGCCACCCACCAGAAGAGGCCCACAGTGATGACAGCAGCTCTGGACACCTCGATCTGGATGACCAACCTGGCCCATCAGGGATCTCCTTACAGTCAGTTACCCAGGCACAGTCCCATCCCACCACAGAGCCCCCGTCAGGAAACACCAGCACAGTACCCACCCAGCGGGCCCATACCTCTGTCCCGAGGACATGTCAATCAGCAGTGTGTCCACCACTACAGGGATCCCAGGCCACCCCACAAACACAGGACAATCAGGGACCCGAGGTCAGTGGCAGTGGGCACATGGTTCATGGAACAGAGGCACAGGACAACAGGGAAGCTGGGAGGACTGCTGTGCGACAGGGGGAGGACAGGCCCAGGGAACCGACTCTCCAGGAGGCACTCACTGTGATCCTGGGAGCATATCAACATTCCCAGGAGACGATGTGCCAGATACTGGACAAGATGCAGGAGAACCAGTGGCTGCAGGAGGGACAGTACCTGGGGATCAGGGAGGACTTGAAGGACATCAACACCACCCTGGTCACCATTGCAGGGGTACTGGCAGACATGGCCAATACTATGAGGGAGGTAGTGGCACACCAACTTGCCTTTACCACTAGCCAAACTGATGAACAGCACTCCACCTCCGCTGCCGCTAGTGGACAGGAGGCCCCACTACAGGACCAACAAGTCACCAGCACCCCTCCCTCTGCAGAAGGAGAACCACCCTGCAAACATTCCCTGTGATCCAAGCAGAAGCCAGAGATAATTGCCAAGACTCCCGCCAGGAAATAAAACTCTCCTGAATGTAACCCGTGTGTCCCACCCTGTCACGCTGTCCACCTTGAATTGGCAATGCTCCCCTTCCTATGCCCCCTTGGACAATGCACCTGTGATCCACATAGACTGGACTCTATCCTGGACTTTCCACCACCATCACCCCAGCCCATTGCACATCCCCCTCTACTTATCAGCACTTAAATAAACACCATTTGAAAAAATACAAGTATGGAGTATGTCAAATGATTTAACTATGTATTCATTTAACAAAGTTTAAACACTGCAATTCATCTGTACAGTAATGTATACATAGGAGTGACCTGTAGTTGGTTGCAGTCAACACACCAGGAGCGATAGTGGGGCACAAATATCTGCAAATAGAGATGCCAAAGGGTACAGTGAGTGGCCAAAGAAGTGGGAAAATCAGCCTGCCAGTGACAATGTCAATCACAAAAGTGTCAATTAAAAGTGAAGTTACACTGTCATACCTGTCTGTCATTGGAAGTATTGACGAATTATTGCACTTCTGTTGTCTCATCCTCATCCTCTGCCTCCTCATCTTCACTGTCCACAGGGTCCACTGCTGCCACACGCCCATCTCCAGCCTCATCCTCCTGCAGAAAAAACACCTCGCGACGTAAGGCAAGGTTGTGCATTATACAGCATGCCACAATGATCTGGCAGACCTTCTTGGGTGAGTACCACAGGGAACCACCTGTGAGATGGAAGCAACAAAACCTAACCTTCAGGAGGCTGAATGTCCTCTCTATAATTCTTCTTGTTCGCCCATGTGCCTCATTGTAACATTCCTCTGCCCTTATCCTGGGATTCCTCACAGGGGTCAGTAGCCATGAGAGGTTGGGGTAACCAGAGTCACCTGCAAATATTGAGGGAAACCTTGTTAGACACACACTAACCCTTAGGGCCCACACCATACCCATACACCAACATCCACTGGGTGGGGACCAGGGCTCACCTATTAGCCACACCCGGTGCCTCTGGAGTTGAGCCATCACAAATGGGATGCTGCTATTCCTCAGGATAAAGGCATCATGCACAGACCCAGGAAATTTTGCATTGACATGGGAAATGTACTGGTCCGCCAGGCACACTATCTGCACATTCATTGAGTGAAAGCTCTTTCGATTTCTGAACACGTGTTCATTTCTCCGGGGGGGTGGCAAATGCAATATGTGTACCATCAATTGCCCCAATAATGTTGGGGATATGTCCCATTGAATAGAAATCAGCTTTCACTGTGGCCAAATCCTCTACCCGGAGGAAAACGATGTAGCTGTGCATGTGTTTAATCAGGGCAGACAACACTCTGGTCAGCACTATTGAGAACTTTGGCTAAGACATTCCTGCTGCCAAGCCAACTGTCACTGTCAAGGAGCCAGTTTGCCAGGAAATGGAGCACTGATAGCACTTCCACAAGAGGGGGGATCCCGGTGGGGTGACGAAGAGCAGAGATTAGGTCAGGATCCAATTGGGCACACAGCTCTGTGATTGTGGCCGTCAAGTCTATAGGTGAGGAGAATGTGCCTGTCCTCCATTGTTGCCAAGTCCACCAGGGGTCTGTACACAGGGGATGTCTTCATCTCCTATTCATCTGCAGCGGTTGCAATCTATGGGGCAAAACGGTGAGCAGCTGGTCAGTATCTCATATTTCCAACCACTACACTTCATTGCATGTTATGATTGTAACAGTACATTGTTGGATTTGGTCCAAATGGTGCTTATGTGTACTGTGACGCCGTTAGGTGCCATGGCCTGGCCCCCCCTCCCCCGGAAATGGCATCTGCCTGTCCTGTATGGAGGGACATGTGGAAATGAGGTAATTCCACTGATGGTGTGAGCCGTTGCAGGAGGCGGTCGAGAACCAGTGTGCAACTCCTCATTGGTTATCAATGGGCCCTATGGGTTACAGTGGCCAATGGTGATGTACGCCAGCGGTGACAGTACGCACTGCTGTGGATGTCACCGCCATTTTCTATCTTTTCACTCACTTGCTATCTGACCTTCAACAGGAGAGGACCTACACTGCATGTGCTGCTGTGACCTCTGTCTGGAACTGACCATGGCTCGTGTGACTGGGGAAAGGGCCCCTGCCTTCACCTCGCCGGAGTTGGAGAGACTGGTGGATGAGGTCCTACCCCAGTACTGAATGCTGTATAGGCCTCCAGACCAACAGGTGAGTAAACTGTGAGCACGATGCATGGGGCATGAATGCATGGAGTGGTGGGTGAAGGCATTGTGTGGGGGGGTTGGTGGATGGGCCCTGGGCAGCGTGCTGCATGTATGCTGGGCCATGCCTGTGCGTAAGGGGATGTGAAGGGCTGTGGTGGGCCATGAGTGTAACAGGCAGGACTGTGTGACTGATACCTTTTCCTATGTGTATTTCTCTGCACGTCAGTGCCCATCAGAAAAAGGGTATATGGCCTGCCATCGCCAAGGACGTGCGGACCCTGGGAGTCTACGACAGGCTGAGCACCCACTGACGGAAGCGGTGGGAGGACCTCAGACGCTGGGCACGGAAGATGGTGGAGGCCCAGCTGGGGACAGCCTCCCAATGAGAAAGGGGTGCCTGTCGAACCCTGACCCCCCCTGATGGCCCACATACTGTCTGAGGCCTATCTGGAGATGGGTGGGTGCTTGGGGGCATCACAGCAGCCACAAGGGGGTGAGTACAGTGCCCCAATATACTACTTACATGTGGTGGAGTGGTATCCGGGTGGGGGATGTGGGCCTGTGGGTGCCCCTAGGCCAGGCCGGACATTGCAGTGTAGGTCCCATGTTGGGCGGTGTCTGATGTAAACTTCCTCCAATCAAGCTAGTAGGCATCTACTACTGGGCAGGGGTCTGTGGGTAATTGGCGTTAGGTGTCCATGTCCATGGGCTGGTGACTAGCATTGTGACTGGAAGTACATTGCCTAGTGCGTAGGACTGTTCCCTGTTTTTGTGTGTCGTGTATGCCAACGGTGGTGTTGTTGCCGCCATTGACCAAGTCTATCCTTTGTCTCTTACCCCTCTTTTTGTTTTGTCACCCTGTCCTTATGTGCATTAGCATCATCTGGTGGAGGAGCAGAGGCACCGGTGACGGAGGGAGCTGCATCCCACAGGATCTAGGATGCCGAATCCACCAATGGTGAGGGCACCAGTGAGACAGAGTGTGAGGGGAGCACCATGGCGGAGACAGGAGGGGACAGTTCGGACAGTGCTATCTTTTCCGATGGAAGCCTCCTGGTGGAGGCGGACACCTCTGTGCCCATCCCAACTACAGGTACAGCCACCACCCCCGTACCAGCACCACCCTCCCAGCAGGCCCTCAGATGTTTCCCGTGCCCACTCACCCAGGAGGGTGGGCATCTCCTTCGCCCCAGGCACCTCAGGCCTTGCTTCAATTAGCCCTGCTGCCCTGAGTGAGGAGGCTATTGACCTCCTGCTATCCATCTCTGTTGGGCAGTCAACCATTGTGAATGCCATCCAGGGGCTGGCAGCCCAAATGCAACAGACAAATGCATTCCTGGAGGACATTCACACTGGCATGGTGGCCCAGCAGAGGTCAATCCAGGCTCTGGCCTCCTCTCTGATGGCAGCCATTGTCCCTGTTTCTAGCCTCCCCCCTCCAACTTCCTCTACCCAATCCCATTCCCCTCAACCCCAACCTATCCCAAGCATACAGGCAGACCAGCATGCACACAAGACAACACAGAGGAGTGGTTCAGGCAAACACAAGCATCATACATCATCCCACAGGCACTCACACAAACACCATCCAGATGCAGACATACCAACATCCACTGACTCCACTGTGTCCCCCTCCTCCTCCTCGTGCACCTCCCTCCCAGTTGCGTCTCCACTCACACCTGCATGCACTACATCCTCATCCACTACTACCATCACGCCTATCACTACACTCCCCTCACTGGCAGTCATCACCACCACATCCATGCACACGTCCCCTTTGTCCTCTCCCATTGTGTCTGTGCCCCCTCCTCCCAAAGTACACAAACGCAAGCACTCAGACACCCAAAGCCATCCACCTCACAACAGCATCCAGCCCATGCACCTGCACCCAAACACAGCAGACAGACAACTCCTAAAACCACTTCCTCTTCCTCCACTCCCAAACCTTCACCCTCTTCCAGCCCCAATGTCTCTAAGAAGCTTTTCCTCTCCACTGTTGACCTCTTCCCTATTGGGCACCGGGCACCAGGCAGCCACACCGAAAGGGTGCCTGCACCAGGTGCTGCAAGGAAGGCCAAGGAGGCACCCCCAGCTGCCTCAAGGAAGGGCAAGGAAGCACCGCTAGCTGCCTCAAGGAAGGGCAAGGAGACACCCCAGCTGCTTCAAGGAAGGGCAAGGAGGCACCTCCAGCTGCTACAGGGAAGGGCAAGGAGCAATCCCCAGCTGCTGACAGGAAGGGCAAGGGGCCTGCACCATCAGGCAGGAAGGAGTTGAAGCCTGGTGCTGGGACTCATTCAGAGCCCCCACCACCAACCACGGTGGTTCAGTCGTCTGAGGCTGCAAGGGAAGGGCTGGAGCCTCCCCCACCACTGCCAGCACCGCCACCAGCACCACTTCAACAGCAGCTGTGTCAGAGGGCAGCTGTCTGAGGCTACAGGGGATGGGCTGGGGCCTCCCCCGCCACTGCCAGCACCACCACCAGCACCACTGCCAGCAGCAGCAGCCCCCGTGGGCAGCCGTCTGAGGCTGCAGGGGATGGGCTGGAGCCTCCCCCACCACTACCAGCACCGCCACCAACATCACTGCCACCATTGAGCAGCCGCCACCACCGGCGGACTGTGTGCAGTCCTGCGTCCATGGGCTGTTGTGTGGCCTGACCCCTGCCAATCCAGTCGGTCTGACACCCTGGTGAGAGACTGTGACCTTGCACTCCCCAAGATCTGCATCACAGGGCACAATGCCCCCTCCAGAACCAGTGGAGAAGCCATCCACTCACCCCATCCTTCCCAGGATGAAGCACACTGGGCACAATGCCCCCTCCAGAACCAGTGGAGAAGCCATCCACTCTGAGAGACTGTGGCCTTGCACTCCCCAGGACCAAGCAGTGGGCAAACCACCCACTAGAGAGACTGTGGCCTTGCACTCCCCAGGACCAAGCAGTGGGCAAACCACTCACTTGAGAGACTGTGGCCTTGCCCACCCCAGGACAGAGTAATGGTCATGTTGGTCCCTCCAGGACCACTGGCGTTGTACCATCTTCTGGCTGAGGTGCCCCCCTGTTCCCTGTCCCCCTGAGGCGCCTGGCTATTTTCGACCTGATGCCCCTGCAGTGTTCTCTCCGTGTTGTTGCAGGATTGAGGTGGGGCCTTGGCCTATGTGTTGTGGCCCTGTGGCCCATGGACATTGAGGACTGGGTAGTGTCCCTACATTTGTAAATATGTATGTACGTTTGGATTTTGATGCACTTATTCATAGTATTTTATCATATTACACTCACTTTCTTCAAATCATTTTGTCCTTGCATTATTCCTAAGGGGTACAGGGTAAATATGTTATGTTGCTGCATCTGGTTGTGTGCAGAGTGTTGGGGGAGAGGGTGTGTGTATTGCGTGTGTGTGTCACTCTCTCTTTCCTCCCCCCTCCCTTGTGTGCTAGGTGGAAGTACTCACGTTGGTCGTCTTCGCCGGCGTTGGTGTTTATAATGAAACAGAAGATAGATGACCATGGGGAAGACATGCAGCTCGGGCTCCATGGCGTCGTGGCTGTTCCCTGAGTCTCCACCGGTAAGTCCTTTGACTTCTGAGATCTGTTTCCCCCTGGCTTTTGATGTCATTGGTACCACCCTGGAAAAGGCGGCAGATAGGCTGGTCATAATAGAGTGGGCGGTACATTTTCTTCCGTCTGGCTGTTGGCGGTTACTGCCGTGGTGCTTGTTGATTCCGCCCTGGCGGTCGGTGTCTTAAAGTGGCTGTCTGTCTGAGCTTTTTCTGCCATGGTCATGATTCCATTTTTGTGACCGCCGGCCTGTTGGCGGTATTACCGCCGCTTTATCACCGACGCCAGGGTTGTAATGAGGACCAAAGTGTCTTTAAGTGGTTTAATAAATATGATTTAGTGATTTGCACTGCCATTGCATCACAAAAAGTGATGCAGCAGTGGTGCAAGGGCCTTGTAAATATGGGTTTCTTGGGGATGCTGTAACTCACCAGGAAGAAGATCATCTCTGCTATTAAATTATCAGAGTGTCATTTTAGTATAACAACTCCGGGATGTGGCAATGAAGCAAGGCCTGAAGTCTGAAGATAGAGCTGCCAGTGAAAAAAGAAATGTATAGCTCTCCTTCCTTTTTAACATCGTCCTTGATACAAGGGACCACCTCTACAGCCAACAACCCACTGTTGGTGTACGTTGTACGGTATAAATCACCCCACACATAGCATGAATAAACAGAATAGCCCTATAGAACATAGATAATTGTTAGAGGTTTCTTAGTAGCTTGCAGCCATCATTAGAACAGAAGGAAGATGGAAGTCAAAGAAATAGGTTTGATAGTTTGTTTTCCTTGGTGAAACCTACTATGTTCCTCCTTATGACTTTGCCGGTTAAAGGACCGCTATGTTGGCAGTGGTGGTCAGACCGCCAACAGGCTGACAGAGAAGACTGCCAAATTATGAGTTTGGGGGTGATGCTAACGGAATATAGCCAAAGCACCGCCAGCACCGCCAGTGCAGTCAGACCGCCGCAGGTGATTGAAGTCACAAACAGTCCGCCGGAGCCCATGTTTCCATCGGACTCATTATGACATTGCACACTGCCAACATTTCCGCCGCAGTTGGACCACCATTGAAACCCAGGTGGAAACAAAGTGGATAAAAGGAGACACTCACCTCCAAGAAGCCATACTCATCCGGAGTAGCAATGGAACCACAACTAGACATCATCCCGCTGCTCCTACTCGCTGAAGGACAACGGAATCATCGCCTACGAGGACAACAGCATCCGTTAGTACACACACTCACCTGTTACATTTGTATAGCGGCAAAGTTTGTATTGAAAAATCACATACCATAGGGAGAGGGGTACAAGGGTTATACTCACACATAACAGTACAGTGACACGCACACTCACATAAGCAACAAATATACAAATACACAAACACAGCACGCACACTGCAGCCAGCACACACACATACCACATGTCAAGAACACACAGTTACACATGGCAACACAGCACAGGCCTAGTCTCACACACTCCCATATAACATACCGACGCATCACAACTGCAGCTTAACTGCACAATCATAAACACATTGTCAAGCAATCACAACTGAGACCGACCAGGGACTCATCACACATACAAATCAATGTACAACCATCTGGGGAAAAACACAATTACACCCTCCTGCAACTTATCAATTGACACACACATTACTTACACACAGCACATCGTTCCTATCATAACATGCACAATAAATGCACACTCACACGCTAAAATAACAAAGTCATGTCAACACAAACATGACACAACACCATGACACAACACCATTACAACAACATGTCAGCAACATACACATGCCCATCACACAATATTTACCCAATCCCTGGGAGACAAAAGCACTGCACACAGTCTCACATACTGCTCAGACAACACAGGAAGCACAAGCACCACACACACACAAACACTGGGACATAACCAATGTCAGCTAGACAAAACTCAAACCTAGGAAAGGAAATGCAGGACAAAGATGTAACCAGAAAACCAGCAACTTTTTGGTCAGAATATGTATATATTTTTTAACAGATAAAAGTGCAAGGCCATTGGCCAGTTCATAGAAACAAAAGTCCATTGTACCAAAGGCACAAAGTGGTGCCCCAAATTGACTCCTGACTGCCATGTAACCGCCACAGGTAGGGGCATCAAGGGGGCAAGCAGGCACCTCGGGGACTCTTGGGGGTGATGGGGAGAGTGAGGAAGGGGGTGTTTGGCTTAGGGTGGGGGAGTTGGGCTTAGGCTTGGACGGGGTTTTTTAGTTTTCAGTTGGGGAGGTTTGGCTCTTCTTGGGAAGGGTCGACTTCTAGGCGGGGAGGTGCATGGGTAACTGCAGTAGAGGCTTTGGAGGTGGAAGGGATGTCCCTGGGGAGGGAAACAGCTCTTTCAGGTGTGTCACAGTAGGAATAACAGTAGGGATAAGGTCAAAGTATGAGAGGAAAGCTTTCTTACACACATGGGGACAGTCATAACAAAAGGGTTTGGGTTGGAGGTAGAGGGAGTGGTTGTAAGAGGTGTTGATGTGGATGTCTTGGGTGCGCGTTTGTGAGAGGTATTCTTGTGGGTGGTGGGTGTATGTTTGGTGAGTGAGGGCCTTTATGTGTTTTGGCTGAGGGGGTAGAGGTGCTGGGGGATGCCATGGTGGGTGGCTGTCTGTTGAGGGAGTGACTGCAGGCATGCTGGATGTGCTGCTGTGGTTGTGGTGTCTGCTGGTGTGTGACTGGGATGGATGTGGTTGTGGTGTCTGTGGGTAGAATAGGTATGGTGGCTGTAGCACTGAATATTGTTGTAGTGTCTGCAGGTGAGTCAGGTGTTGTGTCTGTGATGCTGGGGATGGTGGGAGTGTCAGGGCGGGTAGTGACTGATGCTGTGTCTGCAGGCGGATGTTACTTGTGTGGTGCCAGTGATGTGTCTTGTGGTGGTTATATTTGTCTGCGTTACCCTTGGATGTTGAGGTGGATGCATGCCTCTCTGTTTGTGTGCTTTGGCTGGGTCTGGGAAGGGGGGAACTGGATTGGGAAGAGGAAGGTGGAGGTGGGACCATAGACAAAGGGTGACTGGCTGCCGTCAATGTTAATCCAGAGCCTGAAAAGATCTCTGTAGGTAGGCCAGTGCACCGTAAATAGCCTTCAGGAATGCATTACTCTGTTGTATCTGTGTTGCCAGTCCCTGGATGACATTCACGATGGTCGACTGACCCACAGAGCTCGACCTCAGGTGGTCAATAGCCTACTCCCTGAGGGCAACAGGGCTAACAGGGGCTAGGACAGAGATGCCTGCAGTGAAAGAAGATCCACCTCTTGGATGGGTGGATACCGCCAACTGGGTAGGGAGCTACAGGGAGGGCAGTGATAGAAAGGGAGGTGGTCGACTGAGATGGTGCTGGGTGGTCCCAGATTGGCCTGCTATTGTGAGAGGAGGATAGCAAGGATGATGTACAGGATCCGGTCTCCCCTGTGGCACTCCCCTCATCCTCCTGGCCACTGGGTCCTTCGGTGTCGGTGTTCTCGTGACTGGAGGTCCCGTGGGCAGAAGCTTCCACACTCGGCTGTGCCCCATCTCCTTCACCTGCCGTTGCTGATGCAGCAAAACAGAAAGTGAGGTATGGTCTTCACATTCTCTACATACCATTCAATCATATTTTACACATCAGTAACAATGCATCCAGTTGACCTAAACCCCCAGGTAGTACCAGTTAAGTGCCAACATCATGTCACAAGATACAATGTATGTCCCTCAATAAAAACATTTGTACACACTGGCTAAGCTATCTATCTCACACCTACAATACCATGATGTCAGTAGACCTATCACACTCACCATTCCATGACAAGGTGTCTCTGCCACATGATACAGGGTCCCTATCCATAGCAACATAGTCAACCAACAATCAAGCTATAGTTCAGAAATGTGACATTGATTTCCACAACTCAAATACAGACTTAACACATATTAACAAATAACCTAATGTCATGTACCAGGCAATGAAACATCTTGTCTAGTATACACTAGACAGCCTGGTGTACACAAGCCATAACCACTTCATGTCACTTAGTTAACAACATTCACAATGGATATATGCAATCATGCAATTCCTCTAATTGCCATACTCTGCATCATTCTAAATGAAAGAGTCTAAACACATGTCACCTACACATGTACCAATAGTGATGTATGAAAGGATTGTAAATACATTGTGGACCAAGGCATCTAAGTCATTGTCCTCCTGAAAACAAAGTATATCAGTCATCTAAGGATCTAACAAGCTCAGTGCATTCACCCACATACAGAAAGTATATCTCCTGTTTCTAGTCAATGGACCACTGTCATGTGCATGAAGGTGACATTCAGAATTACCTAATCGTGCAATGATTCCATCAATAGCCCAATAACTGACTGGGTGGCAACATCACTATCCACACATCAGATATGACTACCATTCCATCTGTCTGTGACAAATTTCTGAGAGACAAACCATGTCTTATGCTACCATGACAGGCACACCCACCATGATGCAAGCCAAATGTCTGAATACACATACCATGCTGCTCACATGTGTATGTGAACTACCACACCTGCACCACATTGGTATCAGTGCAAACAAAATGGTTTCCATACAGCCAAGATTACATACACATAACCTATTTAACAACAGAAAGTATGTATGTAACTCTTTATAATGTGAAATTATGACAGAACCTTTCGGTTCCCACATGATGCTGGCAAAAATATGCCATGATTTTAACTGTGACTAAAATTTCTTTGACTATTTATCATGCCTACAACAGCATGGCTAAGTGAAATGCTGGGGAAGCACTTACCACCTACTGAAGATAAACACAGTACTAATATTCACTGTCCTGACACCAAGTATGTGATCCAATGGGAGTATAGCAACCTCTATGGTTCCCAGCAAGGTTGTCCACTCAGAAAACACATTACAAAGGTTTATGTACATCCTGTGCTTACTACGGGGGTTCACTTTGTAACAGGTATAAATAAGTGAAGCACATATGTCATGTGAAATGCCAGATGGACATCACAGCTTCTCTTGAAGCTATCACTCATCTGTAACCTTTTGAAAAGTAGGAATAACTTCAAATTGTCTGACTCAACGTTGCACATAGGCATAGATCAAGGGACATTGCAATGGACAGAGAGCAAGGCCCTGGACAACTTACCATCATGATGTTGGGATTAGTGATCTGTAGTTGGGAATGAACAACCACCAGGGTATGAAAAGCTGTATCGTGGAACACATATGACACTGTCACATGTAAATCATCATATGCTTTTATACAGAGGGGACAACATAGGGGAGTAATATGTCCCTATACACATTAGAATGTGCACACCTGTGTAACATTGTTCGGGACTGCACATCAATGTGTCGACTGGAGATCTTTGACCCTTTTCACTTACCACATTGTCAGAGCTAACACTATGGCAAATCACCAGTGTCTAGTACAATAGGTCAGGCAGTTGTCATTTTAATGCTCATAGCTGATCGGTAAAGTTAGATTAAAGTTGCATCACAAGCTGTGAGACATATTTACGAACTTGTGTTCACTGCTGGCTTTGAGCAAACATGTAGGAAAATATAGGATTTATGTACAGGTTGTGAACTTGATGAGTTAATGGTGATGTACCTTTAGTGGCATAGTCAGCACATCAATGGCAATCTGAAATATGGCATTTGTGTCTTATCAATGTGAAACATGGTAAGAATGTCATTGTCACAGTGCCTTTTAGTGACATCCTTCTAAATCTTAATTGAAGAAAGGTAAGTTGATTGCAGTGAGAAGCCATTATTTGCCCAGGTTAGTACTGTGTACAGTGTTTCTACAATTTCATGCGGCATGTCTGGGCATTATGTGTAACATATGTATTATAAGACTTACAATGGACAGAATGAGTTAAACACATTCATCTTGTTGTTTTTACACATAGTTACCCTGGCATGAGAAGAGTAAGAGAACCTCCAGTGTACCGTCCTCAAGCAGACGTGTAGACCATGGAGAATCAACATATCATCCAAATCTACTGGCTGGATAGGCATACAGTCATGGATCTCTATCATTAGTTGGACTCAGATCTGATGCCTGCCATGTAATCCCTATAGAATACCACCCATAGTATAAGTCATTTCAGTGCTGTACTTCCTGACCACAGGCTCCTTTCAAAATACTGTGGGCCATATTTATACTTTTTGACGCAAAACTGCGCTAACGCAGTTTTGCGTCAAAAAAATTAGCGCCGGCTAACGCCATTCTGAAGCACCATGTGGGCGCCGTATTTAATCAATGACGTTAGCCGGCGTTAGCCGGCGGCGCTGCCTGGTGTGCGTGGAAAAAAATGACGTACACCAGGCAGCGCCGGCTTAGGGGGATATGGGGCTTGGGCGTCAAGAAATGGGGCAAGTCAGGTTGAGGCAATTTTTTCACCTCAACCCGATTTGCACCATTTTTTTCGACTCCCAACCCCCATAGAAATGACTCCTGTCTTAGCAAAGACAGGAGTCATGCCCCCTTGCCCAATGGCCATGCCCAGGGGACTTATGTTCCCTGGGCATTGTCATTGGGCATAGTGGCATGTAGGGGGGCACAAATCAGGCCCCCCTATGCCACAAAAAAAAATGAAAAAAAACACTTACCTGAACTTACCTTAATGTCCCTGGGATGGGTCCCTCCAGCCTTGGGTGTCCTCCTGGGGTGGGCAAGGGTGACAGGGGGTGTCCCTGGGGGCATGGGAGGGCACCTCTGGGCTCCTTCAGAGCCCACAGGTCCCTTAACGCCTGCCTTTTGCAGGCGCTAAAAAACGGCGCAAAAGCGGCCGTACGTCATTTTTTTGACCCGCCCACTCCCGGGCGTGAATTTTGCCCGGGAGTATAAATCCGACGCACATGCCTCGGAGTTGATTTTTTAGACGGGAACGCCTACCTTGCATATAATTAACACAAAACTAGGTGTCCACGCTAAAAAATGACGCTAACTCCATGGACTTTGGCGCTAGACGCGTCTAACGCCAAAGTATAAATATGGAGTTAGTTTTGAGTCGAAATTGCGTCAAAAAAAACGACACAATTCCGCCGCAAACGGAGTATAAATATGCCCCTGTGCTCCTAAATGCAGGGATGTCTCAGCCTATGTTCAGTCTGGCTTTGAAGGCTGTAGTGTGTGCATGCTGAAACACCTGGACAACTACATCAGATTTCCACAACTTGTAGATGAAGGTTGAGTTTTATGCTTTGGCACACATCCCATTTGTGGTGGGTGCCATTGATGGCACCCATGTAGCCTTGGTTCCCCCAAAAGCAAATGAACAGGTGTATAGGAACAGGAAAAACTACCACTCCATTAATGTCCAAGTAGTCTGTTTAGCTCACCTCTAAATTTCACAAGTTTGTGCAAGGTACCCTGGGTCAGTCCATGAGGCCTTTATCATGCGGAACAGCAATATCCTACTGCTGATGACACAACAGTACACAGAGAGGGCCTGGCTAGTTGGTAAGTGATATATGATATATGTCATGTGTGTGCAACTTTTATCTGCTACCAAATGTGTGGATGCCCAAGACTCTTTCTAACTATTTCTTACAGGGGACTCTGACTACCCAAACCTCTCTTGGTTGTTGACACCTGTGAGGTACCCAACAACACCGGGGAAAGTCTGCTTCAGTGAAGCCCACGGAAGGACAAGTCATGTCATGGAGTGAACTTTTGGGCTCCTGAAGGAAAGATTCCATAGCATTGATAAGTCTGGTGGAGCCCTCCTCTACTCACCCATCAAAGTATATGAAATTATTGTTGCCTGCTGCATGCTCCACAACCTCACCCTGAGACGTCAAATCCTATTTATAGCAGATGAGGGGGAGCCAGCAGTTGCAACTGGTGAGAATGCAGATTTGCCAAGTGAGGATGACTATGATGAGGATGAAGCTGGAGACATCCAGGCAGATCTCATCAGTCAATGCTTCACCTGACTGTAGTCATGTCATGTCCTGTAATTTTACTAACTCAGTCAGGTATTGGGGGAGTTAGGGATGCTTGATAAGGGTCTCAGTATGACCATCGGACAGGTCATAAGTAGCTTTGAAGCACATTACACAGATGTCTATGCAGAATACTACATTGAGTAGTGTGCAGTTTTTTAATCACCATAGTCTAAGTTTGTCATAATGCATAGAGTTACTACTGTATATACGACATAGCTGTATGACATTTTACAATCAATCCCTACCTATACATTATGTGTTACATTACCATTTTGCAGATTACTTCACAAGGTCATCCTCATTTGGCAATATCTGACGGTGTCACAGGAAGGTGGGATTTGCAGACTGACATGTGAAGTGAAAATGTATAGAACCACGTACTATCAGTCATGAGATTTGTGGTGTGTGAGTTCTATGCCTAGACCCTCAGCAGAGTGGGAAGGTTGTGTCCTATTCCACATACCTTCAATCATCTTAATGGCTTGATTTTGATTATACATTATTTGTATGTAGCTGCCACTGTGTTTCCTCATGTCAGGCCACTGTGCATGTGTATCAAGACTGGTATAGGTGAGTAGCATGCCTACTGATACCTGTCCATTGTAAGCAGAAGGTTCCATGACTGGGGGTATTTGTACAGACCTCTGTCTGTATTATGGGGTATGGTAATTGGTGAGGTATGGTATGGGTATTTGATACTGATGATACAGTGATAGAGTGAACCAATCTGTTTTCTCATTCAAATAGTGAATACCTGACATGTCTCTGACTTCTGTGGTCGTCTGTGGGGTGCAAGTTATTCACACCTATGCTGAGTCATTAAAGTGAGCAGCAGTATTTTACTGTGTGATTATGTGCATTTTTCCAGTCTATATTAAAGTGATACCAAGTTTGTCCATCAGTATCATCAAATGCAAAATGTACCCTGATTAAACAGTACATGTGAGATGGGACTTTAAAAGGTTGGTACATTTGTGCATATCTTTTATGTGCAAGAGGTATTACGGTTAACAGTTATATATACCTGAAAACATGACTCTTACACATGATCTCTGGTTTAGTGGTATTTAATAAGGAGTGCACATTTATATGTGGGAAATGAATCAAATCAAATGCTTGTTAATAGTGAAGGTTTCAGTCAGGGTGGATGAAATCATCATGATAGCTGCAACAACATTTAGATTCTACAGTCCAGTCTCTTGTACCATTGGAAAATGGAGATTGGTTGTATGAAAGTCAGCGGGGTCTATCAGTGACAAACAAGGGGAGCCAATCAGTAGGGGTTCCCTTCCTGGCAGTGGTTGGAGTCTTGGCACCTGCTCCTCTTGGATGTATAAGTGGACATCCACATTTGTGGGGGATTAGTTTGTCAGCTGCAGAGGCAGGAGTGACTGAGTCATGTCCTTCCCCTGGCAGGGCCTCCATTCTACTGGCTGCCACAGAAGGGCCCAGCTGTTGTGGACATAACTTACTCAGGGTGGTATATTCATGTCTCTCAGCACCCCTGCAATGGCAGCCAAATGAGCATTGTGGGCTTCCCACTGCTACATCACTTCATGGTGCTTGTCCCTCTGAAGTTGCTTGATCTCCCCCATCATGGTGAATACCTGGCCCATCCCTCCCTGGGATTGTTGGTAAGTTCCCAAGACTTGGGAGATGGTGTCCTGGCCAGTTGCAGTACTAGGAGCCTCTATCCTAGGCCGACATCATCCCTCCCATGTACCCTACCGCTTCATGCTTGTGCCCCTGGTACAGTTCGCCCACTCCCACTGGTGCCAGGTCCATCATTGTCTGGGTTTATGACTGTTGACTCAGGTACATGTACAATGGGTACATGATCATTGACACTGTCCTTGGAACACAGGATTGGGGTGAATGATTTTCCTGAGATGCTATAGCAACAGGTTTGGGAGGTATCGATTTACGCAGGGTGAGGCTAACAGTTGTTGACTGACCAGGTGTCCCAGATGGGCCAGAGTTGTCCTCAATGTCTAGACATCCACTGGTGATTTTCTCACTGAGTGCTTCATCCAGAGGGGAAGTGGGAGTCTCTCGTGTCCTTTCCATTGTCACAATAGCTAGGTTACCTGCAGGAGAAGTGGAACACACAGTTACTGAAAAATATCCATAAAATGACATCAAACTATGACCAGTAGACAGGCTATGTGACATGCACACAGAGCCTTTACTTGATCCCCTGATATGACATTGACACCTGCTTCCAAATCTGGGTTAGAACAATAGGGGAAACAGAGGTTTCCTATATCATATACCTTGCTACAAGATGTTGGAAAATCTTGGTGGTTGGATGTCTGTTTATAGCCTCATATCTTGTCTGCTAAATGAATTTACATTTTAAAGTTATCTCCCAGTTAGGTGTATGGCATAATAGAGTCAACTAACAGCTGTACAATCTACAATGGAAACAAAGCTGGCCAGCAGTATGGGAATAAGCATTATACCTGGGCCTCTGTATGCGTGTACTCCAGGTACATCCAGCTTCCTAAATGTGTGTATGCCCCCAGGTGAGTATATTACATTGTTTGAATGGAGATTTAAAGACCAGTTTAGCAGGGAACACAGCTGTAGGTGTGTGTTCGGATGGTATTGTACCAGCAGATGCCCATAGCATTGCTGTCATTGCCATAGACTGTACAACTGCGGAGTATTCAGGTGTGTTGAATTGTTTGTTAGTTTAACATGCAGGGCACTTTTATTTGTCGTACACTATTCTGGTTTTCCTCATGCAGTGCCTGCTGGGACTTCTAGTGCTATCAGTTCATGTACAACCCATAACATACACAGACACTGGGGCATCTGGTGAGTTTAGTTGACATGTGGGATGGCAGAGAGGGGTATTTGGAGAGTTGGACACAGGGGTGGTAAGTGCTTTGGCAGTTAAGATGTCTAAAGGTGATCAGTGATAATGCAAGACAAATGTTTTGGGTGACATCATAGGTGTTGTAACTTACCTGACTCTACTCCCCTAGGTATCCCTGTCAAGCCCTCAGGATGCAGGATGTCCAAGACCTTCTCCTCCCATGTTGTGAATTGTGGAGGAGGAAGGGGGTCCACCGCTATTCTTGCTGACAGCCAGCTGGTGTCTGGCAGCCATGGAACCCACCTTCCCCTGTGGTCATTCCACATCTTCCTGAGGTCCTCCCTTTTGCGTGGATAGTTGCGTACAGAATTTACCCTGTCGACTATTTTTTGCCACATCTCCATTTTCCTGGTGATAGATGTTTGCTGAACTTGAGCTCCAAATAGGAGTGGCTCAGGTCTGATGATTTCGTCCACCACGACCTTCTATTCATCATCTGTGAAATGGGGATGTTTTTGTTGGGACACAGTAGTGGTGGACGAGACGGTGAGGATGTGACAAAATAGGGAATTTGAATTGGTAAAGAAGTGTGGGTGATGTGATGTGAGTGGATGACCAATGGTGTCTAATATATAGGGTACCTATCATTGTGCTGGGTGTGTTGTGTCCATATGTGATATGTGAAATGTGAAGTGTTTAGGGGTGCCTAGTGTATGGATATTGATATTTGAGTGTGACCTTTTTTGAGCTGTATATGGCGTTCTGGTTACAAAAGACTGTGGGATGTGAAAGGGTGTGTTTTATGGTGCAGAGTGTGGGTGTGTCGGATTCGTGGATGTGTGTCAGGTGTGGGGTTTTCAAATTATCCAATGTGGTGTAGTTTATTACTGTGGTGACCACCAGCTAGCACAGTTTGCACCGCCATTGGTCTTCTGCCATAGAAGAACCGCTATTGTGATTTGTGGGTCATAATAGGTTCAGTGAATTTTTGGGGGGCTGGCGGTGCTGGTGGTGGCACCACCTCTTTCCCACCCTCCAGAGTCCTGGCAGTGACGGGATTCCTACTATCTTTTGGCGGGCTTGGCTGTGTAACTCGTAATACAGCGGTCTGTATGACTGCCAACATTGCAGTCTTTTGGCGGCTGCCACCTCAGCAGTCTTACCCTCAGCTGCCAAAGTTGTAATGAGGCCTCTGTCTTGAAAACACATGGTGCTTTAGACAAACCTCCAATACAATTATCAGAGCACTGTTTTTTATTTCAGCATTTCTTGAATATTTTGCTTCATTGATTTAGCTTTATAATTATTGAGCATTAGGAAAAGGAAGAGTCAGTTTGTGATTGACTCCCTAGTCATGCTCTGGCTCAGCCTGCAACCATGGAACCCTCCCAAGCTTGAATATTTCTGAAAACAACATACTCCACAGAGATGCCTTGTGTTGATTCCAGCCTGACTTCGTACCCAGAATTTCCAATGCAAGGCTCAAAAAAGGCTATTTTCCCATTTTATGCAATAGAAACTCAAGCTTTTTCGCCAGTGGCCAAAGTCTTACCACCATGTGATTCCACGCTTCTCCTAATTGAAAAACAAACTTGCATGTGGGGATGAACCTAACACACGTCATTGGAACTAGCCAAAGCTTTAACCATGGGAAGACCTCACTGACATCAATTTGACCTCATAAGGTACATGGGGCATATTTACTGTTATTCCACACAACAAGTCGCTGTAAGGGATGATGCTGGGCTGTGTTGCATGATAGAGAGAGAGAAGAAATGCACCATATTTACAAAGATATGGAACATTTCTGCTCTCTTTCTGCGCTGTTAGTTCAAGCGTGCCTGCATTATGGTTAGGATTGTTTCTGTGCAGATAGAGGTACCTTCCTGCAGAAAAACAATCCAAAGAGGGAATACCAAGAAGAAAAAAATAGTTTTCTCCTCATTACACCATCCCCGAGGATATGTACTGATTTAATGCAATCCAATACCTTTTTAAATCTGGAATTGCATCAAATTCATAGGTGGATGCACAGGAATGCCTACGCTCCATCCAAGGAAAGCCTTCCAGCTCAAATATAAATTAACACAGTGCAAGCCACTGCTTTGCCAGTATTCAAACATATTATTGAATTTAAAATACTGATATACAGAAATATTGAATTTTAAATATAGGGATCCTCAAATATTGTGATGCATGAATATCCTTGTCAAGAATAACAATGTTAGAAGTAATATTGATGTTAAAAATATCTATGTAGTAAATATCAATGATGAAAATATCCATGATGTTAATATCATTTCCAAAAATATATATGTTGTTAATATCAATGTTAAAAATATCTAGGTTGTTACTATATAATTTGCTAATTATTTTTATGTGTTTTAGTATATGTTTTAACTGTATATGCTATAAATTGTTTGTATAAATATTGTTGATGTTTTTTTAATATAGTTTGTAAATTTTTAGCTGTTTTTTAAAAATTAATTTAATTATTTATTTTTTAGTATCATAGCAGGTTTTGGGTTTCGTAGGGATTAGGATGCGATGTGATTTAATTGTAATTAATTATTTAATTTTCAATTATTATTAATGATTTAATTGATGATTAATTATGTATATTTTCTACTTAATTTATATTTTCTGTTAAGTTTTAGGTACGGAAATAATTTCACTATAATGAATTAATAATTATTTTGTAATTATTAATGATTTAATTGATAACTAATTATGTAAAGTCTTCAACTAATTTATTTTTTAATTTACGTTTTAGGTACGGGTTGAGGTTTGTGGGTTTGTAGGGGTATAGGGTAATAAGTAATTTGACTATAATTCATTAATAAGTCAGTTTTAATCATTATTAATTATTGAATTGATAATTAATTATGTAAATTTTCTAATTAATTTGTTTTTTTTATGTTATGTTTTAGGTGCGGGTTGTGGGGTTTATAGGGGCACAGGGTGGGAAGTAAACTAATTACAATTCATTAATAATTATTTTAAATTATTATTAATTATTTAATTGATAACTAATTATGTAAATTGTGCAATCAGGATTTTTTAGATTGTATGTCAGGTGTGTGTTGCTCTGTTTTTAGAGTTACAGGGTTGGATTTTAATTAACAAATAAACTATTGATAATGAATTATTACTTTACAATTTTATATTTTAATTGATAATTATGTTAAGTTACATTTTAGGTGTATTGCTTAGATTGTATAGTAATGAGGTAGGTATTTAAGTAATTATAAATTAAAAAAAGGTTTTCAATTTAAAAAACTTTTTTTTATTATTTTATATTGTAATGTGCTATAATTTATTTTTATTACTTTTGAAATGTTGGCTGTTATATTTGTGGGAATATGGTGTGGTATTTTATGTATAATTTTGTAATTTTTTGATAAAATTAAGAGATTTCTTTTTATAATTAGAATTTTATATTTTGGGGTATTTAATAGAGCTGTAAAAATATGTTTTTTGTACTGTGTCACTGAATGGGGTGGGAATAGTAAATACATTTTACCTCCTATGAGTCTAATGTTTTTCATACTGTTGCACCAACTGGAGTAGGAATAGTAAATTTGACCCCTCCTGAGTCCAATGCTTTCCCTACTGTTGCACTTACTAGAGTGGGAATAATACATTTAACTTTTCCTGAGTCCAACAGTTTCTCTACCGTTACACTAGCTGGAGTGGGAATAGTAAATGAAACGTCTCCTGAGTCCAGCATTTTCCCTACTGTTGCACACACTGGGATGGGAATAGTAAATGTAACTTTCCTGAGTCCAACACTTTCTCTATTGTTGCACACATTGGAGTGGGAAGAGTACATTTTACACCTCCCGAGTCCAAAGTTGTCTCCACTGTTGTAATTACTGGATTAGTAATAGTAAATGTAACCCCTCCCGAGTCCAACAATTTCCCTAGTGTTGTACACACTGGAGTGGGAAAAGTAAATTTTACCTCTCCTGAGTCCATCACTTTCCCTACCTTTGCACACATGGAGTGGGAATAGTAACTGCTACACTTCATGAGCCTGTTTTCCCTACTGCTGCACACACTGGAGTGGGAATAGTAACGTTTACCCTTCATGAGATTGCTTTCCCTACTGTTGCACTGACTAGAGTGGTAATAGTAAATTTAACCTCTCCTGAGTACAACAGTTTCCCTACTGTTGTACTTACTGGAGTGGGAATAGTAAATTTAACCTCACCTGAGTCCAACATTTTCCCTACTGTTGTACTTACTGGAGTGGGAATAGTAAATATTACCTCTCCTGAGTCAATCGCTTTCCTTACTGTTGCACACACTGGAGAGAGAATCGTAACTTTTACCACTCCTGAGTTCA
The DNA here is from genome assembly GCF_031143425.1 of Pleurodeles waltl. Lineage (NCBI taxonomy): Eukaryota > Metazoa > Chordata > Amphibia > Caudata > Salamandridae > Pleurodeles > Pleurodeles waltl. The sequence continues at coordinate 881,780,268 of NC_090436.1, forward strand.
ACTCTTTCCCTACTGTTGTACTAACTGGAGTGGGAATAGTAAATGTAACCTCTCCTGAGTCCAACAGTTTCCCTAGTGTTTTAGACACTGGAATGGGAATAGTAAATTTTACCTCACCTGAGTCCATCAATTTCTCTACTGTTGCACACACTTCAGTGGGAATAGTAACTTGTGCCATTCATGAGCCTGTTTTACCAACTGTTGCACTGACTGGAGTGGGAATAGTAAAGTTGACTTCTGGTTGAAATGCTTTCCCTACTGTTGCATACACTGCAGTGGGAATAAGAAATGTTATATTTCCGGTGTCCAACGATTTCTCTACTAAAAATGATTTGTTTTTAGATATTAGTGTTAAACAATATGTCTATTTAGATATTTTTGTACTTACGATTATATGTATAGCAAAACAATATTTTTGTGATCAATATTTTTGACATAATATTTCTGTATCACAATATTTGTGGTTTCAATATTGTGTCATAGAAAATACTTTGCATTACCTTTCTTTAAAATGCCATGCAAGGGGCCACTAATCGCTGTTTGTGTGGCTTTGCAAATCTTACTAAAGCATTTGAATTGTTCTTGAGATCCTTGTGCAATGCAAGGACAAGGAAAAGAGCTAGAAAGTTTGGCTTCAAGTTTTGACCAGTTCCTGTTATGGGTGATAGGTGGGGGCGTGGCCAAGGTGCCGAAGATGGCGCACGCATAATCCCCTAGCCCCGGAGGGGCCTGCAATTATCCGATTATATCGAACCGACCCGAGTGCAATCGGGGCTGGAAAAACGGCGGGGGCCTGAAGGAGCCTTCTGGGGTGCCACAGAGTACTGTTTGGGCCCCGCCACGCTGACACAGAGCGAGCCGGCGGATTCCTGAGGACGCGGCCCGCCGCTCGGCCGGAGCCCGGGACTCGGGCACGGACCCGGACCGGAGCTGGAGGCCGCCTGGCACTGAAACGGGGCTGAAAAGGCCCTGCTCACTGAACGCTCGTAATCGGAGCAGTGGATCTGATCTCTTTGGAGTAGGCAGGGGCAGTGCGGCCTGGGCCCTGGTGGAGACGCAGCGGCTTTGGGGTGAGTCCGGCGGCGCCGCCGACCCCTGGGGGCCTGCCGCTCGGCCAGAGATCGGGACCGGTACCGGCAGCCGCCCAGTCTGAAACGGTGCCGGAGCGGCTCTGTTCGCCGAACACCCGCGATCGGGACAGAAGGAAGGACCCCCCTGAGGTGAGCGGGGGCGGCGGGCGGCCTGCGCCCCCGTGGAAGCGCGGCAGCTTGGAGGGCGCAAGGCAGTAGCTGGGATCGCCCTGAACGACTTCGCTCAATGTAGTACCCGGGGGCAGGGGGCCAAGCAGGACCAGGAGTGAAGAGAAGCGGGCCTGTGCTGGCGCGGTAGTGCTCATAAAGAGCCGGGTGCGGCGACAACAGATTGGCTGGAGGCCCCGGCTGGGCCGAGCGTGCGCTCCCCTTTACCGTGGGGCAAGGTTGAGGACCTCTCAGCAGCAGGTCGAGGGAGAGACCCGCCGACCCATAGGGATGAAATGGGCAGAACAAGACCATACAGTGATCACATTGCTCAGGTCGAGGTTGAAACGATGACCTAGTGAATGTGTCGGAGGGCCGATTGAGACCTGATTGGAACACGGGACACCAGGGCCGTGCTCGGAGAAGCGGCATTAAAGCGCCAAAACAGACAGCCTCGGAACTAGAGGGCGACTCCCCTTGGGGAGTGAAGAGAATTGGGCGACCCACACATCCCAAGCAGAGTGGCAACAAAGGCGGTCTCCTGACGAACTGCGGACCAACGTTGGGGCCTGGGTGAATGCTTCGCCCTGCGGTGAATGCCGGAGGAAATAGCGGCTGAGGCAACAAAGAAGTAAACCGAGGATAACAGGAGAAATGGGAGGAACCTGGTTGGCGCCCATCTGAGACCGGGCCAGGGCATACGACTCCCAGGGTACCGTACTTCAGTGCAGAGAGAGCCTGCTCATAGAATCAGGCCTGCGTGCTGTGGGTGCGGCCCCCCCGCCCTCCCAGCCGATGCCCCCCAAGGCTGGACACAAGAAGAAAAACATGGATCCTGGATCCCCTCCAGGGCACACGGAAATGGAAGATCAACCCCACTCGCACCCCAATGTGCAGGAAACACTGGACAGAATACTAGGGGCGATTGAAGACACAAAGACCACACTACAACGAGACATCAACCAAGTAGCGGTCGAGGCAGACCACCATAAACTGGCGGACAGGGTCAAGGAAATGGAATCCACATTAGCAGTCATCGGGCCAAAACAGGAAGACCTAGCAGCCGAGGTGACCTCCCTGGCATCCAGGGTAGCACGACTAGAACAGAGAGCGGAGGACGCAGAAGGAAGGAACAGGAGGAACAATGTCCGCGTGGTGGGCCTTCCCGAGGGGACCGAAGGAACCAATATGGTGAACTATCTGGAGAAGTGGTTTAGTACAACTGTTGCACCTGGGTGCCTGTCGCCCTTCTTCACGCTGGAACGAGCACACCGGATGCCTTCGAGACCTCTCGCCCCTGGCAGGCCGCCTCGTGTAGTGATTGCCAAATTGCTACATTACAAAGACAGAGATACTCTTATACAGAAGGCTAGAGAGAAGGGCCCATTTAGAGTAGAGAACGGAGAGGTAACGCTATTCCCGGACTATACTTTGGATGTTCAGAACAAACAAACCTCCTTTTTGGCAGTCAAAAGGGCCCTCAGAGACGAGGGGATCCAATATTCGTTATTGTATCCGGCCAGATTGAGAGTGATACTGGAGGGGAAAACCATTTTCCTTCAGACACCGGAGGAGGTTTGGGAGTGGCTTGAGAAACGGGGCCCTCGGGCTGGACGACCAGCTGATGGGGGCACGACTGGAGGTCGGACTCGCCGGGCCCCGAGGGCGCGAGGGCCCAGGAGTGGCCCGAGACTGGTGCCAACACGAACGCAAAAAGAAAAAGGCAAAAGGTCGGCCTTGGAGGCGGCGGCCCGGGTCGGGAATGGGGCTTCCCCCTCGAGGGGCTCAGAAGAAGACTCAGAAGAGACAGTGTTGTCCTCGGATGGGGGCCTGAACGACGCAGTACGAGCTCCCAAGGTAACACCGCAGACTGCTGACGAACTTGGATAAATACGACGTGAGAGGCCCTGATGCTAGGGCACGGCAAGGGAATGGGAGGCCCCTCCGGACCTGGCCACCCCCCAAATCAGTACCTCGCTAGTCCAAATAGACTGGCGAGAACTGTAGATACATGGTTGAACAATTTGCGCTGTTGCACGTTTTTCTGGGCTACCTGCAGGTTTGCAGGCACCCTGGGGTTGGGGAGTTGGGGTTTGTGGTTTCAGGTTATCATGGCTGAGTGGGTGGTATGGTATAGCGATCACATAGGTCTGATCATGGGAAGGAGTATTCCAGAAGCCTGGGTGAACCAAGGGCGCAGTCAACAGACTACTATATTAAAATGGCTGACTACAATCTCTTAACATGGACTGTTAGGGGGATGGGCACTCCGGCCAAGAGGCATAAAATCCTCACTTACTTAAAGAGGAGAGGTGTGCAAGTGGCAATGCTGCAGGAGACTCATTTAGTGTCGGGGGAGGTGGAGAAGCTGAGGCGCAGATGGAGAGGACAGGTGTTTGCCACGGAGTACTCAGCTTACGCGAGAGGGGTACTGATATGGGTCAGAGCTGGTGTCCCTCTAAAAGTAGATTCATCCAACATAGACCGGGAGGGCAGATTCGTGATAATCGAGGGGAGACTCCATGGTATTCCAATTGTCATGAGCTGCATTTACGCCCCCAACCAGGACCAGGTCCCCTTCCTAACAAACCTGTCGAGCCATCTTACCCATCAGTGTACAGGAGAGCTACTGGTGGGAGGGGACTTTAACGCAATACTAGACACCAGCATGGACAGATCAGTCCCTCCACTACAGGGCGCTGTGTCTACTAAGATAGCCCAAAAACTCTGTGAATGGCTGGACGCCTGGGGACTAGTGGATATCTGGAGGGAGCACCACCCACAAGACAGAGACTACTCGTATTATTCAGGCCTCCACCGACTGCACACTAGAATCGACAGAATGACATGCACGGCAGGCCTTGCGCGCTATATGACTCGCTCCAAGTATCTTGCCCGCACACTGTCAGACCATAACCCCTTGCTGTTGACATTAAGAGTCTTGGAGGACAGGCCCCCAATACCGTCTTGGAGACTGTCCCCCGGAGTACTGGAGGACCAGACATACAGAGACACCCTCCGGAGCCACCTGGTAGAACATATTAGGATCAATAATGGATCCACCCCATCTAGGGCCACAGAATGGGAAACACTCAAGGTGGTGACGAGGGGCTTCTGCCTGGGTCAATCAGTGGGGGTGAAACGCACACTTGAAATACAACTGTCCGCCTTAGAGAGGAAAATACACACATGGGAGCTGAGACAGGACCTGGAAGATCAGGAGAATGAGGAGTATAGTCAAGCTCGTAAAGAGTATTCCCGGATTGTAGAACAGCTTAGATGCCACTGCATGCAAAAATACCTAGCATCAGTACAATCAGAGGAGGGCAGATCGGGGAAGCTCCTGGCGTGGTTGGTGCGCCCAGATGGGGGAGGAGAACCCATAACGAGTGTACAAGACAAAGAAGGAATAAGCAGACGCAGCCCAGGCCCAATTAACGATGCATTTAAGGAGTATTATATGCACCTGTACAGGAAACCTGACGTCCTGGAGACGGAGACCTTTGAGAATCATCTGAGGCAGATTTCTCTCCCAGCCCTGAGCATAGCAGAGAGAGAGAGCCTGGGAGGTCCTGTAACAAGGGAGGAGATAAGCGAGGCCATAGCACGGTTGGCACCCAGGAAAACACCTGGTACGGATGGCCTCCCAATGGACTTTTATAAAAAATATAAGACACTACCGGTGCCCCAGTTGGCGGAGGTGTACGCGGAGGCTCACCGCCGGGGGGAGCTACCGTCCACCCTGCGGTAGGCATTGGTGGTGCCACTACCCAAGACAAAAAACAGGGAGGCATCAGTGGCTGACTTTTGTCCTTTATCAATGCTGAACAGCGATTTTAAGATTCTCAGCAAGGTCTTGGCTAGCAGATTGCTCCCCCTTATGCCCACATTGGTCCATACAGACCAGAACAGTTTTATACCTGGCCGCAGTACCTCACTAAATTTAAGGCGAATGTCAGCTATCTTATACATGCCTAGGAAAGAGAAACCTCCTGAGGGAGTCTTATTGGCAGTTGACTTCGAGAAAGCCTTTGACTCGCTTAGATGGGACTATCTCAGAGCCGTGATGCTAAAAATGGGTTTAGGGGAGGACTGGGTTAAATGGGTGGACCTACTATATTCATCCCCACTAGCCAGGGTAAAGACGGGCAGAACAATATCCGATACATACCCAGTATACCGGGGAACCAGACAGGGATGCCCCCTATCCCCATTGCTATTTGCACTGGCAATTGAGCCATTGGGGGCCCGGATGCGGCAGGAGGGAGTGGGCAAAGGAATTGAATGGGGACCGAGCGAACACACTATTTCCCTATATGCTGACGACATTCTGGTGTACCTAAGAGATGGAACCAGCGGTCTCCCTTGGGCTCTGGAGATCCTGGAGGATTTCGGATAGCTGTCGGGACTCTGCCTCAACCGAGGCAAAACATTTGTGTTTCCCATACTGCCAGACTGCATTCCCCCCAGGACATGTCCGAAAGACGTGAACTGGGCCCCACGGACCTTTAAATATCTGGGCATCCAAATATTCCATGAGTTAGATGAACTTCGGGATGGCAACCTAGATAAGTCGCTCCGCTCCCTGCGTGCATCGGTTGGGTTCTGGCGATCACTAAAACTAACAACAATGGCCAGAGTGGCATTATCCAAAATGGTCATGCTCCCCCGCCTCCTTTACTACTTCACTAATCTACCGTTATGGATCCCATCGCAGTGGTTCCGAGAACTAAACGCTTTGCTCCGAGAACTAATATGGGACGAGGGCCGCAGGCGAATAGCACTATCAACTATATGTAGACCATCACGGGTGGGTGGTCTGGGTGTGCCCGACTTTGAGGCATACTACCTAGCGTCTCAACTGCAATGGATGTCCGGTTGGGCGGCGGGCAAAGGACAGATGGATCTGCTCACTCCCCACGGAATACTGGACATAACTTGAATAATAGCACGTATGATTGAGAGGCGGATTGCCCCCATTGGAGACAACCTAATGACTAAAGTTGCGATGACATGCTGGAAGAGATGTACAAAAAGGACGGGAACGGGCCCTCCCTATTCTCCGGCGTTACCGCTATCGGTCTTAGTTGTAGACCCAAGGGGGACAAGCTCGGGAAGTCCGGGGTTGGGACCATGGGCCAGAGCAGGAATAGAGACGGTGGCTGAGCTCTTCAAGGAAGGGGTTTGAGAAACTTCGATGACTTAATGGGGAAGGGGGTCCCCCGGGGTCAATTCCTTTTTTTCGGGAGTCTTGTACATACTCTGAAAAGGCACTGGGACACGATCAATGCTGAACCCATGACCCACGGAGTATTGTACCCCCTTCTGACATCAGGCGAAGAACCCCATCTGATTGCTAAATTATATCGAGCACAGGTAGATTGTGCACTCGATCCCCTGTGCTCTCTGAAAGAGAGATGGGAAAAAACGATAGGTCACGACTTAACCGAGACAGAATGGAACAAGGCCCTGGCATACCCTCGGGGGATATCACGCAACACTCGCTTACAATACATCCAATACAACTATCTACATAGAACATACCTCACTCCCCACCGGCTATCCCGTATATACAGGGGAACCCCGAGGAGTTGCCCCAGGTGCAATGACGGAGAGGCAGACTTCGACCATATGTTGTGGAAATGCTCAGTGTTACAGGTGGGCTGGACAGCAATGACAGCGGTCATGACAAGACTATATGGCACGGAACTGCCGTTAGCCCCCGATATATGTTTACTGGGCCTAAAAAACAGATATGATACAGGGTAAGGTTGAGAAACGTTTTCTAGGCTTAGCACTGGCCCTTTACAAAAGGCTGATTACAAGAGGCTGGAAGGCCTCCAATCCCCCCTCGCTAGCTGAATGGGAAAACGATGTCACAAAATGGTCCAGAGCCGAGTTACAGATCCTGAAAGCGGAGGAAGCAAAAGGCATCAGACAGACTCCCATAGCCCCAGAATGGGAAAACGTAGTGATAAGATGGGAGGACATAAGGAAAGGGCCAATGCCCCCCAGTGCAGAACATACAGAAATAGGACCCTGAGTGAGTACTAGGATGCGAAGCTAGCAGCTCCCAACGGCCCTAACACGAGAAGTAGAGCAAGAGACCCCGAGAAAGCAAGCAGCCAAACGAACATACCACCAACAAATATCAGACAAAAAACAAGATGACAGGAAGAAAACTGTCTGACAGCAAACACAAAAGAATAATAGGAGAGCGACCAAAAATGGACAGTCATCCGCCATAGTAGTAACAGTAACAGTAATAGTTTTAGAACCATCAATGTGAGACCCCCCAAGCAACTTACACACCACCCACGACAGCCTCCAAGATTGTACATAGTTAAAAATAGGATTAAGGCTGCAGCACTGACACACAATCCGTAAGGGTACCACAAAACAACAATGAACAGAACCTCTAAGGACATGATTACTAGCAAGATAGAACTAAGAGTAACACATATATGAGGCGGACCAAAACGAATAGAAAGCAAGACATAGCATATATGCGGCACTCAATAAACTGACAGATATATTTCGATTTATAAGTTAAAGGTAAGAAATGAACAAAATGTACCCAACAATATATAAATGTATGTATGTACTGCAAAACAGCGAATTGTTAACTGTTAATAAAAATATATTCCAAAAAAAAATGGGTGATAGGTCACGCCACACGAGAAGAGGTGTGGGAAAGGTAGGTGATGAGAATTTTGTGGATTTCTGTAGACTCCGAAACGATCCCTAACAGAATTCTGATGAAAATTGTGATTTTAGCTGAGGTTTGACATTTGCAAGAGATTCTTGAGAAGACAACATAGGGAGATCCATGTAAGTCATGCCACCCTGGACTCTGCTGTTTTTCTAGTTTACAGAAATATCTTGATTTGATACATTTCCTTGGTGGTGTCTGAGCATGATTTCAAGTACTGCAGATACCCACAGTGTTAGAATAGGTCAATTTGCAAGATGAAAGCTTGAGGTTTCCTAGTTGTGTTTGGGTCTTTTCCTATCACAGACAATAGAACCACACATGTGGGGTACCATTGTTAAAGAAAAATTGTGAGATCACACTGATTCTGGAACTCTCCCTCAGTCATATAAAGAAGTTGCATGATGTTAGCCAAAGTTTGACACTTTCAGGGCATTCCTGCTAAGAAAACATAGTAGGATTCATGTATGCCACAACATCTTGGACTCCAGAGTGAGTCTACTTTTTAGAAATATCTGGGTTTGGTAGGTTTCCTTTGGTGGTGGCTAAGTACGGGCCTAAATACTAAAGCTACCCACATCACTAAAATGGATCAACTTGATGTCCATTGTGTCACTGTTAATAGAGCCAGCCAAACAAATGTGGTACCATTTCTATCTGGAGAATGTAGCAATGTTGGATGGCAGAGATTTTGTGAATCCTTCTAGATTTCAGAACTTTCCATTTCAGAAATGAGAGGAAAATTAGTGATTCTAGCCAAAGTGCAATGTTTGCAGGACATTGTAGGTAAGAAATCATTGCTTGCTCTATATAAGTCACACCTCCTAGTTGCTCCAGTGTGTTTATTTTTTACAAATGTCTAGATTTAATCTATATTTTCTTTGCTGAAGGCCAAGCCCAAGCCCAAATACTGCAACTACTTAAATTACCAAAATGGGTTAGTTTGCAAGGCATCATTTTTGGTGCCTCCACATGTGTCATTTTTCTGTCATGGGCAATGAGGCTAGTCACACAAATGGAGTAGCGTTTTTATCAGGATAAGTGTAAAAATATATAATAGTAGTACAGTTGTTACTATTAATTGACTTACTCTTGATTTTGGCCTCTAAATGAGCAAGAAAATACACATTGCGCAAAATGACCTCTAAATCTATTGATAATAAGGGCAGCCCTAAACTGTGAATAACAGAAGTAACCAGTATTCTTAAACTCAGGGGCATATTTATACTCCATTTGCACCGAATGTGCGTCAAACATTTTGACGCACATTCGGCACAAACCGTGCACCTTATTTATACTATGACGCCAGTCTCCGCGGACGTCAAAATTGCTCAGTGTGCGTCATTTTTTGGATGCGGGAAACCGCCTTGTGTTTATGACATGTAAGGTAGGCGTTCCTGCCCAAAAAATGACTTTAAGGCCTATGCACCTTATTTATACTCCCACTTCATTTTGACACACAGTAGGGGGCGGGCCTTAAAAAACAGCGCACAGCCTGATGTGCGCCGTTTTTTAACACCTGGGTGAGGGCAGGCGTTAAGGGACCTGTGGGCTCACTTCCATGGTCTCTCACCACGGAAGCAATCCAGAGGTGCCCTTCCCTGCCCCCAGGGACACCCCGTGCCACCCTCGTCCACCCCTGGAGGACACCCATGGATGTGGGACCTATCCCAGGTAAGCACAGGTAAGTTGAGGTAAGTATTATTTTTTTATTTTTTTAAAGTGGCATAGAGGGGCCTAATTTGGGCCCCCCTACATGCCACTGTGCCCAATGGCCATGCCCAGGGGACAAAAGGCCCCTGGGCATGGCCATTGGGCAAGGGGGCATGACTCCTGTCTTTGCTAAAACAGTAGTCATTTCAATGGGGGTTGTGCGTCAAAAAATGGCACAAGTCCGGTTTGAGCCATGATTTTTTACTCTAACCTGACTTGCACCATTTTTTGACGCACAACCCCCATTTTCCCCTACGTCGGCGCTGCTTGGCTTGAGTCATAATTTTTTACTCTGACCAGCCCGCAGCGCCGGCTAACGTCAATCCTTAAATAAGGCGCCCGCATGGCGCGTAGAAATGGCGTTAGCGGGCGTTACATTTTTTTACGCAAACCAGCACCGGAGCTGGTTTGCCTCAAAAAGTATAAATACGGGCCTCATTGTCTGGAGCACATTCAAAAATGAGTTATCATATCATATGAATTGCTGCATATCAGCACAAAATGAGATGTATTTTGGTCAACTACTAAATACTATGGGGCATATTTATACTCCGTCTGCGCCGATTGTGCGTCAAACATTTTGACGCACAATCAGCGCAAACATTACCCCGTATTTAAACTTTGATGCCCGAGCCCGCGGACGACAAAATCCCGCCCTGTGCATAATTTTTTAGATGCGTCAATCCGCCTTGCGTTAATTATATGCAAGGTAGGCATTCCCGTCCAAAAAATGGCTTAAAGGGCCGTGCGTTGTATTTATGCTTTCAGGCAAAAATAACGCGCGGCCGGGAGGCGGAGCCAGAAAATGACACACAGCCCGATTTGCGTCAAAATTTAACGCCTGGGTCAGGGCAGGCGTTAAAATGGGGCAAACACACCTGTATTTAATCAGAACACACAGAACAAACAGCAGAGCAGCAACAGGGAGCCATGAAGGTGATTCTAATCCAGCGTGCACGCAGACGCAGAGCCCAGCAGCAACAACAACAGCTACAACAACACCAGCAGGGACCCCAAAGGTAGCGCAGAAGGCAGGAGAGGATATTCTGCCCAAGAACAACCCTTCAGGGCCTCCGGGAACACAACATCATACAGAGGTACTGGTTGAACTGGCAGGCCATTCAGCAGCTGCTGCGAAACATTGAACAGCAGTTGGCCCCCACTTTGGTGACACCCCGCACCATCCCAACAGAAACAAAGCTGCTTGCCATACTTCATATGCTGGCAAGTGGCTCTTTCCAAACAACTGGTGCCCTGGTTGGCGGAATATCACAACCATCATTCTCTGCCTTTTTGCCCAAAGTACTGGATGCCATCATTCGACTGACACCCCATCACATCTGCTTCCCTAACACACTGCAGAAGCAGCAGGAAACAAAACAGGGGTTCTACGCAATCAGTGGCTTCCCACACGTCCTTGGTGCAATCGACTGCACACATGTACGCCTTGTGCCACCTGCTGCAACTGAACACCTCTACCGCAACAGGATGCACACACATTCCATCAACGTGCAGGCCATAGTCGATCACCAGGGATTGATCACCAACATCGTGGCTAAATATCCTGGGAGTGTACATGACTCATACATCTTCCGTCACTGCACCATCAATGAACACTTCCAGGATGGACGGTATGGCAATGGACTACTTGTTGGTAAGTACAAAAACCTACTTATATACTCACTGCACAGCAACCCTCTAGGACACACAACACATACACCACAACAGCAACATGTCAACAGGAACACACTGAGGTCGTGACATCACTAGCCATGCTTCTTAAGTCACCATTGAACCTGTCACACATTGGAAATTACTGTACAGCCTAATGTGAAGACGTCAATGAGTGTGGTTGCCTAAATGTCACCTTGCAAATTGTAAGTGTCCCAATGACCTTTACATTAATACATTGCATAAGTTTCAAGGTATGGGATGTCCAGGGTACTTTGATATGAACGTGTTAACAACACTTTCAATTTTAACTCTGCATGGAACTATCATCTCACCCCCAGACGCACGGACACCCGTATCACAAGTCACAATGCTAGGGAGGGCATGCTGTACTGCAAATCCCAAAACATAATGCTGACAAACGGTTAGCAGACAAACACTCGTTCAGCCAAGGAAACAACACAATGCAGATGGTACAGCCTACAAGCATGGGATGTCACATTAGTACACAAAAGAGTCACAGACAACACAAGACAACTACTGCCATGAAAGGTCTTTTCAATAGTGCCAGCTACATCAACATGATCCCATTCATTTTCTCTTGCAGCTGATCAGGGGTATGGCATCCAGCCATGGATTATGACACCATTTGGCAACCGAAGTACAGCTGCAGAGCGTGCATACAACGAGGCTCATTGGAGGATACACAGCATTGTCGAGCTGACCTTCACCATCCTCAAGTCAGGGTTCAGCTGCCTCGACATCACTGGTGGTAGCCTCCTATATTCCCCCGAGATGGTCTGTAGGATCATCCTCACATGTGCAATATTGCACAACATTTGTATCAAAAGAAACATTCCCCTCCTGGAACCAGAGCCACACATGCCTGAAGAGGAGGAAAAGGAGGATGCTGGCCTGCAACAGGAGGGGGAACTACAGAACACAGCTGCTGGTATACGCAGGCGGCAACAGATTGTAAATAATTTCTTCTGAATATGATCACCTTCACCACTTTAGTTAACTAATTTAAATAAACCCCTATTCTAATCACCATATCATGGTCTGGCTATTCCTTTTTGCACACCTTCATCTCTACTTATCAGAATAAGAGTGTTGCCTCATGGAGCATTGCTGAGATTCTGAGTAGGACACGGAACATCCCAGAGCTAATGTGATGCCTAACATACAATGGTCACATACACACACACTCTTAATGACATATATCATGTACATATTTCCTTTGAAGGCCAATAGCAGAGGACCACAACTATTTCACACATACATGTTGAAAGCAAGGTCCAACGCAGCATATGGCACACAACTATGACACGATCACTCAATAAGGGGAAAACAAGCCTCATACATGAGGCAGTCAATGTGCTTTGGCATCACTAACAGGAATGCCTGACCAGACCCTTGACAGCAGTTAGTCCAACTCCATCCAATATTTGCAAGGAATATCTGTGACTAGAGTTCCATAGAAGCAGAACATAGACAGCACAAGTGCCACACATATGACATGCAATGCGCACATGACATTCCATGTACATGTCAGCCCATTTCCTAACTCCTGACACACCCATGCACCTGGTCACAACCCACCTGTCGGAAGAGGTCTCTGGAATACTAAGATGTGTACCCCGATAATACCTCCTCTACACACACAGACCAACATTACCAAACCAGTGTGCTACACCCTTCCCTAAGGTATGCCATTGTCATATAACATCTGACTGCAAGGACGTCAGGTCAATTTATACACTGTCTTCTAGTTTCAAAGCCCTGTTAGCACATGTAGATTGCTTCCCCTTGTGAAAATGTCTGTTGGCCCTTAGAATGCAAGTCTCACCTACAGGACTGGTGAGAAACAGATGCAGCCCACACCTGTGATCACCTCCATGCACACCACCCATTTCAAAAAGCACTGCCCCTGATGATGCCTGGAACAGCATAGGAGTTGCCATTATGTCAAATACACCGTCAACCATTGATACTAATTAAGCCGTGTAACACAGCCCTTGGTTTCATTTGTCACCTTCAAAAACACAGGACGTACACAGTTTGACATGTCAACTGTCAACATTGTCCTCAATACAGTCTCAGTCAGACCACTGATTACGTAACTTGTCAAATAACTGGATCGTGAATCACCTTGCATTCTGTCAGCCGGACTGGCAACTGTCTGTGCGTCACACTAAAGTATCCCTGTGTCTACATATGTGCCACACGTGCGTAAGCAAACCTCCCATTCATCAGGGGGCATTGGGCATGGGCTTCTTCCATGCATACCCAAATACATTGTATAGCATCATCTGCCTTTTAACTGTACCATTTGAGTTACATCCTCTTGGAAATGCAAAATTCATGGCCCATCCCTTGTCTGGGTTGCATATATGCATGAATGACAAAGTGTGACAGTGTCCCAGGGTCATAGGCAGGGATTGGGTACGGGGCTTTCAGCACAACCAGCAACCTTTGATAATGTCCATGAATAATACACAAATGTCAGGACTATGACAGTTCACACACTGCATCACAGTGCGCACAACATAGTGATGGGCTGTGTGTGGTGAATAGCTGCAAGAATAAACAGCACAGAGACTATGATGTTCCCAGATGCAGTGGGAAGTGCAGAGGCCAACCTGTGTACAAATGTTGTAATGACACCTGCCGGAACATGACAATTGAGACATTATCTCACTCTGCACACCAAGGTTGCCCTGTTGACTGTCTCATTACTCGTCTTTAGTGACAGGGTGGGACCATCCACATGTTGGTTCACATGGAAATATGTGGACACGTGCTGTCTTGTATGCTGGTCCAAAACAGCCACTTGATAGTGGGGGCTCACTTCTATGGCCTCAACTGTGGTGTCATCTTACATATGAGATTGACCCTTGTCTGTCTGTGCAAACAACATGGTACCCACTTCCTCAATGCATGTGTATGACTCACTGTGGGATTCACCAACTAGTGCCTAGGAAGCTCTTACCAATACTCTAGGACATAGGATGTAGAAAATGTGGACCATTGACATGAACATGCGTCTGCCATCCATCTGGTGCATGCTATGACACATGTGGTGTCTACGTGACCCAGAAACTTGGAAGTATACTTTACGGGTGTTGTTACACGTATGACTAACACATGCCCTTGCTCATTTTCAATTTGACTTGCATCTTAGGATTGGACACATGGACGTCACATTCATACAACCATATGTACAATTATGCTTCATGTGATATACACACACACTTGGTCAACCAACGCATTAGTTGTCAAAGCACACACTTTGAGCCAAAGGAATTTCGGTATTGTACATATGTGCGTCACAATGCTATCCTCTCCTTATGACAAACATGCACAATTTGTGCCACACATATATGTAGGCCACATCTATGACGTCAGCCAACTGTAAAAATACTGTGAAGGGTGTAGAGGATGATGTTCCGCTGCAGTATGATGTCACACATGTGTACATACACCATCAACACCATACTGTCTTCAATTAGCCAATCTCTGATGTGTTCCAAATGTAAAATAACCAAAAAATTAGTAAAAATGCCCCAAACCAGTTAATGCACTGTAATTTTGACGTCCCTAGCGGTGTGCGTAATTTTTTGTTTACCAAAACTGTATTTGCATCATTTATTTTGACACACAGGAGTGAAATTTAGCCCGCATCCAGATATTTGTACAGTCCATGTATCATTATGTGGATGCGGGTTAATATTCATGTCTGTGCGTCAAAAAAAATGACGCAAATACAGTTTTGTGCAAAAAAAAATTATGCAGAACGCGAAAAAGGCGGGACTTTTCATACAGGAAGTGATGTAATAGGATATCATGTTTACAGATCATGTACAGTGGGTGTACATTCACTTTCACTTTGCAGTCTATGATCCTTCTAGACTGTGTGGCTGTGTAGAGAGTGTTGTCCAGAGATTTTGTGCTGTATTTGTCCTGTGTGCTATCTGTAAAGTCCTTTTGTGAAATAAATATTGTTTGTGTATACTGTAGTACTGTGTTTTGTCTACATTTGTCCATTTATCTTGCATCTTTCTTGTTTGTGGGAGTCTGTTGTGGGTAGTGTTAGTTTGGGTATAGTTGGGCTCTTTTAGTGTTTAGGTTTACTTTTTTTCTGTCTTTTTACCCCTACTTTCACCCTTTTCCCCTTTCTATTTCTTTTACCCCTATTCCTTATCTTCATCTATAAATATGTCTGGTAGGCCACGTCTTGGCAGGATGGGGGAAGAGGAGTTGGGGGGCTTCATCTGGCTGGTGACACATTTCTTGGCGCTCATGATCCAGGCAGGGGGCAGGGTCATACAGGGGTATCCGACAGAGGCGCGCAGAATCCGTTGGGGAAAGTTGCTGCATCACCTGTAGTGTGTGTATGCCAGCCAGAGGAGTGACCACAAGCTGAAGCACTGGTGGGCTGACCTCATCACCAGGGAGCAGGATCTCTTGGACCACCTGGGAATCATGATTGGTGGCACTGTTGGTGAGTACGACTATTGTTAATGTGCACAATTAAATGCTCTGTAGTGACATCAGGGGATTAGTGCAATGTCTGCCAGCTAACTTGATGACTGTGTGTAATACTGGGGAAATATAAGGGGATAATTGATGCACTATGGCAAGGATCACAATTGCTAGCTGTCAGGTAGCACGTACTCAGCAAACTTACAGGTAACTTTACCATGAAGGAAATTGGTGCGGCCTTTTTGTCAGCACAGCTAACAAAATAGGAGCCAATCATGTCTATATAGGGTACTATTGACAGAGAAGAACAGATGTACCAACATTTAGGCCAACTATGTTGACGCAATTGCTAGACTGACTTTAGAATCACTACATGATGCTGAAAACGAGTGCTGCCTTCACGTCAATTGACAATAGCAAAGTGGCTCAGACATTGGTCTCATGTTAGTCTGGTGAGTGTGGAAGGAAAGCGTTCACAGAAGTACTATGAATGTGTGGGATTATTGTGTTTCTTGATCTTTTTGGATACATGTCAGTTCATGATTTGAAAACATCGTGAAAAGGTGTAAGGTGCCCTCAGCTAACATCTTAAGATGTTTGTTGGAATTAGTTGAGCCACAATCCAAATATGGATGGCAGTCCAAGTGTATGCACGTGGCTTCACATCTCCATGGTTGGTGCAAATCACCATAGCTGGGCCACATCAATTGACTATACTGTAACAACAGGATGGCTTACAGAAGTCCCTGCCCCTTCCTCTGTACATTGGGCCGATGTGCAATAAATGTGTCATGGCCACAAGGCATGTTTGACTGGTAATGCAGTCCTCAAGTAACCAGGCGTTGGATGTTTCTCTTGGATGCACATGATGAGACAATTACACTCCATATTTTTTAGTGCTCACCAATTATGGGGCAAGTTTGTAACCACATAATAGTTAGGGCCAATGTATGTGTGCAGATATGTGTGTAACTGTCACAGGAGACCCATGCTATGAACAAGCTGGCCGTGAAATATCAGATGCAGTACCATCATGTCTGAATGGCTGCCATTTCCTTATTCAGCCTACACATTGTATATGTTTATGAAATTGTTGCACTGTGCACAGATTTTGAGCACATTTCTGCCTTTCATACCTTACAGATGGACTGGCACCCTACACTGTGGGAGAGGTGGCGACATTTGAGGACCCCGACCACTCCAGTAAGTGTTGATATGTCTGTTATGTGTTGTGTTTGCTGGTTATGGACTCGTGTGAGTTGGACGCATAGCAAGGTGTGATGCGTTGGGCAAGCTTTTCACTTGTTCCATGAGTGGGAATGCAGTTCTCACATGTTTTGATTTTGCCAATGCATATCCAATGGTATCATGTAGGGATTGTAGGACATCCCTGTAGGCCCCACTGTGAGTACAGGGGATAGTCATGTGTATGACACTTGTATCACCAAGAGTTGCAATGGAAGTCAGCCCCTATTTAGTCAGCCTGTCAGACCCACATTCTCTAAGATTGGTAGAGCTAATAGCTTTCCAATAGACATCTGCTTCCCTATTTACCTACGTAAGTTTGAAACAGTAGGTAGAACCTCCTAGCAGCATATACTTCCGCATGTAGTGTATCAAGTCTGTGGAACCTAAGTGTAATGGCCTAGGTGTGCATGCAATTCATGATCATGGGTGTTCTAGCAACTCTGTGTCTGATGCAAGTCAGGCCTCACTGGAAGTAGATGTTGTGTACTAAGTTCTGCATTTCCTGACATGTCTGACCCTATGAGTGCTCTAGGGTTTGCTGACTCCTAATTGTAGATAGACCTTACATGTGGTGTGTCTGTAGAGACAAACGTGTGGAGTTGCCTATACACTCCTCGGTGTACATGTTGTTGGCAAATTATACTTATGTATCCACCGCCCCCCCCTCAAACACGGCCATGGGTTTGTGAATGGGGTACCTAGTACTGATGCTACCAGTATGTTACACATACCTGTGAATAAGTGACGGTTTGGTTGCATACTAGTATACACACAGGTTTGGCACTTGGTACTATACTGGAAAGTCCAGTTACAACTTGCAGACCATGTGGCTTTCGTTTTGCTTTCCGTACACTGACATTTGTAGCCCAGCTCTTGGCGGAGGATATGCAGCATGATTCTTAGATGATAACTGTCAGAAGTCAGATAGCAAGTCAAAGCCAGTTGTTACCCATCTTGTAGGTTATGGATGTGCTTTATGTGATGTGACCTTTGTTGTCTGGCCTGCCATATACTTCCTCAGGGACATTCAATGCTCTGTATCGTTATATGAGCTGTTACAAGTACAGTAGATGTAATGTCTGATTAACTTGCTGTGCCGTTTCACACAATGCAGTTACTAATGTAGCATATCTGCATTTGTCTTCACAGCAGCTAAAATGACTCCAGACCAGGCCCGTGAATTTCAGCGCCGGGCCATGCGATACCAGCACATCCTGCTGGTGGAGTCGGGGTTCCGGAGGATGGCCCGGCGATATCGCCATGAACGTGCCTCTGGGGAATGGTGAGCCTTCCCACTGTGTGGGCCTACTTTGCCCACCACAGCCACCACAGAAACAACCACCAATCAGAGCCAGGTGGCCCCACCCACAGCTGCCACTGTTGATCCAACATCTGCTGGACTTCCTGGCCCCAGCATTGCCACCGGTGCAGGACAGCCCACACAGACCTCCTCCACTGGTAACCAGACTGCCACTTCTCCATCTGTTGACCCTGCAGCCTTCAACAGACTTGAACATAAGATGGACAAAGTGCTGCGCAAGGTGAGCCACCTGAGCCGGGACGTGCGGCACATTAAACGGCGGGTCAAGGATATTAAAAGGACCCTCCAGAGGGCCAACCTCTAGACACTTGATTTGATGGACTTGATACCCTCCCCTCCCTCCTCTTTCCTTGTTCTTATAGTTAGTGGGCTTAGGGGCTTAGTGTTAGGTTAGTATAGGCTGTTAGTTTAGTTAGTGTTAGTGGGTGTGGGGTGGGGGGTCCTGCTTGTTTCTTTTTTGAGTTATTACATGTGCTTGGCTATGTTGGGGTTCTTGTGTGCAAAAAATAAAAAACAATAAAAAATATATATATATATATATATTTGTTTAGGATAGTATAGTATGTGTTTAGGTTAGTATGTGTTGTCCTCAATGTGTCCCGTCTCATAAGGGGGGTGGGGGGTAGATGTTTAGAACGTTTCGTTACATGTGATAAGTAAGTGTAGCTTAGGTTAGTTAGGGACAGTTGTGGGTAATGAGTAGTCAGGGTAGATTAGGGTAGGTAAGATTTTTCCTTCAGTTTCCTCATCTATGGTTAGCTTTTAATAAATATTTGGTTACCTCTTAATAGTATGTGTTGAATGGTACTTGATCGTGGGTTTAGATTCAGTGTACATCAATTTTGTACTATAACATCTGTGTCCTATGCTACTAACAAATTCCAACTGAGCTGTACGATTGGCAGCTAGCCCAGAGCTACCTTACAAAGTGTCGACCCTTCGTTGCAACCACCAATCACAGTTAATATGGATGACAATGTGTTTCTGTTGATAAGTGTGTTTTCAAAGTCACTAACAGTGCTTCCAGACTTGATATTGGGGAAACAGTTTTAGGTCTGACTGCAGTGTGATGATCATGAACACCATTATAAGATGAGTTCTCATTGGCAATCTTGTATTCTTGTCTTCATGACCCTCATACATCATTTGTGACACAGTTCGGCATGATTACCTATTTGTATGTTAACTCAGACAGCTTCATTTGTGCAGTTTTTTTAGTATTTACTTAGATTAGTGTGGCATGTTTACTGTGTTATTTTTGCATGGTGAAAACATTTTGCGGCCACTATTTGATGACTTAGTTATCCCCTGCGGAAGCATTCTTCTGTCCTACACAGCATGGTGGTGTATGGTTTCTCACTTCATCAGATTTGTCCCTCAGGATGGGCAGAGTATGCTGCAATCATGGGCACTGTGCAGATTTCTCTAACTACATATTATCAGGACAGTTGTATTGACAAGCTACGTAATTTGACAGTAGGAACATTTCAGTTATCTACTGCACAGTTGATATGTCACATTACCCAGAGACAGATTTGTTGTGTAAGTGCTATTTATTGAAAAGTGCTGTAGTGCTATCTGTACATTGTCCATGATTGTGAGTCCATTATAGTGTTATCTTCCATTGTGATCCAACATAAGGGTTTACCAAGATGCTTTTGTCATGCTGGGGTTGCTGTTTCAGACAGTGCAGAGGGACAGACTTAGCCAATGAGTAGGAGAGAGACAATCACTGGACTGGGTGACAAGATATACAGTGGTTAGCAGAAAATTGCTTGAGTACAGTTGTTGTAAGACTGTCATGTTTCAAAACGCAGGACCTTGGTAATAGTTGGCCATGTGGCAAGGACTAGTGCTTCCGGGTACTTTTCCTTGTGAAAGTGATCTGTTCCATGTCTTCTTCTTCTGATGTGTGTGTTGCCTGCTTTGCCCTTGT
This sequence comes from Pleurodeles waltl, assembly GCF_031143425.1. Lineage (NCBI taxonomy): Eukaryota > Metazoa > Chordata > Amphibia > Caudata > Salamandridae > Pleurodeles > Pleurodeles waltl. The sequence goes on from NC_090436.1 coordinate 881,800,592, forward strand.
TGTTGTTGGTTGTGAAGGGGCAACACACACCTCAGTGTTAGAAAACGTGGAGTCAGACATCCCGGTCGCTGCTCCCTGTGAAGGTCTTAAGGGCAGTAATGCTGCAAGGAGGGCCTGCTGGTTCTTGAGAATAGCAGCCACATCACGATGGTAGGCAGCCAGGTCGGCCCTGAGGGGTTCAATGTTGCATTCGTGCACGCGTTGACAGGATTGCTGTTGTAGGTGTTGGGTCAACTGTATTACAGCTGTGCTGATTTCCTTCTGGGTTTTCTGCAGTTCCTGCAAGATAGATGTTAGGGCTTGCATAGCTGCTGCCTGATCTGCAGATGACATCATGTACAAACGCACCCCCTCTAGGCTGGCTGCCATATTTTGCATCCCCACCCGCACCTCCTTGGCCAGCTCCCGCTGTACTCCAACTACAGTTCTCTCAAAGCTGGTGCCAGTGTCGTCTGAGTCCTCAGCTGTATTGGAGCTAGCAGGTCTTACAATTGGGGTGGTGGGTGGTTCCTCTACGATGGCTGCTTGTTCTGTTGTCCTCCTTGTGACAGAAGGCGGGGTCTGGAGGGTTTCAAGGACCTTTTGGATAGTCTCCTGGGGAATGTTTATTGGCTCGTCATCCATGTCATCAGGGAAATCAGGGACAGGCATATCGGCAGGAGATCCATCTTCCTCTGCAGTGAAACAGGGTACAATTAGTGTGTCTGTGTTGTGGCAATTTTGATGTGACGTGCCTGCCTTTTGATGAATTCACTTTGTGATCTTGTTTTGTGTTAATATCTCCAGTCCTTCAGATGGACATTTTGTCAGGCCTATGGCCCACCTGTGTGTCACATGTATGTTATTGAGTTATCAGACTTGTCAGCCTCATCCCCTCTAGGTGTTGATTTTAGCCAAATAGAGAATTGCCACCTTCTTTTCCTACTCGACCCTCCGTGTACATCCATTCTCATGGTGAGACATTTCACTGGCTGTGGGTATTCTGATGGCCCTGGCAGCATACTTAAAAATCTGGACCTGCCCCAATCCCTGATCGTTCACATCGACTTAAATGTAATTGACATGTGGCATATTCTATGCATGGCAATGTTATGATCCGATATGGATGTTGACATTGTTAATGGGTCCTGCTGATGTTGGGTAATGTGTGTTACATTGGATTGCCCTGATAGTCGTATCAGTGTCCTATTTCGTCCTCTGACTGTGCAGGTGTATTTCAGTGACCAGTTACATGTGTCCCCTCCTCAATGCTGTTGTCTGAGCAGTATGACATTTGGGATGTTGCCTTGTTACCCAGGCACAGGATGGACCCTGACATATGCAGCATGGGTGTGTCCTTAGTGCTGTGTTGCTCCTATTGTTGTTTACTTTGGCTGATGTTTGTGACAACTATGGGCATTGACATTTGAGAGTACTGGGGCCTTTGTCTTGTTTCTGGGGATTGTTGCAGTTGTCATCCTCACCCCCTAATTTAGGTGTGTATGATCCATGGGGAGGTTACTGCCATTGGCTACTTGAGCTGCACACAGAGCAGAGGTGGTAGTGGCAACTGTTGTCGCAGTTACATTGAAGTCGGTTTGGCTAGAGGATTGCTAATAGGGCCCTAGTTAATGTAGGGGGTATGTTGGCTGACAAGTGCCAGGATGTCAGTTTGACGTAGTGGCTTTCCCTCCTGGCGTGGCTTTCCCTTTGCTCCATCGTTGGCATGACAGCATGCCCCCATGGGACTGTTGTTGGTGTAGTGTAATGGTGTGCCCCAGCTTCTGTCTGTGCAGGCCATGCTCCAATGCCGTGCCCCTTTACCCATGCCACTCCATGTATATGATGACTTCCATGCATTTTGTGGTCGGTATCCCCCCCCGCTTGCAGTTAACATTTGTGCATTTTAATTCCCCATGCAACATACCATGCATGTGCGTTTTCTCCTGGTAGTCTGCGCTGTCCTGTCCTTGAATCCCTGTGACGATCTCCTCAGAGATGTCGGCTGTGACCATCTCCTACATGTGGTCCAGGGCCTCCTGGTGTGCTGGACTCCCCCCTCCAGTCTGCAGTGCTGCTTTCCTGTTCCTGGCCACCTTTTCCTTGGTCCTGCACTTGCAGTCATGCCAGCGTTTCTTGCACTCGATGACTGTTCTGCGTACTTCAGCCACACTGTTAATCTTGTCGACAATTTGTTGCCATATAGCCTCTCTCCTACTGATTGGCAACTTTGATGTGACAAACAGTTGGTGCTGGTGTTCCGTCACCTCTTTAACCAGAATTTCCTGCTCCTCTGCACTAAAGCGACACTTTCTTTTCTTCTTAAAAGTGTCCTGGTTCTTGTGTGGGTCCTCCTGGCTGGTTCCTGGTCTGCTGTCATCTTCCTGGGGTCTGTAGTGGCATCTGGGATCCATTTTGGCTCTCCTCTGGTGAAATGGCTGTGTTCGCTGTCTTTTTTGACGCTATTGCGTAAAAAAAAAACGGCGCATATCCGGTTTGCGGTGTCGTAAATCGACCCACAGTCATTTCCGCTGCGTTAACGTAATTTTCCTTTACCACTTGACGCCGCGTGTGCGTCAAAAATAATGACTCCCACCTGTTGTTTGCGCCGCCGTGCGTCAAAGTATAAATCTGACGCCCGCACGGTGCACCAAAATGGCGTTAGCCGGCGGTAATATTTTTTACGCAAAACTGCGCCGGCGCAGTTTTGCGTCAAAAAGTATAAATATGGGCCATAATACTTTTATTTGGAGAGTACCGGCACTTCTCAGTAACAAGCAGGTACTCTGGCACAGAGTACCTGCACTTTAATTTTTCCATTTCAAGCACTGGGTAGAGGAATATTAATCCACAAACCTGACGCATCTATGAACTCAAAACCTCCTTTCCTTTATCCCAGTGATCTAAGAGCCTTGTGTTTTTCTTCCATGGAAAAGTATGTACGAATTTCCTGCTGGTACCTTGCACTTGGTCTGATTGATTTGGAGGCAAGTAAGCAGCTAAAGGAATGTTTCAAATGATTATGTCTTGATCAGGGTATCCAGACCCTTCATTCTTCAAAGCCTACTTCCTCTACCACATAGACAATGGCACTCGGCCATGCTGCTGAAAGTAGTTATAAGATTTTACAATATTCACTGAGGCATCTTGATTTTTAGGCATGCAGGGGAGAGGCTAAGAGAATGTGGTCAATTCGTTAGAACAATTTCCAGGGTATCCAGGTCAGTCAGTCTCCAGTGTCGGCTTGCTTCAACATGAAACTAAGGCCATTCTGCCTCCCTGCATCATCTCTGCACCCAAAGTAAAGTGCTGCTGGGAATGGTTGAAAGTGTATTGCTGCAGTTTTGGCTGTGCCCTAGGCATATCATAGCTGCACCACAAAAAATATCATGAGAGCGTACTAGTTAATGTGTATCAGCAACTAAAATAGCCATTTGTCTGCTTCAACATGTTTTGCTTTATTAATCTTGCCTTATTGTAGCTTTGCTTTACTTCAATGATGTCACTTCTAGTGATATCATCATTGACAAATATCACATGATGTCACTTCTGTGATATCAGGGTAACATTTCACATAATGTCACTTCCTGTGAAGGAGCAAAATACAAGTTGCATCATGTCCTGTTTTTATTAGATTGGATGGTAAGTAGGCAAGTGTTTCAATAAGACCTAGTTTTGTCACATAAATATACTATTTTAACCTTCTACCGATCGTAACTCAGCGGCTCAGCAGTGAAGAAAATGGCCGTCCTTCCTGTGGCTGGCCCTGTGTCGAGAGGGGTGGGGGGGGGGCACGCAGGTAAACGGGGTGTGACAGGAATGATAGACACATTAGTGGGGTTATAACGCAACTGCCGGAGGCGCAGTGCGTTTCTTTATGCAACCCCTCGGCCTCATCACCCGCCCACCTGTCTGTGTGCGGTTACTATGTATAGGAGAGCCCGAGTGGCTCTCTACACTTCCGACCTATGTTGAACTAGGAAAGGCTGGCAGAGTTGTTCTCACAAAGGGATATGATTTTTGTTTAATATAGCTTGACTTGGAAACAACATCTGAAAATGGACTGGAATTTACAAGCTCCGGTTCAGCAAACTCTGAGACCATTAAAGTTACCGGTAGCCTTAAGTACAAATGGGCAGAATATGGCCTTACCTTTACAAAGAAGTGTAACCCCGAAAATACTCTAGGCACTGAAATCACAATTGAGGATCAGCTTGCAAAAGGACTTAAGTTGACGTTTGACTCATCATTTTCTCCTGACACTGGAAAGAGGAATGCAAAAATTAAGTTACCCTACCAAAAGTAGCAAATTAATCTTGGCTATGAGGTGGATTTTGATATTGCTGGAGCATCAACACACGGAGCTGCAGTATTTGGGCATGAAGGGTGGTTCTCTGGATACCAGATGACTTTTGAAAAAGCAAAGTTCAGAGATTCCCAAAGCAACGTAGCTGTCGCCTACAAAACGGATGAATTTCAGATTCATACAACATCGACTGATGGTACAGAATGTGGTGGCTCGATTTACCGAAAGATAAATGATAAACTGGAAACAGCTGCCAATCTTGCCATGATGCTGGGAATAGCAATGCACATTTTGGCATAGTTGTCAATTACCAGATTGAGTACAATGTATCTTTTTCTGCTAAAGTGAATATATCAAGCCAGATTGGATTAGGGCACACGCAGACTCTAAAACCAAGTATCAAATTGACACTATCAGCTTTGCTGGATAGGAAGAACGTGAACCCTGGTGGCCACAAGGTTTGTTTAGGACTTCAATTTGAGCCATAGAAATGGGAACTGCATAACAATTCACAAATATTTCACAGCATAGCTACCTTCAGAACCTAGTTTACCTTTCAGTGTTTGTCTGAGATGCTAATTTTGTTTTTACATCTTCGAGAAAAGAATGACGTTTACGAGGCGGTGAAACAGGAAATCACTTGAGTTTGCAAATCACTGAGGTCCTTCACGGATATATTTTCCGATAATGCTTTCAAAGTCAAGGTGTCAGTCACGCGTATGTTTTTTTTATAGTTCTATTTATAACAGAAAGAAAAATACAAGACGAATCACGATGACTTTTCGAAGAGTTTACCAGTCTTAATGTGAAATATAATGAATTTTAATTTAAAAGGTAATAATCTTTTATGAAATTCACAAAGTTTACCCATGACAGAGCTTACAGTCCATAGCAAATCATGCAGACTTTGGATGTAAAAGGGAGTTTTTAGTAACGGATTTCGTAAATGTGTCTTGTTTATTGCCCTTTGACATTACCCACTCTTTTTATGTTTGCTCACCCTGTATGTGGAGAACTCTTTGTACGAGTCAATGTCCTATTATGTGTTGTGATTGCCTTTCACTTGAAAAGCTTTTTAGACAAAGCCATATGTGAAGAACAGTTCCTGCACAATGGTGTTGTTTGAAAAGACTCTAAATGAGTTTTTTCTTTTATCCCACGTTTTGTTTTTAGCACTGTGATGGGTGCATTAGAGTCTTCCATTCTGTTGGCATAGAAAACCCAAACTGCTGTATTTGAAACCACTAAAAATAATCATTGGCTTCCCATACACAAGTAGCTACTTTTATTGAGTATTTTGTGGTGTCTAAAAAGGTTATTGCAAGATGCTCCTGGCGTCTTTGCCTCAGAATTGTTTTTGTGGATTGAGGTATGGTTTTGGATCTTTGCATGACTGTATCAGTAAACACATCTCATACAGTATGGTAATGAAGGAGTTAACTGTTTTCATCTAAGATCAGCGCATTTCTTGTACTAGATTAGACTTCAAGAGCCCTCCTCAGGTCATTCCTGGAAAGCATTTGTAAGGGAATTGTCTGATATAATGGGCCTCATTACGACACTCACCGCAGCGGTCAGAACCGCTGCTGTTGTGGCGATCTGACTGCCACATTACAACCCTGGAAGTCAGACCACTAGCACCGCCAGGATCCATGATACCCCCGGCCTGACGGTGGCGGGGATTGTAATCCCCCAGGGCAGCACTGTTCTGCAGACTAGGACCTTGTTCTCTGCCAGACTTTTCATGGCTGTAACACTGCCAAGAAAAAACTGGTGGAGAACAGGTGGAGGGGGCCACAGGGGGGCCCTGCACTGCTCATGCACTTGGCTTGGGCAGTGCAGGCCCCCCCTGCCCAGCACCCTCGCAATGTTCTGCTTTGCAGACATTGAACACTGCAAGGGTGCTGGTGCACACTGGGGCTAAAGCATTGCTGCCAGCTTGATTAAGATCCATAGACAATGCTATAGCCTGTTTCCCGCTAGGCCGGTGAGTGGAAACTGAGGTATACACCCGTTGACTGTAGGAGGCTGGCCCTCCGTGTAGTGTGCAAAGCTAGGCACACTGTGCAAGGGGTCCAGGCAACCACACATTGGTTTCCAGTGGTAAAAACTAGATCACATAATGCTCTAATTTTTGAGGTAGCTTGGTTGAGCAGTTAGGCCAATCTTGGAGAAGTGCAAAGCATTTGTTGTTCTCACAGTATCAATCATGCAACTCACACATTCAAAGGAATAACTCGAGACCAATCTATAAAAATGTTAAGACATATATACATTTTAAGACCATGATTATCAAAATTGGTTAAGTACTTTTTAAGATAAGAATTTTTTAAGTTTTAATAAATGTAGTCTTTCTGTGCGTAATTACACACCATAGGAATCAGTAGGAAGACAACTTTAAAATTTCACAGTAAATAACACAGTTATATTTCCAAGTTCCGCTTTTGTAGGTTGGTCGAGGTCGTCAGTGGGCATACTGTGTCATCTGTAGGAGTTTAGGTGGCTCCCGGTTCTGGCAGGAACAGCAGTGAAATGTCTCTTGGAGCTGGTGCAGGGCCACTGAGGAGGACCACTTGAAAAAGGTCTGCTCTGATCAGTTTGAAGGTGGTTCTTTGGTGTCCTCTTGGAGTGTTGAGGTCGTAAGGGGTGAGGGACCCTTGGGGCACAGCTGATGCAGGGCACAGGGTAGAGTGCAGAGTGAATCTGTGAGCCACAGGCTGTGCGCAAAGGAGCCCATTGGATCTGGAGGTAGGTCTCTTTATAGTGACATATGGGACAACTGGGGCACTCTGGTGGGAGGTCTGAAGTGTTCCTGAAGTCCCTTGACTACAGCTTCCCCCTAGTCCTTTTTCACCTCTGGGCAAGCTGGCTTTCCTGGTGCCCAAGATCAGCTGACCAGTAACCAGGGTATCAGTACAGACCAAACACTAGAGGATGCAGTTCCCCCAAACTTGGCACACTTGTAGGGTTTGTCCTTGTGGTCATCAGTGTATTGTCAGGTCCTGCTGAGACTTTTGGTTCAGGAGTTAGTGGCCAGTCAGTGAAGTGACCTTCACTGGGTTGCTGGTTCTTGGTTTGTTGCAGAGTGGTACCTCCACTCTGGAGGGAGTTCTTGGGCGATTGGTGAAGCCTGGAGGTCCTCTGGGTTTCTTGAAGTCAGTCCAGTGTCCAGCTTCTCCACAGCAGCATTTGTCGGGTCCTGGGTGCAGCAGGCAGGGTTTGGTGCCTTTTCTTTGTGCAGCAGGTCCACAGTTCTTATGCCTTGGTTCTTCTTCATGCTGGTCTTCTTTGTGTCCTTCAAATCTGAATTCCTGCTCCAGTGATGCCCACTAAATACTGAATTTGGTGGGCATTTTATGGGGAACCTGGTAGTGTCCAATGGGGCACTTTCCTTTGGGTGGCTACGCCCACTATAGTGACCACGTCCTGTGGGAAGGGTCATTTCCCTACCCTAAACCTAATTGGCTATTTTCCTTCTATTTCTATCTAAGATGGAAGAAAATGAAATGGAGGGTCCACCTCACAGGCAACACCTTAGGGGGCTGAATGTCAGGTGGGGCCACTCCTCCTACACTTTGTGTGGTTTCCCGCCTTTGCTCTCGCCAAAAGATGGGGTTTGCAAAGGGGCAAGCTATCTGCTGCTAGCAGCAGGCCTGGGGGTTGGGTTTCAAGGGCGGTAACCCCTTTGAAGCTCACCACCATGGCAGAGCACATTCCTGAGGAAGTGGGGGTTAACTCCTCCACCCAGGAAGGGCATTGTTTTACAAACTAGAGGCACAGGGCTCTCCACCAAGGTGTGTATATTGGCTGTCTGGAGGTGGCAGGCTGGATAGAATCAGTCAGCAATCATGCCAGGATAGTTAGATTTTGCAGTGGGCTCCTCTAAGGTGACACCTGGGTATATGTAGGGATAAATCCAATACTGGCACCAGTTTGGATTTATCAGTCTGAGGTATTTGATACCAAACAACCCAGGGTTCAGAGTGGCCATCATGTAGCTGGGAAACTCATGTTTGACCAGTGTTCAGCACATGTATTAAAATGGCTGCTCTGTTCACTCACTATGTCATGTCCCATGTTTGGCAAGGACACAGGGGGACATATTGCTCATGCAGTTATGCCCTCACATATAATATGGTGCACCCTGCCTTAGGGCTGTAGGGCCTGCCAGAGGGGTGTTTTATCCATAGTAAATGCAGTGTATGGTGGACAGGGCACACAGGAAGTGTGCCATGTCGAGGTTCTGTTTTAGGTGTACACCAGGACACTCAGCCTGCAATGGCAGTACTAGGTGCATCTGGATGCATCGCCCTAGAGGGTGGCACATTCAGTGCTGTTGCCCTCAGGGGCCTACCCATAGTACCCCATGACCTAGGCACATAGGTACATATTTACTAGGGACTTAGATTGGTAGTTAAGGGTGTATCCAATTGTGCCAATGCATCACAACAGTTTAGGGAAAGAGCTCTGGCCAGGGGAACCAGGTTAGCAGGGATCCTGGGCACTACAACTTCTAGGCTACATCAAACAACGGGCACAAAGTGGGGGCTAACCATGTCAAAATGAGGTCTTTTCTCAAACTGACCTAGCAACAAACTCTTAATTACTCTATTGAGGTGGTTGCCATGATAGTGGCAGCCACCCTGTCAGGAGTTTGGCAGACGGGCTTTCAAATCCACCATCAATGAGACCCAATGGGGGTCATTCAGACCCCGGCGGGCGGCGGGAGCCGCCCGCCTGGAGGGAACCGCCATATGGCCGCTCCGCGGTCGAAAGACTGCAGAGGCCATTCTGGCTTTCCCGCTGGGCTGGCGGGCGACCGCCAGAAGGCCGCCCGCCAGCCCAGCGGGAAACCCCTTCCCACGAGGAAGCCGTCTCCGAATGGAGCCGGCGGAGTGGGAAGGTGCGACGGGTGCAGTTGCACCCGTCGCGAATTCCAGTGTCTGCTGAGCAGACACTGGAATTCAAAGTGGGGCCCTCTTACGGGGGCCCCTGCAGTGCCCATGCCATTGGCATGGGCACTGCAGGGGCCCCCAGGGGCCCCACGACACCCCTCACCGCCATCCTGTTCCTGGCGGTCGGAACCGCCAGGAACAGGATGGCGGTGAGGGGGTCGGAATCCCCCATGGCGGCGAAGCAAGCTGCGCCGCCATGGGGGATTCCCAGGGCAGCGGAAAACCGGCGGGAGACCGCCGGTTTTCCTGGTCTGACCACGGCCAAACCGCCGCGGTCAGAATGCCCTGCGGGGCACCGCCAGCCTGTTGGCGGTGCTTCCGCATCCCCGGCCCCGGCGGTCCTTGACCGCCGGGGTCGGAATGACCCCCAAAGTTTGAATCCTATTTGGATGTGATACCGGACTTGCAAGGCAAGAGCTTATACGCAAGGTTTCGTTTTGGCTCACTGCCCCTGATGTCATTGATTCATAGGTGGGGGTCGATTAATCTTCCCGATACATGCCCTGCCTGTGGCAGTATTTTTGAAACCATTGAGCATTTTATGTTCTTCTGCCCAGCCTATGCGATTCCGCGAACAAAATGGATCCGCAAGATTTGCAGGGACATGGGATTCAAGAATTGCTCCTTGGCTCTACGGGTTCTAAAAAGCCATAATTCAGCTGACGTAATTCTTTCAATAAGTAAGTATTTAGCAACAGCTTGGCGCATACGTTGCCATCTTCAAAAAGTTATTTAAGGTCTTATCTCTATATAGGTAAGATTTAGAGCCATATGTGCAAATCAAGTTATTGTTTTAATGTTTTACACCTATTTACAGACATGTATTTATTTATTTACTTAAGAATTATTATATTCTGTTTTATGTGCTTCTATGGTCATTGATGAACTAAGTTGATGATGAAGATGATCTGGATGAAGTGGGTTGGATAGGGCTTGGAATAGATTTTTCAGACATTATGTAGGTAATCATTATGTGTTTCTGCCATTTTAACACTAGTTTTAGCCATAAAGAGCTATTTTTTATGCATCTGTCTGGTACTCGTGCCATTTTAACATGAATCCGATAACCATTTTAAGTTAATATATAAGCTTTTTATCACACTGTGCTTGTGTCTTAACGACTTGACAGTGCTTAAATTTGCCAAATGATTGTGCCGGTAGTAGGCTCTCTTTGTTAAAGTATGCCATCTAAATTATTAAGGAATTATATTATTATGTAACATCAAATCAGCACTTTAAATTTTTACATCTTGGGTCGGATAGTTTGTATTTATCTTGATGATGATACCATCTGGGAAATATGTATTTTGAAATCACCCCATATTGTTTTAAGAGTTTTAAATATTTGTACTATTTTAACGTTATGAAGCAATTGTCTCAGAAACCCTGGTATCTAAATGTTAAGTTATGTATCGGGATTAATGGTGGATTATAGTAGGCCATTGCCTATAGAAGCTTTTCCTATTCTAAACCTTACTATTTTCAGCCAGTGTAAAAGTATAATGAAGAAAACGTACCTTTTTTGTACAATTTAATATGTAACTTTTATGACCTATGGTCGAATAAAGTATATGATGATGATGATGACCCCCAATGTGTCCAAGAGTATGAATGCAAAACCTTTTTGGATGTACTTATTGGTTGTTTTCATTTTTGTTTTTGTAATGCATCCAGTTTTCCTTTAAGGAAAATGGGCTGCTTAAAAAAAACCTACATAAAAAGCAGTCACAGACATGGTGGTCAGCTGACCCCAGCAACCCACAATCCCTGTGAGCACTGGTCATTCCCAATAGGTCATAAATTGCGACCTGCCTCATGAAAATTAATGAGGCAGGACCCTTGCGACCCATTTGGGAATCGCAGTATCTCAGAAACTGTTGTACTTCAGATTTTGCGACTCACAATTTGCAAATTGCTAAAAATTTCAATTTTTTAAGTTTCAAAATCTGATGGTCTTACATGTGGTCCCAAGTCATAAAATTGTTCTGGTATATGTAGAAATGCTTTTTAGTGGTAGCAAACAGCCCTATTCTCTATTTTGCGACCACTAAAAACGTTTGTACATGTGGCCTTAAATTCCATCCCGTTTGATAGAACTTTAGGACGGAACTGTATTACAAGCAATATCACTTGTAATGTCATCAGAGTGACAGAGTAAGTAGTGTTGCTTTCTGCTGTGCCATTGACTTTATCATCCAGTTTGTTATGTCACTTCTGATACTTTTCATATTTTTAGTATTGAGATCAGCCGTTTGCACTGTTTTGGTGGTATTAACTCTTTAGATACTATTGTTATAATGTGTGCCATGGAAGCATTTTTCGTAACAACATAATGGTATTTTTCAAATTTATTGGACTGGAGAGGTAGACTGAACAGGAACAGTTATTTTATAAAGTATGTGTTTGTTTATGACTGTATTTATATTTTAAATACATCAGACCTTCTCAAGATCCTTTAGTTTACATCACAGGCTGTATTCCATTTCCTTCTTTCACTACCCTCTAGATGAATTAAGGACTTTTCTAAGTAAAACCCCTAGAGCAGATGATTATAGGTTTGACCTTTTGAGATTCCATGCATTTCCCACTTAATCAGGGCTGAAATGAGTTGCTGCTAAAGGGGATCCATAGCATCCCTGTGGGATAACAGAAGCCGCAGAAAGATAATGAGTCTTCTTTACTTCTTTTCTCAATCTGCACCATACCCAGGCTTAATAGAAGCTCTAAAAGTGGCTACACCGCTGCAACAAGGCAGTCGCATTGCTTCAGAAGAAAAGGGAAAAGAAAGCATAAACGTGAAATAGACATTTTGAGACAGTCAATATCAATTAATTTGTACAGGTCTGATTGTTACCACGTGTTTTGTTAAAACAGGGCATAGAGGCGTTTTATTTTTCAGCGTCCCTTATTTAGACACAGTAATTGGGTTCAAATTACCTCAGCAATATTGAAAACAATAGTCCAGTGTCCATTTGATCTTGTTAAAGCAACATGGTGGGATATAATAGATTGCTTCAGTTTCAGCACTGACACATTCATCAGCCAAAGTCTGTTTTTCCTTTTTATATATGTCTCTCAAGCATCCATGAAACTGAACAGCATAATAGATGTAATTAGATTTACTGTAATGGGACCGAATGAAGCAAGCAATGAAACTCCCTCTGAGGAAGCAGAAGCAATCAGTGCATTTGGTCCCCAGGACTAAAACAGCCTTTAACAAGGTTTGGGGCTGAGGGATTGTCAACCTTAGCTCTAGTGCTTTCCCGCGAGACCTTTTGTTACAGGGAATGCAAATCTCCACTTACTGGGGCTGTAGAATGCCAAAAAAACATTAGATTTTTTATTGCACACATAATGAATCAAGCTCTAGCTGGTAATACATTTTGCGAGTCAGTAAATCAATTCTTGTCAAGTGTTCCAAAATAAAAAGTGTATTTCATGTGTACTTTGAATCTATTATTTGTTCATTTTACTTGGAGTCACATACAGTGCAATGCACTGTCCTGAAATTCTAGCTGCACGTAGGCCTGCTGAAATATGCTAGAGGGTCTTACAGAGGGGGGCTGTAATAGAAGTATCATTGTTTCTACAGCTAAGACATCATACATGATGTTTTCCTGTCTGACACAAGGTGGCAGGTATGTTATGAATATCACGGTGGTGCCTTTGCTGATACTGAGCAGAAACACTGTAGAAGTGATATAGTTCAGCAACAAATGAAACACCATTTTTAGATCCCGCTGATTTGACTCTTCAACACCATCTCCAAATCTTTACACTTATAATGATTTAAATACCTAAAACGTCCTCAGTGAGTTACGTGCGGTTACCCATTTTGAAAAACATAGTCCATTTGTGTACCAGTATTTCCTCATCAGAAGATATATCCATGAAATCACTTAGGTTGCTAATGATAACATGTCTGATTTAAGTAAACAACCAAGGGACATTTTTAAGACAAGTGACGCTGCACATAGTGCAGCGCCACTTTTCTTGCACCCTTTAGCGCCCCCCTACCGCAAACATGTATGTGCCATATAAAAAAAAAAAAGTATAAGGTATCGTTTTCAGCCCGACAACACTGTGTACAGTGGTGCTTGAGTTATAGTACGTTTTGTGTGGGAGGCGCACATTATAACTTTTAGTTATAAGTATAACTTCAGAATTTCTATGATTTGTGTAGAAATAATAAAGTATGTTTTCCTAACTATAACTTATCTTAAACCTTTGTTTTTTTAATCGAATATATTTGTCATTAAAAATATACGGAGTCCAATAAACATCACAGAAAGCTGTGATAAGGCTGAAAAGAAATCAAGAAAATAAATCATCTTTGGGGAAAGGAACACAAGTCAATTGGGAATATCACATTGGTCAAAACATAAAAAGGTTCATCCAACTTACAACACACAATCGTGAGAGGTGAGAAAGATCCTATACAAATATTGGGGACTCTTTAGAAATGAATCAACTCTAGAGAATATAACAGGACAGAAACCAATGATAACATATTAGAAGAGTCCATCACTGATGGATAAACATGTACACAGCCACTTACAAACAGCTTTTTCACTTACCTGATTGACACCCAAAACTGGATATTTGTTACATGTAGACATTCTAAAGTATGTAAATACAGTGACAAAGTTTTTTTAAATTTACTGTTTCTCACTCTAAAAGTAAGAACAGGTTCAACAAACAGAGCACCTGTCAGACAGATTACACAATGTACATTTTCAGCTGCTCATGCCCCAAACAGTATTTAGCAAACACAATCTTTGAGGTCAAGAAAAGGATCTTGGAACACATAAGAGCCATCATAAATATACACATACATTATAGTACCTCAAAACAATTTCAGGAGATACTTGACAGCGATTGGACCAAAATTACGTGTTTTTCCAGAAATCATGTACCAAAATACATTAGAGGGGTGACAGAACTCTTATACTAAGAAGACTGTGATGAAAGTTTTTTCATCAACTATGTCATTTTTTAGATACCAATGATATTATTCATGATGTCATAGAACACATAATGAGAGAATGCATTGTGTGAGGTCAAAAGCATTGCATGGTGAGGGCACGAGTTAGAGTTTATTCAGTTAACTATAACTGTTGAATTTCAGTGTTCTTATAGTGTACAGCATTTTAATGCTACTTGAACCCTTGTTTGAAAAAAAATATTTTATGTACAGTAAACCAATATTTTGCCTATCTGTGACATTACTTCAAACTTAGTTTTTCAATCCACATTTTAAAGGTATTGTATGGCAAAGTAAGAGATTATTTCCATTCCTTATGATAGTAATACTGCCTGTGGTCATGCATGGTGCGGGGTTCAGGCCATTGCTTGGCCTGCAGCTGAGCCCTGCACCCAAGCCCTATGATGGGGCAACCCACACAAGGCCCTGCATCCAACATCACCATGGTCGGCTGTGCACAATGCAGGTTTGAGCACTGGATCTTGCCTGTGGTGACCTCCTTCCCCAACTCCCTGAGGCATGTAACCCCACACCAGCCTCAGCCATGCATAGAGTGTGACTTGGCACAGGGCCTGGCTGGCACCCAACCACCTGTGGGTAGCCGTACACACCATGCGATTCCAGCCGCCATTGTTGAACACACCCCTGCCCCACTTATTTTGTTTTATTTTTTTGCGACACCGTGGATCTGTGGTTCCCTGTGACGTCACACAGCAACCACCCTGAGGGTTGTTGTGGATTCATTATTCCACAGAATTGTGGGAAAAATTCAGGGGCTAGAGTACCGCTTCCCTGACCACTTGTATGGTATTTTTTATTTTCTATGTACTAGAAAATGGGTTTCTAGTTAGCAGAGGTATATCCCCTGTCCTAGCAGGAACCACAATCCTTGTGAAGATAAGTCTCAAACACGCTATAAATTAACCTGTGCTCACCACCTGGTAGCTTATCACAGAGCAGACAGGCTTAAATTCAGAGGCACTGTGTTAAGTAAGTGTGCAACACTTCCAACAGTAAACTGTAAAATAGTGAAAGAACCACACAAAAAGATACCACACTTGGAAAGTAAAATATAGCACAATTTAATAAATACAATGAGACTGAAATGACAAAAATCCAATATGTAGAACTTAAGTTGTAATTTTATTTTAAAGAATAGAGGTAAAATAGCGCTTAGAAGCAATAAGCAAAGTCAAACGTTTAAGCTGACTGCAATGGATTGCTGGCTGGCTACAGGGACCCAGTGAGGCCCACTGAACAAAAGTACCTTAATTCTGGTCGTCAGTGAAGATATGTGATGCAGAGGTGGTGATGCACCAGTGTCGATCCCCACAGCAGAGGAGATGTGTCGATTTTACCCTTGCAGTCGCTGAGATGCATCAATTTCTGCCACGCACTCAGGAAGATGTGTTGATTTTCCCCATGAAGCAGTGGCGATGCAGTGGTATCCTGTTCCAATAGTTTTGAAGGTAATGCCCCCATTCCGACCTCGTAGCAGCAACAATGCATCAGAGTTGATTCTCACAGTAGACGCAATGCACTGGTTCCCATCCATGCAATAGAGGTGATGGGCCAGGGTTGTCTCTCGCAACAGCAGCAATGTGTTGGTTCTGGGTGGAGCAGCACTTTATACCCACTTCCAGGGGTCTGGATTGGCAACACTTGGGATGTTAAAACTCACAGTTGGCATAGGCCGGGTGCTGTAGCAGTTGAATTGAAAGTTCTTTATGTCCCTGACACTTCCGAAAACAGAAGACCAGTCAGCTGGCCCTTTGAATCACTCTGGGTGTTGGGGGTCAAGTGATGTGGGTCCAGTTATTCTCACCCAGGCAAGGAGCGTCGCAGTTTGGAGGTCAGCACAGCAAGAAAGCAGTTCTTCCAGGGCAGCACTCCAGCAAATCTGCAGTTATAGCAGCACACCAGTCTTTCTTCCTGGTAGAGTATCCACAGGTCCAGATGGGTAATGAGTTGGTAAGATTTGAGGTCCAGGTCGTATACCTAGTGGTGCCTTTGAAGTGGGTGAGACTTCAAAGAAGGGCTATGAGGTCCACAGAGGTCCTCCTTTCCTGCCCTGGCTTCAGACTAACTACAGGGGGTTAAGCAGTCCTTTGTGTGGGGACAGAACCCAGCCTCTTCAGGTAGAAGTGTGAGGCTCTGTCCAGCTCCAGCCGCCCATCCTGCCCAGGATAGCCCATCCGTCACACCTAAGCTCCCTTTGTGTGTGGCTGTCTAGAGGGGGTGCAGAAAGCCCTGCTGTCACCCACCCCAGATGTGTATCGGAGACAGGCTGTTGACAGCCAGGGCTAAGACCAGGAAAATGGCAACTTTCTAAAAGTTGCATTTTCAAAATTGTAACAATAAATCTGACTTTAACATTCAAGGGGTTTATTATTATTACAATTTCAATGGGTACCAAACATAACATACCTAACCCTTCTGAATTAGGAATTACAGCTTATTAAATGTAATAAGGAATCCCCAATGTTATCCTAAGAGAAGGTAGGCCTCACAGTAGTGAAAACAAATTTGAGAGCTTTTCACTACTAGGACATGTAAAACTTAAAAGTATATGCCCTGCTTTTTATTTAGCAACACAACAAGATGATGGGTGGAGTGCTGACACTTTTCAAACACTCATCCCCAATCACGGATCTGGGTTGAATCCATATTTCTTTTGCTCACTATGCCACCCCAGTTTGGACCCAGCCATATGCAAATATGTCTACACCCTGCTCTGGGTGGAGTAAACCCTCATTCTGTCCATTATCTGTTCTTTTTGCTTTTCTCACCCTAAGTGGGAAGGGTATGCCCAGACATGGGTCCCATAGTCACTGTGCCACTGGATTTAAACTAGCCTGGCTGATGAGGGTTGATACCCCAAAAGCGGTCCCAGGATGCTTTTTTTCAGTCCAGGGCAGACCTTGCCTAGAAGTTCAGGCTGTTCCCATGGGGAGCAGGTTCAAGACTGATTTGCATATGGCAGGGTTGAAACTGGGGTGGCGTGGTGGGCAAAAAGATAATGGATAAAACTCAGATCTTTGTGATAGGGGTGAATGTTTGCATTGTTCAGCATTCCGTCAATCATCTGTACTTTTTGCTTCTGCCTTTTATTCACACAGCACCCTGCCATATGGGCTAGCTAGGGCCTACCTTAAGGGTGACTCGTATGTAATAAACAGGGAGTTTAAGGCTTGGCAAGAGGTTTTAAATACCAAGTCGACATGGCAGTGTAACACTGCATTCAGGCTGCAATGGCAGGCCTGTGACATGTTTTAAAGTGTTACTTAAGTGGGTGGCACAAGCAGTGCTACAGGCCCAAGAGTACCATTTATTTTACAGGCCCTAGGCACATGTAATGCACTTTACTAGGGACCTATAAGTAAATTCAATATCCTCATTAAATATATACCAATCAAACCATGTTTTAGGGAAAGAGTACAAACACTTTAGCACTGGTTAGCACTGCTCTTTAGCAGTGGTAAAGAGCACAGAGTTCTAAGGCCAAAAAACTATTTCAGCATAATTGGAGGCAAGCAGGCAAACTGTTTGAGGAAAGGCCACCCTAAGGCTGTCATTTCTAACACTGTGATATGGGAACAGAGCCCCCACACCCTGAAGTGGTGGTTGCAAATTTTCTTCAGGTTGTAATCAGCCAATCAGTTCGCATAAATTGAGTTCACAGTTTATCTGTAAATGTAAAGTGCCATGAAATATATATACATTTATGAACCTTAACTTCTCAAAAATATATACCAAATCCCACAAGCATGCTTTCTGAGTAGAGATCTAGCTTACTGCCAAATTTGGTGCAATTCGGTTCAGCCGTTGTTTTCTGAATCGCTGTTCAAATTTCATGTAGACAAATGCCTGGGGAAAATGCATTTTGGGACCCCCTTCTTCTTGGTCCCCCTTTGCTAGATTACCCCAAAACTTCCCAGGAAGGAACTGTGGTGATTAGGACTTTTTTGGGAATGTTTAGTGAAGATTCATCAAACTGCACTAAAGTTATTAGCAAGCCAAAAATTCCATTCCAAATGGAAATGTGGTCCTACCAATAACTACCCAGTAGTGACCACCACTGGATAAATAGTAGATATGTTCCCTGAAAAAACAAACTTTAAAGTGACTTTATAGTTAGGTGAACATGTTAGTTAAAACATAGCATTTTACACTAAAAAACACACTGAAATTCAAAATGTTATCATTAATTCAAGTAACTCTTACACACTCCCTCAGCACTCACAGTGTCAAATTATGTCAGTTCAATCACCATCAATGATCTTATCACTGATGTCATAGAGCATATTATGAGTGTTGTAATATGTGAGGTCATAAACAGTGCACGGTGAGAGAGCGAAAGTGACTAATTGTTATGAGGATCGGGCCCAGATTTAAAATGGCCAAGTGCCTCCTTGTGCCGCATTAGACACAACTAGGCCAAATGCGCTGCACCAGATTTACAAAGTGGTGCAATGCATGAATTGTGCCACTTTGTAACACCTTGCACCACATTCTGCCTGTGCCAGGCATAATGTATACAAGGGGGGTATTCCCCCGTTAGGGGGATGACAAAAATGCCGCAGTGTGATCTATGAGATTCGACTGCACTATTTTTAGCAACTATTTTTACTGCCTGCACAGAGCAGGCATTAAAAGTGGGGACACCATTATTCTTAATGGTCCCCTATGTACCTTGCAGGATTAGCACCAACATGTTTGGCTCTAATCCTGCAAAGTACTACAGTTGTGTCAATAACTTTGATGCTATTATCCCTATCCTGCACTGTTGTGTGCCATATGTTTTTTACAGAGCACACATGGTGGTGTTAGAGGGATGCTAAGTGGTGCAAGAAAAGTGGCGCTCTGTATAAGGCAGAGCCACTTTTCTTATATTTGGGCCTTGGTGTCATGTCCTTGATGTCTTAAGAGACTTTGAGCTGAGGCCGAAATCCTAGTCTTTAAATTGACAGCTACTGGTCAAACAGGATGTGGATTCATTCAGATTGTGGTGCAGTGTTGGTGGTTGTGTGCATACGCTTCACAGGTTTGTGCCTTTCTGACCAACTGCTCCTGGAAATGTCTTAGAACCTCCAATAATGACAACAATGTTAGTAGTTGATTCCACAATAATGAACACTACTTACAGACTATGACATGCCTCCTTAGTCTGAACTCAATCTCTTACCAATCAAACTGAAAGAATCTACCTCAGCTGGTCCCATTAAGTAACCGGGCTAAAAAAAGGGCCAGTAGGAGTGGTAGGTGAGAATGCTGGCCTCTCCCAGAGTATTGCATGCATCCTGAGTCTGACCTTTGACAGCAGCTTCCGTGAACAGTGCCCTGCAGTGGGGTTTTGCTCCCTTGCTATAAACAAGCCCTTGGGTATTTTATCATATGAAATGTTTTTAGCATTCAAAGTTTGGACCACCTAAGAAGGTTTAACCCTTCTGAAGAACTTTAAGGAAAGTAAAAAATCATGATGTTACAAGATCACCTGACTGAAAATGTACCTTAACTAACTAGGTAAATGAAGGGAGATTAGTTCATTGGAATTTGATCAGTATTTATTGCTAAAATGAAGTTTTACAAAGAAAATACAAAAGTGCAGCACTGCATGGACAAAATGATACAGGACTTCACTGAAGATACGCAACTGTGACAAGGTCTGTGCCTCTTTCACTAGGTGCTACCACAATCTGTGTGGACGTCTTTGAAACTTGTTTCTATTTGCAACCAATGGTCTTTTTGGGGATGCTGTACCCTTGCAAGGAACAGGTACATGGTTTGGTATTGTAGCACTTAAAATGTTTAGCAGTATTCAGAGTCATCACCACTTAATAATTCTTAGTTACTCTTAGCTATAATAAAAGAGGATCATTATGATGTGAAATGATTATCTGGGTGATAATTGAACTGTTTTATTTAAATGAAAAGGCATTATCTTATTGATAACAGTTCTGCACCTTTCTATGAACAATATGCAAGAACAGCATCTACTACAATGATGTGAGGCTGTGCAAAATGCACACATTTGTCATACGTTATGTACCGCTTTGGTGGAGTGTTAATATGCAGCGGATTGCCACTCATTTGGCATATTGGGCACGATTTGAAGCATTCTTTTATTTTTTTACCCATCTGGGCCCCATGAAAACATTTGACAGAATACCTGCTATCTTGATATTCCCAAGATTCTAGTCAAGTGAACATCAAAGTTCATTTATCAGAAGGAAAGCTTTATGGAAATGAGGCATTGCCAATCTATAGACACACGCTCATGGTACACTATAACACTGTATCAACAACAATGGCACCCCTGGCTAATCCTCTCTACTGCAAGCCTGTCCTGCATCCTTCCCTCTGACTTAATCAGAGCGATAGTCTGGGACCGAGTCACCACACTTTACCTTCAGTAAGACACGTCATTGCCATGGACCCATTTAGCCACTTGGCTAAGACAGAAAGCTAACTTTCACTGAGCAACAACCTCCTTTTATGCCAATGTCACCTAAACTTAGGGACACATTTGCCTTTTCCTGTAGCAAAACCTAGGTTACCCGAAAGCAGCCTCTTTCACTCCAATAATGAGGACATGTTGTAGGAATGTTTGTTTACTTACCTGGTTCGTAATGGGAATAAGAAAAATTGCAAATGTGTTTACTCTTGTAATAGGTGTAGATCTTGAGAGAGTTGCAGGTGTTATGTAAATTTTGCCTGGGTGTTCATGTTTGTGAAAACTCTGTGAGAGGTACGCCTTCAAATACAAAAGGCACAAGAGATCACAGATCAAAGTTTTGTCCATACAGTTCCTAAATTTACAATGTGACAGTTGCTAGTGCTGTGAAAGCAGCCGTGTCACACATACAGCAGCATAATTGCTAATCTTTCAAGCAAAGCAGGGCAGCAAACAAAGTTTATATCCATTTCTGCTCTCTCCTCAGGGTGCACCATCGTTCAAGGGTGTCTACTGTAGTGGATCCTATTTAGTTTTTATTATAGGGGGTCAGGAGATAGCTTAGCCTTATGACTTACAGGCCTGTACCCCCATCACCTAGCGACTTTTAACGTATTTAGCTTGCTGTGTTTTAGCACATTTATTTAATTATTTCTTCCAAGATGGCTGCTATGTTTATAGTTAGGAAGATGTTTTGATTTCATGTTATCAGTGCCAATCTGTGAAGGTGTCACTATCATCGTCAAAGGCACATGAGATACGTAGGTATTCACATCATGTATTTTCCCACTTATGTGTGACAGTAACATAATGTACCTTTTCAAGGTATTGTTTATATATTTGCCACCCCAAGCATGCCTTCTTATCTATTGTTTGAGAACATACCTGCGTCAGGGGTCCTACAATATCTGTATAAATATATCTCACGCAGACAGGGTTATCATAGGGATTCCTGCCAGATGCCATCAATGTTATCTATGCTACACGTCGCCTTGATACAGACCCAGCCTTTGTGTCCCCAGGAAGTCTGATCTAGAGACCTCATTCCAAGGTGACAAGGGTTGGGTGTGCTTCTCATGGACATGGTACTGGCAAATTAGGTTGAACACACCTAGCTCTCTTTAGGTTAGAGGTTAGATTCATTATGGAAGGGTATTAGCACTTATTTCACATCTTAAGTTATTGCAAGATGGTGAGGGTCTTTATATTCATGATTCTCGTTTTTACAATTCTGTTTCTTGCATTGTTCATTATCCTAATCATTGCAGCCCATGCCATTTACAGTCTTGTTAATAAAACCTATTGAAAATTTTACTGCATCCCCTTCATTGCCTGTGTATGACTGAGACTTGTTGCTCATGTGAGAAAAAGGTAATCTCCATTTAACCACTTCTCCCCTGAAATGTCGCACTCTTGAGTCCATGCTTAAAGGCTGCCAGAAATCACCTTTTACTGTTTGGGTTTTTGGTGAGGTACTGCTTGTGAGCCGGGAAGGTTGGGCCAACAGTTGCAACTTGTTGTGGGATTGGCCTAGTCGTCTACAAACAAAAGTGCTGCCATTCCTAAACCAGCAGGGTTGCCTGGAGCAAGAGTCCAACTACGACACTATGTTATGGGCAGGATTGTTTCTGTGTCGAAACAGTGCACAAAAAACAATCCTTAAAAACATTTTCCTTTCTATGTGTAATGCGGAATGCATCATACATAGAAAGAGACAGTAACAAGAAGTTAGATCTCACTGGGAAGGCGTAGCACTTTGATGCATTACCAGGTTTAGTAGCTTTAGTAAATTTGGGAAAGTGTCAAAACCTATGGAAAGATGCATGGAGCTGCCCATACTCCACACATGTAACATCTCACAACTTGAAATGTCACTTAACACAGCGCAAGCTGCTGCAGTATGTTACATTTCTTTACAAAGCCATGCAAGGTGGCATACATCGCCCCTTGTGGCTTAATAAATACCACTGTAGCCTTTGCATTGCCCTTGTCAGCAACACAAGGACAGCGCAAAGGCTTATTTGTGAAACAAACAGGAAAGATAATAGGAGGGCAATGAATTACGAAAAATGATATTGAAAGGGTCGTGGAAAAGCAGAGATCTTGACTTGTTTGTGGTTTAAAAGAAAATAACGTACTTTTCGAAACGTGATAAAGTGTGCAACGCGAGTAGGAGACGGGGGTTGGAAAGTGTGATCCCATTTTATTATTTAAAGATTTTTTTTTCTAATTCTGCTCAAGTAGACTGTCAAAACAAGGTATGTTCTGCTTTATCAAAATGCACGTCATGAAGCAACTGATCTAACCTTCATTTTTAAAAGCAGAACTTGCTGTTGGTCTACAATACTTATGCCAGATAGACATTAACACCCACTTTACACTTTTCTGAGCTGAGTCCTTTTCATCTGGAGCGTATTATGTCTAATCTAATGATTTGATTAAAGGATTTCAAGGTATCAAAAAGTCAGGATGCTTCTACAGGAGCAATTAACAGGATAACACAGAGTCTATTTCTGTGGCCTGTTTTATCAGGCCAGCCATCGGGGTAATTATCCGCATTAGAGAAATCTTCTGAGATAAAAGATAGGTCTGAAGTCAAAAACAGCAGAATTTCACTTGGGGCCATTTAACTGTGTGTGTTTAATAATTCTCTCAGAAATAGCCTCTGTTTGATTTCCACTCTCATAGCCACATGCTCATTTGACGAGCTTTCGAATTTTTTAAAATCCTCCGGAAAAAAAACTGAATTGAAGAGATGTTAAGCTAAGGACTCACAGTTTAAACTCCATGAAATGAAGGTAGCCGACCTTGTAGAGCTTCAGATAGGCTGTCATTATTAACCCTCTGATACTCTGGCCACTAGATCTGCACAGAGCATTGCTGTGACCGGCTTTATTTAATTTGAGCATTTAAAAGAGTGTATAGCACTTTATTGGCCTGACTTCCTGACTTCCTGCCGCCTGCATCAGTAGACCTGTCCACCTCACTCGAACACCTCACCCTGGCATCCCTGGGGCTCTCACGAGCTCCTACTCCATGTTTGGTTATGAAAGAGGACATAAAAGTGAAGTTGCCTATCAGGGTTGTCTTTAACAGATGCGGATTTATTAGCATAAACATGGCATGTATCATTTCAAGCAGAAAGCCTGGATAGAGTGGTACTGCTTTCCAGGCCTATTTCTGTCACGTGGGCAGTGAGCAACTCAAAATAATCTGCACCCATTCATAAGAGTACTCCTGTAAGTGCAGATTCAATACCTTAGTTTGTTATTTGGGATCCCATTTTAATTCTTATACCTGAATGAAATGCGTTTCTCTCAATTAAGGAAAACAGCTTAAACTCGGTCCTGAAATTTTTAGAAAAATAATTTTCTGTCAAGAACCCCAAAATAATGTTCACTTAACATTAGAGCTGATAACCTTATTTGATTATGTAGGCGTTGTCATTGCCGTATTGGGTCTAGGGCCTACATATAGAAAACAAATGACCTACTTTTGTTCATCAGGGTTCGAGGATATCAGGTTTTATCAGGAAATATTGTAGGACTGGGACTTCAACTTCCACTAAAAACTATCACGACTAAAAACTATCAGGCTGAAGCCTTGCCAGTTATTTATGTCATGCTGAGTTTGTTTCGACATCTACATGACTCCTCTCACCAATATCCTCCGCCCTCACGGCATCACCATCATCTCATACGCTGACGACACCCAGCTCATCATCTCCCTCACAAGGAACCCAGCTACCGCCAAGATTAACCTGCACGCCGGACTCCTCGACATCGCCAACTGGATGACAGAAAGCCACCTCAAATTGAACTCAGACAAAACAGAGATCATCATCTTTGGCCCCAACAAGGCAGCATGGAGCGACTCTTGGTGGTCCACCACCCTCGGATGACCCCCAATACCCACCACCCACGCACGCAAACTTGGCATCATACTGGACTTGTCTCTCTCCATGACCCAGCAAATCAATGCCATATCATCCTCCTGCTTCAACACCCTTCACATGCTAT